>NC_138057.1:6694208-7294208 GCF_964194185.1 Rhinolophus hipposideros | reverse complement strand
GCGGTGGGCTGACCACTGTCTAAGCAAATGCCCTATGATGTGTGATCACACAATACGCTGAGTGTTTAAATTAAAAAAAAATTTATTACAGTAAAAGACACATCGCCATTAACCCCCCTCAAACTAACCCCCCTCCCTTCGAACACTTATCTCATCATTCTTGCCACTTTCTGAGACAGTTCTCCCTTGTGAATATCTTTAGTTGCACTGTTGTCGCTGCCTTGATGTCCTGAATCATTTTGACTTTGGGGAAGAGCCAGAAGTCTCACGGTGCCAGGTCCGGTGAATAGGGTGGATGAGGACACACCGTAATGTTGTTATTTGACAGAAATTGCCATATACCGGAAGCTATGTGTGACACGGAGCGTGGTCATGATGGACGACGATTTATGGCAGAGCTTAAAACACACCTCTCAACTATAGCTCACTGCACTGAACACGCTGACACTTGTCACACACTGTTACTAAGGTTCGACGTGCCACTTCCCATGTTGAAGATCCCTGCCTTCCAGTTGGATGGCACTCGGCAGCAGCATTCACCGTATTTTGTGATCACAAAGGAAAGGCTCCATGTCACACAACGCTTCTGGTATACGGCAATTTCTGTCAAATAGAAACATTACGGCGTGTCCTCATCCACCTTACTCACCAGATCTGGCACCGTGAGACTTCTGGCTCTTCCCCAAAGTCAAAATGATCCAGGACATTGAGGCAGCCAGGAGAGCGCAACTAAAGACACTCACAAAAGAGGACTTCCAGAACTGCTTCAGAAAGTGGCAAGAACGATGGGATAAGTGTTTGAAGCGAGGTGGAGTATTTTGAGGGGGATTAATGGCAATGTGTCTTTTACTGTAATACATTTTCTTAAGTTTAAACATTCACTGTATTTTTTGATCACACCTCGTACATGGTACCCCTGACCCCAAGCCCAGGATTTGGGGCTGGGGATGTGGGGCAGGGGCTTTACCTAGTGTCCAGGTGATCAGGGTAGAAAGCCCAAATGTACCAGAAGCATCTGAAACCTTGTAGAGCCCTGCTCGTCACCAGAAGGGACGGCTTCAGGTTAGGGATGGAGCTTCCATTTCTGCTTCCTACATTTGGGGCACTGGGTTCTGCCTGCTAATGTGACATCTCTCTGTACCTTGCTCGGGATGGAGACTATTATTTCAATGTTTTCATTTGAAATTCCAATAAAAACAAATGCTTTAAAACTCTTTAATCCTAAAATAGAGACCTAGAAGGAAAATTGAACCGTCTTCTCTTGCATTTCTTTCCCGTCTCCTCCCGCCTTCATTTCCTGCCTTGGTCAGGCCACGACTGCAGCGTCTTCTGCCCCGGCTGTTGCCCAAAGCCCCATGCCTGGTGCTGGGAGCCCGATGGCAGTGAGGGCTCTGGGTGCTCCTGCACGCCCCCCCCTCCCCCCGCCTTCCGAAGCTCAGTCCCTCAGCCTAACCTGGTGCAGGAGGGAACGGGGCTGCCCACGGGGGCCACTTCCCCCGCCTATGGGGCCCTCAGGGGACATCAGAGACCAGCCTGTGGGATCCAAGCACAGGCTGACCTGGCAGACCTGCTCTGAGAAGGGGCAGGGCCTGTGCTCTCAGGGTTGGAGGAGCACCTCACTTCCGGAGCCCTGTTCTCCCGGGACAGCTGCTTGGCAAAACCAAACTGGCTCAGAGCACAGGGCTGCCTCTTCTCACCCCTTTAGCGAGCCTATACCTGCCAAGTTAAAAACCCTGCTGGTTCTGTTTCTCAGTCTTTGGTCTGGGTACCGCCACCTGCCTGGCTCGAGGGTGTCCCCGTCTCTGGGGTTCAGTGGGCCCGGGCGCCGCACAAGGAGGGAGCCTGTCACCTAACACAGACTCCACTTCTGGGTGGGGGGGCCATAGCAGCCCCTGTAGAGCAGCTGGTCAATGCCGACAGTGTTTTAGGGTCAAATTCACACACAGCTGAGGGCAGCTGTAGCGACAGGCGGCGGGGGCGCTGGGGTTCTTTGCTTTCACTGGACCAGGGATCAATGGAAGCGTGTGGACCGTCCTCTGTCCTGGCCTCTCCGCTCAGTGTAAACATCACCTTGTTGGGCAACAGGCTTCTCATCAGTGTATTTCCTACGCTCAGCCCAGGGAGCAGAGACCAGAAATTGTGCTAAGTGTGCCCAACTCCCACGCAGACAGGTCTCGGTGACGTCTCCACGGTGCCTTCAGTGCAGCAGACTGAAGCTCAGGTTTCCATGCTTCCAAAGCAGGGGCCACTGGCCCCCACCCCCCAGGACCATCCTTACAGCAAACTGGCTTAGGAGCGGGGGCCTCTCAAATCCTGGCTGGCTGAGAACAAGACAAGGTGCCCTGAGTTTATTACTGGATGAACAGCCCACACCCTGCGAGGTACTGGGGTGGGGAGGAAAGTGCTGAGCCACAGGAACCCACATTTATATCCCGCCTGTCGCTTAGTACGTGCCCTTGAGGACGGAATTCAATCTGACCACGCCTGATCCCGTGGGAACATGGGAAGGGCCGGACACCTTCACTCACTGGCGCACCACATGCTGGGTGTGGGCAGCAGGGCTCCTGGTCCTCTGCAAACACCCCCGCCTGGCATCTCCTGGGAGGGGCTATGGTCATGCTGGGAAAGAGCCCGAGTGGGGCACAGCCAGTTTGTAACTCAGATCCTATCACAGGCCCAGGGTGGTTTGTCAGCTCCCAACGCAGACGTTTTGTGAACAGATGAACCATTAAAAAATGCAGAGGTCTAGTCTCAGATACGTCTCCTTACTGACTGGCAGCCCTGGCCACAGGTTCCTGCCCAGCGTGCTCTCTATGGCTCTCAGACTCGAGGGGCCAGCTGGGAAAGCCTGTGCAGTCTGCAGAGTCGGATGGAGTGGGTACCTGGGTGAGGCCCCTCGGAGGACGGCTCCCTCTTTCTCCCTCCCTCACCTCCCTTGCCGGGGACACCATCTGGCACAAGGTGCCCGTGTCTGCCGGCAGCACAAGCCAGCTCCCCACAGGACCGGCCAAGACGTGGGGAGTGGGTTCCAACGGCTCCTCCATGACTGACCACTGCTTGTGCCCAGGACCAGTGCTCAGAACCAGTGGCAGGTCTCGGTGGCCCCAGGAAGGAGGGGGCCAGTCACCTTTCTAAAGGTTACACAGTGTGGCTTTCACTTGTAGCAATGAGGCCAGTTGGTGGCCACAGCCCACAGAAGGGGCCCAGCGTCTTCCCCAGGTGGGAAGGTGCTGGCTGTGCTCTGGGCGCCTTCCTGCCTCGCGTCAGAGGGGGCGAAAGCATCGTTTGTTCTTCACAGAAAGCACCATTGTGTTTAATCAAATTTAAAAATAAAATTTTGATTGTTCTCCCAATATGGTGAACAGCAGACGTAATCATAGGCAGAGCAAACGCAAACCCTTCTAGAAAGACAGTCACTGCTAAACAACTCTGAGGACCACTGAGCTTCGAATGAAGGAATGTGTTAAAACTGCTTCACCTCAAACAGGCCAGACCCAATCAGGTGACAGCAGCCCCAGAGCGGCCGGGGTGGTGTGGGCTCGAGTTCATTCTCGAGCAGCCCAGCCCGTGTGCCGTCACACGACGGCACCACCCGTGTGGCTTTGATGGCATTTTCAACCATCCTGCCCCTTGGACGATACTGGGAAGCTTGGTGTTTGTTTTTTATTGAACTTCCAACATTTGTGGGAAAGAAAGGTGACATTAACACAGAACCCTCCCCCCAAACATTCCCCCCTCGTGCCTCCACGAAAAGCAGGAGAGCCCCTCCCCCGGACTCAGCTTTCCGGGATACCAAGGCTGCCTGTTACACCACCATTTTTTAGGAAACAGCATTAAATTCAGAAACAAACAGGAATACAAACACACTAATCCATTACATTTTATTATTAATACATCTTAGATTCATATCCTGTAATTTTATCAAAAGGTATCAACATTTTGGGGAAAATCTAAATAATGGACGCATCAATCAAAATAATTCTGCAGAATCTTTCTGAAATGACCCAGGGGAAACAGCAAATGGTGTTCACTGGTTCCAGTACACAGAAACTCGGTGACTTTCTGGAATTACAGAAATAGCCAATGCAGCCATATGCTGAGGGGACTGATGCTAAAGGTCCAGCGGGTTTTTTGAGATGTCTCAGATTAGTTATCTGTGTGAAAGAACTGCCTTAAACCCACAGAAGAGACCGAATTCAGGTTCAGTGTGCTGAGGTGGCATTTGAGAGTGAGGGACCAAGGCCCCCGGCCCCATGGCGCTCGTTTACGAGGCGGCGCCTGTCACATGTGCTCTGCTCAGAGCCGCCTCTGCAGGAGAAGCACCGAGGCGTGGGCGCTGCTGTCGGCTGATGGCTTTTGCAGCCCGTATCCTTTCTTTGATGCCCAGGGTCAATGCGATTCTGGTCCCACCAGGGCTACGAGGAGATTATGAGAAAGAATCTCGCTGTGATCTTTCCTGCAAAGGAAACAGCAATAAAATTTATTGCCGGGTCACAACAGAGGAATTCCTGTAAATGGGTACCTTTGTGTGCTTCTGCTCTCCACTCTGGAGAGAGGACAGTGGCGGACAGGACGAGACCCAGGCCCCATGTCAGCCCCGAGAACGGGGTTTACAGACGCCCTTGGCCCTTAGCCTTGCTCACGCGTGGCTGAGAAAGCCAGCGCTGTACCTCAGGCTCCATTCACAAGACAAGACACCAAGGAGAGCGCCCCTTTCAGACCCGCATTCACTCCGGCTCCCAGCCAGTCACCACAGCGGCAGGGCGGCCGTGCCTGTCACACGTGCTCGGCACTCTCCGCACGCACTCTGCCTTCAGGGTGGAAGCTCATCCCTGCGGAGCTCTGTGGTTCCACTGCCATCCACACCTCAGGACCACATACAGGTGGGCGTCGCCACTGCCGCTGGGGACTGGTGGCCAACGTGGTGGCCTGTCTTCCGGTGAGTGGAGTCCCGGCTCCCGAGCCTCTGGGCACTTACAAACAGGAAGGCTTTTTGCTTGAGGGCTCGACTCCTGTTCCTGCTGAACTGAGCCAGTGTGTAAAATGAGAACTGATATCAGCTCAGTAGGCACCGGAGGGCGGGTCCAATCGACAGCCCGGAGAAGCAGTGCCTCGGCCAGCGAGCGGCTCAGTGACATCCGCGGGAGACTGCAGGAGACAAAAACCTAGGCTGCAAATACAAGAGAGAGTCACGGTGCTCGGGAAAATACAAGTCTCTCCGTGAAAAGACCCAGCCCGACTCACATGCAATCAACCACCAACATGGTTTTACTTGATTTTTGTGATGCAAATGGTTTTATTTAGTTTTTTATAAGAATAGTTTTTGCAGCTTTCAATACATTTGACCTTTCAGAGAGATGTCTAATTAGTGGATTTATAATTCTGCAGACTTTCGGTACATTCCTTGCATTTGTGACAGGAGAAAGTGCATCCTTGGGGCAGAGCAGGTCTCTCCTCCTCCAGAATTGTGCCCGGACCCAGCTGCCCACTCGGCGGCGGCCTCTGCCCCAGCAGCTCCAACTTAACTGTCCCCATCTCACCTTCTCTTCAGGTGCAGAACTTAGCCACTGTGAACAAAGCGGAAACCAGTCACTGTTCACCAATCAGCTAAGCTCTGCACCTCGTCAGAGAGGTCGTCGGCGGGGCTAATGACAGTGCTGTTGGTCAGTGTCTTCTGCGCTGCTGGCTTCTTGTTTCCCGAGAAGAGCTAGGAGATGAGTCTGTTCTCCGAACTGCAGAGAGAGTGTGACTATGGCCTCTGGAGGAGCAGCCAAGGTCGTGGTTGCGTGGTAATCCCTGGCAATGTGATTTTATCTTAAGTCACAAATCAGCATGCCAGGAACCCAAGCAGCCAGAGCACTCTGGAGCCGCCGTGCCTGCGCGCTCAAGCCCACACCGCATGCGCCAGGTTCCTCGGACACGCGGCGACAAACCACCTCCAGGCCTGCTACCCTACCAGCTGGGTTTTATGTTGTTGTTCGTTTACTTGGCTCCTAGAGGTATAACTTTTTAAAGCAGAAGGACTCAGAGATGACCATACAGGAAGTGGCAGGAAGTACGACATGGCCGTGGCTGCCTTTAACCCTGGGGTACAGATACTAAGGGGTCTGGGATGTCTTGGGGGCCCCTCTCAGGAGGGAAAGGATCCCCAGCTGCTGGAAGGTGCAAGTCACTGATCTTCACTGAGAAAGCGGGGCTGGGGGACACAGGGGCATGCGCGTGACCTCTGTTCATCTGGAAGGGGCAGGGACAGCAAGGATGACCTGGGAGGGGAGGCGAGAAAACAGCACTCGTCACCGGGACCACTCCTCTGCCAGTGCGTGGGGCACACAACTCACAGTGAGACCCCCGAGAGCTGTGTGTCCACGGTGGTTCCCATAACTCGGGAACCACGGGACAGGCAAAGCACTGTCTGCACAAAGGACACACTTCAAGGAACATACACTCTCTGTGAAATTGAACATCTAAAGAGAAATGTAATTTATACTGATTACTGTGTGAGGCTGGCAACCAGATAACTGCGCAACGGTTCCATTACTTAAACCGGCCCGTGTGTGACAAGGACCGGAGCTCTGGGCAGTGTCTGCACACAGCTGCACACAGCTGCTGCCACCACTGCCGTCTCCTGGCCAACACGGTTCCTGGACTCTTCTGGGAGAGCAGGATCACACGTCGGAAAACCTTTTCTCTCTCCTCAGTACTAACGTTCTCTCAGCTAAAGGAGATACTTAAACATTGGACAGAAATGGTGTTTATAAGAATAAAACATTAGGCGCAAACTAAACGTCTAACAATGGGTTAAGAGGACCAACACAAAATATTAAATATCCAATAAAATATATATTTATAGAGAAGCTATATAATATGAAAAATGCTTGAGATTTGATGTTAAGTTCAAAAAAACATACAAAGTTAGACATACCCTATTAAATAACATGTAAAACCTTGAAGAAAAATGGAGAAGACATAGCAGATATGATTGTTAGAGCAAAAAATACACTTATTTCCCCACAGTCCTACTTTAAAACTTTACGCACCATTGCTTACTTTTGAAATGCAGAAACCTGCATTTAAAACCTAACTGCTAGGATGTAAATCTAGCAGGCTAATTCCAAGCACATTTAACAGAAGAAGCGATTTATTTTAAATATTTTAGGATGCCCACTCCACTGTGAGCGGGAGAGCGATTCTGCCGGGACACAGACCCGCCTGGACAGGCGGCGGCGAGGAGCCTGTGGCAGAGGCCCTCCTGCCAGCCTGCGGCCCGCGGTCGGGCGGGGGCAGCCAGAGAAGGCGCCGGGCTCTCTCAGCCCCCGACAGCTGGGGCAGCCAGTAGGTAATGCTCGCCCATGTCAGCCTTCACCGTGGAGACTCAGCACTTCCGCTGGCCTTCCCTGTCTACCTGCCAACCTACACAAGATGTTCTCCTCCCCACTTTCGCTCCTCCAAGTAACAAAATGACGCCAAGGAGAGCCGCTCTGCTCGGGGGGGTGGACAGCCCCTGCGTTCTGGTGGCCACTCACCAGACCACGTGCTGCAGCCTCGGCCGCGAGCTGTCGCTGCCGGCAGGCGCCCCGCGCTCCAAGGCCACCAGGCCGCCTGAGCTGGAGCAAAGGACTGAAGCCACAGGGGCTCTTGACTCACCATTTAGTTACTGATTTGTTTGGCTCCTAAGAGGAATCTCCAGTAGGAACATTGGGGGAAGGACAGGGAGAGAATTACCTCGTTAAAACAACATCTCAGCCACCACTTGAGCAGAGCACTCATCCATTTGCCCCTTGGTCAGCTCAAAGCAGCGCCGGGCGAGCTGCTGCTGCCTGGCGTCCTCGCTCAGCATCAGCTCCCCGTACAGGTAAATGCCCATGGCCTGCGGGGACAGAGGCCAGTGAGCGTGAGGAGAAGAAACTGTGTCTGCATGTGCACAGCCCATGCCTGTGGCTGTACACAAACCTGCTGGTTTAGAAATTGCAAAGACCCAAGAAATGGTAAGACAGTCGAACAGTTGTACTTCTGGAATTTATAGCTTTCAATCCCCTTCTCTTTCTTGTTTTCACTGAAACTCCAAGGAAGTCTCCGCTGTCAAGTCTGTCAGCAGAACCCTGGCGATTTCAACTGACGACGGACTGAACATTTCTTTAGTGGTGATTGTGTTGGGAACGTTCTGGATAGAGACGAGGGTCACAGAACGACCACCACGGAAGCCTGCTGCAAAGCTGGAAAAAGCATCTAGATGCCCTGTGTACGTCACAGAGACACAGGCCTTCTTCCCGGGAAAGGGTGTCCCGTAGGCATTGCTGGGAAACCAAGACCACCTCGTCCCACGGCAGCCATGGGTCGGAAGTCATCACGCCATGCCCCTTGGGAAAGATGCCTGTTGCTTCGGCCCAGCCCAACCGCGTTCCCTCAACGATCCCACCACTGAGGCAAACACTGGCTCCACTGTTTCAAACACAATGCTGCAAACACTCCCATCTGCACTTCCCTCGTTTTAAAAGCAGCCAATTATGTTCTGGAAGACCAAAGACCCCTTTGGTTCTGCCTTCTCTCTTGTTCCAAGCTTAGTTATGCCCTGGATTGCAGTCTGGCAGAGCAAATTAAAAGGAGGAGCTCAAAGATAGCACAAGCTCGGTCTACTTAACAGTTCAAAAATTCTTTCCTGAAAAGGCTGATACATATATGGTAATCCTTATTTGGCAACGACAGTGGTTCTAAGTATACTGCAGTTAATTTTGGTTTTCAGAATAGACCTTAAATTTCGCTTGCATTTGGTTCTTCTTATACTCCTCTCTGTGTTTCCAAACACCTCCTGCTCACTGTGCAAATGTGACATTTCTTCTGGTACAAAGTCGTGTATTTTTCTTTGTGGGAATACCAAGCCCTTGCTTGCTGGCAGCCCCCCATACTCAGGCCCTCTCAAAAGTCCTTTTGTTTGCCCTACCCCCACTCTGCCCCAGCTGAAACATGGCTCCATTCTGTCAGCCACAGTGCTCGGCAGAGAGCTCGCTCATAGGCACAGTGGTCATGCCAACAGGAACACCCTGGAGGCCAGCTCCCAGCGGCAAGCCCCAGGCACATGCACTGCCATGGAGAGCTGCGCCGGGACAGGATGAGCGCAGTGGGTGCAGAGGCAGTGAGGAGGACAGCCCTGAACTCGGTCACGCACACACATGCTTCCCGTCGACTCCTCACAAGATGGCCACTATCCTGTTTGAACAGTGAGGAAAGTTCTCGCAGGAAAGACACGCGGCACAGGGGTCTGGCCTGGCGAGGCAGGTGCAGGCCCTGAGCAGACGGTTCCGGCCGCGGCCGCCCGGGGCTCTCCCAGTCGAATCCTCCCACATACTTGACCTCAGGGCCGTGAAGACACAGACACAGCCCTGACTTTGCCCTGAGGCTCCGTGAGGCTACAGCGCAGTGTGAGCCTCACTTGGTAACGGCCCAAGGGCGCCTCGGAGGGGCACGGCTCAAATTTAAAGGGACTCCGAGAAAGGGAAAAATCAGCTCAGTGCGTGGCAGGTGAGCTCCTACCAACGCCTTGAAAAAATCTCTGGAAAATGTTTAAGTATTTGTCATAAAAAATGTCGACACCGTGGGTCCTTGCGTTAACTGCACCAGACAGGGGACAGCGTTTAGAGAATCCCCATCTGCTGAAAAATAAAACTTACCTGGTCCTCTTGAAGGAATCTCTCCACATTTTTGTACGCTTTTGTGTATTTGTGCTTAACAATGAGTTCGCACCACCGATGGCGGACCTGCACAAAGGAGAGAAACTCCAGTCAGCAACTAACGGGTGGGTTTTCTTAGCTTCCGGCGGTTAGTGCTCGAGAGCCTCGTGTATGAGGAAACAGTTAAGGGGGGGACGTGCCGAGGCCCCCCTCAGTAGACAGATGCCTGAAAGCTCGGATCGTAGGGACCCTACATATACTGCGTGTTTTCGCACACGTCCGCATCTGTGGCAAACGTGAATGCCTTTCCATCTTAACGAAGCACTTATCACACACTCGGCTGTAACTTTTGCAGTTTGAGGGGCGACACCAAAACATTCCTTCTTCATGATTTCACAAATACAAGGAAGATTTGTTCTTACCATAGATCTTAGAAACCTCAGCTTGTGATTTTTTTCTTTCCTTAGTTAGAACTTCCACTTTTTCACTTAAAGGAAGCATTTTATGGCTTCTCTCTGGCACATCTTGAATTGCCAGGATCACTACGCTTGGGCACGGGCCACTATGAAGTGAAATAAGCGCGACCAGAAGAGCAGCCCTGTGATACCATGACAGCTGGTCTGATCCTGAGGTGACGCTAAAACTAACAGGCGGGGAGCGCACGCACACGGAGATGCAGGACAAAGGATGAGTCACATCCTGGGCGGGTCAGAGAGGGATGGTTCCCCCCTCAGAACAGCACGCAATAGAAAATTTATGGTTTGTTTCTGGAATTTTCCATTTAATATTTTTCAGTCTGCAGTTAACTGTAATTGAAACCACAAATATGGGGGGAACTACTGTACTGTCTGAAGTATATTAACATTGTTGATACTTTTAGTTTTAAGTTTCATTTTAGTTTTATTTCTTTTACAATGAAAGGAACCACATTCCTCATTAGGACTGTTAGTGAATGTCAGTTTATCTGCAAGTTAGCAGATAACCACAGAACGTAACTGGGGAATGGAACGCACACGCCCAGCCAGGCTGTGCTCGGCCCACAGCACGCTGTCCGGGAAGGGGGCCTTTACAAACCACGACGACTTAACTCCTGCAATAGCCGGTCTGGCCCAACGACGCGGACTGGAACAGTAACCGCGGTAAGGCAGCAAGACACTGCTCTCCACAGTCCTGACGCGAGGCACAGTGCACCTTCTGGGGAGTTCGGGGCGTCTGCCCAAGGGGAAAGGAAGGCGACCACTTTGATGCAAAGAGCTCCTGCTGCAGGTTTGCACAACGTACTGAAGCCACACGTGGATGCTGTTTAGTAAACATACACTTTAGTTACTAAAGGTTTACCAGGAGGAATCTGCCAGCCCCCTACCCCTTCCACAACACACCAGCTACACACAACACAGAAGTCTGATCCCAGCACTGGCTGCCTCAGCTGACAGAGGCAGGGGCCCTTGAGGCACATTCTCTACGCAGAAACTACCTGAATTTGGTTTTCAGAATCCAGCTCCAGACCATATTCTACTGCATCAAAGCACTCTCAATTACACAGAGCTAGCAGTCTACCATTTTATATTCCATCATTGGTTCAACATTAGCCATACATGGAAGTGATTATGTGCATTTGAAAAAGCCTCCTTCCATCACTCTGTTTTTATTGCCTTTGAAAGAGGGAGACCCTTTAAAGGAATCCATTTGTGGCAACAGTAAAATATAAGCAATCTCATCATTTTGGCTGAGGCCCCCTGTAAATTATATCATTACCCACCGACCTGACCAGATCTCTCCTTTAATCTACTATAAATAGATTTATATGCAAACAATTAGGAATGAAGGAAAGAAACAAATCTTTCAGAAAGAATCCTTCCCTGAGGCTACAGTGTGCTCCCAGCTCCCAGACAGGGTGTTAATTCTGTTAATTCAGGGGACTCTGGTGGCGCTGCCCTTTGCCTGTGGGCAGCCAGGCCCTTTGAACTTGTAAGGACAGGAACTTTTACATCCCTGAAGGAATTTCAGAGGTGCATGGAAATGAGCTAATAGCCTCAGACCATCACAACAAAAGGGAAGCCACTCAGACTGGAGGGGTCTCAGAAACCTTTCCATCTTCAATAAAATGTTCTTTCCTATACAGCCAATAGAAATTAACAACAGACCATAAAAGGGACAGAGCAGCCCCTGAAATATCCCGAGCAGGAAGAATCAGAGAAAACAGCTCTGAGAAAGCCAGCTCCTCATACCACACCAAACTCAGAGGAAGCCATCAGAATCCCTGGAGCCCGCACACTGAGGGCCCCAAACGACCTTCTGGGATGCCTCTACCCCTTCTGTTTCCTCCCAACTCATGGTCCTTTAAATGCCCCAGACACTGCCAGCCCCATGCAGGAAATGGCTGTGCCTTTTGTTTGTGAGCCCTGAAAATGGAAGCCAGCACCCCACATGGGAGACAGTCAGGAGACAGGGATGAGGCCCTGGGGGAGGAGCCTCCCCTCTCACGACTGCACAGTGGGGACACAGTCCTTGCACCAGCTTTTAATGGGCTCACATATGGGAAAACGCTGTCAGCTTCAAAATGCTGGAACGGCTTAGAATGCGTGTTACCTGAGCACAACTGCCTACGACGATCACTGCTGTTTGCCATTCTAAAACTCGCGGACAAGTTTATTTTTCAGACTTGATTTTGAGAATGGAAGGTTCAGCCTCTCATGTTTCCTTCCTGTGCTGTCCTTCATCTTATTCACGTGTACAGAAATAACGAAGCACAAATTAAGGCCTATTTCCTAGTAGGATAAGCCCCCAGAGGTGGAGAGGAGGCAAGGGCGGTCCCACCCTGACTGGAAGATGGTCCAGAGACAGCCGAGTGAAAGAGGCTCTTTCACAATCAATATGAAGTCAGCATTTCCACTTCTCTTACTGTTAAAAATAGTTTATTGTCATGATTAATAAGAGATGTAGTCTTCTGACCCCTGAGGGATAACATGGCATCCAGGAAGCACAGACCCACCACCCCCTCCCCACGCCACCAAGAGCAGAAACAACAACAAGGCTTTTCATTGCAAAAGAATTAAACGCATTTCAATATTTTAATGACAGGATGTTTAAAAGACATCAGAGATGCTGTGAGAGGCTGACGACCCAACAGATTTTTTGCTCCTGCACAGGATTTTCACTTCTCTTCGTATTTCACTAAGAAAATCCTTCCGCTTTATCCCCTAAGTACTCTTTGTTTTTATTGCCGTTGAAATTCGCTTAGTCGCTTGTCACCACATGGACCAGGGGTCTTCCCAAAAAGGTGGCCGTAAAGTGACATTTGTCTCCATTTCTCCCAGAAATATTTCCACAGCAGGCAATGATGCGACAGCCAGGCTCCGGGTCACTGAGACAATTACAAAGTCCTTGACAGCGGCCGTCAGGTACTTGTACCAAGCTCCTTCCTTCACCGGTCACGGAGGGAAGTGGAGTTCTCAGTGCTGGCAGCCAGAAAATTCTGAAGCAGGTTTCTAATTCTGTGGATCTGCTCCCCTCTGTTGTTCAATTCATTAATAGGGGTAGGGGTCACCTTATCTTTTAACTTCCTCAGTGAAATGAAAAACAGCGCACACATGTGCGACCACCCCGGGAGCCGGGCAGGACGGATGGCTTCCCGAGACTGTTCATCCTGTGTCAGTGCTTCATGGGGGTGCACACATGCCCAAACTCATCAACTCACACCTTAAATATTCACATTTTGTTATACTTCAATCATGTCTCCATAGAGTTGAAAAAATTTAATTTTTTAATGACTCAAATTCAGTCACTCTAAACTCATGCTAGAAATCACTGAGAGCCAGAATCAGCAAACATCTTAGCTGAACAGCATCAACACAGTCAGAGGTGGCCAGACGGAGACACACGGGGCGAGGATGAGAAAGGGGCAGGAGGCAGGAGGGCAAGCAAGCTGCAGGGGAGCAGCTAGTGAGAGGAGCAGGGCTGTGGGGAGGAGGGCTACTTTCAGGACGGCCTCTCTCCGTTGTGGCTTCAGTGCAGACCACAGCTGGGCCCGGCCCGCCTCCTGCCAGCAGGGCCAGGACGAGTGCCCCCCTGCACGGACACCTGCGAGCCATCAGCATGCTGCCTGGCCCACAAATAAAGAAGGATGGTGGCCAAGAAGGGAATTTAGGTCCCCAGTCTTCCCAGGAAGTCACAATGAGGTTGCCACATACAGATGCGCACACACAGCTGTGCACCTGTAAATACTGTGATCTAATAGAAATTAGTTTGAAAATCTGCTTTCCAAAGTGCTCTGCTTTGGGGGAGACTGAACGGAAGGATGACGTGGGCGCTGCCCTCAGTGCTAGGTGGGTTTTAACACGGCAGCGCTGATGCGCACGACTGCCGATGAATCCCAGGTTCCCAGGTTTCCGAAGCCTCCATGAACAAAGTGACGAGTGCACAGACGTCAGTGCTGTCCCAGGATGGCCCAGAATGCGACTGGTGCTCTGGGGTCGGCACAGACAGGAGGGCCTTAGAATCTGGGGTGGGAAAAATGAAGGGCAGGTGTGCTGAAGCCCATCCATGTTTGCCCCTCATTTGGCGACAGAGAACGAAAACCCTCCAATGAGCCATGTGACTGCTCCTCGAGGGGCCCCCCTCCCCCACAGCGGGGACTCCCACCAGGATGACGGGGTACATCTGTGGTGACGGGTCTCAGCCACCTGGGAGACCTGAGGATCCAGAAGGTATCCCGCAGGAAATACACAGAGCGCTCCTTCATTCCCAACCCCTTTACCGCAACCAACACACATATACACGTACACGCGTACACACACAGAAACCTAAGGTCCATTTTTTTAATACTTTCCCTCACTATATGCAACACACTGATTTTTATTATATTTTTTTAATGCTGGTTGGTGACCTACTAAATTGATTTCATGACCCACTGTGTCCTGCCCATGGAGCCAGATGCCCCCCGCTGGAGGCCCGGCTGTCACCCAGCCCTGTAAGCTCGCTTAGCTGCTCCAACCACAACCGGCTCGTCTCCCTAGGGTGGGGGGCAGAAGAGCTTGGCCCCTCTGGGCTGTGGGAGCCAAGCGAGGTCACCCAGGCAGGTGCTAGCACAGCGACTCCCACAGTGCCTGCTGCCAGCTTAGCAGGAGTAGCATGTTTCTGGCTTTCCTATCGACTTCAAAAGTTCATTATTTACTGAATTTATAAAACCGTGTGAGTATTAATTCCAAGAGCTGTTTGTTAACTGGTGAAATGACGGAGCAAGGTGGCTGTCACAGGGATGCTGTTTGCTGAGAGGGGAAGAGAAGGCGCTGGGACAGCACGACAGGACGACGAGGGGCTGTCTCCTGGCAATGGACTCAGAAGCAGGAGGGGCTGGAGCGAGTCTCAGATTCCCCAGCAGGGGCACCACCAGGAAGGGGCCCAAGCCTGGGAGCTGGCACCTCTCTTGCCACCCAGGATAGTACAGCAGGGCCCAGATGTTTGAGAAGTGTGCAAACTATTTGTAAAGGTGGATGGCTCAGCCCTGCGCCTGCATCAGCCCAGCCAAATGGCACTTCTGCCATTTCAAGAAAGTTCTCACCACCCAAAAGGCTCGGCTGAGCTGAACGACTTCTTGGCTCAGAAATACAGTACAGGGTGAAGGAAGCCTCTCCTCTGATTTCCAGCAGAGCCTGAAAAATGGCCCCTGCCTTGTAGGTCACTTGTATTCCTAACCACGTCTCAGATTCAGAGGACAGGACTGTGACCCAATGGGCATCTCTGTGACACAACCACGACCTTAAGCAGGACACACTGGGGCTCCCTGGCATTAACTGTTCTGTCCTGGAAACAGGACAGAAAAGCTGCTGAAGGACAACCCCACTCCCCACCTCGATCTCCTTTTATCCTCAAACAGGTTAGTGGATCCACAACCAATTTCCTGCTAGACTCCAGAATGGAGCCCGCAAACGTTCCCTGTCCAGGGCCAGAGAATGCACATTTTTGGCTTTTCAGCCCATTTACCATGGTATCACAAAAGCAGCCCTAGCCAGTATGTCAACAGGGGCCTGGGCACGGCGTCTGCAGATAAAACTTGACAAAAACAGGCTGCGGGCCAAGCTGGCCTGGCTGGAGTTTGCTGACCCTTGCTCTGTCTTGACGGCCCACGCCCTAGGCTTCGGGAATTAGGCACAGGCAGTGGTACTCCCGTAAATGTTTAACCCCCCAAACCCACCAGCATGACGTCACAGAACCTCGTGAGCTGGCTCTGACCAGCTCCAGGCGGGCCTGCCAGGGACACACAGGGTGCTCCTGAATTTGGGGCCTTCACCTTCTACTCCTTTCTTCTCTATGGATCACATTCCTTCTGCACAAGCAAACAAGCTCTGGTATCCCTTCTGAAACGGAGCATGTCTTGAGCCTACGGGCCCAGCACAAATGTATATATAAGCTGCCCTGCGTGGGCACGTGCCCCCGACGTTGAGGAAACGCAGCCGTGAAGAGGAGGCCCTACACCAGCTCGTTCCCTGCCTCTCCGTGCCAAGGAGACAGCCCTCTGTAATCACTACCCACTGCAGATCCGATATGCATTCACACTTCACATTTCTCAATACTCTTTATAGCTTGTGTTCTAAAGGTTTATTTTTTCTAACTTCAATTTTAGATCGTTTTCCATGAAACAACTTCGAAGACATAAAAGTTCTTACATGGGGAAGCTCCTCACAGCTTGCTTATTATCTAATAAACTGATTTTCCAAAATGGCTTTCAAACTTTTCTTAAACATAATTCTAACATTTAAAATAAAAACGTAATCTGGAACCCCAGTATCTAAAGAAAGATTAAAGAGGAGACTGTGGGTGGGTTCTTCAAGCAGTTGACATCCGTGTGTCAGGTGGGAATCACTGCTAAACAGCACACTGCTCAGTGGAGCCCCGGGTTTCTTGGAGGTGGAGTGAAAACCAGTGTCTTACAGAAGCATTATTGTGCCTGAAGAATAAATGGAATCACAGAAGCTGAGCGGACATTTCTATAGTCACAAGACCATAGGTTAGTTCTAATAACGTCTAAACACGTCTACCAGCTGCCCAACTTGGTTCTGGTAGCCAGCGAACCATCAGCGACGTACACAAGACAGTCAGGGTCCCAGAGAGGAAATAGCCGTGCTGCGGCCGTCACTGCCGTCCCAGAGCCAGGGCTCGGTTTGGTGCACACTTACTGTCATGCTTGAAAAAGCACCGTGGCTCCTATAGGGAGCTGCTTCCCTTGCTTTATTTTTAAATGTTTAAAAATTATAAAGAGGTAACTTTACACAAGTAGAGAACCCAACAAACATGAAATTCTAGCCATTCAGCCAAATTCATTTCTAATCTTTGCAATAGCAGCAGTCAGTACGATGTATTATTTTGCGTTCTTCCTTCTCTCCACTTGCCACTGTGAGGCCCACACACGTTCAGTTTAAAATCCACTACAGGGTATTATTCCCTCTTGTTAACGCACTGCGGCTCCATTTCTCCTTCAATCCTCTGCTGATGCCAGAAAGAAAGTCTCAAGTGTGTCACCGGAAGTCCCAACGTGTAAGAAAAGCCTGTAGGAGACGGGGGACAGGGCAGGTGCGGTCACACCAGAGGCAGAGCGGGGCGTCTCACCAGCACAGCGCGTAGGCGAAGGGGCTGACGAAGGGGCTGACGGGCCAGCAGCCCCTAAGTGCCCCCTGCAGCCTGAGTTCTCACCCCCCCCACCCGTCCTCTCCGAGGTGTGTTTTACAATCTCCTCAGCTCAGTGTTCTCAGGCACTGGGTGTTTCCTTTCTCTTGCTGATGTACTTACTCACACTGACGAGGAAGCTCGGTGAGAGGGGGACGGTCCGGGCACCCTTCCGCCATCTCCGGGCCCTACATTTCAATGCCTGGTACCCGCCCAGTGCCTGCTTGATAAATGTTGCTGCAAGAACGTATACTACTTTTAAAAAAACTCAGAATACTTTTCACCTACCCTGAAATTATAATGCACAGTTGGAAGCTGTAAAACGCTTTAAAGAATGCCACCCATCCTATTTATGACAGGAAGCACTCCCCTTTCTTTTCAGTCCTTTTGATTTCAAAATTTACTGTTGAAAGGAAAAAAATTTGTCCAGGGAACATGATCTGGGAAGCCCATTAAACCTCATTTAGAGTTTCATTTTATATCTGTAAACAGAAAGACCAAGGCTCATGGCTTTTGTGAGTTAATAAGTCTAACACTGCAATAAACAAACCCGCTTTTTCAATTTGTGTCCTTAAATTAGATTTAACTTTGCTTTAAAGTGGGTTTACTGCTGGTGAGGGAAGCCTGCCTGGCAGCCCAGGAGCGGGAAGGCAGCTCCAAGACAGATAGCATTTCCAGAAAGTATTTTGTTTAGGGGCATCTATAATGATCCAGTATGTCTCATCTGTTCATTCTCCTGAGAGAAGATAAAAGAACAGTCAGCTGTATAATTGCCACATGAACATTTCCAACATTTGTACTTTGAGTCCGGCACTTCTCATTTTCTCTTTCACCTTACTGCTCCTTACTCTCAAAGGGCTGCAATCTTAACAGTATTTTCTTTTTAACTGAGGGAAGTGAAAAGTTACTTCATTTGCTGTCACAAAGTGAGGTTGATAAATCCCTAGGCCAGGGGTTATAACAACAAATGAGGCATCACAGACCCTCTGCTCTTCCTCAAGGGCTCTTAGTAACCTTGCTCAAGTCAGTCCCTAGATGCCATCTGTGTGTTGACTATGTGGGGACAAGCCGTCATAACCAGAGCTGCAGCAACACGCAAAACAGGATCTTCTCAAACTGCCACCAGGATCATTACACCTGATGTGTACAAGCAGCGTGATGGTGAGGGTCAAATGTGACGGCTCAGTCATCAAGTGCGTTCTCTCCGGCGAATGCTAACCTTTCCTCCTTCTCCAATGGAGATAGTACTTTACTTAATGCCATTAGTGTATGACATGCAGCTGGCTCCAAAGGTTTAAGTTGGGAGCCCATGCCGGGCTCACCTTGAAATACGGCAGTTTGCCTTCCTAGCCTACAAGACTGTGCACTAAATGGAGATACATTCCGGTATGTAATTCCACAATTAGGAAATAACAAAGTCCACCTTCTTTCTTCTTTCGTTAAGAGGCGATACATGGCCTTTGCTGAAAAAAATGACTTTTACTGTTGGCAGAAAAGTGACCATGAGTTACTTCCTCGGATAAGCGCAAAAGGGACACCTGCACCTTCTTTCGCTTTCTTCAGGCACATTCCACCATGGAAGGCCTCGCCAAGTCTGCCCAAAGGGCTTGCTCTCTTCTGAATGGGTTTCCACGGCCTTAGTTATTCCAATGACCCTGTCGTGTCACACTAGTGGCTGCTATTCCAGAATACGTGGATATCCAGGAAAAGTCATTCTCCAAACACTGAGAATCTGGAGGGACGGCCGGATGGCTCAGTTGTTGGAGTGCGTGCTCTCAACAAGGTTGCCAGTTCAATTCCCGCATGGGATGGTGGGCTGCGCCCCCTACAACTAAGATTGAAAACAGCGACTGGACTTGGAGCTGAGCTGCGCCCTCCACAATGAGATTGAAGGACAAGGACTTGGAGCTGATGGGCCCTGGAGAAACACACTGTTTCCCCCCCAAATTTTAAAAAACAAAACAACAAAACAAGTTGAAAAACAAAACAAAACTCTTAGAGAAGACCAAGGCATAGATCTTCTGGACCTTGAGTCAGGCAATGGTTTCCTAGATTTGATACCAAAAGCACAAGCAAAAAAAGAAAAAAATAGGTAAAATGGGTTTTTGTCAAAATTAAAACTTTTGCGCTTCAAAGGACACCATCAAGAAAGTGAAAAGACAAAAAACAGAATGAGAGAATATTTTGGCAAATCATATACTTGATAAGGGACTTGTATCTAAAATAGAGAACTACTATATCTCAGTAAAGTCAAATGAAACCAATTTAAAAATCAGCAAAAGATCTGACTAGACATTTCTCCAATTTGTACAAAGATGTACAAATGGCCAATAAGCACATAAAAAGGTGTTCAACATGTTATTAGGAAAATGAAAATCCAATACCACAATGAGATATTCCTTCACACCCAAAAGAATGGCTGAAATAAGAAAGACAGTAACAACTGTCCGCAAGGATGAAAAAACCGGAACCGGCAGACACTCCTGGGGAGAGTAAAAGGGTACATTAGTAACTCCGCTCAGAGACACAGACCCGAGAGAAGAGAAAACGGTGGTACGCCCACACAGAGACATGGACACAAACGTGTTCACAGCAGCATTATATGTAACAGCCAAAAAGTGGAAACAACGCAAATGTCCATTGGTTGGTTAATGAATAAATGAATGTGATTTACCTATATAACTGAAAATTATTTGGTGATAAAAAAAAAAGTTCTGATAACATTCACATATGCCAAGTGAAAAGCAGCCAGTCACAGAGGTCACATACTGTATGTGATTCCATTTATATGAAAGTCCAGAACAGGCAAATCTACAGACAGAAAGACTAGTGTGGGTGCCCAGGGCTGGGGGGCAAGGGGGATATAGGGGGGCAGCTGAAGTGTGAGGGCTTCTTTTGGAGATGACGACCATGTTCTACAAGTGACTGTGGGGACGTACAACTCTGAATATACTAAAAAGCCTTGAACTTATACTTTAAATGGGTGAACTGTATGATGTATGGATTATTTCTCAAAAAGGTTGTTATTAAAAACAATCCTAGATTCAAGCTAGGGAAGGCTTTCTGAGCAAAGGGTACTACGTATTCTACGCAGGAAACCACCTGGTTATCCTGAGAGCTGAGCCAACTCCGGGCTGCTGCTCGTTGGCTGGCTGGTTCCCCCGGTGCCCGTGGGCTTCCTGGTCTCAGCCTGGCATCTGTTTCCATTCAACATGGGCAAGACCAGTTGGCCTATGGTACACAGTTCAGGGTGGTTCAAGGCTGCAGTGAAACTACATGCAGACCAAGAAGCTTAAACTTCATTTTTAGTGCCACCTCATGCGTTTAGATGATTTTTAAATTTCATACCCTGACATACACACAAAATACCATCATTTGTACATAAATGGGTGCCCTTTCATTTTTTTAAGTAATTTGAATCCAGTGTTAATTGCTTTCTCTTTGCTGTCAGGCATTCCCATGGAACAACCTGCACAAACATTCCCATGTGAGAGGCACAGACTGCCCGGGAACGTGTGGGATCGCCAGAGCACTGTCCCCCTGTCTGAAAGGCAAGCCCAGGGCCCACGTTCCAGCGGCATGCTGCAGGCAGAACTCATTCTGTCTGCAGTTTGCTGGTTCCACAGCTTCAAGGCCAAACTGAACTCTCTAATGCTGGGTGCCATGGAACTAGACAGTAGAGAAAGGGGTAGAGGAAAGGCACCGGAGGGAAGAAAGCAACAAGGAAAGACATCTGAGCATTCTGGCAAAAGTGAGCCTCTGTTTTAGGGCATCCAAGGCACACATTACATAGGAATACGGTCGTTTACAGTTTGAAAGAAAATGGCAGTTTTTGCAGACAACTTTGCAGACACGAATGTGTTTTGGCGTGGATCTTAGTACAGAAATCTAACACGAAAATATGTAAACTATCGCTGAAGGCATTAAAAAAGCCAGAAGCACCAATAAAACACCATGTGTTGATTTCACCCTCGAGACCTTTAAAGACAAAATGAACCTGAGACGTAGCTGGGTTGGAGGCTACATGGAAAGAAGAGCATCCGGGCAATGTGATTTATACCCAGCTAATGTGCACACCTCCGCCCGTGTGCAGGGCCGTGAACAGCAAGGGCAGACATTGCCCCTCAGAGTCTGTCCACTAGGACTTGCTCCTGAGTGCAGGGGCAGCAGCAGACACAAAGGACAGTGAGTGACCAGGAACTTTTCTAACAAAGTCAGGCTGAAACTGTAGCCAAAAGCCCGCAGACTAAATGCTCTTTTCCTTCTCTTTACAAATCCTAAATATTATGAATTGACTGTAACTGTTTATTTAAATGGTTCGTTTTAAAAAAACCAGGCAAATTTTGCCATCAGTGGCTCGTTTTCTTCTTTACCTTCATTATTTAACATCTGACCAGTCCCTACGTGCTGTTAACAATTCAAGGTCCAGGTCTCAGGCGCAGGAGAGGAATATTGATCTAAAAGATGAACTACTTTTTTTGTTTGTTTTAGTCATTTAAGACCAGTTTTTGAGAAAAAAAGAAAAAACGAAACAAAAAAACCTTCACCACAGTATAGCAGGGGAGACTTTACTTGTTGCAAGGTTTCCACAGAAAAGTTCCAGGAGTGTTGAACTTAATAACAAAGAAATGGAACTCCAAGAAAGAAATACCTAGAGATATCTTCCTGATTTTGAAGGAAATGTTCTTAAAACATTGTTCCATAAACCAAATACAACAAAGAAAAAAACACACAAATACAACTAAAGAATTATATAAAAGCTCTGTCCTTTCCCACATCACTAAATGCACATGGTTTGAAAAGATACCCCAATTCCTTTTTTTCAATCCATACCCCAGTCAGCTCTCAAACTCTAGAAAAGGAATTTCAATACTGTGTCAAAGGGACAGCTGTGCCCTCACAAGCAACGCCTCAGCTTTTTAAAAATGGTATTAAGTCACACCTCACATCCTAAAGTTCAGATTCATCCGCATTTGACCTGTGATTTGCAACCTGAGTCTGACCACAGCAAGGGGCCAATGAGCCAGAGACCCCTTGTCCTTGTGAAGCAATTGTGACAAACAGCTCAATGCTGGATGTGGCAGGTGTCAAACTGCCTTTCCGGAAGCTCTCATTCCATGCAGCCACTGGCAGCTTACCCTGGAGAACCACCATCCTGATGCCCCGCAATGGTCTCTTTTTAGTGTTCAATCTGAAAACCTGCCTCGTGGGCTCCAGGATGGTGGCTTCTGCCAATACTGGGTGATGACCTGGGGAGGCCCAGGGACATGCGTGCACCTAGGAGGGCCCTCAGGGGGCCACGAGGAGAGGAAGAGGCAGTGGCCACTGGACCAGCAGTCTGGCCTGCTCCTATGCTCAGGCCTCGTGTCCCATTGTCCTCACAGGCTACCTCCAAACACCGCGATTACGAACCTGATGCCAGCAGGGCCCGTTTATGCCTTGATGCTACTCAGATTCCGCATCAAGGCGGACCCAGGAGGAAGGAGGCCCCCTGTTCAGTACACAGGATTTTCCTAAACAGACACTGGGAACTTCCTGAAGCCCACAGAGCCCCAGGTTACACCTCGCCTCACCTGTAACTCTTCTGCGAGGAAAACAAAACAGAAATGTTTATTTTGTCGTCGGAACACTTATGAAAAGCAACCAGGGGAAAAGGGGGAACAAGAAGCTCCCCATGGCAGGAAACGAAACTCCAACACTTGCCAGTCTGAATGGAGGGAGTTTTAACATTAAAGGGAATGGGCAGATCACAGCTACTGATCAATTTTAGATTTCAGACACTTGATACCTAGCCAAACCTTTATTCTCTGTCCTTTTTAATATGCCTCTCAAGAGAACTGTTAATCATGAAATGCTCTCAATGCACAGAAACTATGCTTTTGGTCCAAATGAAATTCAGAAATGAGCATCAGAGCTGTCAGACCATTGCAATCTCGGAATCACACCTTCCAACCCTGGACTTCAAACAAATGCTATGGTGTTTTCAGGTGAACAGTGAGTTCTCTTACTGCTGGGTCTGCGCTACACCCTCCCTGCATATGTAGAACCCACCATGGGAGGTGGCGAGTTCCTATGGGTTTCAAGGGCTCATCAGTCAGAGCCAGAGGAAAGGCATGTGGGGAACGGCCTGCCCTGCGAGGCAAGGCTGGATGTTTTTCCATTTGCAATCAACCTTGAAAGTGTCCTTTTCAGAGCAGAATGCAGACAGCTGCTGGCGTGGCTTTCTCTGGTACTAGTGGTAGAACAGGTTTGTCTTTACTTACTAATCTGTTTCCTTAGATTTACTTGCTACTATTACTTTAGTTTGCAATTCCTTCTTGTTCTGCCCCATGAGAGATTCTGTTTTCACCTCTCCCAAGGTTACATGCTTTGCAGCCTTGGGAGAACACAGCTGGCAGAGGGTGGCCTCTTAGTGTTGTTAACCACCTTTCTAGCGACTCCACTGCATGTTGTAACCCACTGTCAGGCACCATTAGATGAGATGAAAAAATTGCCTTTTGTGAATCAGTTGCTGGTTTAGACCAGTGGTTCTTAACTGGAATGGCTTTGCCCCCACGAGACCTGCGGCAATGTCTGGAAACATTTTGGACTGACAAAACTGGGAGGGGTTGGGGGTGGGGCTGCCTCTGGCATCTCGTGGGGAAACACCCCACACCGCACAGGACAGCCCCACAACAGAGCTCTCCAGTCCGAAACGTAGGTAGTACTAAGATTAGGAAACTGATTTAGACCAGGACCGTCCCTCCCCTCCAAAACCCCAACAAGCCCCCAGACCAAGAATTCTTTGACCAGCTGCTTAGGGGCTCCTAGTAGCAGGGGAGACGTACTACTTTTCTCTCTTTCTCCCTGCCAGTCCTGACAGTCTCTTTAAAAGAGATCAGCTAAATAACAAAACTTGACCATTTCACACCAAATGAGAGATGGTGAATCTTACTCGAGCAGAAATTACGTTAAAACAATGAATGCTCACCGACATTTTCTCATGCCATATTAATTAACAACCCTGTGCAGAAGGGGTTTGTGGCTCCATTTTAATCCTGAGCAGACGGAGGTGAGGGAGGAAGCAGGAGAGCTGGGACGCTGCCTGTTCATCATGTTTCAAACATCCATTTACTGTGTTACAACACACGTTTTTTAAGAAAATGAAATAGGAAATAACAGAAAATGTTAAGAGTAAAGACAGTTTCATGAAAGTTTTTCTGCCAGTTGGCTGTAGTCAAAAGCTGGGAAACCGGCAGCCTAGCCCAAGCACTGCTGTGCAGATGAGAGAAATGGGGCCCTGGGAGAGGGGGTGACTGTCTGTGGTCACCAGCCCTGTGGGGACCCGGGACCTAAGTCCAGCTCACTACAAAGTCAATGCCTGGGCCAAGACCACCAGCTGGGTGGCCTGGGTATTTCACATCATCAAGACGTGGAAGAGCCGCTCACACGCACATGAGCAGGTGTCATTGTTCTCTTCACACAAGACCAGCCACAGGGTGGTACCCCTGAAGGAAGACTAGAGGGAAGGCACCGACATGGTACCCACACTTCCCCATGCCAATCTAACCTAGGAGGCCTCTTCCTTTCAGCCAACAGTGTTGTCCAAAGACAGTGAGAGATGAACCTGTGTGGGTAACAGCCTCTCCCAGATTAATTTTCTGGCGCAACCTACCAGCTGAAGCACCAGAGCAGAGCATGCTACCACGGGGATCTGTGTGACAGGTGGCCACCACTGCCACCTGAGACATGGAAGACAGTGAGTTTCTGTTTTTGGATTTTCGAAAAATTCACTTGAGGTGGGCCCCAATTTTGAAGTGCTCAACTGTAGTCTGCAGAAATAAAGTTACTTTGTGGGCTGTTGGAGGGGAAGGCCACACAGCCAAGTTCCACGGACCTTCACCTCACGTGGGGCAGCTACCTATACAGCTTGTAAGACCTGCTCAATAGAGCAGGAAATTCATTACTTAAAAAGGGATCTTAGAAAATATCTTTTGTTCCAAGAATCAGTCGTCCAATATACTTTTAAACTCTTACGGCTCTTTATTTGAGCCAGGGTGTTCTAAAACTGAAGACAAAATATTTCTATGAACTAAGTTTCCTTCCTGCTCGTTTTCCATCCTGGTGAGAGTAGCCCAGCATGTGGTTAGCAGTGTCTTTGGCTCAGGATGTGAAAGATGGTTTACTCCTATAGTTAGTGCCACTTCCCAGGCTACGGAATGCAAACGTTACCTCACCAGTGCTCCACTTTTAGGTGCTGGCAATGGGAGTGGGCAAGCAAGGCTCGAGATGGCACAGGACGACATGCTTTTCTCTGCCCAGCTTCTTAAGGTACTTGTTCCCGTGCACTTTTCCTTTGAGATTCCAAACACATGGTATCCCTTCCCGCAGAGCAGACCTGGGGATTCACACCACACGTGACGCAGGCTCACGGATGCAGGGGCTGAGTAACATGAAAACAGCTGGCCAGCGACATGAGACTAGGCGCCATGCTCAGAAAGCCTCACCAACAGACCAGACGTTCTGTGAACACAACCGAAAACATGGAAGCAACACAAGGAACACAAAGGCTGAGCTACACAAAGAGAATCATTAAAAATGAACTTCTCCGTGGGACTGCACCCTCCCACCCCCACACAGAGAAGAGACAGGGATAATGGCGAAGGGGCTAAAGCAACTCGTGCACGGTGGGCCCGATTCGCGTTGGGACAGGCTCCCCACCCAGCTGAGACTCTGGTTCGAGGAAGCAGGAATGTCCGGCTCTGCCAACGCCAGTTCTGCAGCGACCGAAGCAATGGGGGCACAGGCAGCGGAGACTCAGCTTAAACAAGGTCCGGGACGAGCAGGCTCACCTCCTCAGAAAGTGACTTTACATGTGCATATGCTCAGGAAAAAAACATCGGTGCAAAGAAAAGTTGAGGGGAGCCTTTCTTTATCTCCTGGAAATATGGGGAACACACCCCACCCAACCTACCCAAGTCGTGAGCACCCCCTGCTCCGTGCTCGTTAATCTGCACGGTCCCAGCACCCCGAACACGGGCCGTTAGGGCCGGAACTCACACTGCTCCGCTCCGCACCAGGAAAACACCCCGAGAGCAGTTCCCACAGCGGTGCTCCCTGCACAATCTGTCCCCCGCCAGGATCTCTGGCCAGCTTTCCAATGCCTGCTGTTTATTCCATAATTAAAAGCCCTGATAACGACTGAAAGAGACTATCCTATTTGCTTAAATCAAGGAGAAGCACTGAGAATAAAGTTAGACTCCTTAAGACTTTTCCCACCAAAAACAATTCTTCCATGAAATGTTCTGTCCCTTGAAGGCAGATGGTTATGCAACTAAATTCCTGCTCGTTGGTGTCACAATAAACCACACTTAACTAATAAAGGTTCTAGAAAACACCCTGGTTGGCCAAAATCCTTTTGCTCTTCTGGTTCTTGAGTGACACACCCAGGAAACATCCCAATGAGGTAAGCTCTCAGTGGAACTAACTTCATGCCGGAACAAGAGGATGGGGAAGGGGGTACATTGTTAGAACAAAACCTGAGCGAGGCACGTGGCTCGCAGGCCCCCCCCCCCCCCCCCCCCCGTGGTCTGGCCGCTGCCCACCCCACCACAGGCGTCCACAACCTCCAGATGGGGCAGCCCCAATCGGCCCGGAGCTGGGGGTGGTGTGTGTGTATTTAAATAGTTTGAAGAAGGAACAACAGCAGCAACAACAAATTATCTTGAGACATAATAATTACATGAAATTCAAATTTCAGGGTCTATTACCAGTTTCGCTGGCGCACAGGCACATCTGTTCGTTCACGTGCTGTCTATAGCAGCTTCCACGCTACAACAGCAAAGGTGACTAGTTGCAACAGAAACCGAATGGCCTGAAATATTAACTATCTGTTCCTTCAGAGAAAGAGATTGCTGACCCCTCTCCTGGCAATACCAAGCTCACGCTGAAACTTGCTGTTCCTCTCTATGCAGTCACCCCTGACCCCTCGGCTTTGGCAGCTCCTTCTCGTCCTTAGATCCTGGCTCGAATGTCACCTTGTCTGCATGGCTTTTCCTGAATACTCTATCTAGAGACAACCAACCCAGCTTCACCTGTGTACCTCCCTTGTAGCTCTTACCTGAAAGTCTCTTGTTCACTTACTTAGGAGCAACCTTTGCAGAAGAATATAACTTCCTCAGGGCTGGCCCTGGCCTGTCGTGCCCACTGCTGTGTCCCTAGCACCAGGCAGGATATTTGGGAGCTGCATGGACAGCGACACCCTGGTTACACAGCCCGAGCGAAGCCATCCTCAGGCCCCAGACTCCTGTCCCTGAGGCCTTCAGCTGGCTGAAGACAGTGCCTTGGCTGTGGGCATCACAGTGTAGTTTGTGAGATGCAGAATAAGCAATCAATTAAAACCTGTCTACTTCTCAAAGACTGCAGAGGTTACATAGAACAACTAAGCTGAGCTGCCAGTTAAGAACACAGTGTGTTTTATGCTAAAATACGGGGGCGGGAGGGGGGGAAGCAGGGTCTACCACCTCATGGATTCCGGGCTGAGAGTGACAGGTGCCCAGCGCCTGCTTTGATCCTCCCGCCTTTGACTGTCCCCTGCCTGTCACAGGGGCCTGGCATTTCAGTGGTATTCAGCTCTGATTAAAACTTAACCTCATGCCTATAAATAGAAACATCTTTTAAACACTAATTAAAAATAACAGGCTGGCATTTGGAAGCTCCTATAAACAAAACTATGAGAGCTGAAATAAACAGCAACAGTTGCACGTCTGATCTATGCTCAGGTGGGGAAAAAGCTATACGAGTCTTCTCTGTGGCTTTTCAATTAACTCCCAAATTTATGGGGCTTTAAAATGTATAACAATGTCCATCTTACCTTTTCATCTGATAATGTGTTGGCTTTTCTCCATTTACTCCCTTTTAATGATCGCGAAATTAATTTCTATAGTATTTTACTTTACCCAACATATCCAAAGTATCATTTTCACATTTTAATCAATACGAAGGAATTATCAGGGAGACATGGTGCTGTTTCTTTCTGCTGCGTCTTCAGTATCTGTGCATTTCACACTCATAGCACATCTCAATTCGAAACAGCCATCCGCCATGGGGTCAGTAAGCACGTGTTACTACATGCCTGCCATACTGAACTGCAGGTTTTAATGTTCAGTTACTTTCAACTCAACACAAACCAAGCTTACTTGACTTGAGGAGTTTTATATGAAAGAGCTTTTCTCTCTTTGACCGTGTGCTTGTTTTTTTACTTAAGATGACTAACTACAATAAATATTTATTATCTTTTTATATACACAGATATAAAAAACCCTGGAACTCATCTTAGGATTCACATCACATCCTTTACAATAAACTAAAAGATATTGCTTTCCCACAAGCATCCAATTTTGCTTTTCCAACCACGGCTGTTAGATTTAGCTTTCATTTCCTTTCCACACGGCTCCTTTCCTGTCCTAACTGAAGGCACCCAAGAGGCTCTGGCACAACTGAGCCAAGTTTCCCTGAAGCGCGACGGCTTCCACCGCACACAAGACGACCCGCCCGCGTTTGCAATTCAGAAGCACTCCACCCGGCCTGCTCATTTCTTTAGGAGACTTACGGCTGCCCTTGTGATTTAAGAAGAGGGAAAAACCTAGGACCTCAAAATACCCCAGTAATAACCAGTTCGGGGCGCCTGCTGGACTGAGCATGACCAGGGAAGCAGTTTACACTTGGCTGGAAGTACTTGCTCTTCACTCCTGAGCGCACGCATGCAACGCTGCTCATGATATAGCGGTTTCAACAGTGTGGGAGGCCCACCGTGCTTCTTCACAACAGCGGAGGCCCCACTGCTTGGACTTTAAGGGGGGGTGGTCCTGACTTACCTCTGCGTCCTGCTGGGGGAGGTGGTATGTCCTTTCAAGCCTTTGCAGAGTTCTGGGGTTCAGGGTCTGCTGCTCCAAGAGATGCTCCAGAAGCAAGACCAGCTGGTCTGGAAGAAGCTGAAGGCAAAACCAAACAGCCAGTGAAAATGCCACTCAGCTCTCAAAACATTAAACCCAAATATTCAGAACAAAGACAGTAACCTGGGTACTTCAGTGGTGTCTGAAACCTGGGAAGACTGTAAACCTGACTGTGGTAACTCTCAGGGGTTACACTCTGTCCCCAAAGTCACGCATTCTGAGGCCTGATTAGCCAATTCTCCATGGCTTGTCGTGCCAGCTCTCTATTCAGACCAGATCAAAACTGTGTTTATCTTTTTTCTTTTTTAAGTTTGTACAATGTGATGATTGAATATATGTATGTTAAATATATACCTGGGGTATATGTTTATGCCAAAAATATATATACATATATGCCAAAATATACATATGCCAAAAATATATATACATATATATATGTTATCAGCATATATTATTACAATTTTAATACAGGTTTTTCCTTTTTTAAAATGTGTGTACATTTTTTTGGCATCCTCCGTATATCCTGTGAAATGATAAAAACTGTACTTATCTTAACATTCTCATTTATTAGATCCTTTTATGGCACACATGCACCAAACAATGTCATTTAGCTTAGACAAAGATTTGAGAAACCATGTGACCTTAGGCAAACACATGGAAGTTTAACAGAAATGGGAAGTCGCTTTCAGATTTCCTTTACCACCTGACCCTTGCAAATGAACATGAAAAAAATCAAGAGCATGTAATAAAACAAGAACATGTCTTACAATCCCTCCGTTACAAAAGTTATAAGTTTATTATTCCACTAAAAAAGTCAAAGAATGTGGTCACATGATTACACACACACACACACACACACACACACACACACACACACACACGGCCACCTATACAGTATTCCTACGTTTTCATACAGGACAGGTAAAAAATGGGGTTACCAGTTAAGGACAAATAGAGGAGGTTGTTTTTACATAGTACAAAAATAATAAAAACTATTTTATAAATAAAAGACACTTGTGAAATCCAAGAACTGAAAATACCCGTCTCATTCACACACCAGTGTCCCAGAGCCTAGAGCAGCCGTAGCGCAGATGTCACTCACATAAACTACAAATGGAGAGGCAAGCACATTTCAGATGCATCTTGTAGGAACTAGACAATATTTACTCTAAAATCAAGGTTTTAAAATTAGTGCTATGAATTCTACTACTCTCTGCATTGAGCTTTTCTCCATCCCTACTTATGCCCAGACAATCCCTGTCAACAAACCCAGATTTGCCAGTCTACAAGTCAATGCCAGGCCAAGAGAATATTCAGAAGAACAGTTGGATTTTAATCTCTTTCTGTTATTCTCAAAGAAATTTTAAAAATCTGTGGGTTCTCTCTGCCTCTCTTTACCTTTCTGCCCCCAAGTGTGCACTCTGCCTGCTCCCCACCCCCACTTTCCCAAAATGCATGTGGAGGAAAATCGAGAGGATTGCATGCAAAACACTCACCACATAATTCCACCAAGAATGCACTTTTTCTATTTCCTCACCTCGCCCTTCTAAATTCTAAGAAAACACCCACTTGCCCACAGACAGACACATACACATCCCTTGATTCTTGGGCAGTTTTATTTCATAACCGCCTCCACGCACCTAAGCGTGGAGCTGTGACTCCTCTCAGGCTGGCAGGAGAACCGAGGGGCCATTAGCCGAAACAGGGCTAAGCCAGCACTGACCCGTGAGGCTCTCCACAGGCCTCAGGATGACTAACACTTCATTTCCTTTCACCAGAAGTCTTGTGCCCATAAGATGCTGTAAGGCTATCAAATTACATCCTAACAACCAGTAACAAAAATGCCAGTTTTCCCTTTTATGTAGTTAGACACATGAGTACTTTTATGATAGTAAAAGAAATCTGCTGTTTTATAAAACAGGAACCAGCCTCTGGAGAGCCTCCTCCCCGGGTGACACCATGGGGCCTTCGCTGGTGGGGTGTTCTACCCCCTCAGGCTCAGCAGCTCGGCCAGCACCCGGCTTCCTGGCCCTCCTTCTTGTCCAGCTCACCTGCAGCCTCACCTCCCTCTCTGGATCTTCGTTCCCTGAGTTCCATCCAGGAGGGGCCCTTCACTGGTGGCGGTTAAGCCATCAGCCTAACTGTGAGTGCATCCTTCAGTCCCCTAAGGTCACTTCTCAATTATCCTCCTGCACGTGAACCCTCTTCACACACCTGCCCTTTCTCCCTCACCATCATCTCTCCCTGTGCACCCCACCTCTTTCCAAAGTGTGCTCCAAACGACCCCCACCCGAGGTAGCCTGGCCTGGGTGCCCATGGAGCAACTGTCTACCTACCTCTATGGGGACTTGGGAGGGAAGGGCCCCAGACTGAGTCAGACTGGCCACCCAGCCCTGCACCCCCAGGGGCATTCTCAAAACCCGTCAGCAGCCAAGCCCAGGGCAGCAACAGCTCAAATGTTGAGGCTACTCGGGACGCAGGAAGACGGCTTTTACAGAAGGCCCAGCCCGAGACAGTGCAGAATACCCACGGACTGGGGGTGAGGACCCGGCTCACTAACTGAATATAGCAGGAACCAGCCTGGGCAATTTGCAGAATTATAGGGAAGGAAAGAGGAGAAAGAAAAGCATCTCCCTATTATGTGTCTACGCGTACACAGAGGCCTATTGTTAGAACTCCCATTTGGGATATGGTGTAAACTAGAGAGTCCCATGGAGGAAAGAAACCCTTGAGGAAGAAGACTAGCTTGGTCCTCACTTACCCTAGCCGAAATTTTACCAATAAACACAACTCCAGTTTAAAATCAAAGAATTACTAGTATGTAAATTGATCAAAATATCTGAATCCATACTTTCATATCTCTTGTAACTTTCTCTAAGCAGGAAGTTCATGTATCTGCACACAGAAACAGAACAGAAAAAGATCACTGGAAGTTTCTGTCCCCTCCTAATTTCACACAATGGAAAAAATATTTAAAGCTAAACCCCCTGACTAAAGATAAACAGCTGAGATGGAATGAAAGGAGTTGAATCTTGGCAATTCTTTAATAAGTTTAATTTGCTCTAACTGGAGACAGGTAAAGAGCTGGCACGCACGCAGCCCTCCACGGCACCGTGGTGCCGGCGGTGCTGCAAGAGCCAGCTTGTTCCCACAGGCCAGGACACACCCAGGCCCGCCACAGAGCTGTGACGGCGTCTGCTCCGGTGCTGCTGGGCCCACTCTCCAGAATGGCTTGTATGAGTGACTTAGGCAACAACCTGGAGCCATCTGCTTCTCAACTCGAAGGCTTCTAATTCGATGGGGGCAAATGTGGTTTCGAAACAATGAGAAAAGCAGAGAAAAATCATTGGTCAAACTATTTTAGTACACAGACAATAAAACTAATTCAGTATCTTTCATTCACAAACGAGTAAGTAAACATCACATAATTTTTACATGAGATTCAAAACCATGAAAAGAGGATATTAAAGCAAAAATGTGGTTAAGTAGCTCGCTTTAATACAGTACATTTCTCTTTGTAAAATAAACATTTACTCCCAGTAAAGGCACCTAAGATGAAAAAGAAGTACTATGCAATAAACCAGAAGTTTGCAAAGCAACTGAGAACTACACTCCAAATGTGCTCACGCTGGCAGGCTCTCGCTGGCAGCTGGCACGGTGGCAACGGGAAATACTGTGGGGGTCATTCCACTCCCACCTACATGGAAATTAAATCAAATTTCACATGACTTCTAGGCCAACTGTGTTTTAATACAGCAGTACTGAGAGACAAACATGGCTTTAGTCACACCATGGAGTGATTAAGAAAAATAAAGTACATGTTTCAGAGCATTATGTCCTGAGAAAGCAGCTCCTTTGAACAGGATAAGAACCTGCCTTCACCACTGAGGGTCTCACAGCCACGGTTCAACAGTGACCGGGATAGAAAGTCCTCTACTTCGTACAAGCAAGGAATTCAGGATGGGATTATTTTTTCCATATGGAAACCAGTTCGGTATTTTTCAAATGCATCTGCCTCAGAAACTTTTGACAAAATAAGGCTATGGGGAGCCAATGTCATGTGGGTACTTGAAATAGAGAACTCACAGCACTGAAAAACGTACTCGGACACAGAAACCAAAATGCTAAAAGGAGGTCAGTCAATACAAATGCTATTTGTTAAGGATTCAGAGGTCTATTCTTGCTCTAAACACGGAGGATTCCATAGTTGCTAATTAACCAGAAATGCACAAAGAAAATCTACCTGATATTTTCCCCAGTGATCTTAAGAGCTAAGGCAAGCTGCACAACTTTGAACGATTTTAGAGAGTTTCTATACTGACTCTTGGAAAGAAAATATTAATTTTCCATACCCACCCTTCCAGTCTACAAGCAGCACAAAGAAAACAAACCCTGACTCTTCCAGAAACCTCCTACTGCTGTCACGGGGGACATCACTCACTCCTGGCTCCCAGAAGGACCACCCATGCAACTGAGGCCCTCCACCATTTCTTCCGTTAGCGGGACGCAGAAAAGACCAGCTCGCCTCCTTTAGAAAATGTCACCGACGCATCTCACTACTGACCTTCCACAGGCAGGCCCCAACGCAAGGACTCCCATGCGTGTGAACATCCGAGCCCCACTGCCTGCACCTCCAAAAAGCAAGGGACAGCACCTCCCCTCCTGGCCCAGCGGGCGCGCTGCAGCCGCAGGGTCCGGGAAGGAGCCCGGACTAATGCAGCCACCGACTGACAGTGGCGTGAGTTCTATTATTACCCCATTATCACTCTGGGATCTGTGCCTAAATGAAGCATGCTTCCTCCCTGATGCCATTTCCTTTTATCCTGGCTGGAGACTAAAAGCGGATCAATGGGGGCAATACATATGATGTCACTTCAATTTACAGCAGCGGCCTCCCCCCTCTCTTCCAGTCTGTCTAAAATACACAGAAAGATCAATTCTTCCCAAAAATGGTTAAAAAATGCTTAGGGAGCATTCTTCTTCCAGAAAAGCATTCTCTGCTATATTTGTCTATGTTTCTACGGCAGGAACTGTTTACACTGAACAAAAACAGAAGAAATGGGGGAGGGAGAAAAATCTCAAATTCTCCTGTATGCTGGAGACTTGCTGGCTGAAATTCAACACAAGCAGGGTCCAAACCAGACCTGCCACAGCTGCCCTTTGAAAGTCACATGTAGAAGGCTTTCTGGCATTTGGGGCACAACACACAGCAGTCCTCCTTTGCCTCCTGGATTAAAAAGGTAATCCCACAGATATAAAATGTCTTTTTTGTAAGACTAACAAACTCCTTCCGACTCTTCCCAGAAAACACCTAACCACACTGCAGCCTCAGGTGGCTCGCCAGAGCACAGGTGTGAGAGCAATCGGTTTCCATTCAGACAGTTCTCTCACAGGGGTGACAAGAACGCTGACTACAGGACAAGACAGAATTTTAAACCAGGTCATCTTTCAGACGCTGCTTGAACCAAAATAAGTAAGAATCTCTAACTGTATAAATTTTCATAATGATTTTTGAAAACAGTGTAAAATTAAGATATAATCGACAAAGTTCCTCAAAACAAGAGGAACCCCACAAAACCCTCAGTGGATCAGAACGCGGGCGTCCTGGCTGACCTCGCCTCGCCTAGCCCCAACCCTGGCGAGGGCCCGGTCTTCACATCACTGTTAGCACATAATCTTGCATCTGTCACTTTCTTATTCATAAACGTTCTCAAGTATCAAAAATGAACTATTTAATAATTTGTACATAAGCAAGAGTCTGCCCATGAGCTACTGTTAACCAGAATATCACGATAACAATTAAAATATTTTTAGTTTAAACTAGTAACTTGTACAGAGGAAAAGCAGAATTGCTTGGTTGAAATTGCTACCCAAAACAATTGCTACTGACAACAAAACTTACAAAAGAAAAACCATCCTTTACAGGTTTAAGCAAAACCGTAACACATTTTAAAGAATTGCCAAATTTAAATGTAAAAGTCTATAGTTCACGTTATTTTGGGGACACAGATTTCATTTGCTAGGAAATGAAACTCATCAAAGAAAATAATGAAAAGTGAAAATAATTTTCTTCAAAATAAAACAATCAAGAGGCATGTATTTGTCCAGCAGAATTAGTTATTTTTGATTATCAAACATTCTTTAAGGAGTATGGCTGCAGTCAAATTTGAGAAAGAAAATTCAAGCAGAAGCAATTATTCATATAATTCATTTCACATAGAAAAGCATATTTAAGAAAAAAGCATATTTACTATGTTTTTTTGGGAAATGATTCTAACAGCCACAGTTGAAAATGACTACTATACTTCTGAGCTATGTTTTCTCACGGTGCTTCCAAAAATGACACCACAATAATCAAAACAGACACCATCATTAGCAAATACTATCTGAAATAATTTATTGGTATAAATTATTCTCAAATTTCCAGCACATAAGGGTCAAATTTTCATGTGCTGACATTTCCCCAATTTTTATAAAAGTATTACCCAAACTACATGCAATCAGACAAAGCATATTATTTAAACTACATAAAATGGGATCCTCTTGGCAACTGGATCTCTCATAACCATGTGTACACAAATGGTTTATATTACACATTTTGGAAAATAAATATTTGTAAACAGTCAAAGTGAAAATTTGCAAGTATTTTACAAGAGAGGCTTGGATCATCTTGCTGTTTGCCTCCCCTTCCCAGGAATCTGCCAGACCAATAACCAAAGGGGCCAAACATATGCTTCTCAAGAAAATCATCAGTCAGGTAGAAGAAACTATAAATTCCTATGTGACTCAGCCCATCCGCCCTGCCATGACAACAACGGCAGGCTCAATGCAGGACTTCTTTCAGGCTTTCTAAAGAATTTGGGACACTTGAGAGTATCAGAGATTACTTTAAACTTTTCTTGTTATTTGCAGTAGTTTTTTCAAAAAAAAATTCATAAAAATGTAAAAAATTTTCACTTCCTTAGAATTAATGCTCTTACCTAAGTTAACAATATTGTGTTTAACAACTGATGTATTTATCTTTAATAAGTATATACATTTTATGAACCTGAGTTCCTAATTCATCGTGGTATTTTCTAACTCAAATTTCTAGTTACATACTGATTTATAATCTCCTAAGTAAGGTACATCATATGACTATACCTTTATTATGAAATTGTCAGCTGGCTTTGTGTGTCAAAAATTATGGCTAGTGGTATATAACCACACACAATGGAATACTATGCAACTATTTAAAAGAATGAGATGGAACTATTTCCGTAATATGGTAAGATGACAAGAAATGTTATTAAGACAAAGAACAGAATGTAGAATATGTTTGAATTCGTGTAAATAACTTCCTAAAAATATATGAAAAAAAATTAAGTAACTCTTTGAGTCAGCTCTTTCTCTGAGTAACCTTCATGAGCTGCCTGGTCTTTTCCTTTTTTCATTTTTCTTTTCTGCCTCCAGCTCACGTTGAACTATTTTTCTGAAATCATGTTAAAAGTATTTCCCAAAATTTTACTTAATGGAGAGAAGATCTACTTTATGAAGAAATTCAATACTGCAATCTAATCTACGAGCAGTGAAATTCGTAAATGATTAAAGCATATGCTCTAGCGAGATGCTGAACAGAAACCAGGGGCTTCTGTTAAAGCAGGTCCAGTTAGTGACCGGCAGATCCCCTAGCACTAGTGTGAAACCTACGAGTGGCTCTCTCTTCTTAGTCATAACAACATTTGAGAATAACACAGATCTCAACAGTTCTAATTTCAATACTTCTACAAAGATGAATTCTAATATCATTGAATATAAGACGTAAGTTCTGGGTGAGTGATGCACAAATATTGGAAGGATTTTACATTTTCCAAATGCTTTGCAAATGTATATGAAGCACTGTATCAAACAGTCACATGCTCAGACTTTTATGTTATCATTTAGAATATAAATGAACAATAAAGTATTTTTAGAATTTTTTCCAAAGGGAAAAACAGTAACTGTAGTTTCATTCAAACTCAAAATTTTTTCCTGTCTTTCTCTAACTTTCTGTATTACCCCCACTATGTCAAAATCAGATAGTCTGTGTGGGATTATTTATTACAAACTTAACACTTTTAGTAAACAACTGTGTCAACGTTAGATTAATTGTAACACACAGCCCCAGGAACACAGGGATCCGAACCTAAGACATATTCAGTCTGAAAACATAAGATTTTCCTCTAAATTACAAGTGATTAGCAAATGGGGGGAAAAACACAGCTCTTACTGAAAATATGCTCTTCAGAATCTTATGGACGAAAACAGAATCCTATTTCAAGTTTAAACAAACAATAATTGAGTTCAAACAAAACTATATTTTAATCTCTATAAAAAGAATGCACATTTTTAAGGCAACTCCTTAAAGAATGGGACCCGAGCTTGTTCATTTCATGTGGTATCTACACCATGCCTGACACACACATTTATTAAATTTAAGTAAAGGACTTAATGTCCAATATAGTAAGATGGAGTAACACAATAAAAATGACTGCAAGACAGCTGTCAATCAACAGTTTGATGATTTAAATAAATCTATTAAAAGAAAATTTATATAGTTACACATGAAAATCCAGGCCAGAAGTGATTCTCACTTGGAAACCAGAACAAATCCAAAATATACACACATTCAAATATATCAACTTTAAAAGTTTTATAAACATCCTGTGTTAACAATAGATGTGGTAAATGATTCTTATTTTAAAAGCTGATGGTAAAATAACTGAAATGTCTCTTCAACTGCAATCGACTAATCAATGAAATGATGGCTCTGTAGTGTTTTTAAAATGCTAATAAATAAGTTAGACTGTATGAGGACTAGTAAGAACCCATTCTGCTCTAAGTGCAAAAACTCAATAGGAACTCTAAGAGAGATCTGTCCCTTTGCTTTCCAGTCTCCTTGTTTAAACTTGTCATTACAGACTTTAAAATTTTTTTTTATCAAATTTAACAGCTAAAACAAAAGCCACAAGACCATTTGGACACAATGATATTAAAGAGAGTTGCAAGGTGAGGCAAAAAAACAAGAAACAGGAGGAGGGAGAAACCAAGTCAAGCCCTTTGGCTCTCAGTTTAGACAAACCTCAGGCATGGACACACACATACACTCAGCGTATTTTTAAGTGGAGAACATAATTTATAAACAAATTTCACTCTTGGGTATTTATTCTGGTCTAAAATACTAACATTCCATTACTCCTAGTTCCTGCTCTTTCTTCTTCATAGTCAAAACAACATAAATATCTTTTTGGTTAATTTTATTTTCTAATATCCTTTCTGTATTTTCTACCAAATCCAAACTAAGCATAAACTTCAGCTACATCCATGATTTGTTGTGGTTTCTGTCATAAAGTCGACAAAGAAACATATCCTTAAATATACGTATAGCCAACCACAACTAAAGAGGAATTGTGTGTGTGTATGTGGAGGGGGGTGAGGTGGAAGAGGGTGAGGAGTCAATCTCCATGAATTATTACTGGAAAAATAAAGGAATAAAGTTGTTTCTATTTGATAAAAATGTGTTGAGTACTGTACAATTTACTATCCAATGTCTTTTTTTTCACAGAATGATTTAATGTATATAAAGCACAGGAATCGGACTTCACCCAAATCCTGTACACTTTTGGATTCTAGTCCAGACATTTTATATCCTGGATTAACTTTGAAAACTTTTATGAGGAACAGAGCAAAGGATTAACTTAAGTGTCACTTCACACAACACAGAAATTTGTATTCTTGAAAAAGATACGGACTTAACTTTAGGACTACAGGAAAGAAAGGAAGAAATCAAGTTTCACGTACTTTCAAGAAATGTTTATTTTTTTCTCCTTTTCTCTCTTCCACCTTAAGACCAGCTCATCTGAAGGGAATGAAAGTTTTGAGTGGGCCAGCATTCTGCATGGAGAGAAATGGCTGTCTTGTGGATGCGTATCATGTGAGAAGGTCAAACAGGTGAATGAGAAACACAATACATCAATGACGCCAGGTCTGTTTACCCCTATGTTGCATGCTATGTACAAATATGGCTAAATAATTCGTAAATTAATGTACTTCCCATCACAATAGGAACCACCTCCAACTAAACACGTAGACTCAAACAGTGTTAAAACAATATTCTTGTAGGGCAAAATGTCCACTTGATGGCTGTGAGAGTTCAGACGTTATAATCTTTCTTTTACTGTGAACTCCAGCTTGGACTCATGGTCCCAGAGCAGCCTGAAGCTGACCCAGGAGCAGGAAACCTGAAATGTGGCCTTGTTTGCTGCCATGGAATATTTTCCCATGTGAATTCAAGTACTTGAAAGTCAATCAACAGAAGTAAGTCTTCAAAGAAGCAAAACACATCCTTTTTAACCATGAATCTAAAATCCTAACATTGCTCACCATAGATTTTAAATCCTAGTATGCCTGAGACTTTACCAAGAACCTTTTCATAGGTGTTGGCAAGACTAGGATTAAACGTAAGATGTGTTTTCGAGTAGCAATCTAAAATCCCGATGCTTGGGAGTTTACTGTTATTCATAATGGACCCCTAGAGAAATTTCATAAAAATTAAGAGTCAAATTTTTTTTTAAGAGTCAAATTTTAACATCTCTATTCTTTTTGTATCTGCCTTTGTATATGTATAATGTGCTCATGTGAGAAAAATTCAGTATTATTTTATTGGTATGTTTCAATAGCACAGAACTTTCAGAAATTATAGGAAATGTGTCTAGATTTCTAAGTTTTGATTGTTTATTCAACTTTAACAGGAAATAATCAATCTATGGAAAACCAAACTTTCCCTCCAGCTTAATTTATCTGTATAAATTAACTGGGAATTTATCTTAAAAAACCAAAGTGGTAGCAATGAAACAGTTTTCTTATAGGTTTTTAGAAACATTTCTGATATAATTAAAACTAAAAAAAAAAAAACTTTAAAAAATAATGTTTACTCTTCACGTTAACAGAATGTCTGCTACTTTGCTTTTAACACATCGAAGTTACAGCATACCAGTATACGCGTCCTATCCCAAAGTAAGGCTTGACTTATTTAAAACAAATTAACTTGAACAACCAGTAGTAACAGATTTCCCCCAAAGGAAAGGTGGACACACAGATTTTAAAATTACTAAGTGCAACCTCACAGGTTGAGAACCACTTTTCTGCTGATTTCACCATGTAGGGTCCCATCTCAGACCTTTACAAGTAACAACAGTCGAGACAAATAAAAAATGAACAGGCCGCTCCCTCCAGCACAACCCAAACCACTTTAGAGTCCCAGTTTAAAAGGCAGCTTCTTTTCTTGTCTGTGCTTAGCTGTCCTGCATGAGGTCCCCGTTTCCCTCAAAGATTCTTTGCTACTAAGATTGTTGGCTACGCAGGAATTGAGACCAAAGACCAGAAACCCCTTTAGGTCAACACACAGCCCTGGACAGAAGAGGAAAGAGAAGAACAGGGATTCAAGTTAACCTGTAGAACATTTCTAAAGAGGGCTCCAGCCTGAAGCAGTCGTTTTTTGTTACTCTTTTCCAGCTGTCTTTGTCCTTTAAATGAACTTTCTTGACCGCATCAGAATGTATTTGTTTACCTGGCTGTTTTCCTTGAAGGCTTGGTAAATATAACACAGAAAACTCTGCAGTGCCGATGCCCACGCCCTTGAATCCACGCTGCAAGCTCTGTTTACAGCAAGTACGAGCGCGAGCACCGGGCAGCAGCCCCGCGGGAACCCCGAGGGCGACTGTCACTCTAAGGCCACCACCGCGGAGGGGGAGTGCCAGCGCCGCGGCAGGCGCCCTTAGCTGGGCGAATACGGACAGGATGACGAAGCAGAGCGAGTCACAGTGAACCAAACTTGGCTTTCTTTCCTGCTACAGCTCGTTTGGTGGAAAGACTGAGGTTAAAAGGGAGAAAACGCGAAGGGGTTTTGGTAGACGGAGAAGAAACCACCCTCATTCTCCTACCTAGCACCAGCTGACGCCCCGGGCCGCGGCCGTCAGACAGGCCGGGCAGCGGCGGGCGGGCGGGCCCGACCTGCAGGGAGGAAGGCGGCTTACTCACGGAGGCTCCCGCGGGGCGCGGACCGGAGCCCGCAGCCCTCCGCGCCGGCGGCTAAGTCCCGCGGCCGGCGCGCCGCCTCTGCTCCCGGCCAATCCCCGCGGAGGCCGCGCGCCGCGCCCCGCCCACCCCGTCCTGCCCCGCCCACCTCGCCCCGCCCCGCCCACCTCGCCCCGCCCCGCCCACCCCGCCCGCCGCGCCCCGCCCCGCCCACCCCGTCCCAGCCCGCGCGGCCGCCGGTTCCCAGCGCGGCACCCTTTCCCTTCCCAGCCACACCCCTGGCCCCCACCCCGCCCCGCCTGTCAGCTCCCACCCAGTAATTACTCTAATTAGAAGTTTTAGTCTCAGCAGTTAAACAATGTACGAACCAGTCCCAACACAGCCTGCAATTCAAATGGCTTTGAGAACAAAGGCAATCATAGCTGTAGCAATTTTTCCTCTAATTTATAGAATGTGGAGACTTTCTCTCACTGCACATTGTACTTAAAATTTTTAAAAAGTTTTACCTCTAGGGTACGTGCCATTTCACAAGGATATTAGCATTTTTGTGGAAAAACGCCAGACCACGCTGGCTACAACAAAGAAAAAAAGAAAACCCCCCGTTTCAAAAAAAAAAAAAAAAAGAATATTAAACTTGGAAAGTTTGCTCCCTCCTGCAGAACGTTTCTGGATCACCTGGTCGAAATGAACAAGCTGTACGGAGATGTGGGAGGGCTGTCATCTTACAGTTCATAGGTTACCTGAATAAAAGGAAAACAAACTACCCAGAAAACTGTACTATTTTTTTAGTAAACAATCTGCATAATTCTTAGTACTGCTGGAAGTTGCTAATTTTTCACACTAATATCAGTTGAATGGCTATTTGCCCATTCAAACGGGAAAACATCAAATGCCAGAATTCAGCTACCAGGGTACAAAGACAGAAACCACCAGAACATTCCAAGAGCACACCAGAGACCAGTCTTGTTTCCATTCTTACAGCAATCCCAGTAGATAAAAGTCATCAGAACAGATTCCAACAACAAAATTGCAACTATCAACTACAATAACTACTTCCAGGATTCTGGGGAAATTTATTCATTGGGAATAAATGAGAGGGAAGTGATCAGGCCTGCTTTCCTTAGAAAACTGAAACAGTCCATTCATGGTTCTGAATATTAAATGCTTCATTCTAATTTTAAATGTACAGTGGAATCTTCAAAATGAGTAAAATTGTAAATATGTGCTGAGAAAAATACAACAAAATGCCAAAACCAAAAAAGCCTTTTTATACTTTTCCAGTACTGGTTTGATCTTTAAAAGCAATCTGCATCCATTTTAGAAGAATTACTGAACAACTTAGAAGTTTATGTGAAAGATTAAAAAACAAAAAAACAGGCAATGAACTATTAAATGGAGTAGAAAAATAAAAACCACTACACAACAATGATGCATACAATAGGTTATATGACTCATAGTTCTTCCCTTTTTACTATATTTTTTACATATACAGATTTTAATTTTTCAAACTTTCAGGAAAGTATAGTTTTTATTCCACTGCATGCATTTACTAGGGTATGCTCTAAAATTTCTCCTATTTTAAAGTGCAAGAAATCTTAACTATTCACTTTACGGAAAACTAATTCAGTACCTTATTTTGTTACAAAATGCTATTTTTGTTTAAGCAGCTAAATTTGCCTCTCACAATTTACAGAGTTTCACTGTGGTAACCATTTTAAAAGTTACTATTTTTTAACATGAAAATCAACTAATTTCAAGTTAAAACAAAAGTGCGAAACAATTAAAATCAAGTGCAAACATTTTCAAATGTTAATGTGTCTACCTCGTTAAAACCTTTAAATCCCTGAAAATAAGATGACATTCTTAAATGCTTAAACTAATAAAACCAGGTACCTGGGAAATAAAAATATAGAAAGGACTCCCAAACACTTGTTCTGCAGATGAAATAAACATGAGCACGTGAGAACATAGGGAGAGTTTCTTCACAGAAGATACAATATTGCTCAAAAGCTTATCCTTCCAAAATTCCCCACTGAGTCAAAATCTACATTTTTAAATGGCTTTAAAATCAATCTCTACGTACAAGACAGCATACTTCCCTTAACATTTATAAGATTTATTATGCATGTTTTCAAAATATAAGAACAAGAAAATCATTCATATAATTCTTTAAAAAACAAGTTTTCAGTTTGAAAAATCCATTATCTATCTACCTTCAGATAATAAAAAAAAACGTAATACATAATCTGTAAAGAGGCAGACAAAAGTAAGTTTTACAAAATATAGCAAAATGTTCTGGTAAAAGTCTACATGCCACAGCGAAGTACCCACGCCATTCGTTATTAGCCTCATCGCTGACACCGGCTTATTTTAGCATTTATCTTTAAAAGCAAAAAGCCACTGCCGATGAAGCAATTATCAAATCTGCAATTTTGCTTTAAATTGAAAGGTAGAGAGCAAGACTTAAGATAAAACCACATACTGTCCTGAGAGTATCTTCACTTACGTCCTCACCAACATTGCAGATGCTGTTTCTCATTGATTCCAATACTATCTGTTCACGCTATTTTTATAATGACCATTATTTCCCCTTTTGGAAATCAAATCAGTAGCACTACCCCATAAAATGATTATTTTTTTGAAAGAAGCTGTATCTGGGGAAGGTTCCCCCGCCCTTCCGAGCAGAGCGCAGTCCTGGGGCCAGCAGTGCTGGAGCCCCTGCACAGCACCCTGAGCTCCCACCTCCCCTCCAAGCAAGGCCGGTGACACCTTTGCAAGGCTTTTCAAAGGCAGGTCCCCAAACGCCTCCATCAATTCCGCAGGGCCCGCTGGGCGATGCTGTCCTAAGTCGGTATGTCTGGCCCCTCACTCGCAGATAACGTCACCTAAGTTTAATGATGGGGAGAACTACACTGACACCTGTCCCCGGAACACTGTCCTCTCTGAAAGCAAAGAATGACCCAAATTTGAAGCCCAAGGACGAACACCAACATGTAAGTACCTAGCTCTTATGGGAGTTCGGCTGCTCTCGTCTCCCGCTCGGAAGCCGCGGCCCTGGGTCGTTCGCGACCCCGCGACATTACAGGCGCCCTTCGCCCAAAGCACCGAGCCCCCAGCGTCCACCAGGAAGGCGCGGTAGGTCCCCGCAGGGAAGAGCGACGGCAAGACGGATTCAGGAAATCTCACGTCTGCCCCAAAGCCCGGCGTCCAAGCCGGGAGTAACTTAATCCAAGAAAGTTTTAACCAAGCAAGTCCTGTCAGCCCTGGGCCCCACGTGACCCCAGCCTCCAGGCCGCGGCTAAAGTCCAGCACCGTGCCAGTGCCAGTGTCCAGTGGCCTCCTGGTCCGAGACAGTCCGCCCACCTGGCCGCCTCCGGAGCTGGAGGGAGTCGGACGGTGGGCGGGAACACAGGGCGGGGACACGGGGCACCCACCCGGGGAGGTGTCCTGGCAGCTGAGGCGTCCTCCCCGCGCTGCGCTGCGTCACCTGGGGCACCCCTCTCGGTTGGTACAGGCGATGAAACTCCTCCCCCACCCCCTTTAAAAACTGGCGTCTCCACCTCCCAACACAAACAGCAGGCACCAAGGGCGCCTTCATCTGGCCAGTTCCCTAGGACCCAGGTCTAATCCTGCCTGGCAACTCGCCTAGTTACTGACCTCGGATACCGGCTCTGCAACTCAGGTAAAACCGCCCCAGCTCTCAGGGGTGTCCAGAAACCCCACCGGCGCTCTTCCTGTGTGAAGACCCACTTTGCTCCCAGGGGTTACTTTAGAATGGCCTGCCTTCCTTAAAGATTAATGGTACAAATAGTTGGGTTGAGGAATGCAACCAGTGACCTTACCCAGCTGCCAGCAAATGTGAACCAGTTGCCAAAGCAGCTCTCTATTCTCCCTGCCCATTTCCAGCACCTGCCTTCCCTGCAGGCCCTCGGCAGGCCTGCTTTGTTCCAAGGACCTGCATTACAGACCCATTTTGTTCACCAGTGCCAGGCCAGGTGAGTTTTGCCAAAGCACAGCTCTGTTCCTCCTCTGTCCTCTGACTGAAGCAATGACATGTATGCTCCAATGTGTGCCGTCCAACACGCTCATTTCTCCTTCCAATCCTCTCCTCAGCCTTTAAACAAACTTTTTCTGCAAACTGATATGAACTGCTAATACCAGTCCCTCTGCCTGGAATGCCCCCCAACCGCCACCACTTTTCAAGAGCTACCTTTTCTCAGAACTCTTCCAGAAACCATTTTTGCTTTCTGGGTTTATCCTTTCATTCACTCCCATGTAGTCAGTTCTATTCAGCCATATAACAGAAAATTTAAAGTGCCACTGTGCACTTGCTTAAATTTCTGAGTTTCCTGTAGGCCTGGGATGCCTTTTTAAAAATCTCCCCACCTCCAAGCACCCAGCACAGCCAATTTTGAATTAATATACTTCAGCAAAATCCAAGTTTCAATCTTGTGCCCATTAGCACCGATTTTTAGCAACCAAATGAAGAAAATTTGTTAAAACAGGATGAACTTTAAAAGAGAAATTCAAAGACATGACAGTTTTGTTTTGTTTTTTAAAGGCTTACACTGTTAATTTCACAGGCAAAGAAAGCCATTACATGTCATATCTATTTCATACCTATATCAGGTCCATGTCATATCTATTTCAGGGACATTTTCTATTAGGAAGCTGTTGACAGCCTAACCCCTGCAGCTCTGCTTTACGCAAATGCAGGTAGTGCTGTTCTCCCAAAGCACTTCCCGGAGCCGTGATCTCAGTGGCTGTGCACACAGGGCACATACTACCCACGACCTTCAGAGATGACTGGAGAAAGGAAACACAGAAAAGTCAAGCCACTCAGCACGTAAGAACATGTACGCAGTGGTTAAAACCATGTGAAAATTTTACACATCTTGAGCGCCAAAAAGGATGTTTATAGTGTTAAAAATATAGTATCATTTTTATTGGAGGTTCCCTGTGAAGTGTTAATAGAAAACAAATGATAGCACAAAAAATTCACCGGACAAAATATGGTTAATTCAACTATTCTTAAGTCAATAAAATTATGGTAATTGCATCATTCTTTTGAATAGAGAAATGCCAATTTCCCCCAAACTAAAATTATAAATTATTTGTATGTTACAGTTAAAATTTCTCTTTATATTCAATAGCTGACATTAGATATCAAGTAATATAGAAACCCCATTTAAGCTAAACATACAAATGACTTTTTCTACAGTATTATAGCATATACATGTATGTATATGTACATACGTATTTTTCCTGACAGTAGTTACATGAAACTGTAAGAAACTATAAAACTCCATTTCTGAGGCGACTGGTTGACTCAGGTGGTTAGAGCGCAGTGCTCATAACGCCAAGATCGCGGGTTCGATTCCCACATGGGCCAGTGAGCTGCGCCCCCATCCCTACTAGACTGCAAAAAAAAAAACACCAAAAAAAACCACACCAACTTGACTTGGAGCTGATGGGTCCTGGAAAAGCAGACTGTTCCCTAATATTCCCCAATAAAAAAATTTAACAAAACAAAACAAATAAAACCAAATTCACTTCTAACAGCACACCTGTATTTGTCTACTATCCAACCCTATGAACCCCCCAATTCACTACCCTTTACATTATCAACACGATAATGGTCACACCCTAATCCCTGAAACCTGTGAACATGTGAAGTTACTCGGCACAGGGGAGTTAAGATTGTTCATCAAGTTGACCTGGAGATGCGGAAATAATCCTGGATTATCTAGGTGGGCCCAAGGTAATCACAGGTCCTTCTAAGTGAAGACGGCAGATAGGAAACAGAACCAGAGAGAAACGTGAAAGGGGCTCAGCATGACCATGGGCTCTGAAGGAGGAAAGGAGACATGGGCAAAGGAACGCAGGGACCTCTGAAAGGTGGAAACGGCAAGGAAATACTCTCCTCTAGAGCCTCCACAAAAGAGCAAAGGCAGCCCAGAGAGACTGATTATGGACATGTAACCTCCAGATACTGTAAGATAATAAATCTATGTTGTTGTAAGGCACTGGATTTGTGGATATCTGTTATAGCAGCAATAGGAAATGAATACATCTGGGTTCCAAGCTCTTCTTATAATCAACCTCACTGCTTTTTAATGTTTGGCTCACAACCTGTGAGGAAAATAAAAATACCCGTTAAAAGCTCCCAGCCACACCTGAACTCTGATCAGTTTCCTTCTAAGGGGCAAGGTTTCTTCCAGGTCCCTCCACTCAGCATCCCTCCCTCTACACAACTTTATAGGGGATTTCAGGTTCATTTCTAGTCGCTGAATGTGTGTTGTTGGTGGGGTGGACAAGAAGAAAGCTGGACTGGAGGTCTTAAAGCCCTTTTGGGTCTGGTTCCTAGCTGCTTGGCTGCCTTTATAGTGCCACAAAGCCAGGGCAGAGCATGTCAATGAAACAAAGGACAAGCATGAAACAAAACGCCATGGGCAACCACGTCTTGATCAAATCTAAGAGCCATTCAAGTTAATAAGTAACATAACCCCACCACCTTTTCATGGCTTTAATTATTACAGCCAGTAAAAAATATTCAGGCCATCCCTGTTTTATTTACCCCTAAAGGCTCGAGTCTTCATTAAACGCAGAAGAGTTGGGTTCAATTCAACACATATGGTGAAATCACAGCCCAGTTTATTGTAGGTTTTTGATGTGTCACTCCCCCTCCCTCCAAACTCAATCAATGAATCAATCAGTGAATCAATCAATCAATCTCTCCCTTTCTCCTCTCTTTCAGATTCTGCGTACACAGCATGGCAATTACAATCTGGCTGTATCGAATTTTACATTCTACATATTCATTTAAAATAATATTTCTGAACAGTTTCCCTTATTTTCTATTTTTCTGGCACCAGTCTTTTCATGAGGCCATTTCCTACGCTGTCAAAGGGTACCTTACCCTTTAGGTAACTCAAAGGGCTGCTAACAAGGTCTGCCTCTGACCCCAAGTGTTTCATTCATGGATGTGAAACCTGCCTAAGCTCCTGAATGGAACAGAGCCTTCTGGTTTGAGAAGCTGCCAAAACGTGTACACAGTAAAAAGGAATGGGTAAGAGACTGGCACAACCCATGTGTCCATGAGATCTACTCTGTCATGGTGTAGTGATTTGCTGTGGAACTGCCATATTATGATGTTTTCCGAGTTCACACTGTTATACTCTCCAAAGGGAAACAATCAACCGCCTCGTCTTTCCCGGTAAACTCTTCAGTGGGGAATGACATGCAACTCTCGAGCACAACTTACACTAGAAAAGCAATTTTTTCCCCGATCATTTCTCACTTAGCGGTGTTTTTTTTTTTTTTTTTTTTTTTATAACATTGGCTGTCATTGGGCATACAGTCTGTGGAGCTGAACCAGAGTGAGAAGAGCTGGGAACATTGAAAATTAAGACCCTGCACCACTGCACAAGGTCGAGGTGGAGGTGGTTCTGCTGTGTGGCCCCACCTCCACGAATATGCAACCTGGAGGGAGCAGGGAGGTGTGCATCACCAGCCCCGTGTCTCTTGGAACACTTCGTCAGAACTCAGTGGAGGAGAAGAGAGCAGTAAAAAGAATACAGACATCCCTGCTTCCGCTTTAATCTCAGGGATGAAGACAGGTTCCAGGAAAGAACTGGAAAACGTGGAGCCTTAGGCCATGGGAAGCAGCCCAAGATGAAACACATCTGGGCCCAGGCCTGGACATTTTCCCTTAGAAAAAGGTGCTTATCATGCAGCTTTACAATGGTCTAAGGCTAGAAGCTAAACTTGGCTTTGTGTTTGATCATCTGTTTTATTAGCAGAATTGCAACATGGCCCTCCTTCAACTCTAGTTCTCAGAAAACCATTCCTGGTAGCAGAACAATTCTAAAGGAGAAAAATAAAATGCAGAATAAAGAGGCTGGGCATTCAGGGTTATAAAGGACAGGAAAGTAATGGCTGTTTGATTTTGTATGGGCAATCGTCCCCATCAATGTAGGAGCAAGCTTCTGGGGAGGCTGTGGCCTCTTGTGGCCTGTCGCTGTGCTCCTCTCCCCACGACTGAGGCCATCTGGGCTGAAGACAAACCAGGCAGCGACCTCTTGCTGCTCTGTGTGCGGCAGGGCTGGCACGGCCTGCGCTCCCTTCCTCCGCTTCCTCTTACACGCGCCCCTAATGCTGTTCTTATTATATTCCCGGAATTAAATTAAAATAGCATCTTTAACATGCTTTGGTTCTGTGGGAAAAGGAAATATATCAATCATGCAGTAACTATAAAAACTTAACATCCCCCAAACTGTTTTTACAAACTCTGAAGAATAAAAAGTGGTGTCAGCAGTCATCTGCCATCACAGATCCTTGTTCCCGACAGTGAAGAACGCCGGTTGCTATTCTAAAGATTTTTCTTAAAATTAATAACATGAAATATGAATGACTGACTTAATAAATAGACAAATGTGATGCCCGTAGCAGGGATAAATAAAATAGCAAACTAAGTTGTTTCTGTGTCTGTACACATTTTAAATTCAGTTTTAAAGTTTGTGCAAGGTGCCCGGAAGCTTTGGAGAGAAGTATTATTTAAGCAGAACGTTGCGTGTTGCTGGTAGGCTGGGACTGACTTAACATTGTGACCTAGTTCTTGGTGGAGCCACCAATAGTTAATATTGAAGACAGCCATGCCAAAATACACAAACTTATAATCTGTTTTCTATTTAGTAGCACAGTGTATTTCTTACTGACTTAATATTTGTAAAAATACCATGCCTAAACCTGCCAGTGCAATTTAAGCCCCTTAATTTTTTTGTGCTGTGAAATAAAGAGTAACTTGCGATCACCTCCTCTGAATATGGGATTAAAGGTAAAGATGGCAGGATGTCTGGCTTCCTCTTTACAGGAGAGTTTTAAGCCAGGAGGCCCTGAACGATTTGTCTGGAGGCAGAAAGGTTACAAGCCTGGTGCCGGCTAATCCCCAGAGCCCGGATCGTTGCTATTACTAGACGGAACGAATTCAATTGTTAAAAACTATTCTTGTAGGTCGTATTTTTTTTTTTTTATCCCCACAATATTACTTTTATTTCGGCCTGTCTCAACTGATCACACTGCTCAAGATACAGACTCCAAAGCATGTAAAGCAGCCTGGCTGGTCCCCCTCTCAGCCCAAAGGCACTGAACACATACCACGGAGGAGCCATCTGACTTCGATTCACCCAGTAGGTCCACAATAACCCGTTTTTCAAACCTACGTAGTGCCTAACGAGATCACTTAGATCGCCAAGTTCACTGGCAACCTGATTAATAAACCCTCCCCGTCAATAAACTCACCAAGGTTATCCTCAAGTGCAAATCGCCAACAGTTGTATCAAGTCACCCTGACTCTGGGATTACTCCTGTCACCTCCCCCTGGTGGCAGGGGAGGCACCGATAAGCACCTGCCCACCCAGAAGTAACGACTGGGGAGGCCAATAAAGTCACATTCAGGAAACCATCCAGTACCCTTTCAGGAACACAGCTTGCTGCTGGCAATAACAAGATCTACAAATTCTTAGAATCTTAATAAGGACTAATTAAAAGTACAGGAAAAGAAATCTCCCTTAACAATACAAACCATTCCCATGAGGAGATCCCTTCTCTTGCAGGGGCCCCTGCAGGCAGAGTACCCATAATTTGCTTTCATTATAGAAATATTCATCATTTTGCAACAAAAGGAGTTATTTACAATTGCTTCGCCTTCATTTCCTAGGCTTAACCACCAGAATCTCTAACGGCCATAGCCAGGCTGCCCAGGATGCGTTTGCTGTCTTTACCAAGGGCTGTAACAAACGGGTTATGTCTATCATTTTATTCAGGTTTTTTTTGGGGGAAGTGTATGTATGTGTTTATATTCAGATTTAAAATTTGTGCAAGTTGCCTAGAAACTAAAGCACAGATTTCATAGCCTAATGCATGTTGAATTGTACCTGGTGGAAACAGTGTTTCCCAAGTACACTCTGGGCTGGGTTCATTCCTATATACTCTTTCATTCAAGGTTGATGGTATCTAGCTTTCCAGGGAGTTTGTTTAGTTACACCATCACTTTTGGTATAACTGGAGAGAAATCAGTGTCTTTTTTTAAACCTTGCCTGAATGCACTTTATTCTTCAGGAAGCTTATATGCCTTCCACTGTGTCAAGACAGTATATGTAGCTTTAGATTTGTTTCAACAACTAAGTGGCCTAAGTGGCAGAGAACTTGCTTAGGCCTAAGAACAACTTAGGCCTAAGTGGCAGAGAACTTGCTCTACACAAAGCATGCATGGGTGGGTAGGTGGATGGATGGATGGATGGATGGATGGATAGGTGGGTGGGTGGGTGGATGGGTGGGTGCGTGGATGGGTGGGTGGGTGGGTGGATGGGTGGGTGCGTGGGTGGGTGAATGGGTGGATGGGTGGATGGAAGGATGGATGGGTGGATGGAAGGATAGATGGGTGGATGGAAGGATGGATAGAGTGCAGGAAGGTTTCCCACACTAAAACCATTCTCACACTGAGCAACTATCATCCAAAGAGTTCCATGTATTTTGTACATGTCTGAGGTGCCACCATTCCTCACCATGTCACCACACTCCTAGTCACATTTTATAAATGGGGGCTTAGTCAAAAAGCTGGTCAAAATCACTGTCAATCAGAAAGGGAAGCCAGACCAGCCCTTAGGAATTTATCAGCTTGTTCTGCCCAGGTCATGGGCTCTGCTTGTGACTGTAATGTTGCCATAGTTCACAGGTCTCAGAGCGCCCTCTCCACGAGGGTCTGAAGGCTTGCAGAGAGCAGCTGAAGAGAACAAACAATGCTGCGGGCTTTCCTTTTTAGTGGAGCAGACTGGACCGCTTATTACTCCTAAAATCCTCTTTTCACAGTCCTTCTGCAATCTCCAAGAAGAAACCGTGCCCAAAATAAATGTTATACCTTCTTTATGCCACAAAGTTAGGAGTGGAAGAGAAATGTGAATATCCCAGGGGAAAAAATGCAAGTTAAACTTCAAGGAAAACACCTGAATTCATTGGGCTTTGGTGCCCAAGACACCGTGCTTTTTATACCATAATCTCAAATAATAAAACCCAGCACATCCTTTATAACCAGATGTGGCAATACTATGAACTTTAGATACCACAGACAAACATATTTTTCATGGTTATCTGTCAAGTCTATCATTTCCCAACAATGAACTGTAATCAGCTTTTGGTTAAAACAAACAAAGGATGACTTCTGAAAGAATTCTTAAGATAAAATGGTTAGAGGTTGATAAAGGAAAATCATTTTTTTTCAAAGTCACAATAAAGGTTAAAAGGTGGACAATCCCTATTTTCCTAAACTTCTTTTAAAAAGTTACTCATAACCAAACTACCAACAATGCTCTGAGGTCTTTTCCGTAAAAAAAAACTTCAAAAGCCTCTATGGGATCTCTGAAGTTTTCACGCCCACGCTTAGCCTGAACATACCTCATACAACTGTGATGATCAATTTTTGTAAGTGGCACACTGAGAATGCATATCCTGCCAGATCACAGTGACTATCTGATCCCGTAACAGCTGACTGGGCAAGGATGACACTCAGGACACCGATGGTTAAGGAGCTGGTGGCTGGGCTGAAGAACAAGTCATAGGGCTCTAAACCCCCAGCCTCCCAGGCTGACTACCACGCCCAGTGTCTCGAGGTCAGACGTGGAGCTTGGGACAGCGCTCCTCCATCTCTCTTTATGCCATGCCCGGTGACATTCATAATAAACTACAGCATTCTCCCTAAGTTAAAAAAACAACAACCCAAAAAACTCCCCATCATTCTGACATCTGCTGAAAATAATGAAATGCCACATTTTTTAAAGTAGATACATATTTTACTTTATATCCAATATTTATTTATATAATTAGGGAGTAAGGAAAGCTTTTCAGGAAAAAAAAAGATTGAACACCTTTAGAAGGGATGAAAGGCCCTCCCCCCATACTCCATAATGATTCTTGTGTTTTTAAGGATTGCTACTCTTAGGAATTTATTTAAAATTGAGGATTTTCTTCCATAGGCAGAGATTATAAGCAAGTAGGCACCTACCAGATAAACTTCATTTTCATGAATTATAATTTAAAATGTAAAATCAAAATATTTTATTTTCATACTTTCAAATAACTAATTAAAAACAAAATGTCCTGAGAAATCAGTGGTAAGATCTTGAAAAGCAAGCAAGGTCACTGGAAGATTCCAGCTGCCCTGAAGCTTAGACTCCGAGAAAATGTGCTCGCACGGCTCACACGCACAGCAGCACAGGGAAGCCTTAATTAAACACAGCAGAGATTCCTAAAAAACATCTCCATCACCATAGAGCGCAATCTCTGGGGTTGAAACACAGATATTTGTATAATCCTTTGTATTCAAGACAACTCAGTGCTTCCGATGTCACAGAGCCCTCCTGTGGTCTGCAGTCACGGCTCTCATGTCCACTTTCGGGGTGTGGGAGAATAAATGACGGGGGGGGGGGGGCACTTTTACTGACAGACAAGCTATGCCACACAGCAGTTTCTTTAAAAAATATTATCTGAACCTGGAGTCAAAGGGATTCATTCAAGAAACAGCAAATCACCAGAACAGATAAAATTCCTCAGAGACTGACTACTGCTTAGATCTTGAAAATGTTCCAGTTGGTCCTCAACGTGAGTCCAACTGTTCTGGTTACTGACTACTCCTACCGGATACGCAATAGGGGCAGATTTTTTTCAAATACGCCAACAATTAAGGACCAGTTTCAGAAGAAAATCTGGGTGTGAGCACTGTTAAAAACGGTTTTCTTCCAAATTATTAAATGAAATGCCAGGTATGTAGGATGTCTTCCCACTTCTGTCCCAGGTTCACGATAAACCCAGAATCCTATCAATCAATACAATCCAGCCATTAGCACGACAGCAAAGCCTGCCCGTCAAGCTCCTCTGCCTAGAGGTCCAAATTACACCTTCGAAACAGTATCTGCTTATCTTCGTGTAGCTCAAATCAAAGACTGTCAGTTGATCAGAATTGAAAGCATGACTGTTCCAATCTTTCTTCGTTAAAAACAGGAGGGTATTTACATCTTCCAAACGCCTTCAGCTCACATCACAAAACTGATGAGCTGAATGAGGTCTCAGAGGTCACAGTGTGTGGTTTAACGGGAAATCACCAATAGCCGAGCAATTTCAGGACTCGCTCACCTTTACTTTTAAACTGATTCCACCTCCCCCCTCATGCCGTTTCTGCTGCATTTATAATTCTCAAATTATAAGAAGCATGGTCTCAGGTTCTCTCATCTCTGTGATCTGCGTCAGAGTTCTCGATGGACATTTACCAGCTTTGTCCTTTGCCATCCTGACGCTGTACTATCAAATCAACCAATGTTGCCAGGAAGGAGAAAATGAAAGGAAAAAAAAAAGTTTCAGTGGGTGTCTGGATCTATTTTCTTTGTCAAGGATCCCCTTTATGAAAACATCTGGCCGAGCTATCATTCAAAAGTATAATAAGAATAAAGTTGTAATAATCACTGCCTACATCTTGGCTTTGAGCAAGAAATCAGAATATGATTATATTTCAAATATAACTGAAAAATCCCTGACCTTCAAATATGTAGCCTGAGAACAAAGCACCATGAATGTCAGCACTTGGAGCCAATCTTCTAGTAGAAGACAAACGGGGGCAGGTCCTTAATATGTCATTTAGAAAGCAATGCTCTCATTTTCGATGGCTTCACTGCACTAACAGCAAAACAGGGAACAGAACAACATACAAAAATTTTAAACTCCCATGTGGTTACGTAAATAATGAAATTTGATATTACAAATTTCTCTTTAAAGTATACCAAACTGAATTGCTCACACGTGGAATTTGGGGCATTTAACATCTGGCTATACAATATGATTTTTACTGTTCCTGTATGTGGAATCGTTACATATTTCACACTCTATTCCAATTTCTGAAATTTCACGAAATAAATACAAAAAAGTGTTGTGATTCCCTCAGTCTTGCCAAGGATTCAACGTAAACCTCCTATTTCTGAATGTGAAAAATTTCCCACGTACTCTTTTTGGTGAAGGGCATATTAAGTAGGTCAAAGATGTGCCCCAAAGATGAACAGCACGGCGCGATGGGGCTATTCTTAGCTACCTGTGTTGGCTGAAGGTGCCGGCTCCTTCCCCCAAAACGGCTCAGGTGTGCCTCCCACTGCATCGTTTCCAGTTTAAATCTCCTTGAAAGTTACATGGGTACCCTAAAAACAGCCATTCTAAAATGAACTCCAGTGTTCTAGTCCTTGGCATATTAGGAAAATCCTCATTCCCATTACACACACATTCCTGGTCAGTAAAGACTTTGGGAATCTCTCAGGGCTGCACATCCTATAAAATCGGTGCTAGGCTATTTTATCATAGAATAAAGGCACAGAAGTGGGAACAACTACAAATCACCCAGCCCTGACTTCATCCAGTCATGTACTCACGGGTTTATTTCACTGAACACGTTTTATTCCTAAAGAATGCCTATTATTTATTAATTGTAAATAAACTAGCCTCTGGCGCAACTGAAATGTGCCAAAACGAAGTCTTGTGCCTCGGAGCCACCTATAATACAACGCGGAACATATGCTGGGAGAACACGGGCTCTTCAGATTAGGTGCCATGGGACACCGGAGGAAAGGGTGACCATCACCATCTTCCAACGGTCGCCCAAGGGGCAGAGGGAAACAGCCACCCTGTGGCTTCAGTGTCAATACACACGTCTTTGAATGGCAGAACTTTAATTGAGAACACACCTGAGAGGCACGTGTTAGAAACAGGGCTGCAGGACCCGACTGGTTTCCCTGGGGGTACATGCCCGCTCTGGTCGTGAAGAGATGGGCCTTCGAATGGGCTGCTTGAGGCCCAAAGCAGTTGCCCTGAACCTACAGAAGGCCCGCTGGCCCCAGCACACCATGAGGGCCAGGATGTGTTCCCACAGCTCCGGGAAGGGCAACCTGGAAAGGAAGGCACGCTCCCAGCAGCTGGCCTCGGTCAGGCAGGGCTCGTGGGGTTCTTTCTCAGACACTCACAACACAACATGTTTCAGGCCCGCTGAGTCGTGCTGGAGGGTTTCTGGACCATCACGCATTAGCTTGGTATTCTGGGACATGTGCTTTCGGGTCAGGCCCTTCCATGTTATGGGTAATACGACAGGATGAGAGAAACCACAAAGTACAAAAAGCTACAGGGGACACAGCAACTTATTCACGTCCCCTGTAAGCATTGGGAAAAGATGTCTTTAGTAGAAACACGTGTAATCAAAAGAAGTAGTGGGGGCTGTGAATATCAAGGCCCCTTAGCCATGGTGCACAGTCCACAGAGGAAAACCCCAGACACCTGGGACAAGTTGCAAGATGGGGAGCAGAGAGCGTTTACTTGTCTGAATTGAGATACGTTTCCAAAAATGAACCTAAAATGAATGATCCAGCAGTGTTCGGGAAGCGTCCATGTTCCCTCTCCCGCTCTCCGGGAGCTGGGCAGGAACAGGACGTGAGGTGCTCAGGCGAGCTTTCACAACTGTTTCCTCCTGGGAGTGAGCACCAACAGCCCCCTTCATCTTCAGGGGCGTGCAGCTGTGACCTCACCTGTTCCCAGCTGGCCACTGTCAGGGCACCAGCAGCGAGCTGTGGTCCCAGCCTCTGACGCAGGGGGAGGTTTCAGTCAGGTACCAGTTTCTATAAAAAATTGCTCTGTGGGACTTGTTTTCTTCTCACATTAAAATGAAGACTTATGTGACATCATTCTGGCACGCTGGGAGCATGTGTAGCACACCCACCCAGAAAATGTCCCGCTACTGGATATTTGTGAGAAGGGAGCCCACTGAAGCTCCATGACATTCTTTTTAAACTAAAAAGCAGATACATGAAGAGCAAACGCAGAGATATGCACTGACTTCACTTCATTTAATTAAATACAGGTAAATGTACAGAAATCTGTTAATTGCCCAAGTAATGAATGCTCATCACCCAAATGTGTACTTGACGTGCACTCTGCACTCTGTGCGCGGGGTCTACGCCTGCCCACCCCAGGGGTGACCTGGGCACTTCAAACGCCACACTTTCCACTAGCCTGGCACCATGCCTTGCCCTGAGGGGTTTTCACCTATGTCGAGAGCAAGATGGTCAGAAAAGCCAGCCTGGCCCACAATGAAACAGAAACACCAAAGAAGAGGCAAAGCATCAGAATTACAACCCCTTTCAGGATTCGTTTATGCTACTTTGAAGTCAAGACTATTTGCATTTTAATAAAAGCCAGAAAACAGGAGACGGCTGTGGAGCTGCGTATTCCTTAGAAATATGTTGGGAATATCAATTTCAGCATTACTCTGAAAGTAGAACAGAAATAGCCCCACAGTTAATTGCTGAACAGAGAGGCTCATCTTCCATAATTTCCATATTGTGACTACGAACTCCAAACACAAGTCATGAGGTGGGCTGGCTCATACCCTCAGATCTTGAAATGGATGTCAGTTTGAGTCACATTTGGACAGGAAGAGGAAAAACAGCAGAGCTGCTGCCACATTACATCGACGGTCACACACGAAGTTCAAGGTAAAAGGAGCACAGGCATGCACACCTCGTTTTGTTGTACCTCATTTTACTGCACCTCACAGATGTGCTTTTTACAGATTGACGGCGAGACCCTTCACCAGCAAAAAGATTGCGATTCGCTTTACTGCGGTCTGGAACTGAACCCACAATATTTCTGAGGTGTGCCTATAATCCACAAACCCTCTCATCCAATCCTATGCCTATTCATGAGACCACAAAATCAGATCGCAGTCTGTATTTACAGACGTTTACTCCAGGACACAGGGGATGGGTTTCAAACGGGTTCAGTTAAGGTGTGCAAGCCCTCGGGAAAGTCTGGGCTAAACAGCTGAGGTGAAATGCCAAATTCCAATATTCATCATCAATCAAGTTACTTTTCATGGTAGGTACAGAACAGGTACAAAAAGGCAGAATTTCAAAAATCACTGAATTCAATTAACTAAAAAATAAAAAGTAGCCTGAATAAACCACCTCTGGAGTCACAAAATAGAGTCACAAATATAAAACACACTCCCTTTTTCAATAATTATTTTCTCTAAGACTTAAAGGACAAATGCCAAAATATTAAAAGTAGCTCTCTGGATGACTGGATTACTGGTTTTCCATTTTCTTTGTTACACCTTCCTGTATTCTCTCAATTTTCTCTAATAGTATCACTCTTATAATAAGAAAAAAAATGTTAATTTTCTTGGCTCAAATTGGTTTGTTTGAAACTAGAAGGGGGCAAAATATGCTAAACTGAAATAAAAATACAGGAAACGTACCAAACAGAAAACGAAACGTGGTTACTTTGCACAGGAACTGGGGACACACTAAGTAAGGGCTGCAACGATCAACTGGGCACTCAATACAGAGTTCAGCCATCTGTGCAACGCAAGCTGGGACCCCAGGGAGCCTCCTCCATCAGCCTGCTGGGCATACGTACCTGAAGCCACCCTGCACGTCACTCAGATTGTACCAGGGGACTCTCAAAGGCATATGCGTAGTGCAAACTTCTCAAGGCGTAGTGCAAACTCACGTTCTTATATTGGTTATTACAAATGAAACCAAACTAAAATTCATTCCAGCCTCCTGTCCCCAAGTAAACCTTCCTCGGAAGCTCCCATGATATGCATGATATGACTGAATTAACTCTTCTCCTCCTCACTGTGTCCCAGATAAGCTGCTGGAGAAGGTGCTTAGAAACACTGAAATGTCCAAAATAACAGTGGAAGGAGAACCATTATCAGAAAATCTGTAACCTTCAACCTTCAACCAATGCTAAAATCGTGAGGAACTGGTGAAGTGCCACGTCTCTCACACCCAGGGGTAAAGCAGTGACTGGCACGGCGCCAGATGGCCTGGAGTGATGGATGGATGGCAGGTATCTGAGAGCCCCGGAGGGCACCGAGGCTGCAAGAAGGTGACATGCAGCACGCAGGGAGAAGGGCACAGACACACGAGGGCTCCCAGTCATGCACCCTGCTGAGGACACACAGGCTTGGGAAGGGGCCACTCGGGGTGGCCCACGGGCACAAGTGCTCGTCAGGAACATGCACACAAGCGTCGACCGGGAAACTGAGATTCGTAAGATGATTTAATGCTGTGTCTAGGCAGCGCCCATCAGGAATTTGGTGACGTCATCAAGAGGCCAGACAGCCTGATTCTTCACTCTCGTCTCTGCCCTATACCTCTCAGCCACATGTCTGCTCAGAAATGTGGGGCTGGCCTCTTCACATCCATTTTCCCCTAAAAGGGTGCTTGGTGACGGAGAATTCTTCACTGGGGAAGGTGGCTGAGTCCTGGGAATACCACCCCACGGAGCCCATTAGAGAATCAATGCACAGAAAATGAGCGTAGCTCAATGACAGGCAGCCCCTCACCCCCCCACAATGACCTGGAAGCTTTGCTCCCTGTATCCTCTGAGGGCTGCTACTGCCTCCCACCACCTCTGCCAGTTCCCTCCACATACACATTAATGTTTCAGCCACATGGACTTAAAAGCCTGTTGTAACCTGGAGCCAAGGCTGTCGCGCTATCAGAAACAATGCCTCACTCTTCAAACTATCTTAAAACAATAATACATACAGTGGGAGAGGGGACCTTCATACAATGCCCCGTCTATAACATAAAGATGAATTAAAAGGAAAGTCGGTCCGAACGCATTAATATGGATTAATCAGGATTTACAAGCCTGAGTGCCCTACAAGACACATGAAGCCGTGAGAGACCCAAATCCCCGGGAACACACAGCTAGTAACACAACTGAAGCAGGTGTGCCGTGTAGTTACTCAGACACAAAAGCATCCCCACTGACAAGATTTTCTGAAATGGCCAACAACGCTTGGAAAAATTCAATGAAGTACAATATGTCCAGATTCACCTGGCAGTTGCATTCCTAGAAAATTCGTCAACCATGCAATTAAAACCATGCATATAAAAGAGTTAGGTTCCAAGCTCAAACATTGGACACAGCTTTTCTCCTATATAATTCTCCCGCGGGCAGCTGAGGGCTGTGCGGGAGGCGGCAGAATCCTCACCGCGCTCGAAAGTCCAGAGCATGGACTCGGCACCAGAAGGCCAGGCGTCACAACCACTGTGACACCCACGTGTGCCCCACATAAAGGAGAACCACACCTTTATACCAAACTGCCCCCACCTGACCAAGTGCCGATGGAGACTAGAATTCACGCAAATTGCGTTCAGCTCAGGTTGTCTATTCAGATACCAGATCATAGGAAAATCATCTCTGCTGCTAGTCCCCTCCCACAGACTCGGCCCCTTGGCTGCCTGCCCCTCATCCTTCCCTCTTGGTATGTCATGTGCCTCCTGGAGAATATTATCTTTACCTGGTCACTGTGAAAAACAACTCTGGACAAGCACAAAATCAAGACAAACTGGCCTTCAATGAGTGTCCTGGGATACGTGCCTCCGCCCCTCCCCAAAAAGCAGTCACGACCTTCATCCATGAGGGAAGGGCTGTTTTACCAGAATGCTCGGTCATGACTAGTTATGACTTACTTAGAGAAATAAGTTTAGGGAAAAAAAGAAAGAAAAATAAGTTGATTTGATAAGCTCATTGCCAAAATAAAACATATCTTCAAATCCTAGAATAAACAAAAATAATGAACAATTTTCATTATTTAGTTCTGAGAGTGCACAGCGGTCCCTGCCATGTCAAGTCACATAAATTCTTCTTGTACAGCTTTTGTGACACCTTTGGGAATAGCCCTAGCTGCATTTTTAATAAAGAACCCTTAAAAGCTCCCTAATTCTATAAACTAGAAGGTTCACCATTTAATTATTTTAAAGCACGATAAAATATGGTTCTATAGACATGTGTGTCAACTCTATATTAAAACAATGTGTATAATCATAAATATAAACTCACAACCTTTGGTTTGAATAAAAGAGAAACTAAAAAAATGAAAAGTCCAAAACCAAAATCCCTTCTCAAAGTAAACTAATGTAATGTTTATAGACAATTAATATCACACACACACACACCCCCCTCCACACTTTATATCAAGTCTATAAGAAAAAAACATAATTAAATACAACATGGTTAAACTAGTACAAGCATGACTGGTGGTAGAACCTAGAGATTAGAGAGGACAGAGTACCAAAAACTACAATTTTAGTTAATGTGTGTTAACAATGCTTGAAAAATTGCAAAAATCTTAAAGTAGTTCCTCGCTTTGTTTTGTTCGTTAAAATATCAAATAAAAGCCAAAAGTTAAGATTGTTCCTTAAATTATTCCTTAGCCTGTGGTAAAGATGTGTACCTGGAACCCTCACATATCACTGGTGAGAATATAGTATGGTGCAGCCATTTTGGAAAACAATCTGGCAGTTTTTCAAAAACAAAGATATAAATTTACTGTATGACTCCTAGATATCTACTCAAGGTAACTACAAAAACTTGTGAGTTGGGCCGGCCCGGTGGCTCAGGCGGTTGGAGCTCCATGCTCCTAACTCCGAAGGCTGCCAGTTCGATTCCCACATGGGCCAGTGGGCTCTCAACCACAAGGTTGTCAGTTCAACTCCTCAACTCCTGCAAGGGATGGTGGGCAGCGCCTCCTGCAACTAGTAATGGCAACTGGACCTGGAGCTGAGCTGTGCCCTCCACAACTAAGATTGAAAGGACAACTTGACTTGGAAAAAAAAAAGGCCTGGAAATACACACTGTTCCCCAATAAAGTCCTGTTCCCCTTCCCCAATAAAATCTTAAAAAGAAAAACAAAACTTGTGAGTTTTTGTAGCAGCATTATTTATGATAGTTCCAAACCAGAAACCACCCAAAAGTCCATCAACTAGGGGACAGAATGTGGTCTATGCACACAATGGGACACTACTCAGGAATAACTATTGACACCAGCTGCAACCTGGATGAGCCTCAGACACATCATGCTCCGTGACAGAGGCACAAGCGGAAGACCACATACTATGTGAGTCCATTCATATGAAATGCCCAGAAAAGGCAAATCTATAGAAACAAAAAGTAGATCACTGGTTGCCTAGGGCTGGGGAGAGGGGAGAAATGTGGCGTGACTGCTAATGGGCACCAGGGGCCTTAGCGGGATGATGGAAATGCTCTAAAACTGCACAACTTGGAAAATTGACTCTCAGTGATTTGTAAGGTATGTGAATTACACCTCCAAGCTGTTACACACACACACACACACACACACACACACACACACGCACACACACACACACACAGAGCCCTGGGCAGCTCTGTGGTGTTACGTCTGTGTTTCGGTTGTCCTTTATTTTCTCGACTCCAGAGTGGACCAGATGACATCAGACCATTAACATTATGAGAATGCAGAATTTTGCCGTTCAATTTCCTCTTAAAGATAATAAAGGAGCATGGGGTAGGGAGGCGCTCAGGGGGAGCAAATAAATCTGCTCTTTCCTCATTACGGAGTTCACACCGGGTCATGGCCCTGTTAGCTGGTAGCCATGAGGAGCTTAGTTATTACTGCCTGCTGCCAGTGAGGCAGTGCTGGGCCTGGGAACCCAAAGTCCACCGTCCTGCAAACATAGGACCTTTGTGATGGGCAGAGCCAGGCCGGGCACGGGGCAGAGCCAGGCCGGGCACGAGGCTGAGCGTGATAATGGACACGCCAAACAATCAGGAAGTGAGAATCTTGGGAAATTCTTACGTTTAGTTCATATACTAAAATCTAATACAAGCCACTTACCTCCCAAACCTCAAGGTTAGGTTTTGTTAAAATCAGTATCAACTTAATAATTTTGCAAAGAAAAGGCTTGCTCTGTGCCCAGACACGACCTGTCTCGCCCTCCGCTCCCATCCCCTACGGAGGTAACTGTCACCGGGCACCTACTCCACACATTCACTGCTTTCCTCAGCTGGGCAGGCCTCCCAGCCCATGTGCCAGCTCTGCCCGGCAGTCCCATGGCAGACCCTGCGCGGCAGGAAGAGCGACCAGACGGCGGCCAGCACTGCTGCTGTGAATGAAGACGGGGCCCTGGGGTAGAGCATTACCTGGGAGAAAACAGGGAGAACGTTCCAGCAGCCTCCTCAGGGCCCACACTGCCCGACTCTGCAAGAACCTGCAGGTGAACTGCTGCTTTCTGTCAACAGAGGTTAAGAATATTCCAGAATGCCAAGGCCTAAGGACAACGACCAGCAGTGTGTTCTCATGATTCATTCTCCTTGGTCCCATCCCACTTTTTCTCTCACGCCCTTATCTCTATTTAAAATAAACTTCACAGGGTGAGTGAAAGTGGCAACCTGTAGAATCTGATAGAGCTCACTGGCGAATGTAACATTTGACATGAAGATCATCCTATGTCAAAAAAATCTTTCCCCATAAAAAATTCAAGCATGCTCATAATTTAGAGGGCATGCCAAGTTTCAATCTTTACAATCAGGAAGCCAAAGTCAGTCCACTGGATTTTCTCCAGTGACCCTTTCAACTACTTGAAAATGATGTGGATTATCAAATAATGTTATGGCTTACCTATAAAAATCTCTCTAAAAACATTGATCCTGATTTCCAGAAGCAAGGACAGTCTGCGAAGCCTTTTAACAGCACGCATGACATTACTCACAGTGGAGACAAACACCCGGCCCATTCCTTCCGTGTAGAAATGGCTTTCTATTGGTCAGTCAGCGCCCGGGGATTCTACGCCAGTTGTACATAAAAATGACAGTGATTGTAAACTCAGACCTCTATTGCTGCTGGGAAAAAAATCTCTCAGTACTTGTTTTGGAAAGCTTCCTGGAGCTCAGGACACCAGCAAGCACTGTATTTCTGGATGGCCAGAACTTTTGCAAACTGAGATCACTTTGATTAAGACCTGAACCAAAATCAGTAAAATAACTCTGATGACTTCAACTAAAACTCTTTGGAGGACCCTAGTGGAAACTTCCAACAGAATCCAAGGCAGCACTTGCCTGGGACAGAGCAGGCCCCACACCGCAGGCTCACTGGGTCATCCTGGGAGACAGGTGCACCTCTAAGAGAGGCTGGGACCTGCCGGAGAAGAAACTGACCACCAATCTGCTCTTAATGCTGGGGACACTTCCACTGTGGTTCTAAACATAGGCTCTCATGGCCACTTTTCCTGTGGCTACCTTTCTTGGTCTATCTTATTGGTTCTTAAGGCTCCTCCTCATAATATACCACAAATGACAAAGGATTTTAAACCCTGAAAATGACATTGGAAAAGCCGACCACCAATAATATTAATAATCACTGTATTACTAATGACGTGAGCGATGACCCAGTGGCATTTAGCTCTTGCTAAATGCTTTACAGAAACTGTTTTACAGAAGAGAAAACCAAGGCTTACACAGGCCAGTTTGTCCAAGTTACAAAAGCTGGTAAGGGGTGAAGATGGGATTTCAATCTGCCTTCTCTCCAGCAACTTTCATTTTGCTGGGAAGCGTACACATTTAAAAAAAATCTTCACAGACTGAAGAAAAGGCATTTGTGAGATTTCCTTTAGAGCCTTCCAATATAAAATGCTTCGTTATCTGGTCACACTTGTTTGATTTTAAAAAAAACACACCAATTGATGTCGTAGTTGCTTGGTCCATGGCAAGTGTCACAACAACTTCAAATAACCTGCACCTTGTAAAATTCACTAACGTAAAGAAAAGTGAAATTTCAGGTCAAGCCTTGAAGATAACCAGCAGTCTCCCCACCAAGTGCCCACTCTCTGGAATGACAGCCCTCAAAATCTAACCAAGCCACGACGGCCAGGTCCTCTGTAAACCAGGAAAACGCCCTCCCTCTGAGCGTGCTTCTGGACCCCAAGGGACCGCCTTGTTGGGGTATCCCGAGTCCCGCAGCCCTTCTTTCCCTGCTTCCCTCGCTGTCTGTGCCCCACAACACAACCAAGGCCAGCTCGACATGTCTCCTCCCCAGGAACCTAAAACTGCTCCTCCTCCACACCTCACTTTGGGGAGCTGCCCAGGCAGACGGTTGAAAAGAGCAAAAAAGAAGACACAGCTGTGTCTTGTCCCAGGTCACCCTCCAGCCCATGACCTCAAACCTCTCGGGGCCTCCACAGTCTTACATGTAAAATAAGAGCTGGAATTTAAGAAGCGGTAAGGCTTCCTCTAGGTCTACAACTCCAGTCCTGTGCAGCCTCCCAAACCAAGTGACACCTGAGTTGTTCACATTTCTATGTGACATTCTCCCCCTTCTGTTTCCTCCCTGTGGCCCAGCACACTCAAGTATTTAGGACCTCAAGTAGCTTTCGTAATACTACATGCACTAGCACACTGTTCCAGTTGCTTTGATTTATAATTTTTCCAGTTATTTTAGACAGCTCCTTGCTGGTGGTGATTTTACTTTCTGAAGTTACCTCAACTTTTAGTTCTTCCTGATGTCCTGTGTGGCAGCACGGTACCAAGATGAGATTTCCACAGACACAAACCATAATCTCTTTAACATTTAAAAACTCAACATGACCAAGAATCATTTCAGAGAAAATCATCGTTTCACAATTACCTGTACTACAATTCATTTTTTGCCATGAAATAAATTAAAACACTGCAACCCTGTCTCGCAAAACAAAACAAAGGTGGCTAGAACCTTCCTGCAGACAAACAGAATGTAAAGTGACAATGAAGGAGGAGATGTGCCCAATATTAAATGATTTTCATTAACTGGATAACTGTATAAGCTCCACCAGCCTTCAAAATATTTCAAATCAAAGTAGTTTGAGCCAAAGAAATAAAAACAATGACTTACTGAGCATAAAAATGATTATAGGCTAATCTAAAATGGAACTCTGCTAGAAAACCAATGTTATCAACAGCCTGAAGAACACTGTGGGTGCTTCCAATTTGAAATAGGGACAATGACAGTTTACTCTCCCAAGGTGACAAACTGAAGAGCGATGTAAATGAAATGAGGCAGTGGCTCTGAGAAATACAATTGGTCATCTTGAGTACAAAACCAAAACACAGAGACCAAACACAGACCTGTAAAAGTACTACAGCTGTATTTGCTGCAAGCAGTTACAGGAAGAACCAAGCCAATTTAGTTTTAGCTTTTAATTAATTTTAAGAGTATCTTCCGGTCTCATTGTCATGGAGAAGAAAAACGTAAATAAATCGTATTGCTATCCACATGCCATCAGGAAATCAGCCTTTCACAATCTTCTTGAAGAACTGCTGTAAAATGTATTAAGTATTTAGTAAGGACCAGCTGTCTTAGATAAGTCACCTCACTTAAGTCCCACAAGGCTCTGGTGAGGTCGTATCTTACCCCTTTGAGAGAATGACATATGGCGGAGCAGTGGACGTGGGGCCAGGCCAGAGCCACCCAAGCCACCCACAGCACTGCAGCTAAGGAGCAGAGAGGGTCACTTCCCCCAAGCACTTAGCACAGGTCTGAAGAAAACAACTGGATTTCATCAGAGGACATTCCAGGGAGGTGAAGGATGGATCATTCTACAAAGATCAAAAGAAAAGCCACACTTAACAAGGCTATGAGGACACAGAAGACCCTGAGTCACAGGCAGCCAAGATCTGAACAAATGCAGGTTGCCGACGACGGAGGCACAGAGCTAGAGGCTCGGTGGCTCATTTCGGGATCTGGGGCAAGACATTTCGACTCTCCACTTATTGCGCTACTGTCTTCTGGTCTATAAAATGGAGGACAAAGCGCATTAGGGTGTCTGGACACTTTCAGGTCCTCGTAAGAAACAAAAGCATTAAGTATAAAAGCATGCTTCAACACCCATAGGAATGGCTAAAATGAGGAAGTCTGATAATACCAAGTGCTGACGGAGAGGTAGAGAAACTGGGAACCTTAAACACTGCTTGTGGGAATGTAAAATGGTGCAGCCATTTTGGTAAGCAGTTTAGCAGTTTATTGAAAAGTCAAACATATACCTACTATATGGCTAAGCCATGGCAGTCCTAGGTGTCTACCCAAGAGAAGTATGTCTCCACAAAGACAGCTAAACCATTATTCATAATAGCCACACTACCAGAAGATCCAAATGTCTGTCCACCAATAAATGTTGATAAACAAAATGTAGTACATCCACACAACAGAATATCACTTTATGAAAGAACGAATTACTGATGCATGCAACACTGCTAAACCTCAAAACACGATGATAAATAAAAGAAGCCAGACCCAAAAACTTAAGTTCCATCATATACATGATTCCATGTATATGAAATTTCTAGAAAAGGTACAACTGTCAAGACAAAAAGCAAGTTAGTAATGGCCTGGGGCTAGGGGTAGGGCTAGGACTTGACACAAATGGACATGAGGGAACATTCTGGTGACGGGAATGTCCTAAAACTGAATTATAGTGATGCTTCACAATTGTTATCAGTTTCTTAAAACTCAACAAGCCGTCTATGAGTGAATTTTATGGCATATAAAACATACATGACGTATAACTCGACAGTTGTTCAGAGAGAATCAGAACCACTGCCTGCCGCTGTGTGTGGAGTACTCAGCGTCCTTCACCGTCACTGCTGTATGAATACATATTCTTCAACACAGAAAACTAAAGCTTGTGTGTGTGTGTGTCAGTTGAGAAAAAAATCAGAAATCAAATTGTCTATGAACACAGTCCAGAGGCATGTTCTGTTTCTCTTCTGGATTCTTTCTGCTGTTTCTTGTTAATATCTCATGCCCTTCATGGATATCATTAACTTCTTTTCTTGGACACCAATGAAAATTGTCACAGAAAATTATAAGCATGAGCTTTATGACTTTCAGTTATAAATGAGGCCACATAAAATGACTACTGTTGCCTTATTTATGAAAATGCCATCAGAGTAAAAATATATACCCTGAGACTGTATTTTCTTCTCATTTTATATGGTTTCCCTGGCATTAGTTCTTGCAAATCAGTATGTTTTCCTGCTTTCATATATATAAAATCTGAATCTTCACAGGTGTACGATATAGAACTTAATGCTCTGAAAAATCAACGTTTCTTGATTTATAGAATACATAAAATGGTAATAATGCTTTGGATATATATATACTTAATAAGATTTTTGTGGCCCACTTAACAAGTCCATTTGTTTTCATCATCAGAAAGATACAAGAGGTATATAACTATTTTTTAAAAAAATGCCTTTAAAATAAAAGATGCTGTATCTGTGGTGCTGAAAACATGGGATGCTTTTTTAATGACAACACAACACACAAAAATCACGAGAGGGAAACTCTGAAGAGCTCTGGAACTTGAAGTCACCACCCCTAATTCCATAACATTCTCCTTTCTCACTTTGCCTTGAAACCAAACATTAGAGGGAAGAAAAAAACAAAACCAAAACTGAAACTTAATGCAAAAAAAGAAAAAAGTGTGAAATAGATTGAAAACTTTATGCCAAGTTCAGAGGGACCCTAAAAATTTGCTGCAGCACTTTTGTTTCACATTAGTGAGCCAAAGACAAATACTAATTTCACAGTTTCGGTATGGTCTCATGGACTCAGTCTGAATTTGGAAAACAAATCATGGCATCTTCAATCTTACAAAATAACAAAAGTTGGATGAACTGAAAACAAACATTTGTATCCTGCTGTAAGCCTGACCAAGGCTGGTGGGTAACACAAAAATCCCAAGTAATATGTGTTCCTTTCCTTATAGAGATCCAAATTGTTTTGTGTACCTACTTATTATTACAGCTGAGATAATGGGTCTGATTCAATTGTTTTCTACTCTTTATATAGTTTTCTACTTCTCAACTGTAAACTCTTTGAGGACTGTTTTCCATTCATCTTTGTACTCTCTACTCCTTACTAAGGGCTTTGTATGTTGTGGATATGCAATGAAGTTAGTAAACAGTTTAAGTAAACATAGACCTTAATAAGGAATGTGTTATATAGAGAATTACAGACAGTATTACATTTCTAGCCTTGGGTTTCCAAATCATTCTGATTCTTAAGTGTCAGCAGAATTTCTATGATGGGTTCCAGCTTTACTTGCAAAACATGGATGAATTTATTTTTAAGAATCACATGTTCAAATAAAGACACTAACACTATTTATATGTACATCAATCAAACCCCTATCTGTGCTTACAAATCAGGTAAAAAGCATTAAAATGGATTCAGTTGATTCAATTACCCAATTTCCCACCATAACTTGCAGCCTGCACGCTTAAAGGGTTGCTTTACCAAAACAAGGCCCAGGCATGGAAACTCTAGTCCAGCGTAGCCTCAGGTAACATGCATCATGTAGGCATGTCCTTTGTTTGTGCTACACTGGTTTGGATTTATTTTTTCCGTGCTGCTTTGTAAATGATCTCTGATATGTTGTGTGCTTTATCTCCCATGGCCAGAAAGGACATCTCCCGTTTCTTTGGTATTTTCCAGCAGCTTCTTTCACAGGGTCTTATGTGCCACAAATCCAAGAAAACATGTTTGGCTAATTAGACTGACTTGGGTTTTCAGCTCTCCTCACTATCTGGAAAATAAGTCCTTTAACTTTTTGTTCTGTGTATTATTCCATGCATATATAAACTAAGATCATGTAAACTCAGAGTTTTGTGTGGGGAACCAACATATGACAAGCAAGAATCTGAGCAGAAACAAAAAGATGGAGTTTTCTAAATGAGATACTTTTTGAAAAGCACCACAGCTTACAGGCCAGAAGTTCACATGCGTGGGTGCAGACAGTCTGTTTACCACGTGGAATCAGGGTGAGTTTATTTACTGCCAGGACACAGACAAAAAACTTGAGACTGTCCACTTCAGATGTCTCACAAATATACAGCTAACTCAAGTCCAACTGCCCATAAAATGAAATACTCTAAAGTTCAAAGTTCCTAACAAAAATAAAATAGTTTTAAAGTATTTTATATACAGTATCTCATTTGGTCTTCAAACACACTCTGTGAGGAAGCAAACAAGTTATCCTTATTCTCATTTTACAAATGAGGAAAACAAAGCTGAAAAGCCAAGTGACAACTGGAAAAACTGACTCACAATGAGACATATTAGAGAAAAAAAATTGAAATTTAAAGAAAAATATCTGGGCATCCAGAACAAAAGATCAGGTCACTGTGAGGGAAAGAAATGAGATCAGCATCAGACTTTACGCAAGATAACAGATCAACATATTTAAGATACCTGAATAAAGAAAATACGAGCCAAGGATTTTACGTCTAGTTGAACCAACCTCCATTTATAAAGAGTACAAACTTATAAAAATGCAAGAACTCAGGAAACAGAGCTGCCCCACTCTCTTCCTGAGAAATCTATTAGCTTCGAAAAACCAAAATGACTGAAGATCAATAAAGGGCGGATGATAGGCATCAAATATAGATTTACCTGCAGAATTAAAAGTGATTTTATAAAAGATACAGTATAGTATGGAATGTCTACATGCTCCGACATCGTAAATATAGTACAGCTACCACAACGAGGGGGACAGAAAGAATGTATGAGAAATACAATCAACTTGTTGACTGTGTTAAAGGTATTTATCTGGAAGTAATAAGAAAACATTTCAAGTCACAGAAGATTAAGGCAAAAAAAGGTTAATGTTTAATTTCACTATTTATCGAAAGGAGTCAATATACAAGAACCAAAAAAAAGGAGACGAGAGATAAAAATGTGCTGTCAAAATAACCATTAGAACAAAAGTACACGCCTTTCTAAATGTCAAATAATGGGCAGGAGGAAAAAAAAATCACAAAACTACAGGAAAGAATCAAGGCCAAACATTAATTTTATAATTAATGTAAATTGTCTCAACTGGCCTATTAAATAAAAGGATTTTCAGATGAAAGAAAAGTCAAATGACAAATTCAAGGAGCACATAGGTAGGTGGCAGAGATGGGACCAGTGTCAGGTCTTCCTGGCTCTGAGTTGTCTTTACAGAAGTGATGAAAACGATGACCCACAACAATGCATGGAAAGCTCTACCAAATGTGCTTTAATGAAAACCTGTCACCAAAGAACAAGATAATTAAAAACCTGAACATTAAAAATTTTGAATGCAGTACCCAGGTATGACTTTATAAGGTGTCATTTTTGGGCATTCATTCATCTAATTCATTCAACAAATATTTATCAAGGCTGCATGTGATCAGGTCCTTTTCCAAGTAGTGGAGATCCGAGGCTAGTGTCATTTTCTTCCTGTGTGCAGAGACCCAGAAATATAAATACATGTCGCTGAACTTAAAGATACATGCTAGTGTCAGCCTCCTAAAATAGAAGATTAATAAAACAATAACAGGCCCAAAACTACACTGACACCAGTCGGTGCCAGTAAAATAATGCATCTAATTAGGGCCACATGATACTGGGCACAAAACCCCAGCTCATTAAAATGCCACAAATGCAGAGGATGAAAATGATTGCCAAGTCGAGCATTCTGTCACAGGAATGTACTAATGTTTCCTATGAAAGAAATTAAAAAGTCACAAAATTTTTCTCTGCCCGCCTCCCTTGTCCAGCCAAACTCTTATGCTTTATATTAAAATGACTTTCATCTTCCATGGCATGGAACAGTTGATGGCTGCTGGCATCAAATCTGCTAAAATCAACAATAGTGTAATTACCTGCACGCTTTCAAGTGCTTTCAAAACACATGCCGGTTGGGATTTTCCTAATTTAGAAATGTGTGCTTTATGCTGGTGGTCTAGGACTGTCAATAGCCCGGTTTAAAAAGAATTTTTCCATTTTGCCCAAAGCATTCTTTTCTATAGCAATTCATTGATTTGTTTGTACCTCACCTACTTTCACAAAGCATTTGATTCCGTCCCCAATGCTCCTACTACGCTGCTGGTTTGTGACACTACTGCAATGTGCACCGACATGAGTCGGTACATGGAACGCACTTAGCACAGTGTTTGACACATGACAAGTGTCAGCTATTATTATATGAATAGTTCCATTCAAAGGTTCCTTTTAAAATATGTAAATAAGTGCGTGAGGGTAAGTGGATGACTATTCTTTAATTTTCCACGTTATGCTAGTTGAAAATGGGAAGGAATTTTAGTATACTTAGAATTCCCAGAATATTTTTTTAAACTGCAGATTCTTAAAAAAACAAAACAAACAAAACAAAAAACCCCAAATCTACGGAACAGATGAAAATTTAATGGTATAAAATTATACAGATCAGACTTCCTTCCTGAGGCTACCAAAAACACGTTTTATCAGCAATTCTTCCTTGGTCCAGCTTTTTTTTAAAAAAAGGCCAAGATCCTGTGAAACTGGATCTAACTTGAGACCTGGGTACAGAGAATTTAATACATTATGTATTTGTTAGAGATTTACAAGGAAAAAAGGGAAACCCACTCATAAGACCAAGTCCCAAATATTTCAGCAATAAAATAACGAATTACATATTAACAGCACTGTAATTACTCCTTTTGTTTGGTTTCTTTGTAATTACTTTTAATAAATTACTCTGCCTCCCCCCATCACTCAAGTAAGTTGTCATCCAAAGGCGCAATCAGTACAGCACAGGACACAAAGCCACTCACAGACAGGGAGGGTGCGAGAGGGGAGGGTGGCTGGTGCCTCAAGAGCTGTGACTCATTAGAATCCATAAAGCTTTTCTATGGAGATCAAGTATCAATGAAGCTATTGTAAGAGATTACAGCTATATAAATGTAGGCTATATGAATTCTCACAGGGCAAGAGCACTTTCCAAAAGAAGCAAGGGCACCAAAGCCTGGGAAACCACTCAACACAAGCACTGCCTGAGTTGTGTAAGAGTCGCTGCCCATGGGGTCCCTTCACCTTATAGGGACTGTAAGGGTGGTCCCTATAAGCTGAAGGGACCCTTGGTTCAACACTCCCTAAATTCATCTTGTGCCATTTTGCCAAGCTCTGTAGCCTGATGGCTCAGGAGTCAAGCCTAACATAGTCCGTGTCTGCTGTGACAGCCAAGAAAGAGCCAGATAAGTTTTATTAGTCTTAGAAAGAAGTATTGTTTTCCAGAAAACATAAACCAAATACAAAACACATCTTTGCCACAGAAGACAAATAGTAAAATACTTTGTTAAATAGTTTAAAATTTGTACCTACCTTGATCATGTTGAATATTTTAATATTAGAATTGCAATAAAAACATTCTCTTAGAATGAATAAAATTTCAAAAGGAGCAAAAAATGTGGCAAAATGAATAAACCAAGTTGGGTTTTAAACACAATTCTAAAAATCTGTGAATTATTATCCATACTAAGATTATCATTGATTGCAGTTCAGAATCCAGTGTGTGGAAAGAACAAATGAAATAAAGAGTAAAAATGCTGCAGAATTTAGGACAGATATTATCACAAAGAAAATAATTCCAGCATATTTTTTCTCAAGGACAGAAAATAGAAATTTATCATTTGGGTCCAACTAAAATGGCCACTAAATATTATAAAATTCACTTTTTCACAAACATCTTCCTAGATTTTTATGTCTCCCTCAACACATCAAGGAAAATTTCTCCAAACTTTAAGCAATTTTACGCTGAAGAGTACTGCTTTTCAGATTATGGTAGAAAAGAGTAATTGAAGTAACCTTAAAGACCTAAAAGGGTGCTTTTGCTGGAAACCACTCACACCTAGTCCCTTATGACTAACCGTAACAAAGGCCAGACAACCTCAGCGTCACCAAGGCCACTCACTTCGAAACACACACATAAAGGAACGCTTGTTAGTATAACAGCCAACCATAGCATTGTTGAATTTTCAATGTTTTGAAAGTATACCAATGAATACTTCTGACGTCATCATATATACTTACTGATGACCAAAAATGAGTATTCTAAAATTTGTTCTCCATATATTATCAGATATGCAGAAAAGTAGGAAAGGTGCCCCCTTTGAACCTGAAAATTGGACTCTTCTTCCTCTTAAAGAATCACACTATTCATGTATTTTCAACTATACAATTTCATAAATTATTATACAGTATATGCCTAATCCTTAGAATACTGATAAAAGAATTACTAAAACTTTGTATTATTTTACAAGTATTTTTTTTAAAACCTTATATATTATTCCTTAATCTTTGAATGTGATGGATAATTCATATTTATCTTTGACTTAAAGATAAAAGCAGAAAAAAATGTTAGTCTTCCAAAACCAACAATAGATTTAGTAAAATCTATTACCATTATTTTTAAAAATACACATTATACAATTCACTGCTGCAATCCCCATTGTTTAACCAGCCCTTGCAGAACAGGCTGATCCATTCATTCTAATTGTTCTTTGTGTAGTTGTTCATGTTCCTCTTGCCTTTCTGCTACACAAATTGTTCAAACTAAATAAAAGGAACTCGAAATAAATGAAAAAGGAAGACTATCAGAATGGAAGGGGAAAGGACCTCAGGACCAGAAGCAAAAGAGAGATGAGTTTCATCATTTAAAACGAAGAAACAAAAAACAGTCTAAGAAATAGTTATACCAGCAGAAAAGGGCTAAAATATGAAAATAAAATAGAAATAAATGTCAGAGAAGACAGAAGATGCGTAAAAGAATGATGTGTCTTCAGAAAGCTGAAATCTGGGAGACAGCACAGAGACAGGAGAGTGAGCTGGTGGGTGGGTGGGCGGGTGAGTGACACAAACGCAGTGGAATAGGCCAGAAAAAGCCAGGACAGCATTTGAAATAACTTCTCTGGGTGGTACCTCTCACTCACCCAGTTTACTTTATTTCATTATTCGTTATTTTAACCCACAGCTGAGCACAGGGTAAGTTTGTTTTGCTTCCCCTTCGGAGTTCACTGAAAAACTCAACTAGTACAGTATTTCAAGTTACACCAGACTCTGCCTACCACTTAGCACCTTGGAGATTTTCTTGAAAGAGAAACATCGGTATCTCCTTTAGGATTACATTCTTCACATGTGCTTGCTCACCCAGTGCCCGTTCCAGACGCTGGCCTTTGTTTCCCTTCCAGGCAGGGCAGAAGACTGCTTTCCACAAGTTAGTAAAAATCGGAGTAAAAAATGTTAAGACGCTAGCAGAGTTAAATACAGACTAGTTAACCAAATTCACTCAGGCTGAATCCTGCCTGAGACCTGAAGATGCAGACAGACTGGGGGACAGAGGAACGGGCTGATTGGGGCGAAGCAGGGCAAAGAAACAAAGCGGCAAATAAAGTAACAGCTAGATTTAAAGTGTACACCTAATAGAAATGACTCAAACACAACTGTTTATCTTATAGGAATATAAAATGAATACCAGCAGAAAATATCACAGTTTTAATGGTGTAGAAAATATAGTGGATACACGAGAAAAAGAGAAATGGGCTAATTTGCTTCTACTTGTAGCATGGCAGACATTAAAAAAAATCATATTAAATATAAGTTAACTACCTAGATTCCTACTAAAAACAGGTTCAAAACCTAGCAAAAAGTTAACACATGACCTTGGTTTCAATACTCATTACCACACAGAATTCGATCTGTATTTTGGAATAGATATTGGGACAGTCAGGGGAGGCCACCAGCTGTAGGATAGCTTCTGTACCTTTCGGAATTTGTTCTACTGCGGTTGGTCGCTGATCACCACTCCCTTGCACCCTGTCCTTGAAAATATTGCATGCTTTGCTACAGCGAGCTCCAAACCCTCTCCTAGGCATCGTAGAGGCAAACAGTGGGCAAGGGGCTCACCTGTTGTTCAGAGCCAGGAGGAAAGACTGGTGACACTGGTCCTTCTCTGGAAGTTCCCATCTTCTTGCCCTCCCTACCTCCACCCTCAAAGCTAGTCAGTTTTAAGCTTCATTCCTTGAAAGGAAGTTCAGAGTGCTGGTCCCGACCTACTTCATTTTCATATCCTCTTTAAGACTGCTGCCCATATTTTCTAAGAAGAAAAGGCTAACGTGAGTCCTCCCCATAAGCTCTAATGCAATAGTCTCTCTCGAGGAGAAGGCTGGGAAGATCAACTCCCTTTCTCTTGGGAAGTACAATCCTCAGTCCCCCACCCACCCCTTTTCAGTTTCAGAAGGCTCATGGGTATCACAGATATAGTTACTTCAAGCTCAGATTTTGGTAGTGATGGTACTTAGTAATCCACAAAGATAGCAGCTTCCCCTTCTTTTATGCATGATACATTATGCACTTTGGATAATCTTATTTTTCGTTTAAAAAATTACAGCGAGAAAATATTTTTTTTTTTTTTAAATACTAAGCAAGACATAATTCTTTTTCCTTCTTCGGGCATTTCATGATTTCACTCATCACCTCACAAACATTTTTATACACTCCTAGACCATGAAAATTAAACAAACACAACCTACCATAACATGCCGAGGTATGGTCAAAAAACTCAAATCTGTTCAAAATTGTAACTCTTCTATAACTGAAGTGACATGTATGACTCTTTTTTCAAAAAAGGGAAAAACGAGGATACCACTTTTCCCACACTAAATGTCTCACTATAAATGACTATCTTCCTATGCCCGTTCCTTTTCCAATTCTCAGAAGCCGCCCTGGGTATCCTCCAATGCACTCTGGAACTTCGGTGTCACCTTCATTATTAGGTGCTTTGTGCACACTCGCGGTGGCTGCAATGCCCATACTAAGGCAACACATCACAGAAGTTGGCAGCAATGCTATCAGCAAGAATTTGGCTTCAGAATCAGGAGTGATTCATCATACATCCTAGCAGCAGAAAAACAACACACCGCTATTTTAATCCCTTGGTGCTATCAAGAATCAAAAAAACAGTACTTAAAATAATTTTTTTTAAGCAACAAAAATCATATCTGCTGTAGCACTGTAAAAACTTCGCTTTTCAGTGTTCAATAAAGGTCACTTAGAAAACAACAGACTACTTACCTTCTTTCACAATACATATTACAATGACAAATCAAGTTTTAACTTAACATAATTTCAGGAGAATATAGGTAGTCCAAACTTCTGCAAGGTTAACACCGAAATTCTACATTTTGGAAAACAAATTTCTCATTTGCCGTACAGTAAACAAAATCGCTCCTAGCATTTCAAAGTAATGCACATTTTTCAGCATCTCCCTCCATTTTTGAGATTAAAGTCTAAAGAGTAAGTACGCTATTGTATCTATCACAACCAAACAGAGAAACCCGATACTGTAGGCGATTTATTCACCTACGCTTTTAGGGGTACCTTAAAACATTGCCATAATAAACACCACTGATCTAATATGATAATGCAACCTACTTACGTCCGACTGCTCTATTTAATCATCATGAAACAAATCTCCATCCAGGGTCATTCTTGCTTCACGAAAACACAGTGTGTTGATAACCATTAGGATTATCAGCCAGTATTTCTGTATAACTATCCACGCAAATTTACGATTCACTGTAAATTTAATTAAAACTTTCCGAAGGATGCTACTCTATTGTGAGCAAGTCCTAGGGGGGCAGACAGGGAGGAGACGTGTCAAGAATTGCACCCAGCGCTCCCTCTCGGGGACCCTTACCTTTGCAAACGCTTCCTCCGTCCCCCTCCGTTTCCGTCGTCGGGGTCTGCGGCTCACTCGATTCCATTTCTCCACCTGAAGTTCAAAACCCACAGAGCACTTTAAACAGGACCCGAGGTGCGGAGGGCCGCCCTCGGCGTGAGAAACGCTCGGCAGCCCCTCGCAGCCCCCCCAGCGTCACTCCACCCGGGGGAGCCCCAGGCGCCGGTCCCGGCCGCGGGCCGCCTCCGCGCCAGGGGCTGGGGGCGCTCGGGCGTGCGTGGGGCGTGCGGCGCGCGGAAGCCGTGACCTTCGCCGGCCGCCCCCTCCAGCCCCGGAGCCCCGACCCAGGGCCAGCCCGCCCACCGCTGCCGCGCGTGGGCGCCCCCAGGGCGCCAGGGGTTCCGCGGAGGGGAGGCGGCGCGAGACCCAGAGCTCCGGGAGGGAGCGGAGCGCAGGGACCCCGCCGCTCGCACTCACCTCGACGCCCACTTGCCGCGCGAGCCCGCACTCCGCCCCGGCCCGGCGCTCCGTCCGCAGCGGCTGCGGGGGAAGGGGACGGTCAAGTTTATCCCGGGCGCCGCCCCAGCCCCCCGCCCCCGCGCGCCACCACCTCGGCGCGCCGACCCGGTACCTCGCCTGGCGGAGGTGAGAGCGCGAGCCGAGGCGCGGGGCCCGCCGGCCCGAGGAGAGCGGCGAGCGCTCCGGGCCCGCAGCACCTAAGGCGCCGCGCGGGCGCGGGCGACGCGGGGCGGGGGCGGCGGCGCGGGCGGCGGGCGGGCGCTGGGGCGGGGCGGGGCCTGCCTTAAAGGTATAGGCGCCGCGCCGCGCGCCGCAGGTCGCTTTCGCCCCCGCCCCCGCCGACGCGCTAGCGATTGTATTGTTCTCTTCGCAAACATCTCTCGTCCTCCCTCTAGCCCGGCCAGCGCCCGCGCTCCCGCGCCCTCACACGCACCGACCGACCCGGGCGCGCACGCCTTACCTTTCCAGCCCCCCACCCCCGCAGGCCCTGGGTACCCGCGGAAGGGTTCCTTGGCTGCGTGGGGAGCAGAAGTGCTGCCCACTCACAAGAGAAAGGGCTTGGCAGGGAAAGCCACCGCACCCCCGCGGCCAGCCTGAACTCACTCCTCCGGTCCGAAACCTAAGTGTCCAGATGCCCTTCGCGGAAGGAGAGGGACTTTTCTAATGGAGTTTTCTCCCGGAGTAGATGAGACGTTTTAAGTAGACGTTTTTCAAAGGCCCCTCGGAACTCCGGGGCGGTGGCAGGTGCCCTCCCCGGGGTGGCAGCCGGGCGCGCGGAAAAGGCGAGCCCCGCGCTCTGCTCGCGCGCCGCGGGGGCCCGTGCGTCCTGGCCGAGCACAGCCGCGCGGCGCGAGCCCGGCGGCCCGTGCACCCCAGAGCGACCGCGGAGAACTTAAAAGCGATACAGTCTGTCGTCGGAATGAGGGGGAATTTTTCCATTTAGTTTATAAAAGTGTGTGCTGCCCCAAGTTTTTCCTCCGACTCCCAGAAGACTTCCTTTCCTCACCAAAAGTTGGCTGAATCAGACGGGGGCGTGAGCGCTTGGGGAGAAGAGTCCGGTCACACTCGTGTTTGCTGATCTTGACCATCCCTTTAACTTTATCGCATTTCTTTAAAGAAAATCTGCCTTGCCCTCTCTTTATTGCTACTCTATCCTTCTTTCAAGATCAAAAGCTTTAGATCAAAGCCAAGATCAAACTCACTACTTTAAATAGAAGCAACTTTGCTGCGGAGTGTTTTACACAAAGAGGAGCTTCTTAATGGAGACATCACAGTGGAAAACTTTATTTTATCCCTTCACCCCATATTCACAACTGAACTACTTAAAATTACATTAATGATGCACTTCTATTTCCTAAAATAAACAAGTCTTCTCAAATGGGGGATTCTTAATGTTTCCAGGAATATAAAAAACAAAAACCATAGAGTTAGACATATTAACCATTATGTATCCTTGTTAGCTAAGTGCTATGAAATGGATTTCCCTTTGCTAAACATTTTTCAATAGACGCAAATGTTCTATATATAATGTACAATCGTCATGTACAATTTTTCTACTGTGAAAATGCATAAAAATAGTTAACGCCTTGCAAATCTCCAGTGCACATACACATAGGCAGGTAAAACTTACAAATGATGAGGTGGATTATATAATTGCAGAGCTGCTTAATTTAAAAAAATAAAATAAAACGCTGAGCTATTTAAGCTTCCATGCTACTAATAACAGTTCCAGAATCAATAGAAATCTATCACAGGCTGACATTTCCTTTTACCCACTAGAATTGTTTTGCTTGGGAATTTACCATCCCTAAGAACTCTGATACGAACAGTTTAATATTGATGTACTAAAACAGTGCCCTGCCTAAATGGACCTTTCTTAAGTGTCCTCTTTGTTGATTTATTAACAATTTTAAAACATGTTGTCTTCGAAGAAACAAAAAACAAAATAAATTCCAACAATCCAGTAGCGGGAATAAAGATAACTATTGCAAATTAAATCTTATACAGGCTTCTATGAAAAATCTGTTGTTACAGCTGGGTAGTTAGTACTTAAAGGTTTTCCCCCACCTTATAATTCTCACCTGGTTGTATTCTCAAACACACACACACACACACACACACACACACACACGATTGTTCCTCATTCTGTAAATCCCATTGAGTCACTAAAAAATCTTAGGAATGAGACCTGGGACCCGCATCTTGCTGCCATCGACAATCTCCTTTCTTCCTAGCACCCAGCCCATGGAGAACCTAATGGGTTCTGGCATAAGCTGAGCCAAAGGCAGATCCTCCTGTCACTCTGCTCTTCTAGTACCTTGAGTGGGTAGAGAGAGCTGTGGTCCCTTCTAAGTGCCTCCTAAGTTGTCTCCTTTGTACTCTTGCCTCCCCACCCCACCCCCATAATCCATCTTCCACAGAGAAACCAGAACAATATTTACAAAGGTAACTCAAATATCACTTTGCTTTACTGAAAATGTGTTTCCTTCTCTTCTTTGCCTGGCCGGCTCCTGCTTCTCCAGTTCTGGGCTTAACAACATTTGTCCAGAAAGGTCTTTCCTCACTCCCTGATTCAAATTGTCACCCCGCTACTCTTTCTAATTTAAACTTCCTGTTTATTTCCTATAAAATGCTTATCTTTTATAGCTATTTACAAGTTTTTATTTTTAATTAAGAGACTTTATTTTTTACAGCAGTTAGAAAATTTTGCACAGAAGGCAGAGTCATATGCCAACATAACACACAGTTTCCTTTATTGTTACCATCTTGTATTCCTGTGGGGGCATTTGTTACAATTGATGAAGCAATATTTGATACGTTATTATTAATTAAAGTCCATCGTTTTCATTAGGGTTCACTCTTTGTGTTGTACAGCTCTGTTTTTTAATTAATTTATTGAATCTCTATTTTCCCCATTGGACTTGAAGTTCTAGGAAGAAAGAGATCCTGCCTTTTGTTCTGGACTTTTGTCCAATCATTAAAAACACTGCCTGGTGCATAGTAGATGTTCAATAAACATGTTAAGTAACTGAATGTAAAGATAAAGGAACCAAGGACTAAATGAAAGGCATATGCAATTGCAAGGAGGGGTGTCTTGAGATAAAGATCTTTCTAATTAATCCCTGTTTGTTTCTCCACTAAAATACCTTAAAATTTGTAAAGAGCATAGAATTGTGCATTTTTGAAATGAGAGACCATAGGACATCAGTTACATTGCCAGGGTACTTCTAAATTAATGACCTTTTCTTTTTTTTTTTAAATAGAGAAATGAGAAATAAAAGTCCCTAATTCCTTCATATATTAATCACCAAAATTATATTCCAAAATGGTAGTAGGAACTGAACTTAATGTAGAATAAAATATTAACCTACTTCATGACACTGGAAAAATATTCTTAATCGTGTTTAATATTACATTTCCCCTTTTTGTCTACCTAAATCTCCCTTTCTTCATGAGCTGACCCCAATAGAATTCGGGTGTGGACAAACTGGAGAAAGATGACTTTTTAAAACTTGGAATTCTGTAGTCCGGGATGGATACCCTAACAACTATCTTTGAGAATGTGGTGAAAACACTTTAAAGCTATCTTCAAAAACAGATGTTTTCTATTTGAATTATATCTTTAAAAAAATGTTTCGTCCAATAGAGATGCAAGTTTTAAAAGGAAATTGTTCTAAGAAAGTTTCTTGTCAAAGCAGTTTATAATAGCTGAAGACAATTTCAGAGGCTGAGGAAAATGCCATTGCTTTAAAATAAAAGCATTACTTCACCTAGTGGGAGATTAGCTCTGGAGGGAAAACCTTTCTCCGTTTTCTTCAGACCCGTTTTAGTAGAGCAGAAATGACTTTTTTTGCTGGAAAACGATAGCGATGCCAATTTCATACTATTCCTATGGATGTGTGCTGCTGCCTCGTGAGGAGGTACAATCGGAGGGAGGAGAAGCAGCAGCACTCCTTCCTAGTGGACCAGAGGCCGGAGGGGCACACAGCGGAGCCCTGAGTTACAGCTAACTGCCTCCAATGGCAAATGGCACTCCCCTGGGCACAGCGGCAGGAAAACTGTCCACTATAAGAAGTCAGGGATCTTTTAATATGGAACAAGGTAGAGAGGTCCCGGAACTTTGGCTGCCTTCAGGAGGGCTGTGTAGCCAACATATATTTGGGATGAATTAAAAAGTAAGAGTACACAGGTCTGGAAATAAAATCAAGGTTAGTTTAAGTTGCAAATAATAACAAGTAAGGATTAGGGGCAAAGTTATCAAATGTTTATGTCTTTAAATTTTGCTCTGTCATTTTTTAAATGTAACATTCTTTTATGATATATTTTGAGTTGCTTTTAGAAAAATTATGCATAACTTGTATTATTGCCCACTTTGCCTCTGTGTTAGAATGAATGCCTAATTTCTTTCTGAAGAGGATTTTGGCCCTACCAAATGGACCTCTTAGTGGAAATCCTTATGAAGCATAGTTCTCTAAAAAGGAAATCCATCCCACGTTTGCTCTGCAGTGACCTGGCTAACAGAACCGCTTCCCCTCAGTAACCACAACCCTTAGCTCACTGTTCCTCAAAACCTTGTACAGAGCTTGCCCCAGGGGACATGTTCAGTTCTTCCATTTCTTGACCACCCCACCCCCGAGATTCTGATGAAGCATTAGCTATCAGCTCTTAGCTAGCTAGCTCCCTAGAGAAAAATACACCTACCTATATGGCACACAGCCCCTCCCACCACTCCCCACGTAAATCCATCGTCTGGGTCACAGATATTTCTGTGGCCAGAACTCACATGCGAGATCCTCTTGGATTAGGGCAGACCACCACACAGCTGGAGCTGGACTGCATCCATCTCACTGGTGCTCTGCGAAATTCCTTTTAGGGCATTATGTTCTAGTAAGAAGCCATCAACCTTTATTGAGGTGCATCGTAAGAAACATTGCCATAAAATCTATCACCGTGTTTACCGTGTTTACCGTAAGGATTGTTTTAGAGGGTTGTTTACCTCATTAAATTGTAGTTTTCTGTGAGGACCTACAGGAAAGATTTCTTCCTGGTATCAACATCAGGAAGTGTTAGACTTAGGCAGCTAGTGTGTTTTGCCCCATGAACACTGCAAGTAAAAAGGGTTTCCCTCTTCTAGAAAGCTCTGTAACCCTACTTTAAGCCAGGCATGGGAAATTTAGGGGTTGCATATTGTACGCTAATTTAATTCCTGGGCCAAACTTATTTTCCTACCATTATTTTTACTTTTCTTATTTTTATTTTTCTTATTTCATTTTTGATTATGCTATATTTTGCTTTGGAAGCTGCCTTAGTCCCATTTTGGACAAGGAGGAATATGAATAGCTAAAATATTCTGGATTTATTTTTTTCTTTTTGTAATTTTCTTTTCTTGGGGCTAGGGGTAGGAGGTCTGGAAAAATTTTTCTGGTTCTACTAAATCTCTCCATTAACACTTAGAGGGGAAATGTAGAAGATGAGGACACATGATTATACCTTACTTATAAAATTCAAGGAAGAGAACTAAAAAATAAAACAAAAAAATAAATCTAGTACCATACAAACATTACACAGGATTAATATAAAAATGTTAACCAACCAAGTATTTTATCTCTCTTGATATCAAAACCAGGGGAAATGGACTTAAGACTGTAGGAAGAGGAATGTGAATTGGACATATGGACGGGTTATTCCCTTAACATACGGAGTGCCTGCTGCAAAACAGAGCATTAGACTTGGTGAACACATAGATGAATCAGACACCGTCCCTGTCCTCAGGAGACTCATATGACCGGGCTGCAGAGTGGTATGGTATAAGCCTGTCTGGGTTTGAATCCAGGCACTGCCACCGATTAGCTGTGTGACCTCTCTAAGCCTCTTTTCTCATAGAGTTGTGAGGATCAAATGACACGCGTGACGTTCTTACAAGAGGAGGCAGTTGTTATTTATCAAATTCTAGGCTTCTGGAACTAAGAAGCAAACAACATCGCTAGAAGCTAGAGGGAAGTGGCTTACAGACACAGATACAGGTACTGAAGGGCTACACATACCTGAGACCCTGGAACCTCAGAACTAGTAGAAAGAACCAGAGTGGCCAATTTTGTCCAGAACTGAACAGTTTACATAGCACTTCCACATACACACCGTTCTATTTGTCTCACGCAGTTGCACCTTCAGATGAGGAAACTGAGTCTCAGGAAATGTTAATACCTTTAGGACTTCATATTGCGTGGCCCTTAGATCTGGCTGGAAATGTAGGGCTTTTTCCACTCCAGTAAGAGAGCTTAGGGAACATCTAGCATGGCCACCTCACATTAAAATACATGCTTATAATGTAGATCAGATCAAAACACAGCCCATAAAATAAAATCCCATACCGCGAAACTCTATTGTAACAGCCATTTTAGAAAACAGGTATCAGTACATCCCCCCAACGCTTGTAGGATGGCAATTCTTTACAGGAAATTAACATTCAGGGACACTATAAACTTCAAGAATTTTACAGGTGAAATATAAAATTATGTAGGAGTAGCTTCAGACCAGTGGTTCCTACCCCTGACTGCTTATTAGAACCATAGGGGTGGGGTGGGGGGGTGTTATAATTCCTAATGCCCAGGTGGCCCTCCACATGACTTGGAGTCTCCCCTCTGAGAATAAGACCCAGGCATCAGTTTTTAAAGTCTTCCCCTCCCCCCACTCCCCAGGGATTCCAGTATTGAGAACCACTGGTTTAGCTCATTTTAATGATGATTCATCTCTAACAGGGTACTATGAAGGTATTCCAGATGTTTGAGAGACGTCAACATTTCAATGTCAATACTGCAGATGACAGCTACCTCTTCTGTTCTATGACAGTAAGTCCCTTTGGGCAGACAGCAGACACAATGCCGGGTGACCTGGGCTGTCGGCTGACCCAGGATAATGTTTCTCATAGCTTACACTTAGAGATAAACTTCTGGGAAAGATGAGTTACACACACACACACACACACACACACACACACACACACACACACAAGAACTAAAGAGAAGTGGATGAGCTCAACACTACCCAAAAGGAAGGCAAGAATGAATGGATATTTGAGTTTTTAGAGTTTTGTCCAGGTTCGTTGTAAATAGGATTCTGGATCCTAAGTGAAAGGAGCACAGATACTTGTCTTGCAGGAACCTTAATTTAGTGTTGACCCGGAAAGCTGTAGACATGAGGTGGTACTGCCCCCGACCCCATGTGGACAATACTCTAATTATGTCGGTGGCAGCCACCCATACCATGGAAACAAACAGATTGCATTTGGAAAACTGATGGCTAGAATTAGGGGACAGTGTGTCCCAATGCAAAAGACCCTTTGCTGTGTGCAAAAGCGACTGTCCCAAACATGAAGCAACCTAAGTAGAACTTCCTTTGAGTCTTGGGCACCATGCTCTAACCAAATGGGCTTCCTTCTTTAGAAAAGACGCCATGCACTGATGCTACAGGAAAACTACTCTGGAAATGCCTTACAAAGATGTTGCTTACTAATTAAAAGCACAAACATATACGCTGACATTTCACAAACTTGAAAAGCAGACACTGACGTCTAGGCCCCTTGGATTATTCCCTAGGACGGAATGGGTGTGGTATCTGTGAGTCTGTGCATTTGGAGAGCCTGCGCTCCACCAGGCGTCCCAGACCTTGGGCGTCAGGGCGTCCGTGACTCCCAGCAGATCTGCTCTCTTCTTCCTGCATTCTATTTTGTAAATACTTTGGCACTTATACTGGGTTGCCTGTCATCTGGCCTCCCAAAGGTACCCAATGAAGTCACAATTTGAAATAAATAAGAGGAACGGGCCTGAATCATCCTCCCCCTATTCAGAAGTATTAGTAAGACCTCTCTCTCTCTCTCTCTCTCTCTCTCTCTCTGTCTCTCTGTCTCTCTGTCTCTCTCTCTCTCTCACACACACACACACACACACACACACACACACACACACCAAATAACGAAAGTAAAATCCATCACAGTTGGGAGTGGGTGGCTGTCCCAAATATAAATAATATATGAGAAAGCTTATTTTCCAGAATGTTTGTTCACCAAACATTTAGATCCATATAAGAGGTGTTCCAGGAAAACAACGGGAAGGTCCAGAATTGATTGGTTGCTAATCTCTTTACCTTTTGTAGGATGTTTCTTCCAGCAGTGGATTAAATCCATGTTTAATGCTACCCAGGCCCAGCTATGTCCATATTAGGAAAGCCCAAGCTTACATCTCATTCCCTTTCTCTCTCTCTCTCTCTCTCTCTCTCTCTCTCTCTCTCTCTCTCTCTCTCTCTCTCTCTCTGTGAAGAAAGGCTCTGTCCTCCCTCCCATTGCTCCGCTTCCACCCCCACACGTGTAGGTGGGAGAGGAGGAGCCGGGAATGTGAACTTGATCCAGCATTGATCAGCCAAGCAGCAAACTCTTATTGTTCTTTAGATACCAAACATAACTTCTTTCTACGAGGGATAAACCCGGCCATTCTGCACACAACACAGCTTTTGTGCTCAGGAGTGTGAGAGATGGAAAAGGACCACAAAGAACATTAGAGCTTTATTAGACCCATCATAAACATCTCCTAATATGCAGAATTTAAGAATCCACCCAGTTAATTTATATTCACATCGATATTAGGTATATTAGGCTCTCTTAAAACAAACAGTCTCCTGGTCCTTGCTGTTTTTATAATTATCGATTTCAATTTATAGTGTAAATACTTGGTCTGTTTTAGCTTTGCCTGCTATTTGAGCATTTCTTATTTCACCACCTTGCTCTCTGAGGTTCAAGGGCACTGGAAATCATGTGAATGTACAACCAAATACGCTGTTGCTGTTTTTTAAGTGCTGTCCTATGAATGTGGCTGACCTGTCTTTGTACAAAGCCATATGTGGTGAGAACTCAGACCTAGGCACCCTCTGGCCTTGCCACGCAGAAGGTGAGTGTTACGCGACCTCTCCAAGCCTGTGAAATGGAGATAATGCTATTTGCCTCCCAGAGCTGGGCTGAGAATGAAATCAGACGGCACTTGAAGCCAGAGGCACAATGTAGACCAGTAAATGCTCATTCCTTCCCAAAACCAAAGCCTGTCTGGTATTTTGAACCTAACTAAACTTCCAAAGGTCTCAAATTACTGAGCTGTGACCTCATAATAAAAGCCTCACCTGACCACCACACACACACAATGCCGCTGGATGGAACCTGCAGGGACACGACACGTCTGAGCCACTGCACACAAGTGTCTGTCCCTTCCCAGAGGACTGGTGGACACGAGGAAGCAAGTGCTCTTCCTCGTCTGCCTTAGTATAGAGGAGATCATACCCTTTGTGGTCCCATTCGCTCAAAACAATAAGCCTACTGTTGTTATAAAATGAAATTTGACATTTCTACATTGTTCTCTGAAGGTGCCAGCATGAGCAGGTGCTGGATGGAGAAGCATCTGAAATCCTCATAGTAGCTACTTGCACTTAAAAGCACTGCAATAATTAAGAACTCGGGCTTTTCAGTTAGATAGACGTGCTTTTCAGTTTCCTCATCTATAAAATGGGTATAATGATAATGCCTGTCTTATACGGCCGTGACAAGGAGAAGTAAATAGTTATTACGATTTATGCACTTCATCTAGACTCTACTCAGTAAAATGACAGACCTTTTTTTTTTCTCATTCTGGATGTTCTATTACCCAGCATACTAAGGAGAAAGGGGGAGAGGGAAGAATTAAATAAAAATATAATTTAATGGAGTTTTACAACCTATACATTCTTCTTTTTTTGGGGGGGGAGGGGAAGGGGAACAGGACTTTATTAGGGAACAGTGTGTACTTCGAGGACTTTTTTTCCAAGTCAAGTTGTTGTTGTCCTTTCAGTCTTAGTTGCAGGGGGCGCTGCCCACCATCCCTTGCGGGAGTTGAGGAATCAAACTGGCAACCTCGTGGTTGAGAGCCCACTGGCCCATGTGGGAATCGAACCGGCAGCCTTCGGAGTTAGGAGCACGGAGCTCCAACCGCCTGACCCAATAGGCCGGCCCAACCTATACATTCTTGGATTGACCCATTTACAGCTTAATTCACTAGAAGCATTTATGCCAAACCCAGACAGACATCCTTCAATTACAAACTCAACGACAGTGATGAAGAAATACAATTTGAGAAGGGGAAACCTATTGGGAACTCAGACGTCCACCTTGTAATAAATACAACTGAGAAGATCGTAAAGAGAACATATGTTTGCGTGGCTGCACAGAATAGTGGAAAGTGATGGCATGCACAAGTGAGGAAAAAGAAAGAGAGCACAGAGAGAAAAGGAGATGGAACACTTGGAGAACAGGCTGGAGACAGGAGAGGTGATTCCTCCCCAAGGAAATGCCACTGGGAAGCAGACGCTCTCTCCAGTGCAATCCCATCATCACTGGTCGCCCTGGAGTCTTAGCCCCCAATTCTGATGTATTGACTCTGGCCTCGCTTCCATGCATTTTCATGCCAATAAAGTTGCTGAAATTAAAGAAGAATTGAATTGTGAAGCTTTTTGGCATAAATAATGTCATATTGGAAAGTCAGGGCTAATAACAAGCAGGATGCCCTTAACGCTCTTAAGAAAAACCATCTGATCTATGTAGCCCTCAGTGCGGTTTGAAATTTCCCTCCACCTACAAAGGAAAATATTTTTAGCATGTAGCACACTTTGTAACAGACATATAAATGCACTGGAAATATAATTTTAGGGAAGCATCTGGGTTTGATCATTTCTTGTTATACCTCACCCCCCGAATAGGTCCTACTTTCTCAGGATAAGGAGCACCAGTCTGCAGCAATCTGTGCTGTGACCACTGTAGCAATTTCTCATAAACATTTCATTACTGGCTCTGCTTGTTTTCATTTTTTAAAGCGGCAAATACTCTAATGATTTAAATATAAAAGCAGCATAAAAAATGAAGTTCTCCTTCTGGAGCATTTGGCCCCAGTGTTTCCCCCTCCTTCAAAAGGCAACCTAGACCGCACTGGACTACTTTCCCAGAGGTCATTTAGGCAGCAGACATAAATGAGTACTGACTTATTTTTATGTCTCCAAATGTATCCTAGATGTAATGGTTGCTACTGTCCAAGGTAAAAGTCACCTGCAGTGCTTATTGATTTGCAGGAATTTCAAGACATTAACAACCCTGGAAAAAGTTTTTTCATCTCCTGCTGGTCAAACAGGTTAATATCTGTGAATAACTGATTTAAATTACAAGCGAGCCTATTTTTCAATGGTCAACCAGCATAAATGCTCTGGCAGATTGATTATGACTTAAGAGTTCTCCCAATAATCTTTCAAATAGCAATTTTCCAGTAGGAGAGAAAAGAAATGCACAAACAGGGTTTCTTGTTAGTGTACATTTATAAAATACAACTCAGGACGAAACATATGAAAACTCACCCAGTATCACTACAAAAAGGGCAAGTTTTCAGTCTGAGGACAATTCAAGTTTTCAGTCTGAGGATAATTCAACAGGAGGAATGGAAGACACTTAGAGGGAAAGTACATCCCGACCTTCCTCCCCTCAGAGGCAACCAGCACACCTGGCGCTTGGGCCTCAGCGAGGTACCAGGCCAGCACGCAGTAACATAGGGACGCAGTGACGTGAGGTGCAAAGTGGGTCTGGCCTTCACCCAGGCCAGCTCCCTCTCTCCCCAAAGCCATGAGGACTCAGAGAAGGCCAGCGGCTCGCCCATGGTCACACAGCTTGCTGTGGGGCTGCCTCCAAAGCTGCATCTATTCTTCATCAATTCTTCCTTCATCCAACACAGGATTAAGCCCACAGAGCAACACTTCACTACACTTTGCTCTGTGAAGACAGCAAAGTGGGTAGAACACAATGGCTTCTCCTCCTCCACCCAGCCTCCACTCTTGCTCATTAATCTCAAAATAATGCAACCTTGCACTTTCTGCATCAAGTTGTCTGCACCCCACTGAGAGTGTGATGGCGCTGGTTATAACTAGACAGGATGAGAGGAAGAAAACACTGAGCTCCTAAAGGCCCACGCTGCAAGACCGATCTGGAAAGATGGGGTCTTCTACTGAAGGAGCTGAACACGCTCTTTACCAAGTGCCAATAAATTGTGGACAGCTGCCATACAGAGGTACGTGTGTGACACGAATGCTGCCCTTTTTAAACTCACGTTTGGACTTGGGCAGTTTGACAGTCACTGACTGTTACCCTGACCTGGGATACACTTGCTGGCTGTCCGACACTGCACGGTGCCCCTGACACTCTCCTGCTCTGTTTCAGCAGAGGGGACAAAATGAGGACAAAACCAGGGACTCTAGTTGGAGTTTGCTTCTGAAAGCAAATAAGGGGATATGGGAAACATCCATTAAATGCTTTAGAAGGTACATAGACACTTTTTGTTTCAACCAATGGCTTTTTCTCCTTTGTTGTTTTGGTGACCTGGTATTTATTGTCTAATTTAGTTTCCATCTCAGGAGAGGAACAGTTGTGTCTTTCCAAAGGAAAGACCAACACTAATCTTGACACTCACTGACTGTCATTCACAGCAGCTGGTGTGTTTACCAGCTCTCTGATGCAATCCAGTCCAGCATTTCCTCTGCAAAATACACAGTCACATACACAGGGCTACCATTTAGAAGTATCTAAATGGAAGAGGGGCGTGTGTACCCATGACACACATTCATGAAAAACCCTGGAAAGTGAGGTTTACATTACTGTATGCACAAAGCCCATTTTTGTCCATTAAGAGAACAGTTTCAGGAAAAAGAGCCCTTACTGATTAGATTAAAAATCATCACTGCTCAGAGCTCTCTGCTGTATTTATTTATTATCTCTTCATAGCTCTTATAAAAACTGAGGCAAGGATGAAACCAAGCAGATTTGGATTAAAAGCAACCCTGCTAAAAACACAAAATGCCTTAGTCGGGTGTGCTGAGGATGGGGGTCCTGGATCAGAGCCCAGCTCTGCCACTACTAAGGTGACAAGCTTGGGCGGATCAGCCCACCTGTCCTACGGTGCAGCTCCCCCCATGGCTGGAAAGACGAGCTATTCTCCAAGACTTGCCCCTACTTAGGATTCTAAAGCAGACCGGAAGTTGTTCAACACCAGAAAAGACTAATATTTAACCATGAAGCACTAGAAGTCACACCCAAGAAATATACACACGCAGATAATAAATATATTATACGCCTATTTTGTTCGACATCATGGCTCTCTACACAAACAGAAGCCAAGTGTTCTAGAAGCAGCCAAGTGTCCGGGACAGCGCTCCTGGTCAGCAGGGGCTCTGGCGGAGAAGGTGGTGGCAGCCCCCCCGAGAACCTTGCATGCCCACGGTCGGAGCCGCTGCCCAGAGCCTGGGGTGCAGACCTGAACAGCAGCAGACGAAGTGACCCTGTGCAGTGTCAGAGTCCACGGGCCTGCGCTTGCCTGCATGTGCACGACGCGCTGCACTGCTGGGGCTCAGGGCGTGCCCCCCGGCGTGGCAAGAGCATAATGCAGACAGAGAGCAATCCGCCTTTGATGAAGAGACTCCCAGAGTATGTCATCAGCCTAGTAAAAGGAAGAATGGGTGAAGTTCTTCTTGAAAAGTAGAATCAGATGTTTTTCTATTGACATAAAGGTTCACAATCCGAAAACTATCCGTGTCCTAATTCTTCGAGGGCACGTTGAGATCTTTCTGAAGATCTCTCTCTCTACAAAATATAGCACCGTTCCAACAAGAGCCTATTAAATGGTATCGCTTTTTATGAGAGCTACAGTGTCCTTACTTAAGTGATTCTCTCTGTGGGTGCACAGTATGTGTGAATCTGAAGAACGGATGACACTGTATGTCCAAACATGGCCCATCGGACTGTGCACCTTGAGGACAGTCACACTGCTTCCCCTGCACAATGAGCTGGCTGACTTGTGACCGAGTCACAAGGGGACGATGCAGCCAGGTCCCCGGCCTGCAAGAATGTTGTCTTCTATGCACAGCAAATATAGGAAGTTGACCTCTACCCAGGTCCCAAGTCCAGGCAGAGGCCCCCTGTGCGCAGGGTGAACAGAGGTTGGTCTGTGGACACCCCTACAGGCCATGCGCTCATGGGCAGGGCTTTGTATGCCCACTCACTGCCCAGCACAACGCTTGGAAACTAAACCAGAAAGCCAAATACCAGGATTTCTCAGGAAGAATATAAAATCAAAGGACTCTGTTTAGATTGTGTACTCAGCAAAGAAGGAAACTTCTTTTAACAGAATATAGTTTTAAAGAGCTTCCAGGACTCGGCATAACTGGAGTAAGTGACCCCAAGGGCCTCTAACCCGAGCCCGTAAAGCTACGCTTCTGGCAAGTACTCAGCCTTATCTCTTTATTAAAACCCACATGTGCACAGGCCACTACCAACTGTCTCCAGCAACGGGACTTAGCCGAAGAGACTTTTCAAAGGTAGCAACTCCTGCTTCCTTTTCCTTCTGTTCCATAAGGCAGAACAACCAAGCAAATACTGGATTTCTCTCTACAGTTACAAAGAAAATTTTCGAGGGAGAGGAAACACTTTTCATCCTCATTATTTACTAGGAGTCTCGTCTTAGACTACTATGAATAAGATTCAAATTCTTTCTGGAAATCAGGGTTTGGAAGGCCGAGAACAGAAGAAAGAACACAAGAGTTTTCATTTGGGGTCCCAAAGGAAAATGTCTCCTGTTTCATCATAGTGCCAATACTTCTGGACAGTGTCAAACAAGATGCCCCGAATAATACACAACGCCCAGCACAGACCCGCGGTTACCTACTTCTCTCTGGGAGGACGGACCCTGTCTCTTGTGACTGCCAAGCAGTGTGTCACTTTGAGTCTGTGGGAAGGGCCAGGTGCTTTGGTGACACAGCAACATTGCAGGTCCTCCTCTCAGGAAGTCCAGAGAACCTAGTCAGTGTACCGCTGAGGATCCTTGACAAAATGTTCAGTCACTTAGAAAATGTAACTCCAACCATGGACAAGAAATGACAGCAAAATTATCAGGAGCCCCAAAGCGCAGCACATTATGGCAACTGCTATGATTGATATAAAAGAACCAATGCGCTCACAGCACATGTAATTTGAAAAATACAATTTCTCTGGAATTTGCAAAATAACTATTCTCAGTTTTCTTGAATGACCATTACATGTAGAATTCTTATAGCCACTACTGAGAGTGAATATTCTAACAGGCCTTAGAATTATGTTGGTAATATTAAATAATACATAGCAAAAGAAGTCTACAAGTTACTCTCCTAATAAACCACCTGGCTTTCTCGGTGCTAAGAGTTCCAGTTGACAGAAAGTCTCTTACATCATATCTTATCAAGTTTCCTCAATTTTGTGACTACTGCATTTTCCCTGCAAGACTTAAAAGTTTTCCATCATGTGCTTGTGTGGCCTTTGGCAACTGGCAAGTGTTGGCTTGGAAAGAAGTGGCATTTTCCAAGATGACACAATAACCTGCTGTTCTAAATTCTGGGATTCAGGAGCGAGTCTGAGAGCTTGAGCTGATTCTTGCCTATTTCCAGGACACTGTATGGGACCGACCAGCTGTTCCCCGTCTTCTCTATCCTTGACACTGCCACTTGCTGCCCGTGATTTTGCCATTTAATGGCTGCTAAGCATTTCCCCCAGAGTAGAGGGAGCCACAGAAGGGCTGGGACAGTCATCACGGCATCAGTGTGCTACTTGTTAGTACTTTGGGAAACAGGTCGCCTGGGAGTTGAAATTAAGAGCCAAACTAAGGCTGGTAATTCATTCGTACCCTTCCTAGTGACTTCTGTGAACAAGCTCTCCCATCCATGGATTTCGATCATCTGCGCTGTCACAGCAGACTGAAGGACATCTATGCACTGGCCAGCTCTATCTTTATCCGTACATTTAAAAAATATACAGATGATTTCAATGGTGCCTATTAGGTGGGGGATTTTAAGGCATCATGCACTCAGAATTTAAATCAGCTAATAGCTTTAGAGCAGCACCGTTCACTAGGAATATATGGAAGCCACACTTGTCATTTAAAATTTTCTAGCTGCTATGTTACAAAAGTAAGACATAGCAGCTAAAGTTAATTTTAATAATATATTTTATGGGATATATATTGGGTTGTAATATATCCAAAATGTTATTATTTCAACAGGTAGGCAATATTTAAAAAATGATTAATGAGATACACTACCTTCTTTTTTTTGTACTAAATCCTCTAAATCTGAGAGTTTTCACAATCCATCTCAATTTGGATGCTAAATTTTAATCATAAATGCTTGGTCTATATTTTGATGTTATAAAATTTACAATTGAAAAGGTGGATTCATTGACATAACTAAGTTTCTCCAAACAATAACTGGATTATTAGATTTTAAATTTAAATTTAGATTAAATTAAATATTCAGCTCTCCAGGTGCACTAGATTATTTTTCAAGTGCTTAATAACCACACATGGCTGGTGGCCACCGTACCGGACAGTGAGCCCTGGATCATCTACCATGTACACCACAGCAGGTAATACAGGATGAGTCAAACACCCTTGTTTCCCTGGTGGGGCAGGGGAGGTATGAGACACATACAAACAGTAACAATATAAGACAAGTTAAGATACTTGCTAAATCCAGAGAGAGGAAAGCATCCCAAGGGGAGAAAAGAGCACACACCAAAGAAGGTGGTGGTAAAGCTCACAAACATTTGGAGACTGGTAATTACAGTTGAGCATATGCCAAGGAGTGGTAGCAAACAAAGTTTAAATAGGTAGCTTGGGGCAGTTCTGCTGATAGCCTGAAACAGCAGGTCAAAGAGCTTGTTCAAAATGCATTGCTAATGGGGAAAAGGTTTCTGGGAAGGATGGATCTGAGCTGTGTTTGTACAAGATTCACTTACACTGATGTGGATGAAGATGGAAAATGGGGACAGCTTGATGTCTAAAAGACCAACCAGCCACTGCTCTATTCCAAGCAAAATATAATGAAAATATGGGGGAGTCCTAGGAAAGGAAAGAAAATTAATAAATATGTACAGAAGGATATCAGGACTTGGCAATGTGGGCAGGAAATCAAAGAAAGGAAGGAGTCAGAGAGTTCTGTAACAACGAAAATAAGGAAGTACAGAAGAAAGGTTGGACGGGAAAAAGTTATTTCTAATGTATTTGCATATAAAAGTTTTAAAAGAAGATTGGAATATATTGTACATATAGGCTGGGGTGGTGGAGATCTTTGGGCAGAGATGAAAAGAAACCAAAATCTATTTATAGAACTATCAAATTAGCAGAAAGGGCAACTTTCTTAGAAATGATGTTTACTATTCCAACAGTGGCGGGATACAGGTCTGAGTAAATCAAATTATGGTACTATTCATTAGATAGCTATGCAGCTGCTAAAAATTATTGCCCTTGAATTATATCAAGGGATATGGGAAACTGCCTTTTTTTTTTTTTTAAACTTTGTGTTTTGCTTTCATTTATTTTTTGAAGATGAGCTCTAACTTTGAGATCTTAGGAAGTTCCTGAATTGCTCTGGTTTTGTCTGGCCCTCAGGAGCACACATGAGAGTCAGTGGTACACAGGGACCTGGTTACCAAACACTCATTAACTGTAGTGGAAGTCACACAGTGAAGCCTCATGCGGCGCAGTTGATTTTCACCTCCTAGTGTTCTTTTCACCTCCTAGTGTTCTTTCAGCGTTTGCCTTCGTGGGTGGATATTTACTGCAGAATATTAAATGTAAGATTTCTCTTTTTTTATACTGAGTATAGTGACTTGTAACTGCCCCCTTCTAAAATTAGCAAGGTGCTAAAGATATGTTCATTCTTCAACTAGTTAGCATTAGGGTAATCAGGCAAATAAAAAACCCATCATAATCTAGAACACAATGGAATACAATCCATTTTTTTTGTAAAATAATTATGACAACACAAGTGTAAGAAATTGAATATTTTTCTGTGACTTTTAAAAGTCAAATAGTTGCTTTTTTCTAATTTGCTGGGAGTCACACAGCTGATAAGGAACAAAGTAAACTGTGGACCTTTTTTTTTATTCCCATCCCCCTACCACCTCTCCCCCCTCTGGCAACCATCAGCTTGTTCTCTATATCTATGAGTCTGTTTCTGTTCTGTTTTGTTAATTCATTTGTTTTATTTGTTTAGATTTTGCATGAGTGAAATCATGGTATTTGTCTTTTTCTGCCTGACTTATTTCACTTCGCATAATATACTCTAGGTCCATCCATATAGTTGCAAATGGCAAGATTTCATTCTTTTTTATGGTTCAGTAATATTCCATTGTACATATGTACCAAATCTTTATCCATTCATCTATTGATGGACACTTAGGTTGCTTCCATATCTTGGCTATTATAAATAATATGGGGGTATCTTTTTAAAATATCTTTTAAAATATAAATAACATGGGGGTATCTAATATTATAAATAATGCTGCTTCCATATCTTGGCTATTATAAATAATATGGGGGTATCTTTTAAAATAGTTTGTTTTCTTGGGATAAATATCCAGAAGAATTGCTGGATCATATGGAAGCTTTATGTTTAATTTTTTGAGGAACCCCCATACTGTTTTCCACAGTGGCTGCACCAATCTGCAATCCCACCAACAGTGTACCAAGGTTCCCTTTTCTCCACATCCTTGGGAACACTTGTTATTTGTTGATTTATTGATGACGGCTATTCTGACAGGTGGGAGGTGATATCTCATGGTGGTTTTAATCTGCATTTCCCTGATGATTTGTAACATTGAACATCGTTTCATATGTCTATTGGCCATCTATCTGTATGTCCTCTTTGGAGAAATGTCTGTTCAGGTCCTCTGCCCATTTTTTAATTGGATTGTTTTTTTGGTGTTAAGTTGTATGAATTCCTTATATTTTTTGGATATGAAACCCTTAATGGATATGTCATTGGCGAATATCTTCTACCATTCAGTAACTTGTCTTTTCGTTTTGTTGATGGTTTACTTTGCTGTTGAAAAACTCTTTAGTTTGATGTAGTGTCATTTATTTATTTTTTCTTTTGTTGCCCTTGCCCAAAGAGATACATCCAATAAGATATGTTGCTAAGAGCAATGCCAGAGTTGACTGCCTATGTTTTCTTCTAGGAGTTTTATGATTTCAGGCCTTACATTTAAATTTTTAATCCATTTTGAGTTAATATTGTATGTGGTGTAAGAAAATGTTCCTATTATTATTATTATTATTATTATTATTATTTTGCATGTATCTGTCCAGTTTTCCCAGCACCACTTAAGATATATAGTTCAGATAGTAAAGACTTTAAGTTCAGATAATAAAAATTCCAATTTTGTTTTAAAAGAATATGCACCTATATGCTGTACAGCACAGAAAATGTGTAGAAGGAATGACACCAACCTGTTAGGCACAGATTATCTCTGGGGGGTACAATTGAAGGGGCCACTGCTTTAACTTGCTCCAGAGAACATACTATTTTTATTTTTAAAAAGGAAGACAAAGAAAAGGGTAAACTATATATTCATACAGAAAAATGACTGAAAGGATTTATTTAAAAAATTATCTCTGGGTCATTTTTATTTCATTACAAGCTTTTTTATATTCCAAAAAAGATATATGTAATACTTCTATAACCAGAAAAATAGTCTGAAAGAAAACAATCTATAATGCTGATAGTACAATCAAATTTAAATCTGTTTGCAAAGCCAAAGGTTATAGGATTGGGTGTTCTTTAAAGAGGTTTGGATCTAATTTCTTTTACTTCTTTGGGGCTCATGCTTACTTTTATTGCTGCTGAAGCTATTTCTACATTTTTTAAAAAAATGATTTCCATTCAATGTGGCCAAAAAGGAAAATCGAGGCCAACCACAAGGCAAGCCTTCCTGAGAGAAGACAAAAAGCCTCTGTAACCTGCGGAATGAAAACTTCACCAGTAGAACGTGACTCTTTTGTCATGAATGACTTCAATTACTGGTGGACAGAAATTTTTAATGAGAACAAAGAGCATCGGAGTGATTTCAGTGCTCTGGTTGTCATTCCAGGCCAAGCACACTAGTAACTTTATATTATAATGATGGAGACAAAGAACAAGGTGTCCCATTCACCGCCAGGCTCCTGCAACCAGAGGGTCCTGGCTCTTGCAGAGCCTTTCACTGAAGTGGAAACGAGAAGGAACTTTCAAGGAGCGTGAAAAGGCTGTGAGCAGGTAAATCATCATCAACCATATAAATAACAGCAGAAAATGGGTAAAGGGATGAAAAGATGCCATCTGATCATTCACCAATGGAAAGATATGCACTAAATCAGGGTCTTTTCTCTCTGAGGCTGTTGTTTTTACTGAACAGTTAAGCACCCAAGGAAATACCAGTTGGGTCTTAAAGACAATTTATAGCCGGGTTGGCCTCGTTGCACCTGGCTGTGTTTTGACAGCAGGTTTCGTCAGTTTATAGCAGAGATTCTTGTCTACACTATAAGCTGTCACTAATGCAACTAGACCTTTGGAAGAAACATACGGCTCAGAGGCAAATCTCTCCCTTCCTCGTACCCCTCCCCCTTTTAATGAAAAGCAAAAGCCTCCTGCCGGTGGCAAAGCCTGGGCCTCTTCAGGGGAAATTACGAGCCTCCTGGGAGTGAGAGGGTCGGCCCCAGTGCTACAGCCTGAGTGGGGTGCGCCTGCTTCTGGGAACTGATTAAGGACTCTTTCAGTTTTCTTCCCTGGGGGCTACCACTGGACACTGCGGCCCTGTTGTTTGGAGCCAGGAAATTCAGGATTCTGTTCTCTGAGCTCCCAACTCTTCCCAGCTTCCAGGCCACCCTAAGAATGTCTGGGAACCTTGCAATAGCCTGGCCTAGGAACACTAGGCAGATGGGGGTGCCCCCACCCCCATCTAAAACAAAGGCAAGGCTTGGCTATTTAGGATCAGACAGACCCTAAACCTTGCTTCCCTGAGATTTTTGTACGGGCATGCATCCTGGTTTGAGAGCCACCATCTTAGAAGTCACAGGAGCTCATTCTAAGACCTGAGCTGGCAGTACTGCCTCCCAGGACCAGCGGCTGCCTTACCTACTGTGGGGACAAAGCCCCGAAAAGCAGTTTCCAGGCTCTCGGGCTCACAATAGAAAGGTGCTGCCTCGGGTAGTAAATGGCCATCAACTGTGATCAGATGGCCAGCAGCTGTGGCTAGTTGGCCGTCAGCTGTAACCCGTAAGCAATTTACGCCACGCTACGCCATTTCTGCTACGCCAGCAGAAAGAATGGGGCTAGCGAGAAGATGGTGGCTGGCAAGCTCGGACTGTTGTTAGGACGGTGGGTTGCAGATTATGTAGATCCTGCTTCCTGTGTCTCCAGCCCAGCCGCCAGCGAGAATATATTGGTTTGACTCCTCTATCGATGGCTCTGTGGGTGTTCCTTTTTGGCCTCACCATGTCCTGCGTTCTTGTGTGAGGAGCGGGAGCAGAGACCCCACCGGACGCCCCGCACGACAAATGGCACAGTGAGCAGGGTCCCCTGCGTGACACCTACCCCTGCTCTGTTTTGCCTTTTTAGGACTGAGGCTTTTATTCATTCTCTCTCTCTCTCTCTCTCTCTCTCTCTCTCTCTCTCTTTCTCTCTCTCTCTCTCTCTCCCTCTCTCTCTCTCACTCTTTTTTGCCCCCAGAAAGATCAGGCCAAACAAATAACTTTTAACAGGTGACACACATTCCTGAACCGAAGGCAACGCATCCTTCTTAGGAATGAGCTCATGGTGGCTTGTGGCCGACATTGTCCCGTGTGGTAAAACAAGACAAAGATATGAGGAGAGGGAAGAAAAGGTAATGGAGAACAGCCCCTCCTGTTCCTTAATTTCATGGTTCACAGACATTCATTGACATTTAGACACTCCCAAGGGGAAGCTCGTATAACTAGCCATGAAACCAGAAACGAGCAGGCTAACGGGCTGCTCGCCTGGGTCCAGGGAGGTTTCTCACCACCATGGGAGTCTACTCCCAGAGGCAGGGCCGCTATGAAGGGTCTGCAGCTACACTGGGGGCAGCACTGATGCCCAACAAGACAAGCTCCAGGCCTGCAGGGTCCTCTGAGCAGTACCATTCAGGATGCCATCCTGGAACTTCCCAGGGTACAGGCTCTAGCAAAGAACAGCAACTCAGAATCGTGAGGGGTTAGGGCTGCCCTTTAGGCTTCAAGAAGCAGGCCTGGGATATGGAGGGAGAGGGGGCTTCAGGCCAGGTGATTCCCAGCTCACGCTGGCTGGGGGCCGTCTCTCCTTCAGAATTGCCCAGGAGCTGACTGGGAGGGAGAGAGTAAAACCTTCAGTAGGGACAGGTCCGTGAGGCAGCAATGAATCTAGATGGCTCATTCCGATGAGACACCAGCCTGAGGCAGGGGTAGCCGCACCAGAAATGATGGAAAAAGCACAAGTGGGACAGGTCAGAGGGAAGCTGCAGGCAGCCAGCTCACCGTCTGGCTGCAGCCCAAGAACAGACCTGGGGCCAGCTGCAAAGCCACTGGCAGCACCAAACTGAGGCCTGGTGATGACACCCGAAATATACACTATGCTTTGCAAGAGCTCATCTACACACAGTTCAGAGGTGAGCAGCATGTCTTCCTATGACAGCAGGTCACCTGAAGCAGAGGCCGGACGGAAGGCTGAGAAGGGGCTGGAGACCATCATCTCCTAATTCAGGGATATTCCAACTCAGAATGATGATTATTTTCATATTTATAAATATGTAAGTAAATTATTGTCATGATTGCTACAATAAGTGGCAAGCTTTACTTCTCCACTGCCTCCCCTAAAGCAGTCAGTTACCTGGAGCTCACCTGTGGAATTCCAGAACTCTCAAGCCAGTCTTGGAAGATGCTTTCAACAGACAACTCAGGCCTTTAAAAATAAAACAATAACAAGCAAAGGATTAAAAGCACTGCACACAGAAGGGTCTCTCTAACTATTTAGGCACATTACAGCATCGACCTTCTAGAGAAATACCTGTTCTCTGGACAGAGCACCGCTGTCCCAGGTTGAAGCAGTGCAGCTTGTCTTTGGTCAGTAGGATGAAATCGAAGAATCCGAGGCAGACCACGAGAGGTGGCTTTACTGCTCTGAGAGAAACTTTTTGGCTGGGAGCCAACTCAGGGAGGACACGTCATGTTCATAAGACACACCAGGCCTGACAGCTTCCTGAGAGTGGTGCCGCAAGTGAAACCTGAACATTACAGCACTTAGTGCATCCAAATGAAATTCGAACTTTATGGTGACGATGAGCTACGTACGACAAGCAAAAGCGATACAAATCGCTCTTGGAGCACAGAGAGGCTCAGATGAACGGCCTCTGCTTTCCGGCAAGACCACATTCTGCTTTATTTGAAATACTGTGATTACTTGTTACGTCTGGTCCAAAGTCAGCTGAAATCCTTTTGGTTTCATGCCCTGCTGATTTGAATTCTCCTTAAATGTACCAAGTATCCAGTATATTTAGGGTCAAAGTACTTTAGGTTGTGTCTTCCTGTCTTCCTTAAGTTTGAAGCAATTCCTCCCCCATTTCTAGAAAACTCCTGCTCACGCCTGGCACCTCCGCTCACAGAGGCCTTCCATGAGCCTTTTCCAGGTTGTGTGGCATATCCACCAAGCTCTCTGTCCTCTGTGCCATAGCATCCATCATGGTTTGTGACTGAGATTTGTTTGGTTACTAGATTTTAACTGTCTCCTCACTGGATCGAAGCTCTCTGGGATCAGGGTCCACGCCTGTTTTACTCACTTCCTAACCCAGCACTTGAAACAGTTATTGGTATAAAAGAGGATCCTTATGGATGTTTCTTATTTGAATGAATGAAAACATGTTTCACTGTTCACGCAATAGAAATCATTCCTTTTTAAGACAATAATCACCTTTTCCAGTAAGACAGTCCCAAGTTGTTAAGATGTGTATCTTTTTTATTTTACATTTTATATATTACATTTTCTATGTATAGTATTCCCTCCCTTTTTTCCTTTTGGAATTGTAAAAGAAGTTGTGAAAAGATGGGTGCAGTCTGCATTTGTTAATTGAGGTGCTGAAGACCCAGTGCTCCCTTCACCAGGTGGACTGTGCTATGGCCGGGCACAGGGAGACAGGCGGGGGGAGCCATGGGCCTGGGGGCACTGGGGAGGAGGGGCTGACTGCTCTGTCCCCTTCCTTTTCTTCCGCAGGGAGAAGCATGTCACTGGTGCATTTTTTTCCGCTGGCCAGGGCAAGAGCAAAGGCAGCTGAAAGAGGTAACCGCTGCTATTTCAAAACAGAAAAAATACACGGGGGGAAAGAAGGACTAAGCAGGGAAAGTGTTTTGGATTCATTTTCAAGATGATACCCACCTGTGGTATTAGGCTGGGGCAGGGGAGAGGGCAGAAGTGAAGCTGGAGGAGATCAGTGTTTCCCCGAAAATAAAACCTAGTCGGACCATCAGCTCTAACGGGTCTTTTGGAGCAAAAATTAATATAAGACCCGGTATTACATTATACCTTATATTATATTGTTATATTATATGATATTGTATTATAATTTATAAAATATTTTATAAAATATTTTTTATAAAATAAAATTATTTTTTATAAAATATAAAAATAATTATTTTTTATAAAATAAAATAATGTTTTATAAAATATTTTATATAACATAATACAATATCATTTTATTTTTAATAATATTTTATAAATTTTGTAATATTTTACAAAATATTTTAATATAATGTAAGACTGAGTCATATTAATTTTTGCTCCAAAAGACGCATTAGAGCTGATGGTCCGGCCAGATCTTATTTTCAGGGGAACACAGTGGTAAAACCCCCGAGTCCGCTGGTCGAGGTTCCCAGACTCAGTGGGGCTGCAGGACATGCCTTGTATGAAAGGTCAGGTGCTGTCATCCCTGGGCCTGTCCCCACTGCTTCTCTGTTGTCATTTAACAGCACCAAACTGAGTGCAAATGGCCAAGCCCCCTCCATAAGCTGTGAGAGTGTGGGAGTGTGGAAGTGTGTGTGTGCACTCATGTGCCTGTGTGTGAGTGTGTGTGAACACACACTGGGGCAACTGGATGAGAGGAAGCAGCTCTCAGAGCTGCTATGATTCTTTCTTGGACTGGATTTACTTGGTGGGCAGCAGGGAGAGGTGCTGGAAATGCCCTTAGTTGGCATAACTACTCTGCCAGGAGGAGGAAAGTGGGGTTGAAGGGGCCACTTTAGATAAGTGTCCAAGGAGGCGTGAAGTTGTTTTCTGATGGAGAGTGTGAGGCTGGAAGGTTAAGAGACATTTTAGAATTTCCATTGAGGACAAGATGCTCAGTGAAGCCCTGCTCTTCTTTGAAAGGAATGTAGACATTCCCAACTTGTCTGGCCGGAGAGGGGGTGGGGAGGGAGGACCAAGGTCAGGTCACTTGTGGGGGTCAAGTTCCTGCCCTGGGGGACGAGCTGCTGGGGAGGCTGTAGGCCTTCTCTGTGTCTGCCCTGATTTAGGGGCAAGGGCCCGTTTCTTCTCTGTCCTTCCCTCACTGGTGCTTTTCCCTAAGCAGCTCATTCTCATTCGCTTCTTTTCCAGCCAGACAGGACACTCCTGTGTCTGGAGCCCCAGGGTCCTGTCACCGGACCTTCAAGGGATACTAAGGAGAGCCCTAGCAAGAGGCTGACTCCGACCTGAGCTTCACTGTGCTGTGGCATTCTAGGAAAACGTTAGTCTTAAGCCTTCTCCAACTTCAGAGGAAGATGGAGAATTTAGAAAGAATTTAGAAAAGAGTAGGAGTGATGATCAAAGAGGGAGGTCAAGGGCACTGGGATTAAATATCCTGAAGTAGAGAAGTCTGGGGAGTGACTTCATAGCCATTTCCGAGTGATTCCACAAAAGATGGTGAACAGCTGTTGTGCATGCCCGTGGAGGAGTACGTAAGAGGACACGGACATAAATTTCCTTCGGGGATACAGCTTGAAGACACTTCTTTAGGGGTGGCATGGAGAGGGGCTGGGGAATTGAGTGCTGGAATGTTACTGAGTGAGGTCCAGGTCTTCACCAGAGACTGAGGATAGGCAGAGGCTTCTCTATGTGCCAAACACTCGGTGGATACCCACTGGGCACAAAGGAAGGAGGGAGGGAGGGAGGGAAGGAAGGAGGGCACAGACTGGGGCAGGCTAACATGGGAAACCCCAGTGCCAGGCTGTCTGACAGGGGCACAGAGGACGTAAGTCAGAATGCTGCCTGTGCCTGTGGAGAGATGTGGGGACCTACATGTATGGAAGAGGCTCTGACTGCTTCAGGAAGGAGGACAACAGGAGGTGTATTAGGGGAGTCTTCTTAAAGGAGGCAGGCTTGAACTGTCATGGAGGAAAGCTGTGTTATTCTGAACAATGGGGCCGGACCAGTAGAAACGGAAGAAAAGTACAGGCAGGGCAAGGAGAGCAGAGGCAGTAGCCAGAGAAATGGCCGGCGGGGCTGGCACATAGCATGAGATGGGAAAGGAACTGGGGTGTCCTGTGAGGCCCCTGAAGTCTTGCCATTGAGCCATGGCTTCAAGGAAACTCAGAAGCAAGGCTGCAGAATGGCATGAACAGAATGGAGCTGAAGAAGAATAACTGAGAGAGAAGAAGCTGGAAGCAGGGAGACTAAAAGGGAGGCTGTGAATATGTTCAAACGATAGGTGACGGGAGGAGGCCTAAATGGGGGTGGGACGCAGGGGATGAAAGTGGAGGGCAGTGCTGGACGAGTCCTGCTGGAGGGGTGAGAGAGGGCGTGAGCACAAGGGGCCCCCTGGCTCTCTGCAGGATACTTTCCATGGAATGTGTACGCCCACGTACAATGCACACCACAGTCTACAACCTGGACAACCGGCCAGGCCAGGTGAGGGTTATTTCACTGGAAAGTATTAAGACAAATTTTCCTTTATCGTATCTAGTATTTGCACACACACACATACTATTATACAGTGGCACCAAAAACAAAACAAAATGCCTCTATCCACTGCCATGTAAAGGTGTAAAAGGAGTAGTTCTTGCTTACTGAACACCTACTATATACCACACACTACAAACAAAATCTCATTTAAACTTTACAATATCTGTGCAAGACAAATATTATTATCCCTATCTTAGTGGTGAGCAAATAAAGCTTCCAAGAGGTTAAGGGGCTTATCCAAGGCCACACAGTGACTATGAAGAGTAGGGATTCCAACCTACACTGTCTGGCTGCAGAGCCCCTTTTCTTTCTGTGCTGAACTCAGGCATGCTGAAACATCACTTTATGATTATGGTGCAGACGAGCCTGCTCCAAACAAAGCTGACTCCTCCTTCTTGCTCACATCTCTCTTGCTGAAGATGGTCGGGCCTCTGCTGCTGTTGCCCTGTTTGTCTGCACTTGGATTAGAGTTCTGACGAGATGGGGAGACCCGTGAGAGGGGCAAAAGAGTGAAGGCAGGAGAGTTCACTGGTCAGCTGCATCCAGGAGCAAAAGACACTCCCTCTTGAGGGAAGAGAACATGTGTTTTCAGATCACTTTCCTCTGGAAAGGTTCAAAGCATCTTACAACCATTATCACTTCATTCCTCGTAATATCCTTGTGAAGTGGGTGTCAATTGTTGTGCGGCTTTTTAGCAGATGGAAAAACTGCAGCATAAGAAGACTGGTCAACGTCAACCCAGACAAAGGGCTGAAGACAAGATGGGGCTCCCAGACTCCCAGTCTCAGCGCCGCACCTAGGCCTGTCTGCAGATCGCTAACGTGGAGTAGGTGTTACACTCCGAGAGGAAGATGGAAGCGTTAACTCCAGCTGCTAAAAAATTGTTCTAGGATCCTCTAAGTGGCCTTACCTCCCAAGGAAATTATGAGAGACTGCGTGAAAATGCTTAATTCTCAGGGAAGAAATGGACTGCATGTTTTAGGAAAAAAAGATAACGTGTTCGTAGCTTTTGCTGTTTGACCGTAACTATTGAGATGACGGTGCAGGAGAATTTTTAGGTCTGGGTGTGGATGTACAGCAGTGGTAAAGCGGAAAGCTGACTTTTTCTAACCAAGACACGCAGAGTCTAATCCCCCTCCCTCCCAGGTTATAAGGCTTAAATCATCACAACAGACAAGCAGACACATTTCCACCTCCCTGGGACCCAGGACTTACAGGAAATTACTCTTCTGCATGTCTGATCACTATGGAAATTGATTTTGTACGGACAGCTAACAATACACAGACTCATCTACATGCCCTCAGGACCTGTGCCAGAGGGCGGCACTTCCGGCTCCTGACTGGGCTCCTGACTGAAGCCTCCAGGGTCTCGGGAGCAGCAGGTGGGTCAGTCCTCAGGCTAGGGAGATTCCTTGCTGAACTCCAAAGTCCCGCAGGGCAACTCTGTGTGTCAGAGTTCCGTCTGCAGGCCCTGTGAGCTATAAATGCGGTCACATGCTGTTAATGCAACAGGGGAAAGACTATGTTGGCCCGCCTGGCCCGAGGTTGCTTAGAAGCCCAGCAAGGGACCGACAGCTCTGGTCTTCGAGACGTTCAAGTACATAGAAGTAGCTCAGGCTTGTGTGGAGATGGCGGTGCACGTGCCGTGATGCTCCTGCAGTGGGTGTCTGAGGGTGGGCTGACCAGGATGGGGAGGAATCAGTCAGCCATATCTGCCACCTGTGCCTGTGGACTTGTTGCTGATCGGGAGAAATGTCTTTATCACTCCTAAAAGATCTAAAGATCACGTTCTATCCGAGCTTCTGAAGGAAAGCCCATGGTCCAGCACCTTGCACATGAACTTAGGGATAAATGGAAAAAACCTTGGGAGTTCGGGAACAAGACGGAGGCAAGCTCTGGGAACTTCAGTGCTGAGTCTGAAGTGGAAAAATGCTCTTATTCTGGAACACAACCTACCTTCTGTGTGGGTTTTAAATTTCAGTAATTAATGTTTTTAAGTGTCCTCTCCACATGTGGTCACAAGCCACGTACAACGCAAAGCCATGCACATGGTTATTTATTTTCCTAATCAAACAAGTTATTTGTGCTTGGGTAGATAATGAAGGTTGCTGACGCAACATTTTATAACACAAGTACACCGAGCTCCGTGGGGGAGGAAAAGTATTGAATTAAAACCAACACAAATACAATAACTGACGAGCAAAGAACCGGCAGCTGTTGATACTGTTGCAGTATCAGGTGGCAGGGTACATTGGATAAGGATTTGTCTGGATTTCCTTCTAAGCATGTCTAGCTTTTCCCTCCATTGGTCTCATAAAACATCAGCTTTTAAACAAACCTCTCACTGAAGATGTTGAAAACACAACTCATCTCCCTGCCTCCACTTTCAAATGCTTTCCCTCCCACTCCCTCTTTGCCACACGGATTCCCGAGACAAAACAGCTGCCCCAGTATCTCCAGCTTGACTTCAGATGAGACTGAGTGGCCAAGAGGGAAAGGTCAGGCTCATGTTGGACTCCTCCATTCCCCTTTCACAACCCGTCACCCAATCTTATCTGTGGCCCTCTGCAATCTCTCTCAGATTTGTTCATTACTCTCAAACCCCACTGCTGCCACCACCATCCCTGCCTTGGTTCCAGCTCTAGAACTCTTGAGTGAACTGCTGTATTGGTTTCTAATTGGTCTCCTGACCTCTAGTTCTCCCCACCCCCACCTATCTTCCACACTGCCGCCCAGAGCATCTTTCCAATCTGTAGATGGCACTTCTCTACTTAAACCTTCACTGGTACCTCTGCCTAAAGGCTGGAGGCTAGGACTGCAGAGACCTTTCTTCATGCACCCAGGACTGGGAAGCTCCCAGAGCACTTACTACACTGAGTCCTGATGACCTGTTCACAGATGTCTTCAGCAGATAAAAAGACCCCGGAGGGCTAGGCATGGAATTTATTCCTTTCTGTTCCCTAGTGTCCAGCCTAAAGCCTGGTTGGGAGGTGCTCGACAGAGAATGTTAAATCGAATTACATTTGAATGTTGAATGGAAGCGAAAGGACAACGCAGAGGCAGTATGACACGGAGGGCGCTAGCTCCGAATACTGACTGGCTGGTCTCTGAAAAACCTCTCCCTCTTCAGAACAGCTCGCTCAAGTGCCTAACAGATGTGCCTGGGGATCATTTTGCAAAGGGGCCAAAGATTAGAGGCTCCAGGGATAGGTGTGGGGCCTTTGGAGACCTAGATAAAATTGGTACAATATGCGGCATAGGTAACAGGGTAAACAGTTTCAATAGCTGAATTAGATTCTGAGATTAGTTAGCAGGAAAGAAGATGTTTGAGTTTCAAAAAGTATTCCAGTATACTTGCTGAAATAGGTTTACTGTGCGAATGAAATTGCCTTAACTGTTAAGGTGAATTTTAAAAAGAAGCTTAAACCTGCTAGCCAACACAGGATCCTAACTGGGAGAGGTATCCCTCCCCTCAAAGGAGAAGGTTGGTGATTGCTGGTCACCATTAAACAGAGACGCTGCTCTTAACTTCCACAATCACAACAAAAGTTTCTTTGTGGGCCCACAGTGTGTCACCTCAATAAATATTCACAATGATAAAATCCAGGTCCCCCAGAGCCAGAGGGCTCAGGGCCATCAAATGAACTCCATAACCTTATTAGGAAGAGGGTAAAAAGAAAGACTTCCCAAACTAAAAATGCACTGTGTTGCCTCCATGAAAATTACTGTATTTGTGCCCAAAGAAGTTATTCTGAAAGACTGCATCGTCATTACTCAGAAACAGACTTCGGTAATAGGAGGCATTTCTATTAATTTTCTTTTCTTCTTTTTCTCCCCACTGCATTAGCTCCTAAGGAAACCACTCCATTCTATCAGCATACCTGAAAAGTTATTCCAGGGTAGGTACAAAAGAAAAGAAGAAAAACAAATCTTCCGCGTAAACTATTATTCTTGACCTTAGGAATGATGACCATATCTGATGTGATTTTTGCATTAAGAAAACGCGTATTTCTGCTTAAAAAGAACAGATGATAAATCTGAACTATTTCAGACCTTCCAAAACAGCCACACACTTCCTTCAAACAGCCTCCTGACAAAGCTAATTTTCTTGGCGAATGACTGCAGCCCCATGCAGTCTCCCTGGGTACGACTTCCTTCAGCAGCCAAAGGCTAACAGGAAGGTATAGAAATCCAGGAATTTATCAAACAGCACGGCTATGTTCATTCTGTATGATGCACTGTCTTGCTTTATGTGTGTGTGCTCCCACCTGATTTTTCATAGAAGCCTAACAACAACACGCGTACCTGCTGAAGCAAGAATTGGAGGCAAAAGGTCGAAGATAGGGACTTTAAACAGAAATGCAAAGCAAAAATCTAATTCTCAGAAACCAATCTCCACATCCTCATGGTCCTGGACCCTCCCCTGAATTTCACATCCCCTCCTCGTCACATGAGGCCTGACACCTCACCTTTAAGACCCCCAGAACAGGCTGCCTGTAAGACAGACCGGTGGACCTGGAGGCGTCTAACCTTGCATGGATCTAAGTCGAGGTCTGTGTGAAACAATTCATTTCTACATTTGAAAATGTGTTCTGAGCAGAAAAACATGGCTAAAACTGGATGTAGGTCAGAAAGGAGAGTAATGTTGGCTCTTCTTCAAAGTAATGTTTAATTTCTCAAGATGCCTCCTTTAATGTCTGAATACCAATTTTGCCATTAGAAGTTTATGTTTCGGGGTGTTCACTTTGAGTGCCTCAATTAAGATGGGCAATGCGAAGGAAAGGGTTGGAATGAATCTAATCTAGACGTTCCTCCTTGGATGCCTGGAGGTGGTCAGCCAGACTAAAACGGGATACCTCCCCCTCCAAGGAAAAGGGTGTCTTCCTTTCCAGGGCAGTGACTCGTACTGCGGGGAGCGTGGGCGAGAGCCTGACAGCCCTCATCCAGTCTGCGCTAGCTCCCTTGCCAAGTAAGGCATCTTGGAAAGTTGCATAACCTCTGGGAGCCTCAGTCTCCTCATTTCAAACACTGTGGATGAGAGCAGAGGTTCCAGAGCCAGGCTGCCAGGGAGCAAACCCCAACCCCGCCACATCCAGCTGTGAGGGCCCTGGCGCTTCCTCAGACCCTCGGTACCTTAGTCTTCCTGTTGTAAAACTGGGATGGAAACACAACGCACCAGATAGTGGTGTTTAGAGGGTTAGCTGAGGCCTGCATATAGTAACCTCCCAAGAGAACAGGCTTATAATAATCACGATGATGATGATGGTGATGGTGATGATAATGATGATGGTGATGGTGATGATGATGGTGATGATAGTGATGATGATGGCGATGATGGTGATGGTCATGGTATATTAGTGATGGTGGTGATGATGGTGATGGTGATGGTGATGATGATGATGGTGGTGATGGTGATGATGGTGATGGTGATGATGGTGGTGGTGATGGTGATGATGAAGGAGGAGAGTGCTGTAATGGATCCAGTGATGTACTCTATGTAAATCCTGTATGCGTGCCTAATGCACAGAAGATGATTACTGTTACAACTATACCAATCATTAATTGAGAACCAGCTTCTCATATATGTTATCCCCTTTGACACTCCGTGAAACCCTGCCAGAGAGGGTAGAAAACAGAAATTTGATGGGATGAAGTTACCTGCTCCAAATGCTATCATTGGGAAGGGGCAGAGCTGGGGTTAGAACCTCAAAAGATCCTGACTTCCAAACCCGGACTCTTATCACTACACTATTTTTTTACCTTCAATTAAACAGTGTTTCCTCATGTTAGGTCACGTTAAGTAGAGCCACCCTAACTTTTAGAACTTTCTTCTCCTCCGTTCTTTTCCATGGCAGCTGACACCACAGTGTCCTTGGCTTGCCTCAGATACCACTTTGGGGGCTCGCGACTCAGGGGCTCCACTGTGCCCGCTGGCTCCCAATATCTACGTGGCCCCATTACAAAATTTTGTCGATCGTCCCAGGACTCCTGCTGGCTAGGCTAGGTCCCTGCCTCTATTAAAAGAGGAAGATTGAACTTTCTCAGTTGTAACAAGCTCAACAATGGTAGGGTCATTTTAAGCATTAAAAGTAAAACTGGGCTCTTAATTCCTAAATTGGTCCTCACCTTTTTTCTTCTGGGATGTTCTCCAACAGCATTTGAAGGAAATCCTGGAATGAGAAAAAAGCAAACCATTAACGATATCCTTCAATGAATAACTGCCAGGAGTCATGCCAGAGACCGAGAGTTCCCAGCTGCTCACAGCTCACCTGCTAGAGAAGCTAGGCCTATGCTGAATTCTTAGACTATATACTCAATTTATTAATTTACCAGGGCTTTAATCCAATCAGTTAAATAGATTTGTTTTGTAAAAACTACAAACAAATGGAAAAATGTAATGTTTGTTACTTTGACTTAACCCAGTGTATTTCATTTTGTGTTTCACTTTGTTCGAAAGGTTGGCCATAGCATAGAGCACAGCCCCTCTGTACTTAACCCGTTCTCCTTTTCATGAGCATTCCCTAGAGATCTTGTCACATACTGAACAATCTCAACTCTCCGAGGCTAGTGACTAACTAGACAATTAATATCCTAATGGAGAAATAAAGATATCACAATTCCAGAAATTGTTCACGGTCCCTGCCTCCATCTGCAGCCTCTTTTAGGGCCACTGTGCAAATCCTCATTTGCTTGACATTTAGGATGCTTCAATAATAGAGTTTTTTAAATCTAAAGGCACGACTTAACACACACACCCACTGTTTCCTTTACTATGGAAAATTTCAAACACATTCAAAAGTAGATAAAAGAGTATAATTAACCTTCATGTGCCCATCAACCCACAGCCAATCTGCCCCATTCACTTATCCGCCTCCTGTATTAGTTGGAAGTGAATCACAAATATTACATAATTTCATCAATCAATGTTTCAGTAAATAACTCTAAAAGATAAGGACTCTTTTAAAACATAACTGCAGTACTACAGGGCCCGAAAAAAATTCACACACCAATGTTCAAAATCACACTTATATTTAATTTGCACCTTGAATATTGTGACCAATCTTTTTAGTCCGTCTAATTCGGGAATCTTGATTTGGTCTCAACTAAGTTTGTCAGATAAAATATAGGATGCCCAGTTAAATTGGGGGCATACTTACACTAAAAAATTACTTATTTGGTGTTTATCTGAAATCCAAATTTAACTGGGTGTTATGCATTTTTATTTGCTACGTTAGTGTTAACGTAGCAAATCCCATCATCAGGAAGTTTGACAGGATATATTTTGGAAAAATAGAGAACATGAGGCAAACACGAATAATATTGAACTTTCTTGGGATCTACACTTGAAGTTTTTCTTTTAATAAATTGAAATCTTTTAAAACAAGTCTTTCGAGAGGGCACATGTGTGTAAGCTCAGACTACCAACGATGACACTGCTCAATGAGCACCCCTGCAGGGGGAAGCCCCTCCTGCTCCCGGACGCAAAACCAAGCCTGTAGAGCCAGGGTCAGTGCAGGGCTCTGAGGAGATCCATTGACCTCAGAGTGGGAGCTGGAAGCAGCAGCGCAGACCTTCGGATTACAAACATATGGAATTCTAGAGGAATGGAAGTCTGCAAACAATTTGTATGACAAGGTGTTCTTTTTCTATCATCGCACTAAGCATAGCCATCACTACGCCGGTGAAGCCAGCCATCCCTTTCTTTGAGTTTATGGGTGGTTAGGTCCATTTCTTCCAGAGGCAAAGTCTCCCCATGAAGGGCACTAATGAAAAATTTATTTTTTGCAAACTCTGTTTTCCTTCTAAGGCTTTACTTGTCTATTGCTGCTTCACCTCAAATAAATGATACAAAGAAAACCAAAAGTAATATGTAAAGCATGGATCATGCAGTCAAAACTGCAAGGGGATAACCCAAAATAGAATAATGCCTCAAATCTTCAGTTCTTTCTTGCAATGGATACAATGTGTGTGGGGGGAGGGGGTGCGGACATACCAAAGGAAACAAGAGCAATATTTACAATGTGAAGAATTACTTTTGCTTGAGGTTCTCAAAGTCATTATTTTAATTATTATTTTGTAAAAATGTTGAATTAGAAATTAATTTATCACAATCTGATATATTAATAGATTACTTTGCAGATATTTCATTGGCAAAGTAGTATTCTTGCTTCTTAAAAATCCAATTACTATAAATATAATTTCTTACTAATTTCACTTCATTATCTCCTTATAGCCCATATCAACTTATCCCATATTTGTCCATAATTTATGCTCAATTATGTAGGGGGGAAATTACATTAACTCAATGGCAACAGAGAGAATTTAATTGCATAAGAACCAGGAAATGCAGAGTTAACCTTAATTCTGCCTTTCTGCATTTTCCAATTACAATTGGATCTTTCTTTACAAAACTGCAGAGCACAGTGTTCTAGAATTTTGTGTGAATATTAGAAAAATACAGGAGGTCCCCAAGAAAACCTGCTTCATTTTTAAAAAAAGATACCTATCCCATCTCCAAGCAGGTGGCCATTAGCCTCTTCCTGCCTCAAAGCTGAGATCTGCATGCCACACAGTAGCTAGATGGAGTCTGCCAACCAATGTGGGGAGGACAGGTCTTAGGGGATAACACTGGGTCACAAAAACCCAACACCTCCAGCATCTCTAATGAGGCAGGATAGGTAGCCTAGGAAATTGACAACCCCCTCCAGGATACAACATGAGGTGCCTCACTGGTAACACAAGTAACAAGCAACTGTATCCAGCACCCATAGCTGGAGAAAAACAAGAACCAGTCTCATCCAGCTCAGTTAATCCCTATGACTGGGACCTGACCTTTAGCTAATCATAATGTCATTATAATCTCATTTACATTGTGGTTGCTATGACTCCCATCATGTACCTGATGCCGTGACAGTTCCAAAAGAACCAAATAAGGAAGAAAAAGCGGGAAAGTGAGGATCCCACCTACTGGGAGGAAACCGATGGGCCACGTCAATGGGACGTCATGGATTTCAGCCTCCGGGAGATATAAATACCCCGGGTGAGAGCTTTATCTGCACGACTCACTCTCTGAATTCACCCACAGTTCCCTCTGAAGTGTGTACTTTCGTTTCAATAAACTTCCTGAGCTTTCTTGCATCTGTCTCGCTCCTGAATTCTTCCTCGTGCTGAGACAATAACCTGGTCGCCACTGCTGCTTCCAGTTGAGTCCCCTCTTGGACGTCCTGTGAGCCTCCGGTGACACTAAAATGTGGTGCCTGTGTTCCCAAAGGCCATGTGCATGTTCTAGGTGTTCTTCTGTCCTGGAATCCACCCAATCCAAGAAGACACCTGGTCTCATCCAGGCAGTCACTGTACTATCTATCAGTGGAATCAGTCCACTTGGGCCTTCTTACTCCTTTCACAGGCCTAATTTTTAACAGTGAAATGCTAGTTTTCATGCTGTGTGTGTGTGTGTGTGTGTGTGTGTGTGTGTGTGTGTGTGTGTACTGGCATATGTCCCTGGAGGGAAATCATCATGGAAGCTTTTCTCCACTCTCCACAACAACAGAATGAGATAACAAGGAAGATTATGATTATCTATCATGATTACTCCCTCCCTCACCACCTCTTTTTAATTCTCTTATCCATCTTCACTCTTCCCTTCAGTGTATTGGCACTTTTATAAAAGCAACTTAAAAATTTTAATTGGACAAGGAGGGCTTTCCTTCAAAGCTAATTCTAGGATCATTGACAGGATTTACGACATTGATATTGATCTAGAATTATTGACAAAGTCAGCTGGTGACAAATGCCACTTCTACAGTATGCCTGAAAAAAATAATTAAAACCAAAGGCAAAACAACAACAAAAAATCCCTGCTGTTTTGACAGAGAGCTGGGATGAAATTTTATCTCTATCCCTGGCAACTGTTACAAGTCCACACCCCAGTCAAAAAACACATTCTTTAGGAATTTTTTTTCCCCATTTCCTACTATCCTAATAATCTATACACTAATCAGATCAGTCCCAGACAGCTTCTTTTGATTCACACCTAACAACACTACATTAAGCATTATGATTTTAAAAAAACTACACTGATTTTGGTACATGGCAATTTGGTAATTATTTCTCAGTCCTGGTGAAAGTACTCAATAAAAAGCAGGTGCATGTAGATGCCACTGGATAAACTGTCATTGGCATGATAATTACACAGGATTAGTAATTTCTGTCAGATGTTTTATGAATAATTACTTTGGTCATGGGGAGAGGGAGGTAGGAAAGGCAAAACAAACAATCAACATGTTGAAGCAAGGACAGTGTTGGCAGGGGAAGAATTGAGAAGAAATGAAATGGTCAGGAAGAAATCACTGTCAAGCTCAAGAGAACAGTTTTAATTGTGGCTAGAAAGATGATAATACTAAAATGCTGGAGAGGTGGGGTGTTCAAAAGGAAAGGATTAAGAAGTAAATTGGAAAACAAAGAAATTGGGACTTCTGAGTAAAGAAACTGCATCACAGCCTTCCTCGTCAATAACTAACTAGCAACATCAACAAAAACACAATCATTAAAAAAAAATCATCAAAAACTTCACCAGCAGCATCCAAACAAGGAAAGATGTACACCCCTGTAGCATAAACTTCAAAGAGACAACTAAGGAAAGAAATATAAGATTCCAACACAGCTTCCAACCTTCCCCCTGCACCACCTCCAACCTCATGCTTAGCAGTAGTGGGACTGGTGAATTGCCCAAACCCTGAAAATTTTAACAAATACCCACACATTTGGAAAGAAACAGGAATACCTTTACCTTTCCTCTTTATTGACTGGGAAGAAATGAAAATGTTTGTTGGAGAAAGGTGAGCAATGCCTGGGAAATAAACAACTGAGGATGACATTCTGATGAATTGTACAGGTTCTACAGCTCCAAGCTGAATTGGTGGAACCATGTTAATTGACAGAATAGCTGCAGTGGGAAAAAGTTGCAACCAAATTAGGTAAAGAGAGTCTTGACTGGGGACACGTAACAAAATTTTGAGAGTTAGTGGAGCCAGTTCTTGCAACAAAGGCTATATACAGCTCCAAGGAGCTCTTCCCCTTCACCTCCTCCATGCATAATATACAAGCTTCAAACTGTAGCTCTGAGGGGAAGAAAAACATGTCTAAGACAAGTTGGGAGAGAAATCAAGGATAATGTTCCAATACATATGAGAATAGAGAAAAGGTCAGGGCAGTGCTACTCATGCTAAGAATGAGCAAGAAGAAAAGTATGACAACTATGCAAACTAATACAAGGAAAACACACATAAAGAGAGAGACAGAAATAAAAAGCATATCATAAAAGACAAAGAATCCAGTCTTGAAGAAAACATAATCCAAGGAACAGAAGAAAACTCTCCATGAATGCATTACACTATAAATTAAATTAAATTAAATACAGGACAGCCTGGTGGCTCAGGTGGTTGGAGCTCCGTGCTCCTAACTCCAAAGGCTGCCGGTTCGATTCCCACATGGGCCAGTGGACTCTCAACCACAGGTTGCCAGTTCGATTCCTCGAGTTCGGAAGGGATGGTGGGCAGCGCCCCCTGAAACTAAGATTGAACACCGCACCTTGAGCTGAGCTGCCCGCTGAGCTCCTGGATGGCTCAGTTGGTTGGAGTGTGTCCTCTCAACCACAAGGTTGCCAGTTCCACTCCTCGACTCCCACAAGGGATGGTGGGCTGCACCCCCTGCAACTAGCAATGGCAACTGTAGGACCTGGAGCTGAGCTGCGCCCTCCACAACTAAGATTGAAAGGACAACAACTTGACTTGTAAGAAAAGTCCTGGAGGTACACACTGTTCCCCAATAAAGTCCCGTTCCCCTTTAAAATAAATAAATAAAATAAATTAAATTAAATACAATATCATAATAAGAACATAAATTCAGTAAAAAGAAAGCCAAAGAGAAAGTCACAAAACAACAAAATGAGATGAAAAGAGATTTTAAAGAAAAAAATAAATAAATTAAGGACCAAAATAGTACCAGCATAGAAACATTAATAGAAACAGCAAGGGAAAGAACAGCTATAAAGTAAAATTAATAAAAATAATAATGTTGCTTGAGATAAACACATGCCACGAAGAAAAAAAGACAAAAGCAATTAGAAAATAACAAGTATGGAGGACAAAGATGATATAACATAAGGATAAGTGGTCACCTGCAAGGAAAAAAAAAATGCATCCAAAGATATAATAAAGGTAATTTTACTGAAAGAAGAAAGAATAGACACTGTAATTAAAAATTCACAGTTTCCAAAGGGGGGGGGGGGACTGATACAGACTCACGAACATCAAGCCATTTTCTGATTAATTTTTTTTTAATCTTTGATAAAACGTCAAAGATAAAGAAAGAATTCTTCTGTCATCTGAGTGGTATAAAGAGGGAAAAGTAGGCTGACTTCAAAAGTTTCAATAGCAGTATTTAATGCCAGAAGTTTTTAATCCACAAAATTCTGAGGAAATGAAAATGCAACCTAAGAATATTATACCCAGCTAGTTTGTAATACAAATATAAAGGCAACAAACAAACATTCTCAATTAAGCACATAAGAACTCATAAATCAGCGAACCAGTGAGTCTGCCACTTGAACATCAATTTGATATCAAAATTCATCCAACAAAGAGTTGAGTCAAAATAAAGCATTCATGAGTATAGAAGCATAGTACAATGACTGGTGGTGAATTCTGAAATCCTTTAAATACAAGCTAAAGCTAAACAACTGTGAAAACTATGGTTACAGCATATACTATAAATGATATGAACCTTAACTATGCAAAATTTTAATTAAGAAAAATTAAAAGTTGGGGGGGGATAGTGGAAGTACATAACTGCTGATTTCCTCATCTTTTACAAAAACAAATAAACTGATTGATGCTTTCTAAAAATAAAATATATAGCTAAAGAGAAAGAAAGAATTTCAATCTTTTAAAGATTTTTTTTGTAATCGTGTTTTTTAATCCTAGAAGCATCATTTAGGAAACGATCTCTCACATTTATCTGAAGTTCAGGAAAGTCCTTTCTATTCATTTTACTTTCTTTTTCATTTGCTAAATTCAAGTAAACTAAATTTAAAACATGTCATTAAAGAGCACATGTAATATAATCCTATTTTTATAAAATGATTTCTAAATATATCTTTGTATCTATACATGTGTGTACACATGCATATATACTATACATACACACGAGGTGTGATCAAACAATACAGTAAATGTTTAAACCAAAAAAAAAATTTTATGGTAAAAGACACATTACCATTAATCCCACTCAAAATTCTCCCCACTGGCTTTGAACACACTTATACCATTGTTCTTGCTACTTTCTGAAGCAGTTCTGGAAGTCCTCTTTCATGAGTATCTTTAGTTGCACTGTTGTCGCTGCCTGGATGTTCTGAATTATTTTGACTTTGGGGAAGAGCCAGAAGTCGCACGGTGCCAGATCCAGTGAATAAGGTGGATGAGGACCATCATCTTTTTATTTGACAGAGATTGCCATATACCAGAAGCAATATGTGACATGGAGCATTGTCATGATGGAGGATGATTTACACCACACTTTAAAACACACCTTCTCTCAACCGTAGCTCACACCCGACTGACTGCACCGAACAAGTTGAAATTTGTCACACACTGTACTAAGGTTTGACCCGCCGCTTCCCGTATTGTAGAGCTCTGCCTTTTGGTTGGATGGCACTCGGCGGCAGCATTCACTGTATTTTGTGATCACACGGAAAGGCTCCATGTCACACATCGCTTCTGGTACGGAAATTTCTGTCAAATGAAAACATTACAGTGTAGCCTCATCCACCTTATTTACTGGATCTGGCACCGTGCGACTTTTGGCTCTTCCCCAAAGTCAAAATGACCATGAAAGGTAAATGTTTTGAATCAATTCAGGACATGAAGCAGCCATGACACTGCAACTAAAGACATTCATGAAAGAGGACTTTCAGAACTGCTTCAGAAAGTGGCAAGAAGGATGGGATAAGTGTGTTGGAAGTGAGGGGGCGTATTTCAACGGGGATTAATGGCAATGTGTCTTTTACTGCAATAAATTTTTTAAAAATTTATTTTTTAAAATATATTTGTTGATCACACCCCATGTACATGTACACATACCATATAAAACATATAGAAAGACAGAGAAATAGAGAGTGCAATTTCCAGAATAACATTCAGCTAATATTAATTTAAGGTATTTGGGGAGGGGGGTGGGACTTTGAATAATATTTTATATTCTTCTTTGTACTTTCCTGTATTGCTTGAATTTTTTAAAAAATGAGTATATGTCAATTGAAAAAGCAATAACTTCCAAACTTATTATGAGACTGCCATAAGAACAGAAATACAGATAAATGGAATAAAATTGATAGTCCAGAAATAAACTCTTACATTTATGGTCAATTGATTTTCAACAAGGGTGTCAAGATAATTCAATGGAGGGGAAAAACAGTCTTTTCAATAAATGGTCATGAGAAACTGGATATTCACATGCTAAAGAATGAAGCTGGACCATCTACCTCACACAATATACAAAACTAACTCAAAATTGATAAGAGACCTAAATATAAGAGTGAAAAACTATAAAACTCTTAGAAGAAAACATAGGATTAAATCTTCATGACCTTTAATTAGGTGATGAAGAAAATATTAACAAAGCATAATATGATAAGGGACTTGAATCTAGAATGTATAAAGTACTCTTACAACTCAATAATAAAAGATACCCCAAATAAAAAAATCAGCAAAGTTTTTAGACATTTCTCCAACAAAGATATACAAATGGCCAGTAAGCACATGCAAAAGTGCTCAACATCATTAGCTATCAGAGAAATGCAAATTAAAACAATAAGATACCACTTCACACTCACTAGGATGGTTATTAAAAAAAATGAAAACAAGTGTTGGAGAAAGTGGCACCCTTGTGCTTTGCTGGTGAGCATGTAAAATGATGCAACTGCTGTGGGAAACAGTAAGAGAGTGCCTCAAAGTTGAATTAGCATATAATCTAGCAATTCCATTTTTGGGTATATACTCAAAAGAATGGAAAGCAGAGACTCAAACAGATATTTGTGCACTAATGTTCGTTGCAGCATTATTCACAAGAGCCAAAGGCATAAATAACACAACAGAAGAATGGATAAACAAAATGTGGTGTACACATACAACGAAATATTACGTCTTAAAAAGGAAGCAAATTTTGACACATGCTTCAACATGGATGAACCTTGAAGACATTATGCTAAGTGACATAAGACACAAAAGGACAAATAATGTATAATGTCACTTACATGACGTCCCTAGAGTAGTCATCTCAGAGAGACAGAAAGCAGAATGATGACTGCCAGGGACTATGGGGAGGGAAGAACGTGGAGTGATTGTTTAAGGGATCCAAGTTTCAGTTTGGGAAGATTAAAGCATTCTGGAGATGTCTGGTGGTGGTTGGTAATGGTTGCACAACAATACTAATGCACTGAACTATATACTTACAAATGGTTAAAATGGTAAGTTGTATGTATATTTTACCACAATTTAAAAAGTAAAAATCAAAATAAAAAGGGGAATAAAGTACTGATAACATGCCTATAACATGAAACTTGAAGACATGTTGAATGAAAGAAGCCAGTCACAAAAGGCTACATATTATATGACTCCATTTATATGGAATGTCTAGAATAGGCAAATCCTAGAGACAGAAACAGGTTAGTGGTTGCCAAGGGCTGAGGGAAGTTGAAATGGGGAGTGACTGCTAACGAACACGGGATTTCTTTTGAGGGTGATGGAAATGTTTTCAAATTAGATAGTGGAAATGGTGGCACAACTTTGTGATATACTAAAAACAACTGGCTTGTACATTTAAAAAAGATGAATTTTATGGTATGTGAATTATATCTCAATAAAGCCTTTATAGAAAAACCAATAAAGCTAGTATTCAAAGAGAAAAACAAAAAGAAAATCCGAACGATTTGGTGGAAGAACTAAGTGTTCCATGGGAAGTTGAAACCAGAACCTCAGAAGTCATGTAAATGCAATGCACTCATTTAACAATGCAGGATCTTGGTGAGAAGTGGTTTTTAGCAGTAGGAATTTAGGCTAATCAGTCAACCAAACATATAAGACTTCTGAGCCACTTTTCAAGTTGCCTTTCCAAATATGTGTTGAGGAAAACTCCCTCTTCTCTCCATGAAAAGAATGAAAAGAATGTAGACAGGAGGTCTAGCCATCTAGTCTTGTTACACTCACGCTCTTGCCTCCATGGGTTCAGATTATACATGGACATCCTTTACATCTAACACTGTGGACACCGGGAGCTCAAAACTGTACATGAGCACAAATGGCAAATGGCAAAATTACCCATTGATCCAATCTGTGCTGGGGTTGCAGCCTCTATTATCTGTCACTTACAAGCACTGTTTTCAGAGCCGCTCCCTCTCTGTTAAACTTTTTTGCTATGCTCAGCGTGGCCCCACACCTGTATAAGCTGACAGGGTCTTTCTTTGAGCATTTCAGTGCATCTTGTTATTAATCTATTTGAGTATCAAATATACATAGTGTACATACTGTGTGCCAATCATATATTCAGTACCGGTGAAATAAAAGGACTGGTCTGGGCTTGATGAGCGTGTACATAGAATGGAGGGGACAGAAAACAAACAAATGGGTCCATAAATGAAAATACAGAACATATAATTATAAATAATGCAGGGACAATGAAGGCAATGAATAACAGGGTGGCTGCCAATCTGCTTAGCGGGGGTGACTGAGACTGTGGCATTCAAGCTGAGATAAAAGGATAGGAAGGCTCCAACCTTGCAGAATTGTTTTGCTTTCATTTTTAAGGTCACTTGAAATGCAACTATCCACATCACTGTGCACAGGAGCTGTGGGTCACAGACTGTCCCCAAACTATAGGGGTCACCCTCCCTGAAACACTTCCCATGTCCACCTCATTAACTTCCCATTTTTCCTATCGCATTAAATCGTAAATCTTTTCTCTGCTTTTTAATACTCACATAATCTAGTCCCCACATGCCACACCCCCTCCAACTGTACCTCATAGACTCATGAGGACTCATAAATTACCTGGGAAAGAATCAATTGCCCATGAAATGTGTGCACAAATTTTCTTAAAAATGAAAAGTAGGTGTCATCTCCAAGTCTTCTGGCAAGGAATCGGAGAAGGAAATAGCCCTAGAAGAAAGGAAAATGAAGAAGAAAAAATCAATGCCTATCATGGGTTCATCAGAAAATGCTCACACAGTTAACTCTAATGTACCCACCAGAACTTTATGCACATCTAGAATGTTCCATCTGATGTGTCCCAGGCTGCCCTTTCCATTCTTACCGCTAAGGTTGGGCCTAGAAATTATGCACAACTACTTTGCTTTCAATTTATCCGTTGATGGTATCGCATTTTTCATGGTTTACAGGAAGCCTGGATGTCCATCATGGACCCAAAGTGAAGAGGCGCCCAACTCCTCTCTCCCTCAGTTTTCAGAAAAGGCCTTTACAACTTAAAATACATCCTTCTTAGTCCTGTCTTCTAGTTGGAACCTGACAACTTTAAGATCCTGCTCTTTAAAGCAGAGAGAAGGGAGGTTCAGGGCAGAAGAGAGGATATGCCTCACTTTTTGGATATGAAGTGCTTTAACTATTAGAAAATCAGATATCTCTGCCCAGTCAGAAGTCATTTACAATGTTGATGATTTTTTTTGTTTTGCCTCAACCATGTTACTAATCTTCATTGTTTACGTGTACCACGTCTGACAATTAAGTTCACAAACTTGTTGCAAGGATGTTGCTAACCTTTTTTGATATCAGAGGGATTATTCATTATGAATTTGTGCCAGCTGGACAGTTAATGAAGTTTACTATTTGGAAGTGCTGGAAAGGCTGCATGAAAAAGTTAGATAACCTGAACTTTAGCCAACAATTCACGGCTCTTGCATCACAACAGCTCACATAGCACTGTCTGTGAGGGAGTTTTTAGCCAGTGAACAAATAATTGTATTGGAACACCCTCCCTACTCACTTGATCTGGCCCCCAATGACTTCTTTCTTTACTGGAAGATAAAGGAAATACTGAAAGGAAGACATTTTGATGACATTCAGGACATCAAGGGTAATACAACGACAGCTCTGATGGCCATTCCAGCAAAAGAGTTCCAAAATTGCTTTGAAGGGTGGACTAGGTGCTGGCGTCAGTGCAGTTTCCCAAGCGGAGTACTTCAAAGGTGACCGTAGTGATATTCAGCAATGAGCTATGTAGGATTTTTTCTAGGATGAGTTCGTGAACATAACTGTCAGACCTCGTATTACCTGAAAAATGCCACACCCTAATAATGGGCTTCTGCCATTTAGATGCACTTATGCACTTACCTTTAAGTAATGAACCTGCATGAAGACCTTCTCTGGATTGAGCCCATGTTTGACGACAGATGATCCTGAGTCACTCACGTAGCCAGTTTTCTCCTTATTGGGTCTAAAATGATGCAGTGAAATTTTCTTTAAGTATAGCACATTCTTGACTAATTAGACCATATCATTTCAGTTCTTATTTTCAGAGTTGCTCAATAACATCTTAATTCTATTCACTAGTACCAGGTATGATTTAAAACAGTTTACATTATAAATTCATATACTGAACAAGGAGGGATTTATATTTGGGTTGGCAACCTGAGATTGGCTATTGGCAATATTTTATATCATTTTATCCAAGACTAAAGCTTGCCAGGCCCTCAAGGAATCTAAGCTCCAATATGAATTATTTAAGAACCTATGTGCTTGTCTTTTGATGGGAATGATGGACTGGGAAATGCAATGGAAAATGTAGCTTTAGTTGGAAGAGTAAAGAACATATCTTTTTCCCCAAAATTTGAAAGCCCCAATGTTATCCACTTCTCTTGACTGTGTTTAAAAGTAAGGCTCCTTTAAGAAATATTTGTACTCTGAAGCCATTTTAGAATCACAAAAACAAAAGTCATAGAAGCCTATGTTTTTGGAACAGGTGGGGACATTTGTAACCACATACTTCAACGTCCTCATTCCACAAATGAGGGAAATGGAGGCACACAGGGATTAAGTTTGCATCGGAGGTCTCAAGGCTTGTTTTGATCTGTGGTGACATTAGGGCTGAAAACAATGTCTCCTTATTACCTATTAGAGTTTTTTCCATGATGCTCTATGGTTTTAAATATATTTTTTTTAATTCCTGTAAAAATATAGTTGTGTTAGAGTGAAGCTTCAACAACTAGCTAACATCAAAATATGTGACAAGATATTTGCACCTTTCAGCTGTTCTAAAACTAGTCACTCATTGGACAAACACTGAAGAGCATGTGTTGGGGTGAGTGGAAGGCAAGGGCCCACAAGAGGACTGGCACACCAGGGAGGCCAGTGGGCACTGTAAAGGCAGAGTGGTGCAGTACAGGGGGCACGGCCTTTGGAATCCAAAACACCTAGTGTTGAATCCCAACCCTACTTCTTACACCTGTTACTGACTAGCAGGTTAGTTAAATTCTCTAATCCTCAATTTATTCACTTGCAAAATGGGAGTAACCCTACCTATATCCCTAGGTCCTGTAGGGAATAACTGAAATAATACATGCAAAATCCCTAGTGGCAAGGGCTAGGGACACAGAAATTACTCGATAAACTTAACCCTTTTGCCACGACGGTTGGATATATCTAAATGAATATTTCCATACACTGAGTACAGATGGAAACTTCCAGAAAGGAAGTTTAGGAAAGCAGATGTACATTTTTCTATATTTTTGTGTTTTTCAAGAATCAATAATAGGAAATGTTTACATGTAAAAACAACGTCATTTATATACAAAGCAGCTCAAATTGTTATTATTAATATTACATGCATAAAAGTCAAAACATCAACTTTTTTTGTTTTTTTGTAGATTTCTGACACATTTTGAAAAAAAAACTTGAAATCAATGCAGCGAAAGAGTTAATAAAATATTCTAATATTGTTAGTAATAAATATTGCTGAATTCAAGGTTGGTCATTAGATGTTAGAGACAATGTATATAGGTTGTTCTCTCACTTAATCCCATATGTTCACAGCCATAACATACAAGGATGTTGGACATAAATGGAAGTGCCTAAGGATGACCCAGCTGCCAAATCAGCCCTTTTGCAGGGTGCTCTAGTGGCCAAGCAAAGATTAAGTCTCTGCAGAATATTCCAGTACATTGTCCCAACAGACACAAGGCCTGGAACCAGCAGATACCTAAAGGAAAGATGACAACACGCCACTAGAGCAAACTGCATAGTTTTAATTTTTCTACTTGATCCATGACTTACCTACATGACTATACTTGCAGAAATAACTAGTTCCTTTCATCTTCATTTAAGACTCCATTGAAAAGCATCAGCTTTATTCCTGTTCTCAAGTTTGTCCTGGGGTTGAGTGTTTTTATAAAGAAAACCACACTGGCTTTGATAGAGAAAGCCTACCACCCACAGCCTTGCAGGGAGGACGGCTTCTCAGAGTCAGCCTGAATTCAAACCAGTTTTCCCAGCCCTTGGAGAGACAGAGTTGCTATATGTTTCTTAAGCTCTTGAGCTCTGAATTAGACTGGAAGTGTGTGTGTGTGTGTGTGTGTGTGTGTGTGTGTGTGTGTGTGTGCAGGGAGGGACCTGGAACACCAACATAAATCTCTGCACTGAGGGCTCACTTCCGGGCTCAAGTTCCTAATGAAGCTTTCATTCGGTGCTTTTTTCCTTTGCCTAAAATGTCCTTCCAGAAAGCATCCCTCATTTAGTCTCCTCTTCCACTCTCTCCAAATGAAGAAATGTTCAAGAAAATTCTTTTATGCTGACAGCATCCAAGGCAAACGTACAAGTTCCCAAGATATTCCTTTTAAAGTAGATGCGGTGCTGGAGGGAGCAGTGCCCAGGCAAGCTTTGCAAGAAATCAAAGGGACAGTTTTTATGAGGAAAAGACACTCCATGAGTGGAAAACGGCTGACTTCCATTTCTGTGCTACTTTGGTTCTCATAATGCCACTTACAGAGAGACAATGAACACCGAGAAAGCAGGAAACAGGATGAACTACTACATGTCAGAACACACGACTCTCACAGGTGAGTGAAAGAAGTCACGACAATGAAGAGCACAGTAGTCCCTCCCGTATCCACAGTTGCAGTTACCTTCAGTCAATCTAGGTCCAAAATATTAAATGGCAAATTCCAGAAATATACAATCTATAAGTTTTAAATTGCACACTGTTCTGAGCAGCGTGATGAAATCTCATGCCTTCCCACTCTGTCTGGCCTGGGGCGTGAATCATCCCCTAGTTCAGAGTAGTACATTGTGGTGCGCTCCCTGCTCCTAAGTCATTAAGCAGCCCTCTCAGTGATTAGATCGGCTGTCGTGGTACCACAGTGCTTGTGCTCAAGTCACCCTTATTTCACTTCATAACGGCCCAACATGCAAGAGTAGTTAGTGAGGGCGGCAATTCGGATATGCCCTAGAGAAGCCGTAAAGTACTTCCTATTAGTGAAAAGGATGGATGTATAGGAAAAAAACATGGCATTATAATAGGGCTTGGCACTGTCCGTGGTTTCAGGCATCCACTGGGGGTCTTGGAACACATTCCCCACTGATGGGGGGGGCTACGGTACATACAAATGTATGATTCCATTTAGACGGAGTCAAAGAACAGGCAAAACAGAGCTATGGCGATGGAGATCAGAATGGTTACCTTTGGGAGGGAGTATTGACAGAGTGGGTAAAACCAGGAATGTTTCTGGGACGCTGGGAATGTTCCATATATTGATCTGAGCAGTGCTTTCATGAGGATAAATAGTAAAACTCTATCGAGCCATCTAGAAACATCTTATCTGTACTTCAGTGGGTGTATGTTACATTTTAATTTTAAAAAGTTAAGAAAAATAGATGCCCATGAAACAGTATACATTTTGTGAGAATAAAATGGAATCAGGCTAGAAAAGGGGCTGTGCTGCGCATGAGCCATGAACACATGACTAGAATGAACTAAGCCCTATACACCTGCAGACCAATGAAATATTAAAAAAAACAATAACACTGAGAGAGGCAGGAAGAACTGTGGCAAAAACAACTGGCTCAATCTACTCCCATTTTCATCCACCTTCTTCCTTGTCACTTACACAGTCAAATTTGAAAAGATGAATGCTCACGTTCCAAGTGTCCTTGCAGCTACAAGTAGCAGAAGACATGGTCCAGGCCAAAGAGACAAAAGCAGATATCTGCCGTGGTTGGGGATGGGGTTCTGGGAAAGTTTTTGCTTTCTTTACAAAAGGGAGAAATATGATTGGTACTGTACCTCTTCCTCCCAAACATGGTGGATGGAGCTGCAGCAGCCACGTTGCAACCATGAAGCAGCCAATCAATATGCTATGGAGACCAGAATGGAATGAAAGAAGGCATCTAGTCTTCGACGGTATCTTTCAGCTGCTGGCTGCCCAAGACTGCCTGCCTTCAAACTTCTTGTTGTATGAGAAAAACAACCCCCACTTGTTTAAGTCAGCATTGCTTGCTATTTTATTAATTGTAGCTAGATTAGATTCATTCCTAATGGACGGAGAATTGAACGAATGCTAAGCTACCATTTCCTGTAATCCTCCTGTGCTGGGTATTCTGCCAAGCTCTCTCATGCATCATGCCCTTCTACCTCCACAAGAACCTGATGGGGCAGGTACTATAATTATGACCATTTAAAAGTGGAGGAAAGTGAAGCCTGGACAAACCACAGAGCTGATTAGTGGCAGAGTTGAGGTTAGAACCTGGGTCCCTGGAACACCAAAGTCCTTGCTACATTCTGGGGTCTCGCCAAGATCAGGCCCCACCTTGGTTGTACCAAAACTCAGTGGAGAAGCTTAGACACACTGCTTACCCTCCCTAAAGCTCAGACAATGTGAAAGCATACTGTAAACTAAAAGTGTCAAGCATTTCTTAGACATTATACACCAGTGTTTGTTTCCTTGGCTGGAATACATGGAATGTGAGAGATCAAGTTACAAAGGTTGTTTGGGCTGAAATGCCCTTGGTTTCTGTTGTACCTGGCACCAAACGCAATGACTGAGATTAGCATGACCTTCATGCCCACCTCCTTCCTTTTCCTCGGCACTCCCAGAAGCAATGTGGACATTTAAAGAGCTGTCAGATGGCAGTGATACTTGATACACAGTGACTAGATTTGGAATCAAACCTCTTGAAGAAAGGAGTGATTTTGCAGGACCATCACCAAGGGTGGGATTTGGGAAAATGCCTCCGAAAATGCTCAGGTGTGTCAACGTAGGTCTCAACACCTACTGATCTGCTGCAGCCCAGACGGGCCACCGGTGGGTATTCTCCACCTCACACTCCTTGGCACAAGGCATGTTCATCTATAAACTCACTACTGCAGCGCTTGAGCCAGGGACCAGGCATCCCAGGCACGAGGCAGAAAGGGATTCATCAGCATTCAACATGGCTGCCTGCATATCAGTTGCAGCTGCCGCCCATCATTGGAGGGTCCAATTCAGGAGCAGGGCCTCACTCACCCGCAATGAGGAAAGTTAAAAACGACCTTTGTGTACACACTGGCGCACGGTACTGATCTGAGCCACAGAGGCACAAGTGTGACCCACAGGGGAAGCAACATAACACACGGGTTAAGAATTTAGGCGTGAATCTTGACTCTTAAGTGCCACGTTATCTTGAGCGAATCATACCTCCTGAAACCCAGTTTCTTTGTCTGTAAAAAGAGGACCAGGATGGTGACCATGGCACCTCGTTAGGTTGTTGTAGCACCTAAGAGTGCTTAGCCGGAGTCCCTGCTGGCACTTAGCACATAACATAAATGTGCTATTATCACCACAATGAATTCTGATTGGGGTTCAGAGAGTGGCAGCTCTTCCTCTGACAGGCAGAGACGTTAAAAAGGCATCACCCTATAGTTATGGTATATATGATGTTATCACCAGGGAAAGCTGAGTGAAGGGAACGCAAGAACTCTGTCTACTATTTCTGGTAACTTCTTATACCTAAACTTATTCTAAAATAAAGTTCTTTTTGTTTGTTTGTTTGTTTGTTTGTTAAAGATGTGGCACATACACGTAGCCTTACGTGTTCTGTTTGCGAGACCCCTGATTTTGAATGTAAACCCTTCAGGGATTGGTCTTTAAGCCTGTTCCGTGCCATATTATCATCAGGAAACAAAAAGAAACCACACATTTCAGGTGTTGCTAGGTCTGGGAATGTTCCTTACACATACACCCAAGTGTATACCACTCTGTTGCTAAAGAAATTACTGAGAAATTACTAAAATTCTGCGTAAAAGCTGGAGGCAGAATAATTGACAAGTACAGGAATTTTACTTCCCCCATTGGATTTTGCAACTATTTTTCTATCTAAAAACGTGTGTGTAGTGATCACTGGCCAGCGACTTGCCTTTGGACAGTGCTCCCAAAGAGAACCGGACAGAAGGTGCACACCTTTAACTAATGAAGTTGTAGCAAAACTACCAGTATTTGGCAAGTTTGACTGGTTCTGGGCTTTTCGCGGTGGATTTAGCAGCTATCCCGCGTAAAGATTTTCCCCCATCATGGACCATTATCCTGTAGCAGACAGAGCAGGATATTACTGTGGTGCTGAAAAAGGCAATTGCTAAAATGACAGAAGGCGGTATCTCTCCAAGGAGCCAGGGGGAAGTGAAGAAGGTATATTCTGTCCTTTGATGGTGAAAGGAGCCAGTGGTCGGTACCTACAGTAGGCGAGGCCAGACGCTGAGGAGGGTATAAAGAAAGACACCGCGGTTAGCAGAACTGTGGAAAACATGAACCAACTCTGCAAATTTTGATAAGCAAGGTAGGAAAATAACAGATGAAACTTAGAAAAGCAGGAAGTAATGAGCATCAATACAAAACCGAAATAGCCCTGAGGTTTTTTTTTGAATGGCCATAAATCAGAAATTCCTCTCTAAGAAACAAAATCCCAAACAGAGAAAACAAGGAACAGATTAATACAGTGGTCTGAGCAGTATACCACCACATTCAACATAGCAAGAGATACTATGGACACATTTTCAAAGGCGACAAGGAAGAAAATGGAGAGCAAAGACACCAATATGACCGTGCAGGAGGTTCCTGATAAGGTAGGTTTTCAAAGGACATGTTCAAAAGATGAAAGGGGGGGATGCTGGAGAAAGAAAGAAAAAAACAACAAAGCTAAATGCAAGAGCCAGGAAGTTGTAAAATTGTCACCAGGAAGGCAAAAATTCAGAACGACCTGATATTAATGGAGAATGCCCAGGACAACAAAAAGAGCTTTGGAAGTCTGGAGCATAAGAAAGACCAGGTGTTGGAATGTGACAGAATGAATAGAACTAGTTGATTCCCACTTTGCTCCAACTTTTGGGCCAAGGAGAAAGAGTTTCAAACTGTGCATGGTAGAATAAGCATTGTTACATGGGAACTGAGGTTTCCTATGTGGGACTGATGCTCGGTACAGGTGGGGAGGCCTCCTTCATCCTTGAAAGGAACCCTGACTCCAGGCCCAGGTGCAATCACAGACCTCTGGGGGGTCAAGTCATGGAGACTGGGAAAGGGGCTGGTGGAGACAGATGCTATCCTGATTTGTAAAAGGAAGAGGGGATTAGAGGAGGGGAGGCAAAATTCATGACTTGGTTATTGAACAGATAGTTTGTGAGCACTTAGAAAAGATGATGAGGAACTACAGGAGTTAGCATGGCATCTCAAGGGCCACTTCTCAACATTCACTGTGGGCGTCAGGCATCCCGACTTCTACGAGAGCTGGCAGAATGGATGTGGTGGTGAATGTATGCTGCTTGTTTCGTGGCTTTATAGGAGGTTAAAAAACAGAACACCAAGGCTATGCATTAATTACTTGCTACAAGCAGGAGGGACTCCTCAGGGCTGTACCCGGGGAATGGTGATTTATTGGCTTAATAGATTTGCATAAGGGCCAAAGTCAGAAGTCTAACTGGTTGATTGACAGACAGCATCCACCTTTAAGACAAGAAACCACAGGCTAGAATGAGGATCCAACAAAACAATAAGGACAAAGAGGTTTTTAAAGTTAAGCATCTACTTTGAAAAAGATTTAGAATGTGAAACTGTAAACTCAACGTGCTGCAAGAGATGACTAATGTGGCTTCCAAAACAATAAACGTGGTGGTGGGGGAAAGGATGGGAGCAGTGAGGATGTAGTGGGACGCACGGCTGGGGAGAGGCCAGACAGAGTGGGGAGCTGCTGTTCAGAACCGGCCCGGGAGCCAGACTTACCTATGCTTTCATCCCAGCTCTGCCACTCAGCAGCTGTGGGAACATGGCCGGCTGCTTATCATCTCCAGGCATCTGTTTCCTCATCTATCAAATGGGAAGGCAGATGTCACTAGTACCTCTCTCACAGGGCCATTTTGAGGATTAAAGGAGATAAGATATCTCGAGTGCTTAGCACGGTGTTTGGCACACAAGAAGCACTCAATGGATGTTGCTAAGGAGAAAACAATGTAGGAGTTGGAATGGTACGACTGGCATGAGCAGGTGTATGCTCTGGGATTAACAAAGGAACACGGTGTAGACGTGAGTGCATCCACTGGATTACTGCTTGTCCTTTCCCGTCTGGATTATCTAGATCAAGGGGGGCAATCGGAGTCCCTCTGCATTCTTCACAAGCGTAACCTCAGAGTACTGTTTTCTGTTCACGCGTCACATATGGAGAAGGCCACTGTCCACGAAGAGAACAACAAAGGACCAGCGTTCTCCTAACCTGCTATACGTATGACAGATTTACCAAGACCTGTGACTTAGTGAGCAGGCAAGGAGAGAAGATGGTCTCCAGACATGTGGATGGTTTGGGTGAGAAGAGGTAAATCCTGTGCGACTCTGGAGGCCAGGCAGCCCTTGGCGGGAGGCAGCTCCTGCCCTGAGCTAAGGAAACCATTCTAGGACGGGCTGTCCCACACGGCTGCTGCTGCTTGTTGGAGCAATGAGACCTGGATCTTGGAAGCAGGTAGGCAGAAGCTGGGTGGCTATCTGTCAGGAGTATGAGGGGTTAAGCAAAATCACACTGAAGGCCCTTTCTGATCCTAGTATTCTATGATTTTAGGAGACAGAATAACCTGGAATATGTTTAAGCTACAGTATTTAGAAGTAAGACATTATTCTGCAGAGGGGAGTCAATAGGTTTGCTCTGTAGCCTTGGCCTTGCTAAATCAGCATCAAGGGTGATTTTGATTTAAAAACAAAACAAAACAAAAAGAAACGTAAATGAATTAGAGGAAGCTTAACTGAATTTTACTGAACCACATATATTTGGGGACAGATTTAGCTTAAGAGTACAGGAGCCAAGCAATACAAGGCTTTCATTATCCTTTTACAGGGGTTGTATTCTGGGCGAAAGTGTATTCTGGAGCAAACAGAGGTGCATGTACAATACACCTGAACTGGTATCCTCATTAGCCAGTTTAGAAGGGGCCTCCCACGCTAGTAAGGGCGAAGGTGATCATAACAAAACACAGGCTGCCAGTCGGCTACACATTCAGAACACAGGAATAGAGAGAACCTGAAAATTACAGGAAGCAAACGTAGAAAGGATAAAAATGGAAAACTTTCTTGTACTGCGTCAAAAAAACCCCGAAAACAAAAAAAAAACACCCATGACTTGATCCCAGAAAGAGGCAAATGAGACAAACACCAGTTTCATTTTACAAGGGAGGCGAGAAGCACGTTTTGAACAGCATGTGTGGTGCTGTGTGCTGAGATATGGGAAGGCTCGTCTCGTCTTATGACTCAAAGAGGAGCAGATGGTCCGTGGGAGCTTGGGAAGGACTTTCTTTCCTTTCTGGGTGGAGGGTGGCAGGGGGTGCAGGGCTTGCCTGGGTTTGAAGCCCAACATACACCAAGATGTAAAGCAGGATGAGTAGTTGGGAGAGCAGCTCCCTTCTCAGTCTTGTGGGCAACTGTGTACTATTTAGGTCTTATTATTTAATATTCTATGCACTAACAATAAGTGTAAGACCATTCACCATAGCACTGCTTGTGAATGCAAAAAACAAGAAATCACCGAAATTACCAAAAAGTCCAATGGTTAACAAGTGATTAGACAGTTACTTATGAAATGTTCATATCCTGGGATATTCTGCAGCAATTGAAAAAAAAAAAAGACCTACATGTGTTGTGAACAGAATAGTCAGGATTGTATCATTAAAAGAAAAATGGAAGGTGGAGGTGAAAAATGGAATGAGGTGAAACACACACACACACACACACACACACACTTATGTACAGATACTTGTACTTGTGGGGCGCTTTCTTGGGAGGGAACCATCTCTTTGTGGGGTTGTTACACCACAGACACTACGGAGATGTCTCCCTGGCATCGGGACTAACAATGACCTGTTGGATGGCATCCAATGCCCTGAGGACACCAGATGCCTCCTGCCATAATTTCTTCTTCCATCTCTCCTTCAGGCAATTGCTGGTCAACCCCACTACGGCTACGGTGATGTTATGAGATGTTAGAGAACATCAGTGATTTCCATCAGTTCCTTTCATTCTTAAAAAATTAAGATATAATTCATACCATAAAATTCACCATTTAAAAAAATGTACAATTCAGTGGTTTTTAGTATATTCACAAGGTTACGCAACCATTACCAGTACCTAATTCCAGAACACTTTTATCACCCCAAAAAGAAACCCCATACCTACTGGCTATCATACCATTTTCCCCTCTCTCTCCCCAGCCCCTGAGAACCATGAATCTACTTTCTGTCTCTGTGGATTTGCCTATTCTGAATTTTTGAGATAAAAGGAATCATACAATATGTGGCCTTTTGTGTCTGGCTTCTTTCTCTTAGCATAATGTTTTCAAGATTTGTCCATTAATGTAGTACACATCAGTACTTCATTCCTTTTATGGCTAACTAATATTCCATTGCATAGATATTTATTTATCCATTTATCTGTTGATGGACATTAGTTTTCACTTTTTAGCTATTAAGAATAATGTTTCTAGAATAGGAAAACAGTAACTCACAAAGATGTATGTACTCTTATGTTGCCTGCAGCATTATTTACAATAGCAAAAATATGGAAATAACCTAAGTGTACACTGAAAGATAAATGGATAAGCAAGATGTGGTATATATGTGTATATATACATACATACAATAGAATATTACTCATCCATAAAAAAGATGAAATACTGCCATTTGTGACAACATGGATGGATTTTGAGGGTATTTTGCTAAGGGAAATAAGTCAGATGGAAAAGGACAAAAACCATATGATTTCATTCACATGTGAAACATAAAACAAAAAAGTAACAAACAAAACAAAAGAATAACAAACTCAGATACAGACAACAGAATGGTGGGGGTAAGAGTTGGGGGGAGAGTGAAATGGATAAAGGGGGTCAAATATATGATAACAGAAGAAAACTAGACTTTTGATGGAGAGCGTGCAATAGAGTATATAGATATCAAATTAGAATGTTGTACACCTCAAAATTATGTAATACACTAACTAATGTTAGTTACCTCAATAAAAATTAATTTAAAAAATAAAGAAAAAATAATGTTTCCATGAACATTTGAGTACATGTTTTTGCGTGGCCTTATGTTTTCACTTCTCTTGGATACATCCCCAGGAGTGGAGTTGCTGGGTTGTATGGTAACTCTATGTTTAGCCTTCTGAGGCCCTCCCAGATTATTTTCCAAAGAAGCTGTACCATTTTACATTCCCACCAACAGTCTATGAGGATAACAATGTCAAGCATCTTTGTATGTGCTTCTTGGCCATTTGTATATATTCTTTGGAGAAATGTTTATTTAGATCCTTTGCCCATTTTTAAACTTGGTTATTTGTCTTTTTATTGTTGAACTATATGTTGAAGTCTTACTTCATTATATATCCTAGATACAAGTCCCTCAGATATATTTCCTCCCATTCTGTGGGTTGTATTTTCACTTTCTTGATGGGGTCCTTTGAAATACAAAAGTTTTGGTGAAGTCCAACTTACTGGTTTTCCCTTTGCTTGCTTGCGCTTTAGGTGTCACACCTAAGAAACTGCTGCCTAATCCAAGATCATGAAGATTTACACCTATGTTTTTTTCCCTAATAGTTCAATAGTTTTAGCTCCTACAGTTAGGACTTTGATCCATGTTGAGCTAATTTTTGTATGTGGTATGAAGCAGAGGGTCTAACTTCATTCTTCTACATGTGGATATCCAGCTGTCCCATGATCATTTGTTGAAAAGACTATTCTTTCCCCCATTGAATGATCCTGGCACCCTTGTCAAAGTGATCATAAACGGAAGGGTTTGTTTGCAGACTTTCCATTTTATCCCACTGATCTATATTTTTGTCCTTATGCCAGTATCACGCTGTCTTGATTACTGTAGCTTTGTAGTAAGTATTGAAATTGAGAAGTGTGAGTCCTCAACCTTTGTTATTCTGCTTAAAGATTGTTTTGGCTATTCTAGGTCCCTTGAACTTCTGTATGAATTTTAGGATCAGCTTGTTTACTTCTGCAAAAAAAAAAAAATGGTCAGCTGAAATTTTGACAGGGCTTACAGTGGATCCATAGATCAGTTTAAGGAGTATGGCCATTTTCACAATCTTAAGTCTTTCAATTCATGAACATAAGATGTCTTGCCATTTATTTAATTCTTTAATGTCTTTCAACAATGTTCTGCAGTGTCCAGTATATGTGTTGCACTTCCTTTGTTAAATGTATCCCTCAGCATTTTATCATTTTTTGATGTTATTATAAATGAATTTTTCTTAACTTCATTTTCAGATTATTTATAACTAATGTATAGAAACACAACTGACTTTTGTTTATTGATGTTGTATCCTGCAACCTTACTGAATTGTTTACTAGTTCTAATAGTTTATTGGGGGGGGGGCAGGCGGCAGGATTCCTGAGGATTTTCTATATATATGATCATGTCATCTGAAAAAAGAGATTTACGTCTTCCTTTCCAACCCAGATGCCTTTTATTTCACTTTCTTGCCTAATTGTCTTGGCTAGAACCTCCAGTATAATGTTGAACAGAAGTACTCTCCCCTTTTTTAATTCTTTCTCTCTTCAACCACGGACTTGAAATGGGATGTAGCCCCTATAAAACTGGATTATACCATGTTAGTAGGATAGCCTTTTTTCATGTCCTTGCAGCAGATCCCGACAAATACTTGTCACAGTTTTTGTCAGCTATTCTAGGTCAAAACCATTAGCCGAAACACAAACTATGTGAGGGGTGTGGGGGGTAAGCAAATACTTTGTAGAACAAAGTCAATTTAGGATTACATAAGAAAGCACTCACTGCATAAGAGTTTTTCTGAGTAGGAAACTAACATAAAATAGCCAAGAATGTAATGTACATAGTGCTAGGGCTGGCTGAGTACATGAGATATCCTTAGAGGAGAGGCAAAAAGAGAGGGAACTATTATAGATTGGTTTAAGTATATCAATTATTTTTTAGGGAAATATTTCATAGGCAAATAGCACTACAGGGAATCAGTGCCACACAAGGCAGTAACACACAGAAAAGTAAGCATCTACACTTATAAAACTTGTTTTCTGCAGGATTCATAAGAAAATGCTAGCAGTGATGTTCTTAGGGTGAGGACTACGGTGGTGGAGGTGGAATTTTATACCTTTCTAAACTGTTTGAATTTTCCTGTTTCGTACTTTTATTTTTTTAAAAAAATCATGGTTAATTAAGCAGTGATTATAAAGTGCTTTATTTCTTAACTTAAATTTTTCTATATTAAAAAACACACAACCCCTACTAAATCTTATTGCAAAATTGAAACACCCTGTACAGTAAGTATGTAATTAGGGGCCTATCGAGAATTCTATCCCTCCGTTAGAAATACCTGAGTGGTGAGTAACCAGGGAACAGTCTAGAAAAATGAACAGGGAGGGTTATTTGAGTTCAATTATTCAGGACATGTCTGTCATCTTTGCTGAGTTAAAGAAGTAATAGCTGAGGGTGTCCCTCCAACAGGAAACAGGAACTGAGTGGGCAGCTCAGGGGGGTGGAGCTGGCCTTGGAAACAGGAAAGGGCAGAGTCTGTTTCTGGCTGGCTAAGACCCCTGCAGTTTTTCTGAAAATGCTGGCACAGGTATAGCAGCCTCCTGTCACGAAAGGGGAGAAACGGTGTACTACACAGCTAGCTGGCTAGTGTTTGTGGTTCAAATAAAGAAACCCGGACAGAGAGAATGGGGTGGGGGGATCCCAGGCCTGAGAGACGGAGGGTGGAGGGCAGGAATTCCAAGAGACAGATGTAGAGACTTTAGAAACTGCCCAGGCCAGTGCTGGTGCTGGGAGCTCGGGTAAGAGCTCCGAAGCCCACAGAGGCAAGAACTCTTTCTTCTCAGGGCTGTGGTCAGATTCTGCACAGAAGCTAGAGGAGCTTTACAAAGCAGAGCCAGAGGGGACAGCAGGGTGGACTTCTGGAGAGATTAGACCCCAAGTATGGAGGGTATGAGGAGCCTATGTTTCTTAGAAACATTGCTGATTGAATTCTTTCCTCAAGCTATCCGTTTGAACATCTTTGTTTAACATTCAATTTTTTTTCAGTTTGTTTTTGCTTTTAATCTCATCCTTTTCATTTGTAACCACGCATTCTTGTACCTTTTAAAAAAATATCCTCTCAATTTCTTAGTAAAATTTACTTTTTGAACACGTCAGCCAAGTTTGTCAGGAGGAAAGGTAGGTGTTTGCAGGCCCTGGTTGGTAAAGAGCCAGGAATAGGACGCCCTTTGTAGTCACCAGGGGAGAGTGGCAGCAGTGACAAGGTAGCTGGCACAGCTCAGAGCTTTGGGGAGAAAAGGGGACGAGGCGGGGTGAAGAAACTATAAGCTGGGAGGGAAACTGGGCTGGCTAGAGGGGCTGCGTTCTCGTGTCCTCTGTCACTTCTAGGGTAAACATTTACCAGGTGCCAGAGGGACTAGATGATAGTATCTAACGTGTGTTGAGGATTTACTATAGATTGAATAATAGGGAATTGACAATACTCAGCCATCTTAGTTGTACCAAATGGCAATATCCTGTGATTCAACCTAAAACAAGTGTTCTAAATGATTTGCACATATTTACCACATGGATTCCTCACACTCACTTTTAAGGTAGAAACTGTTTTATAGAGGAGACTAAAGCTCAGTGTGGTTGTGTAACTCTCTCAAGGTCACAGAGTGTGTAGTGGAGTCAGAAGTGGACTCGAGTCCAGGCAGTTGGGCTTCTAGGGTTATTCTTACAAACCCTATACTGCTCCCCTGGGCTGAGACTGAAGACTGAGACGCTCTGGAGAGAGCTCAGGCCCACATCCTCAGACAAGTTCTCTAAAATGAGGCAGGATCGACCAGGCCTCGGCCTGGGATTGCTGCGTTTCACTCTGTTCAAAGTCATGACACATTTCACAAAGCCCACTTATCCAACCTGTGCCTTCCGTGGGTCAGTCCTTATCTGCAGTCTGGAATAGCTTTACGTCACATCATTAGAAGACTCCTCTGAAGATGTATGGACATTTCAGTCAGTTTTGAATAGCCCCAAATGAGCAACTCACTTAGAGCCTCAGGCCAACAATGAAGTGGATTCCAGGCTCTTCTAAACTCAGGCCTGGGTTCCTGAAACAGCCACCTAATCCCATCTGACATTCAGACTCTGTCTCTGATCAGGTGTCATCTCAAAGTCTGGGTCATCTTCCCAGAACTCCATTTTTATTAAGTCATTCTTGGAACTGAAAATAGCTCCCCATTGCCGGGACAGTCACATGCAAACCCTTAAATTTGGCATCTAAAAAACTCCATTACTTAGTCTCATAGGTTCTTAATGGCTATCCTCTCCAGCAAACTCATTCTCATTTAATGCCTATTTCCACCATCACATCACTGTTTACCCTGCCAGGCTTTGCGCATTGAGTTTCCTTCCCTCTATCTCCTTACCAGTCTCAGTGCTGTCCTTTCTTATCATCCAAGCTCGAGCCGCGCACCTTCCCAAGGACCCCTCCTAAACTAAACCTGCCAGTGGTAAACTCTCAGTTCTTAGAACTCTGAGGACTTGTCTACCTACTAGTATCCTGTCACCACTATTTCAACTCTCCAAATAATGGAGAGAACCATAGGGACAGAGATCACGTTGTCGACCACATTCATCTCTTCAGCGTTTATCAAGTACCCACTCGGTGCCCAGAACTGTGGTCCACAGCACTAAAGCAGACATAGTCCTCAGGTTCAAGAGGCTGATGGGTCGGAAGAGAGATGGACTAAGTCAGAACATATAAAATTGCTGTTTTTGTAGGTTAAAAATTGGTTCCAAATTGGCAATTTAATAATGGCCCATTCTAAAGATAATTATCAAATAATGTAGTATGATCAGGGATAGAGACACAACCAGAGCATTTAGGGGGTACAGAAGTGGGTCACCAGCTTATCTTTTCAGGGTAAGGCCTGAGACTTTAGGAAGGCAGGGGTGAGAATTTGGAGTCATGCAACAAGGGAAGGATACTCTAAATACAGTTAACATGAAAATAGGCAAGGCAGTAAGAAAGAACAGGCAGACGGTAGGTGTTATGGGCTGAATTATATCTCTTCTCAACCCAATACTTCAGAATGTGACTATGTTTGCAGATAGGGCCTTTAAAGAGGTAACTAACTTAAAATGAGTCCTGGAGTGAGCCTTATAAGAGGAGGAGATTAGGACATATAAAGAGACACCAGGAATGCAGGCACACAGAGAACAGACCATGTGTGGCCACAGCATGAAGGCGAACATCTGCAAGCCAAGGAGAGAAGCCTCAGAAGAAACCAAACCCGCTGACATCTTGACATTGGACTTTTAGCCTCTAGAACTACAAAAAAAAAAAAAAAGATAATAATTTCTGTTGTTTAAGTCACATACCTGTCTGTCTATGGTATTTTTGTTATGGCAGCCATGGCAATCTAATGCTGTAGGGTTCTATGAACTGCTTGGAGTGGCTAGAGGGGAAAGGAAAGAACAGCAAGAGAAAAAACTGCAAAAACAGATAGGAGTGATGGTGTGTGGGGCCTTGACTGCTCTATTAATTGGAGCTGGAGTCGAGGGGATGGGAACTTTTGGAAGGTTTTAGGCAAGGGGGTGGGAGAATCACAAGGTGTTTTAAGTAGAGCGCCCCCGTGGAAGTGAGGAAGATGGATTTGATGGGGCAAGCCCAGAGGCAGAAAAAAACAATTAGGAGGCTGTTGGATTGGTGGCCACAAGCCATTAAGTGCTAAACAGAGAGACAGTAGTGTTAGGGGTTGAGAACTGAAAAATTCTTACAAGATGAATTCACAGTGACGGCTTCACTCCTCCCAGGGGAGGGGAGAAGGAGAGGGAGAAGCTGGAAGACACCCAGGCTTCTACCTATGAGTTCAACACTAGAAGCGGTGAGCAGATGGGGTGGAGAGAGGGGATTACCAGTGTGAGAAGCCTGTAGGGCAGCCAGGAAGAGATGATGTCAAAGGAGCAGTTAAGCATTCAAATCTGATGTCTGTGAGAGAGCTGGGCTGGGCTGGGCTGGCTGGAGACCTGGGAGCCCCCGGCACAGGCAGGTGTGGCCAGCAGCGCCCAGGCCCCACTCGTATCTCATGGGACTTCCACCATCTGTGTGCATATCGGCTCTTGGCATGTTCTCTGTAACTCTTTGTCAGACGTGGCCTTCAGGTTCCCAGAGCCTGTGTTGCCTGTGAACACAAAAGCTGGAAGTACTGGGAATGGACATCTCACAGACAACGGCAACAGGGGCAGGGGTCTCCACACTCTGGGCCCTTGCTGCTGATGGGACAACTCTGAGGATGACCCACACTGCCTCCAGAGCAATCCTGTGTGACCTGACTTGGTATCATGGCACCCCAGCGTGGTCTCCTTCCTTCCTGCTCACTTCTACTTCCCCTTCTGTTTTCCCCTCCTGGGAACACTTCCTAATAATCTCTGTCACATGAATCTTACCTGAGGGTCTGATTCTGGGGAACCTCACCTAAGACAGGGGGTATGAATGAGACCACTCCAGAAGGATATACAGCCAAGAAGGCAGCCCCCTAGGGACACCAGCTCTGGAGAGGCAGGCAGTCGAAGAGCAGACCGAGAAGGAAATGGAGGAAGGACAGCACGGGGGACAAGGAGAACCAGAAGAGGGGTTGCTGTGACAGCCAGGTGACAGCAACTCCCAGAAAGCAAGAGCTATTGGTGGTATCAAACAAAGCAGAGGATTTGAATAAGATAGGACTTGAAACATATTTACAGAATCTGGTGATGACAGACTCATGGCCTCGTCCCTGGTCCAAAGTGATGCGTGTCATTCTCTCTGGGTGTGTGGGTCCTCCCTTCCCTTCTTCCTCATGGTTTTCAATATATATGTTCTATATATACCTATGTTCTAGGATCTGTGTCAAGGCACACTCATTTCTAGTTCCACCTCTGGAATTAGAATTGTATCTTGAACTGGATGAAGACTTGATAGGTTGGGTCTCAGGCATCTGAGAGGTGGAGGGGAGGCTCATGTGTGTATAGAACTGAAGGGACAACAGGCTGATGGCCTCAGTTTTCCCTGTGGGGCAGGAAGCAAAAGAAGGAAGGGAAAGTAAGGAAAGTCTGGAATAAACACCAAAGGCCATGGAAAAGGGAGCCATCCAAGAAAGAGTGAAAAGATTTATTCAGGGCAGTGGAGAAAGAGGTCAGAACGCTGGGGAGCTCTCAGGCCCCAGGATGGAGGAGCAGCAAAGAAGACTGAACCAGTGGGCTGGGAGTGGAGAGGTGGGGGGGTGGTAGCAGCAAGGGACTTTTGAAGGTGGGGAGCTTCTCCCTGAGGCAGACTTGTGGCTGCGAATGGATGTGTTCCCACACGTGGGTGGGAAAAGATTGCTATGTTCTTTAAGGATTAGAAATAAAAATTTTGAGAAAAACTTTAGAGGTGAAAACTTCATGCATGTTAGAGAAGGTTTACACAAGCGCTTCTAATTTGAAAAGTCTTCCTGTTTTAAATGGAATACACAGTACTTAGGCCTGGCGCAAACTCACAGAACTCGTGTCACGCACATTTCATTTTGGCTATGGACAGAGCTGCACACAGGGTTTCTTCCTTATTGTTATGGTATGTCTTTGTGACCAAGGGGTGAGACATTCATAAGGAAGGTAGGAAAAGAGGTCTGCGTTTCTCTAGAATTGTATCGCCTGGGAGGCAGCAGCTAGCTACGAGAAAGCCACATCAGACTCTGGGCTTGTCAGAGTCTCATCAATGTGATATATTTTAATGTTTTTCTCGGCACAAGCCTGACTTTAACAATGAATTCAGAAAAAAAGAAGTGTGATAATAAATCACAAACAATAAAAACCAGCAGAGATTTCTTGTGACCCCGCCTCTGTAGCTCCCACATCCCACCAGCCTGTCAGATTATCTAAACGCACTCAGAGAGAAGATGCCGAAATCTGGCTGTGCCCTAGAGACAAAGGCCCCAGAGCCTTTCAGAAGCCCCCCAGCATCTTCCTTGGCAGGAGTCAGGACTGCTGCACTGGTCAAGATGGAAGCTTTTAGGGTGGGGCGCAGAGGGGATTGGGGGGCCAACAGGACAACGTGAAGACATGGCGGCCAGGAAGGGCATCGGAGGCTAGTGTGATCAGGCTTGGTCCAGTGCACAGCTCTGCCCAGGGCCGCGGCGAGGTGAGGGAGAGCCTGCAGAGAGCCACGGAGGTCTCGCCTACGGGAGAGCCATCTTTAATAATTAACAAATGACAAAAGGCACAAGGTCAGTAATGTGACCCCTAGTATTCTGGAACTATGAGCAATCGCCATACCTCAACAGCCTGCAGCTACATTACAGGCTCCCCAGACAAGGACGGCGGAGGAGGCTAGCAGAACGTGAAACACTCGAACTATTGTAACCAAAGGAAACCTGAAACCCGGTCGTCGATCTAAGATGCATTTGATGAGAGCCATGATTCAGCACTGGATGTGGGGAAGGTACAAGTGGAAAACAGTTCTTATAAATTGATGAAATCCGCAAGTCAGCCCAACAAAATTTTAGTTTTTCTCTTCTCAGTTTGTTAATACTCCAGTATGCATAACCAAGCAATGTTGAGCTTTCTTGTTTCCTGATATCTACGGGAAAAAAATCAGACACACGCTCTCATTTGTAAAAAGACAAAGATACTTGATCCAGAATACTTCTTTTACCCCAACCTTTCTCAGTTCAAGATACAGGGAGTATTTCTATTTTAATGCAACTAAATGAGACATCCAGCTCTTTGAAGGTGGGAGATGGTGCAGAGAAAGGAGCATAGTTTCAAGCCCCACTCTGCTGTTTATCAGCTGTGTGATGTCAGACACCATATTCAGTCCTTCTGAACCCTGAGTCATCTCAGTGAAAATCTGAAATAGTCAGCAGGGGAGGTGAGGAAGAACTGGCGAGCGAAATATACAGAAGGAAATCCAGGAGAGTGTGGCACACAGAAGCCAAGAGAAAACAGTGTTTTTAGGAGGGAGTGGTCAACCACGTTGAAAGCCGCTGTAAAGATGGGTAAGAGAAGTATCAGTTGCACCTGACAACCTGGAGAAAGGATCAAGGCACAAACCGAGACTGCTAAAATCTTAGATCACTATATTATTATTATTATTATTATTATTATTTTAATTTTTTTTTAAGGCAGGCTTTTTTTTAAAAAACCTTTTTTTAAAATCTTATTTTAAGTGTATTTTTCCAGGACCCCTCAGCTCCAAGTCAAGTAGTTGTTTCAATCTAGTTGTGGAGGGCGCAGCTCACAGTGGCCCATGTGGGGATCGAACCAGCAAACTTGTTGTTAAGAGCATTGCGCTCTAGCCAACTGAGCTAAGCGGCCACCCCAGATCGCTGTATTATTTGAAGAGACTTCTTTCCCAAGGTCTTATTGCATATTAATACAAAACAAAATCTGAGAACAAATTTTTACAACCCTGGTTCTTCCTTTCACTTTCTGTAATTTCTAGGTTCTCTGTGCCCATTTAAGGGAGAATACTAAGAGATGGGAGTAAACTACACCTAGACCATATAATTCGGGGCAGGCTCAGAAACATTTCCTCTTCATTGTAAGCGCATCTGATAACAATATTTTCTGGAATGATGTGCAACAAGTCTTTGAAATGCAGTCATTTCATGGTTAGTCCTAATTTAGGCAAATACAATTTCAGAATACTAAGACAAAGAAAAACAAATGACATAATAAGTCTTCTAGCACAGAGGTCTAAAAATAGTGGATTCTTTCTCCTGGCTCCATACACGAAGGAAAAGCTCTAGGCCACCAAAAGCTGGGCTGACAAAGCTCCGTGGAGGCCAAAGATAAGGCTCTCCTCAGCTGTGTACTGACTTCCTGGTGTAAAGGTGGACTGCTTATGAGCGGGAAGCACATTTCATCAACTAATGTTAATTGGAATGCCCTTCCCCCACTAAAGTTCTGGGTCACGCAGAGGTGGAGGCATCAGAGGGACTTAGAGACGTGGGGATGGAGAAAATGAGTCTTGAGAGGTGACAGGATTAGCAGTTACACAGTCATCCCTAAGCATGCGCCTGCATCAGCCACCCTAAAACAAACCTCTCTGACCTTCATCTGCTTCCTTCTGAGCACAACTTCCCACACCAAGTCCATACTCACTGTCTCTACTTCCTGACCGCCCATCCACTCTTCCACCCACTTCAATCTGGCTTCCTTCTCAAGCACTCATGAATAAATGCATACATGTCAAGGTCATGTCTTTATGTGGTCCAACCCAAAGGTCCCTTTCCTCCCTCCCTTTTAAACACTCTCAGGAGCATCCAACACAGCACTCCCACCTTCCTGACTTTCTTCCCTGGCTTCCAGGAGCCCCAGTGCCTGGATTTCCTCTACACTGATTTCCCCATCTCCTCTGCTGGCCCCTCAACTTCCTCCCAACCTCTTCTCTCACTTTCCTCTCTTCCTGGTGATTTCAATGTATTCAGAATTTTAAGTATTATGGGCCAAACGTTCCAATTTCGCCAATGAGCTTCTGACTTGTAGACCCTACTGAGCTCTCAATTTTGAATAGCTATTTGGCATCTCAAACTTAATCCATGCAAAACTGGAATCTTTATTTTTCTCTCCCAAGCTTGCTCTTCTCAAAGTCTGTGCCATCTCACCAAATGGCATCACCATCTATCTACCCACCTGTTCAAGTCAAAAGCCTAGAAATCACTCTGGACACTCATTTCCCTCTTTTCTGCATTCAATCGACCAAAGACCTGCCAGTCCCACTGCCAAAACATGTCTCAACTAGGTGTGCTTCTTGAGTGTGTCACTGCCACCACCAGGACGTCTTTCATGGACGACCACAATGTTCTAACCCTTCTCCTCGCTTTCCGTGTGCTGCCTGCGGTCCATCTCACACCACAGCCAGAGCAACACCCTAAAACCACCAGACAGATCGTGAGCATTCTCTGCTTCTGCTAGAGGCCCTGGGCGCCTTCCACTGCACGTGGAAGAAGGCTGGAGACCTGGCTCCTGCCTCTCTCCCTGCCCTTCTGGCTACACTACCCTCTTCTCTGTCCCTGTGCACCTGCGAGCCAAGGTCTTGCCTGCCTGGGGGCCTTCGTGCTCCTCAGAGAGAGGCATTCCCCAACCTCCTCACTATAAACCACCATGTTTCCTTCGTGCCTCTGCTCACCACCTGCAACTAGCTGTACACAAAACAGGGTCCCCGCTAAGTGGAAGCTTCGAGAGAGAGAGCAGGGCCCCTGCCCACGGCGATCGTGGGTGTGGCCATCCCACTAGGTGAGTGAACAGAGGTGCTCGATGAGTGACACTGGGTGGGGACGCAGTGCTCTGGGCTCTGGCTCTCCTGAACAATAGATGAGTCAGCACTGATGGCAGCAGCTAGTGTGAGAGAGAGCGGCCTGCTTCTCCGTGGGAAGACCGGCCACCTCGCGCTGCCATGCTGCACAAAAGCGCCCGCCGGCCTCTGGAGTCAGGCTGGGCTCAGCAGTTCCCTGACTTGGACCTCAGTGGGCAGTCACTGCAGAGTGGGGGTATTTACTTAAAAACAGAGACAACACAGAACCGTTTTAGGCAGGCTTCTGCCCAGGAGGTGGACGGGCCTTCAGGGTTGCCATCTAAAGTGGAGATGATTCCCGATGGCTGCCTTCCCACCTGTCTGATTGCAGATTCCAAACACTTGGCTCTAGTCAAGAGGTGGCAGGCAGGATGAAAGCTTCTGTTGCCATAGCAACCACAGTGCTCCTGGGGCCTAGGCTCCAGGTTTCAGATAAACAACTATTCAGAGAAGTGAAGAAAACGAGCAAAGCAGAGAGGGACAAAAATGGAAAAATCGCAAGAAGTAACCCAACAAGTGCTGCAAGACACTCTGAAAACAAAAGGAAAGAGCTGGGACTAGAATCCTCCCACAGGATGGCCTCCTGGGGGGACTTAGCAGAACAAAAGGCCCCATTGACACAAACATCTGTTACTACTAAACACTTAGGAATCAATATTTTCCTAAAGGTTTTTCTTCCCCCATTGGCTTTAAAGGGTTACTGTCTGCCAGGCTACCAAACGCAAGCTTCTCCCAGTCCACAGCCACCACATGGAGTGACTAGTAGAACTTCAAAGGAAGAATTTGGTCCGGGAAATGACCTTGGCTAGTTGTTTTCCTGAATAGAGACACCAGGAAAATGTCAGAAGGCAAATCCAAACCCGCACCCTGAAAGACTTAAAACATAACAATCACGTCCCTGGGAGGATGAGTAATCCAGTCCAATTTAATTTCGAAAGGAAACAGCATATTTAATGCAGGGCCTGGGTGTGTGTAGCAGGGAAGGAGGAGTGGGTGAGAGAGCAGCCCAGGTAAAGGGGTCGCATGGCTCTTTACCTCAACACCTGCATCTCCTCCGGGGAGCTCCGCACCTCGTCCTGTAGGCGACGCCAGCGCAGGGAAGCCCGCAGTTCCTGCTGCTCCCGGGCCTCGTGGGGGGCCAGCTGCTTGGGCCACAGACACACAAACACATGTGCACAAAACACAGTCACTGTTGTCCTCGTGCAAGGTCAGAGCCCCCGGCGGAGCAGCTGGCTTTGTTTCAGGGACGATGGCGCAGACAGCCTCCCTGCAGCACCCTGTGCCCCTCAGAAAAGTCAGGGGCCAGAGGGGCCTCAGGTCCTCCCACAAAGAACCAGCTGCTCGCTCTCCTGCTGCCTGTTTGGGAGGAGCCCCCTGGTCCCAGAACCTCCCCCTACCTGGCCCTGGAGAGAACAGGCTTCCCTGGGGGGCCATTTTCACGGTGGTTCCATCCAGCCCTTTCCTGCTTTGTCTTTCTGCACAGGGTGGGGAAGGTCCTTCCACTTACCTCCCATTTTCCCAGCCCTCAGTTTTGTTAAGGGCTGTTTACAGTGGAGCCTGCTAATACAGCCCAGATGATTCTGTTTGCATCTAACCAGAAACAGTGCACTGCCTGGGCTCGCTCTGCACGAAGGGGAAGGCCACCGCACCCTGCCCTACCTGACACAATCAGCCACTGTCACTGGATGTGCCCACCAGGTTCCATGGCTATAGTCTCGTTAAGGGAGGGCAGCAGAACAGCCACGGGGAAGGAAATGTCAGTTATCTAGAGGCATTTCTGGAAATGAAAGGTCTCTAGTAGTTCATTCAACAGATATTTACTGAGTCTCTGCGAGGCCTGGGGACATATGGACACCCCATGGAGGCCGGGGGTGGGGGTGTGTGGGTAATAAGAACACTAACATCAGAGCATAATGATGAAGGTGAAGGAAGAACCCGGGTGTCCCCTGGCCAACCAGGGTGGTCAGAAGGCTTTCCTGAGAAGGTAGGAGGGGCTGAGCTGGTCGCCAGGAAAAGCAGCAGTCAGCCAGGGGAGGAGGAATTTCAGAAGGGAAATCACGTGCAAGGTTCGTGAAACCTGGAAAAAGCATGAAGTGTTTTGAGAACGGCAAGGGAAGTGGTCAGGTGAGGAGCAGGCTGCCACTGGAGAGGGACAGAGGTGAAAAGAGGCCAGCAGAGTCCAAGTGATCAACACTCTGTGTGTCCTGTTGATATGAACTGAGCGACGTCCCTCTGCCCCCAAATTCCCAAGTTGAAGCTCTAACCCCAAATGTGCCTATACCTGAAACGGGGCCTTTAGAGAGGTGACTGAGGATCTTAAGGTCACAGGGGTGGGGCCCCCATCCAACAGGACTGGTGTCCTTAACAGAAGAGATAAGAGGCACCAGAGCTCTCTTTCTCCACATGTGCACAGAGGAAAGGCCATGTGAGGACACAGTGAGAAGGTGGCCGTCACCAAGCCAGGGAAGAGAGAAACCAAGCCTGACTGCTCCTTGATCTTAGACTTCCAGCCTCCAGAACTGTGAGAAAACAAATGTTGGCTTAAGCCTCTCAGTCCTGTACTATTCTGTTATGGCAGCCAGAGCTGATTAAGACACCTGTGAAAGAGTTTAGACCTTTATCCTGGTTGATGACAAGTTATACGATCCAATCTCACAGCTAACTCAATTCACTTCTCCTACAGAATGCCACTCCGAGTGGAGCGCTGGTTTCTAGCTCCTTGTTCCTACTTGACTTCCTACTCCCCAACTCTGCCATGCTCGCTAATGCTCAGTACTGCAGAGTGACCAATGGTCCTCACGCCCTCTTCCCTGGGGCAGCCCGTTGCTGCCCAGGAGAGTCCTGTGAGGGGCCCACCCTTCCCTGCCCTGAGCAGCACTCCTTTCCTGTGTGGAAGGTCTGCTATGCACACTTGTCAGGGACCAGCAGCAGCTCAGTCTCACTCAGCCTTCAAGGGAGGAGTCTGAGTGCTAGAAGTGCTGTGGAAATATTCCCAAGTTTGGGGCTGGTTCTACAATGGCCACTTTGCCTTGGGGTGTTTGTGTTTTCACATATTGGAGAGTTACTGTATGCACCTTGAACGATGGTGGGCGGGGCTGTCCCCTATGCCAGGTGAGAGAAAAAGAAGGGGTAGAGAAACCTCAGCTCTTACTTTCCCTTTGAGCCCAAGTCAGAAGTCATCTCCTCCAATAAGACTTTCTGGATTGTCTCAGATCTGGCCTCTCCCGCCTTTGAACTTGTATAATACTTGGTGTTTACCTGGTTTCTAACTTATTTTCTTCTTCCTTCCACTATGTGCTTTTCTTATCTCTGCTATTGGACTATGACCTCTTTCAGAGCAGGGCTATGTCTCATTCATCCTTCTATCCCCACAGACAGAGCATAGAATGGACACACGGAAGGCGTGCGGCTGTGAGATGCAGCCAGGACGGCTTTGTGCCTGTCAGTGGGGATGGACGCATTCACAGCAGCTAGAGGTGGGGCCCCTGCAAAGAGACTCAGGAACAACCCCTGGAAGTGCAGGCGGGGCAGGGCAGAGGAGCAGTGCTCTCTGGGGACGCAGGAGACAAAAGGACAGAAAAAGTCATCATCAGATGCCTGAAATACATTCACAGTTACCAAGAATAGCACACATCTGATTGTCTCAGGATGGAAGCACCCCAGGGAAGAGAAGGTGACAGAGGCACATTTGTATGAAGCCTATTTAACCGTTCCTGAACGCCTGCTGTGTGTCAGGCACTGTGTTAACCTCATTTACACATTAGCCTCATCACCCTGCAAGGGCAACCATTCTCATACCCACTTTACAAATGAGGAAACTGACGCCCAGGGAGGGTGGTAAACAGCAGAGCTGTCCCAAGCCTGGTCAGGCCCTGAACCCAGCCTCCTTTCCCGAATATGCCATGTGGCCTCTCTTCATGGGACTCTGTCTGGCAGGGGACACAGACGTCTGCACTGCTAGCTCTCCAGGGGTGGGAGCCTGAGTAAGACGTAGCTCTGCTTTGAAAGAGGTCGTAGTCTAGAGGTGAGGAGAGAAGGAAGAAGGAAAAAAAATGAGAAAACAGAGGTAAGTACCAAACCCTGTGGTGGTTCGAAGTTTCTAGAAGAGTAATATTAAATTGTGAGCAGAATGATTGGTCTGGGCTATCCAGAGGTGACCTTGAGCTGGCTGGTGAACAATTAATAGGATTTCAACAGGCAGAAGGAACTTGAACAAAATCAAATAGGTATGCACAAACGTGGGAACCTCAGAAAATGTTCAATAGTCATGTGTGAGGGATGGGGAAGATAGGGAAAAGAAATGACCAAATATTAGGAACTGGAAAATAAGCAGGAAGCAGTTTAGCTGCTATATCCTCATTAAATTGGCGGCCAGTTCTTTACAGCAGAAGTTGTACTGGGAATGTGTTGATTGGGTCTGGCCCCTGGGTATGTTTACTTTGCATATTTTTCAAATTAGTAAATTTCACATACAAATCCAAATTTATAACTTTCTTTAAAAAAACAGAGCGTCTAGGCTATCATGAGCACTCCCTTCAACACGACAGTTGGTCAGAGAGGAGGCACGGCTGCTGGTTGGCCACCGTCCTTACCATCCCCTAATCTAGAACACCACGGGCTCCATTCTGCACCACTTGCCAGCAGACATCTGAGATTATGACTCCCGATTTAACTTAATCTCATTGCTTAAAAAAAGAATAAAAAATAGCAAAATACAGTCAATGTGTCCACAGCCAGAACCACAAAGGCGTAGTGCTTGAGTCACATGACCTTGAGTAGTGCATGACCTTCTCTGCAAGCCTAGGCTCAAATGTCCCCCTTTCAGAGATGCTTTCTCTTAGCACCTTCTAAAACAGCACTTCTGCCATCATTATGTGGCTTCATGGTCCCCCCTGACTCGCTACAGATGCGTTTGTTTGTCATTCTGTCTCCTATCACCAGACTGCAAACCCCACGGGACACAGGGACTCCCCTTTCTCCTAGAACAGCACCTGGTGCGTACTAAGGACTCAGGACGTGTCTGTTGAATGAATACTATGAATAGAATTGGACTCCAGGGAGGGAAATGCTTAGGGTCACTTTAAACCTACCTGCTGCGCTTTGGCCCAGAACACATCTTCCAAGTGAGTGGCAAATCCTTCACTCAGCCACTCTTCTGTCCAGTCACGGGCCCCAATGGCTAGGCCAAACCAGGCATGAGCAATTTCATGGCAGAGACGGGTCCCACAGAGATGGCTCCTTCCAATCAAGGTGCTCTGAGAGAGGAACACGATGTGTGGGCTGTGGATAATGAGGGAGACAACACACAGTCTTGTTAGAGCCTGTCCTGGGGGGCTGCCCCACGGGGCAGTGTTCTCAGCCGCTGAGCCTGTTATTATCATGTGCGTGCTAGCTCATGACCCGTAGGCTTGCAGCTCAGGTGCTTTTAGAAATGCATAAAGTGGCAGTTTACATTGCTGGCAGCGATTCAGGTTGCCGTTTCTGCCAAGCAGTTGTCTCCGTCATCAAACAGCTATTACCTGTAATCAGTAACCTGCACCCCAGTTTTACACTGAAGAAATTACAAGGCAATGGAAGCATTTACTCGGAAATCTGGACTGTAAAAGAAGAGCAGGTGTGAGAATGTGAAGCCCATGCTGTCGAGAGATGATCAAAGAAGACCCTTCAGCCAAAAATCCGAGTGGCTTACGAACAAATTGAGAAGTCGTGCAGAAGGACAGGAAAGGCTGAGGAGAATGGAACCCAACATTTTCCATTTCAGACTGGGGCTGGTTTCAGAGTTAAACTAATAGGTGCCATGGATGGGTGACTTTTCCAAGAGACTTAGATAAAGGTTGAGTCTCTGTAAGGCAAACGTTTCAATGCTATCATCTCCTATCTGTAGATGCTTACATGTTCACGTGGCGTAAGAAAATTATGCAGAGAGAGACAGAGAGAGAGAGAGAGACACACAGAGAGAGAGAGAGAGAGAGAGAGAGAGAGAGAGAGAGAGAGAGAGAGAGAGAGAGAAAGGGAGTTAACCCACCCAGGTGTGCAAACGGCTCCAGGGCTGGCACCAGCCAAGGAGATTTATCTAATCTCATTTTCCATACTTTGTTTTAAAACTCAAAATACCATGATTAGAAATGCACAGACGCAATGGGAGGAGGGAGGGAGGCTAAGAGAGAAGAGGTAAACAGAATACCTCCTATGCTTCCACCTTCAGCATTTCTCCAGGACTTGTTTGCAGTCTTATTAATGAAGAATTTGCTCTTAACAAAAAATCTCTCCTCCCTCAATTGGACAAAAACAGTTGTGAAACCTTCCAAATTAAGAAACTGTACACACTGGTTTCTTCCTTCAGAAGCCATTTGTTACCAATCGTGTCAGCTCTGCACAAGCCAGGACGGCTTGCAGATTCCTCCTCCGCCCACGCGGCCACCAGTAGAGCAAACCCCACCTGTATTTCCCACTGCACAACATCACCCATTCAGCTCAGAGAGCCCAACTGCAATCACGGGAGTCGTATGCCAAAACAGACAGCTTTTATATGAAATAATAACACGGCAGACACGCAAATGAAAAAGCACCTGCCAGGCTCACAGCAGAGTCCACCAGAAACTCCAGATATTAAAAGTGCATCGGGGGCATCTATGACACAGAGGCGTAATGCAGCAGGCACCAACAGTACTTTAGAGCACTAACTCAGAACAAAATAAGGAAGGAAGGAAGGAAGGAAGGAAGGAAGGAAGGAAGGAAGGAAGGAAGGAAGGAAGGAAGGAAGGAAAAGAGGAACGAAGAGATGGAAGGAGGGAAGGAAAGAGGGATGGAGGAAAGGAGGAGGGAGGGAACTGAGAGGCACAAGAGCGAAACTTCCTCTTACTGAGAAAGTCGCCCATAGAGAAGACAAACTGTGCAACCTGGCATTTTCAAGTAAATGACCCCTTGCTCTGGCATGTGCAGTGCTACAAAGAAAAGCCACAGAAATGTACCAAGTAAATAACATTCCAGACATACTGTTGGCAGCACTTCACCCTTTTGGCTAAAACAAAATACAAGTAACATCAGGCCTTATAAACAGGCTCAGAGACAAGGCTGCCGCAGAGGGGTCTGCCCGCCAGAGACCCAGACGGTGCACCATCCTTAGACACTAAAAGGCTGACCCCTGCGTTCCACTCAGGAAGGTTACACAAGCTGATGGCTGTTCTTGAAGAAAAAGCCTGCCCTGTCCTCGGTGACCCACTAGCTGTTTTGTCCCAGTGGGAGAGCCTAGCCAAGGCCCATTTATGCAAATATCAAAGTCTGCGAGGGCCTGAAGGAATGTACAAAGGCAGCTGTGTGGGGGGTAGCATTGTGCTTCCCTGCCCTTTAATTTTTCCCTTCCAGCATTTTGTCTACTCCACCAGGCCTCTTCCCCCACCTGCCAGGCCCTGGAACCTGCTGGCTGGGCTCAGGACAGGCCCTGGCATTGCTGGAATCCCACCTAAGTTCCTACTTCCCATCCTCAATGCTTTCTTTCTGGCCGGGGATAAATGTATTTCCTACTGTCCTCTGAGAAAGACTGAAGCTTCAACACCCTCCTAGATCGGAAGGAAGGGAGTTTCACTGGCTATAAATGACCCACCCTAGTATCAGTGGAAAACATGACCTTCTCCCTGAAGAGCAATTTTCCACTTGAGAACCAGACCCCAAATCCTCCTGCTGCGGAGTTTGCCCTCTAAGGTTGGGTTTCACCTGTGGGGTGCTCTGGGGTTATGTTTCCTTATGAAGGAAATGCTTTTGTAAAACTAGATTAAAACAGAGTGAGGTTTTGATAACCTTTCTCAAACATTGTTAACAAAATTCTAATATAGTAGGACCAATAGCATTTTCCTTCAAGGAGAATTTCCTCCTCTCCTTCTGACACTAAATATCAGAATTTCTCATGGTAAGTAGAATTTTTAAATTTCTTTTTTCACCAGTGAATGAAGAAAAGTCTAATGCTCTTAAGTTTACTTCAAGGAGTAATATTAAATATTCCTTTATCAACAGATAATCTGTTTCATGCCCACATTTCAAAACAGAATGAAAGTTAAGAATTTTCTATCCCTACCTTAACCTTGATTTATAAGTTTCACCCCTGCGCTCCTCACACAGTCCCCATTCTCAGAACCCTTTTCATGGTCGTAATCAGCCACAGGTCATCAGTCTTCACTCTGACGGGGCCCATTTGAAAACGGGTTTCCTTTTTCCTCCCCCTGAAAAAGCCTGTGTCAACTGCCTCTACAAATGGCCAACTGTCCATTCATCATCATTACAGAGGATGGAAGATAATCGCTTCAATGACATCTTCATCCTAAAAACTTCTTTTTCTCAAATCACAGTTTATCATTTTGCCCAAATAAGAGATGGGCAGGAAAGTTGTATTTTCGACTCAAAAAGCAGAAGCCCTCTTGCTTGTATTCTCCATAATAAATTCTCTTTCACTACAAGTGGTAGAGGAGGATGAGGAGGGGACGGGGTGGGAGTGGGGTGGGGGGATGGGGGGTGGCGCAGCACAGAGTGACAGCAGGACACGTGTTCTCATTCTTTCCCAGGAGACCACCGGCTGGGCTGCCTCCCCACAAAGGCCACGTGGTACGGCCGCCCTGCCCCTCTGAGATTAAAAATATCATTTCTGGTCCGAAAATCGTTTCTCAAGCCTGTTCTGAATAGCTCCCTCCCCACCCAGATTAGAAGGCTGTGTCTGTTAATTTGAAACATGCGTCTAGCAGAGGAGGAAGGAGTGCCTTCATTACTCAGGAGCCGCTCCAATCCTTCGGGAGGAATTCAATTTGGAGCGGAAATGGAGAATTTCATCAGATCTTAAGCAGGGGCTGGCGTGTGATTTATTTCTGCTTTGTCCAGGGAGACGTGACCAGCGTGGACCATCTTGCTGTTTAGCACCTGCTTCAGCTGGTCAGAGACAGTTCTGGGTGGGGTGGGACCAAGGACAGGAAATTGCTTTTGGTTAAGGGCAAGAATCCCTCCCATTATACCGGAGCAAATCCCATTCCCCTCAGGGGAAGTAGATTCACTTTTTATACAGATCCCTGGAAGGAGTGTCCAGGAAACAGACTAATATTTATCAAGCTTGAACTTCTTGTGGGTTCAGTTTTACACAATTTCAATGACACATGGAGCCCAATTTCCCATTATAAAGGAAGAACCAAGAAAGAGGGAAACTGAGGCTCCTTTCCTGCCAAAGTCAAACTGGATAGTTCTAAAGCTCCCATAATCATGTGAAAGCAACCATTGTTTGCATGACTTGATTATTTGCTAGTTTAATTTAGACAATAGAAAAGTAGATGCCCAGCAGCCTTGGGCAATGTGAAGGGGAGGACAATGCCTTACCCTCCCTTAGGCTCAGAACAGCTTCTCTTTTCTTGTGAAGGTGATATATGCCAGCACTTCAAGTCAAATGTTCAGCTCCCATCCCTTCATCGCTGCCATGAAATCCCTTAGTCCCCCTCTCCTGGATGTAATGGGGGATGCACTTCTGTCCCAAAGGCAAAGTGGGGGAGGGTCCGGAGGACCTGGCAGGGCCCTGTTCCCCTCTGGCTCTGACACTGTTCCCTAGGCACTAGTCACCTTCCTTTCCCCTCTCTGGCATCCTGCTGTGGCCACAAAGTGTAGAAACTACAGCCTTAGGAGATGGGGGAAATATTCTTTTGGGGATATGGGATTTTCAACAGTCTGAGGTGGAAACCAATTCTAAAAATTTAAGGAAAAACTTACTACATCTGATCAACACGGGGATCTCAGTTTAAGAGAAAAAGATAACATTATTCAGAATAAGTTTTTGTTACATAATTGTTTTATTTTTCCATTAAAGTGACATACAATATTATATTAGCTTCAGGTGTACAACATAGAGATTAGACATTTTTATAACTTACGCGGTGATCACCTCAATATATCTAGTACCCACCTGACACCATACAAAGTTATCATATTATTGAATATATTCCTTATACTATACCCTATATCCTCATGATTATTCTGTAACTAATTTATACTTCTTAATCCCTTTTCCAAATGGCAAACATCAAAATGTTCTCCTTATCTAGGAGTGTGTTTCTGTTTTATTTGTTTGCTTATTTTGTTCATTAGAGTCCACATGTAAGTGAGATCATATGGTATTTGTGTTTCTCTGTCTGACATGCTCCACTCAGCACAATGCCTTCTAGGTACATCCACCTTGCCATTGTTGCAGATGGCAAGATTTCATTTTTTTACGACCAGCTAATATTCCATTGTATATATGTACCACCTCTTCTTTTTTTTCCCCCCTTCATTTGTTTGTCTTGTTCTTTTGTTGTTTTCGGTTTATATACCACATATCAGTGAAATCATAGGGTTCTCTGCTTTTTCTGTCTGACTTATTTCACTTAGCATTACACTCTCAAGATCCATCCATGTTGTCACAAATGCTCCTATATCATCTTTCCTTAACGCCGAATAGTATTCCATTGTGTATATATACCACAACTTCTTTATCCATTCATCTATCAAAGGACATTTTGGTTGTTTCCATGTCTTGGCCACCATAAACAAAGCTGCAATGAAAACTGGAGTACATGTGTCTTTATAGAGAAATGTTTTCAGATTTTTTGGGTAGATACACAGGAGAGGGATTGCTGGGTCATATGGTAATTCTATTCGTAATTTCTTGAGGAACCTCCACACTGCCTTCCATACTGGCTGCACCAGTCTGCATTCCTACCAACAGTGTATGAGGGTTCCTTTTTCTCCACAGCCTCTCCAACACTTGTTACTATTTGTCTTGTTGATGATAGCCATTCTGACTGGGGTGAGGTGATATCTCATTGTGGTTTTCATTTGCATTTCTCTGATGATTAGTGATGTTGAGCATTTTTTCATATGTCTATTTGCCATTTGTATATCCTCTTTGGAGAAATGTCTCTTCAGGTCCTCTGTCCATTTTTCAATTGGGTTGTTTGTTTTTTTGTTGTTGAGTTTCATGAGTTCCTTGTATATTTTGGATATTAGCCCCTTATCAGAGGCATTGTTTGCAAAAATCTTCTCCCATTCAGTTGGTTGCCTCATTATTTTGTCAATAGTTTCTTTTGCTGTGCAGAAGCTTTTCAGTTTCATATAATCCCATTCGTTTATTTAGTTTTTACTTCCATTGCCTTTGGAGTCAAATTCATAAAATGCTCTTTGAACCCAAGGTCCATAGGTTTAGTACCTATGTTTTCTTCAATGCAGTTTATTGTGTCAGGTCTTATGCTTAAGTCTTTGATCCATTTTGAATTAATTTTGGTACATGGTGACAGATAGCAGTCCAGTTTCATTCTTTTGCACGTGGCTATCCAATTCTGCCAGCACCATTTATTGAAGAGGCTGTCTTTCCTCCATTGTATGTTTTTAGCTTCTTTGTCAAAAATTATCTGTCCATATTTACGTGGTTTTATTTCTGGGTTCTCAATTCTATTCCATTGGTCTATGTGTCTGTTTTTCCGCCAATACCAAGCTGTTTTGATTATTGTAGCCCTGTAGTACAAGCAAAAATCAGGGAGTGTGGTACCTCCAGTATTGTTCTTTTTTTTTAAATATTGCTTTGGGTATTCAGGGTCTTTTGTGGTTCCAAACAAATCTGATGATTTTTTTGTTCTATTCCTTTTAAAAATGCCATTGGGATTTTGATGGGGATTGCATTAAATCTGTATATAGCTTCAGGTAATATGGCCATTTTAACTATGTTGATTCTTCCACTCCATGAGCACGGAATGTCTTTCCATTTCTTTGTGTCTTCTTCAATTTCTTTCAAAAATTTCTTATAGTTTTCAGCATATAAATCCTTCACATCCTTGGTTAAGTTTATTCCAAGGTATTTTATTCTTTTTGCTGCAATTGCAAAAGGAATTGTTTTTTTTCTATCTTTTTTTCTGAGATTTCATTGTTGGTATATAGGAAAGCAATGGACTTTCGTATGTTGATTTTGTAGCCAGCAACTTTACTGTATTCATTGATTGTTTCTAATAGCTTTTTGAACCACCTCTTCTTTATCCATTCATCCATTGATGAACACCCAGGCTGCCTCCACATCTTGGCTATTGTAAATAATGCTGCAATGAACATATGGATGTGCACATCCTTTCAAAGTAGCATTTTGGGTTTCTTCGGATAAACATCTAGAAGTGTGATAACTGGGTCCTTCTTTGTCTCTGTTATAGCCTTTGTTTTAAAGTCTATTTTGTTTGCTACAAGTATTGTACCTGAGCTTTTTTGTTTGTTTGTTTCCATTTTCATGAAATATTTTTTTCCATCCTTTTACTTTCAGTCCATGTGTGTCTTTCTATCTGAAATGAGTCTCTTGCAGGCTGCATATATGAGGGTCTTGTTTTCTTATCCATTCAGCCTCCCTATGTCTTTTGATTGGAACATGTAATCCATTTATATTTAAAGTAATTGTTGATAGATATGTAATTATTGCCATTTTATTATTCATATTTTTTATCTTTTTTTCTTCTTAAACAAGTCTCTCTAACATTTCTTGTAATACTGATTTGGTGGTGAGAAATTCCTTCAGCTGTTTCTTGTCTGGGAAGCTCTTTATGTGTCCTTCAATTCTAAATGATAGCTTTCCCAGGTAGAGTAATCTTGGTTGTAGGTCCTTACTTCTCATCACTTTGAATATTTCTTGCCAATCCCATCTGGCTTGTGAAGTTCCTGTTGAGAAATCAACTGACAATCTTATGGGAGCTCCCTTGTAGGTAACTAAATGCTTTTCTCTTGTTGCTTTTAAGATTGTCTCTTTAAATCTTTGGCATTTTAATTATGATGTGTCTTGATGTGGGGCTTCTTTGGGTTCATCTTGTTTGGGACTCTGTGCTTCCTGGGCTTGTATGTTTATTTCTTTCACCAGGTTAGGGAAGTTTTCTGTCACTATTTCTTCAAATAGATTTTCAATTCCTTGCACTCTCTCTTTTCCTTCTGGTACTGCTATGATGCGAATGTTGGTATGCTTGATGTTGTCTCAGAGGCCCTTTAAACTATCTTCATTTTTTTGGATCCTGTTTTCTTTTGGCTATTCTGATTAGGTGTTTCCTGCTACCTTATCTACTAAATTGCTGATTGGAACCTCTGCTTCATCTAATCTACTGTTGATTCTGATAGTGTAGTCTTTATTTCAGTTATTGTAGTCTTCATTTCTGACTTGTTCTTGTTTATGTTTCCTTCATTCTTTCTTTCCTTCCTTTTTTCCTTCCTTCCTTTCTTTTAAAGATTTTATTGGGGAAGGGGAACAGGACTTTATTGGGGAACAGTGTATACTTCCCGGACTTTTTCCAAGTCAAGTTATTGTCCTTTCAATCTTAGTTGTGGAGGGCGCAGCTCAGCTCCAGGTCCAGTTGCCATTGTTAGTTGCAGGGGGTGCAGCCCACCATCCCTTACAGGAGTTGAACTGGCAATCTTGTGGTTGAGAGGACGCGCTCCAACCAACTGAGCCATCTGGTAGCTCAGTGGCAGCTCAGCTCAAGGTGCCGAGTTCAATCAGTTGCAGGGGGTGGAGCCCACCATCCCTTATGGAAGTCGAGGAATTGAACCGGCAACCTTGTAGTTGAGAACCCACTGGCCCATGTGGGAATCAAACCGGCAGCCTTTGGTGTTAGGAGCATGGAGCTCTAACTACCTGAGCCACCGGGCCAGCCCTTGTTTATGTTTTCTATCTCCATTGTTATGTTTCCTATCTTTGTTCTGAAGTTTTCACTGAGTTCATCTACTATTCCCCTAAATTCATTGAGCACCTTTATAACCAGTGCTTTGAACTCTGTGTCTGGTAGTTTGCTTGTCTCAATTTTGTTTAGTTCTTTGCCTGCGTTTTTGTTCTGTTGTTTCATTTGGAACATGTTTGTCTCCCCATTTTGGCTGCCTCTCTGTGTTTGTTTCTGTGTATTAGGTAGAGCTGCTATATCTCCCAGTCTTAGTAGAGTGGCATCATGTAGTAGGTGTGCTGTGGGGCCCAATGATGCAGTTTCCCTGGTCACCTGAGCTGGGTACTCCAGGTATGGGTTGTGTGTGCCCTTTTGTAGTTGAGCCTTGGTTGCTGTTTGCACATCTTTAGGAGGTATTGACCCTTAGACTGATTGGTTGTGAAAACTGGCTGTGACTGCAGTGAAGGAGCTGCTGTGCAGGGGCTGACCCGATGGAGCAGGATTCACTTTAGCAGGGCTCTGGTGCCTGTCTAGTCTGCTCTTTGGGTGTGTCGCCCTTAAAGGCAGCTGGGTGGTGTTCTGGCTTGGTTCAAAGCTGGCTTCCAGGCGTGTTGGCCCAGGGCCTCCTATGAGGGTACATGCTGCAGACCAAGTTCAACCACAGCCTGTGCCCTGCTCGAGACCACCTGGCATGAGCTACAAAGCAATCCACAGATGGCTACCACCTGTGCTGGGCTTGGAGGTGCGTGGGAGAAGCCAAGCTGTGAACCGAGGCTGTCTGTTGCTAGTGCTGGGCCTGGGGCTGCTTAGCAAGAGGTACTGCTTAGCAATCATGCTGAGGCCAGCTGCTGCTTGTTTTGGGTTTTTGAACCTCTAAGAGATTTTAGGAAAGTCCACAGAATGAGCCAAGACAGGCTATTTGTATGGAAAAGCCACTGGAAGCTGCTTGGGTGGGCCTGCAAGTTGGGTGGGGTGGGGTCTCAGTGAATCACCAGGGCATGTCAAACAGTGTTAGTCAGGTTAATGGAAACTCAGATATGGTGGCCGCCTGGGTCTGCATGCCAGGATGGGAGAGGACTCAACAAAGAAATAATGGATTCTGCCAGTATATCTGTCTGGGAAAAAGTTTCCCCTCCAGCCCTCACTCTGAAGCCACACAATTCAGTTCCTCACTGTGGGGACAGAACCCCAGAAAGCAGTTTCCAGGCTTTCAGCCTCACATAGAAAGGTGCTCACTCGGGTAGTAAATGGCCATCAACTGTGATTGGCGGCCATCAGCTGTGGCTAGTTAGCCATCAGCTGTAACCAGTGAGCCATTGGACACTAATATAACTGCCGTGACTATGCTAGCAGAAAATGGGGCCTAGCAAGAAGATGGTGGCTGGGCTGGCAAGCACGGATTGCAGTTAGCATGGTGGAGTGCGGGTTGCAGATTGCAGAGAAGTGGACAGCAGGTTGCGAACAGTGTGGCTCCTGCTTCCTGTTCCTCCAACCCAGCCACCAGCAAGAATATAGTAGTATGACTCCCCTACCTATGGCTCCGTGGGGGTTCCTTTTTGGCCTCACCATGTCCTGCGTTCTTATGTGGGGAGCGGGACCAGAGACCCCACCTGACACCCCCAGGAGACCCTGCATGACACTCACTGTATGTCCCTGGCTCCTTTTGAGCTGCTGCTCCAGCACTAGAACTCAAAAAGAGCGAGTCCATTAGCGAGTAAGTCCGTGGGTGGGCCCTTTAACAGGAGCGCCTGGGAGTGTAGCTGCCCTCCGTCTCACTCAGCCACACTCTCTACTGATTTTCACAGCAAGAAGTTGTGGGGACTTGTCTTCCCTGCACTAGAACCCTGGGCTGGGGAGCCTGATGCGAGGCTGGGGTCCCTCACTCCTCAGGAGGGACTAGCGCAGCTGAGGTATCCCTCCTGACTTCTAACTGCCACATGCAAGTGTGAGACCAGCTCGTTCAGCATCTTGGCCCCTCCTAACAGTCTCGACATGGCTTCTTCTCTATGTCCTTAGTTGTAGGACTTCTGTTCAGTTAGACTTCAAGCGATTCTCAGTCATGGCTGTTCTGTAGCTTAGTTGTAACTTTGATGTGCTCATGAGAGGAGGCAAGCACAGAGTTTTCCTACTCCACCATCTTGATCAGAATTCCTCCAGGATAAGTTTTCCGTTAAAAATTCTGAACAGCAAATAGGCAGTAAAACATCTATGCATTTATCTAATTGAATTTTGTTTCAAACTGCCAATGTGACTATAGCAGGGAGTGACTGAGGGAAGCCCCAGAGGGGCTACATCCCAGAGACTCCTAACAAAAACATATCCCCCTTAAAGTCTCATATGGCTTAAAGACTGTACTAGGCAATGTCTTTTACACACATCATCTAATCTACCCCATGACCTCAGGAGACAGAGTTTATTATTAAGCCCATTTTAGAGATGATGAAATTGAGGCCCAGAGAAAGTGACTGTCTAGCTCAAGATAACACAGATGGCAAGTAATGGAGCCAGCATTTTAACTCATGCAGTCTGGACCCTGAAGCCTTATTCTGACTCACTCTGCCCAGGGTCACTGGGTTTGGGCCTGTGACTTCTGAGCTCCCATCCCTTTATGCTAGCTCAGGTCCAGTGGTGCAATGATCATTGCTCGCCCAGGAGCTCTGTCTGCTCAGAGTCCACCCAAGGGAAGCCACCAGTTTTGCCCTGAGAACTCTGTTCCCTAAATCTGTATCACAGCCAAAGCTGGCTTGAGGTTACCAGACCTGTGACTAGCAAAGCTTTGGCCTTTTCCTGGTGAGAAGGTGTGTAGGGAAGGACGGGAGATGGGGCAAGTGGGGAAGAATCTCTACCCCACTGCTGATGCCAAGGTGGCTAAATTCCTGAACGCAACACCTGGTTCTTCCTGACCCTGTCCTGTGTCAGGTTCCCTCATGGGCCACTGCAAAGGGGTGCCCAGTGAAAGCGGCACAAGGGAGCTGAGGAGCCCAAGAAGGCAACATGCCACACTGCCTGCTGCCTGCTGCCTATTGCTGGCCTCCCTCCCACCCATTTATGCTAAAGCCTGACATTCTTTTCTTGTTTCTTCTAAATATACTTTGTTTTTTAGAGCAGTTTTAGGTTCATAGCAAAATGGAGTAGAAGGTAGATTTCCCACAGACTCCATACCCCACACAAGCACAGGCGCTCCCACTGTCAGTATCACTCACCAGAGCGGTGCATTTATTACAACTGATGAACCTACTCACACATCCATATCAGCACCCATCGTTTACATGAGGTTCAGTCTTGGTGTTGTGCACTCTGTGGTTTTTGATAAATGTGTAATGACAGGTATGCACCATTATTGTACCATACAGGGTAGTTTCACTGCCCTAAAACTCCTCTTAGATTCTTTTCAAGAAGAGATGGTTTAAAGCAGGTCACAAACTCAAAGGGCTATGGAAGCCAAGAAGATAACAAAATGAAGGAAGTAGATAACAAGAAGGGGGAATTAGATAACGAGATGAAGGAAGTAGATAAGCGGAAGGAAGTAGACAAGGAGAAGAGGAAAGCAGACAAGGAAATGGGGGAAGCAGACAAGGAGATGGAGGAAGCAGACAGGAGATGGGGAAAACAGACAACCAGAGGTGATAAACAGATGAAATGAGGAAAGCAGATAAAAGGAAGATGACAAGATGGGAAATAGATAACAAGATGAAGGAAGAAGATAGATAATGAGATTAGTGACGTGATAACAACATAGAGAAATAGCTACCTACAGGAGGGAAGGAGACAATTTTTAAAAACATTATGCCTAAGCAAACAAACCTGTGGACAGGAGCTATAAGTTTATAATTTCTAGTTCAAGCAGTGACCTTAGGAGAAGGAGTTTATGGTTTTATTGCACGCCGAGGTATACGGACTGACGCCTGGTTCACACCAGGCTTCCCTGTGGATGTTCATGGAAGACAGGGAAAAACTCAAAAGCAGAGCACAGATGACAGTGGTGGAGAGGGGGAGGGCAGTCTCCTAGTATAGCACAAGGAAGCAAAAAGTGGTGCTGGGGACCACAAACATTTCTGCCAGCTTTATAATTTTGTTTAGACTTGGCCTTGGCCTAATGGGGGGAAAAATAGCACCACCACAACAAAATACAGAGATCACATCTGACCCTAGTAAACATAGCGATCACCTCTGGCTCTAGAAATCAGAGACCACCTTTGGCGGAGTGCTTAGCTATCGATAAGGAGAGCAGTGGACACCTCACTTCTGCGCCACCAGGCAGTTTGGCCATAGAAAACACTGTCTAGCCCTGAGCCCTGCAGGCTAAGGAGGCAGGGCTGGCACTGAATTATTATTAGGCGCTGGCTACACCTAACTTTGGCTACACTTCCTGAGGAAGGGGTTGGGATTGGTGTCTAGTGGTTATGCTCATATACAAAGCTAAATAAAGCTGCAAGTGCACGTCTCAGGTTTTAAAGGTAAAGAATCAGAGGCAAAAACAGTACCTGGTTGGAGTTTCCAACTTGATATGGACCCCTTTCCCTCCGAATCTTAAGGTACATGTTCAACCTAAGGAGTCTCTGGATTCTCAAAGACGAGAACAAAGAAGTAACTTTTTTTAAAGTTACTGAACATTCTGGTGTTTTGGATATCAGGGATACACAGATGCCCAAACTATATGAAAATATTTATTGTTGTTGAACATGTCTTTTAATCATCTCTAAATTACTTATGAACTGAGAGCTGTGCGTTTTCCGCAGGATCTGGAGAATGCTTCTGGTAAGTGATCATCAATTCAAACAAGTTGGCCTCCTCCTTTGGAGCCCATGGATGGCAAAATGGGATTCTCCCCGTTTCCTCAACCCCCATTCTCATCTTCCTCAACCAGGGTGATGATGTTTGTTCTCATAAAAAGAGCTAATAAAATTAGCCTCCACTGTGATACAGGGAAAATCTTTGTTTAATAAAATAATGCATTTTGCTTCACTCTCAGAACAGCAATAAAATGGCGCAACTGAGAACCATAATAGCTCATCCAGTTGGTTTTCGCTGTGCATACAAGTCTGTCATTTGTGGCCTCATGGAAGCTTAGAAAGCTGCTTCATGAAGGGACATGTTTGGGCCGCTTGCACCACCCTGAGTAAGAATTGGTGTGGTTATGGGTTTCCTTTGAAATAAGTGGGTGTACTCTTTGAATCCACAAATCAAGTTTTCCCATGTTCCTTGTCTAGAGAAAGAAATTGTGGGTATTTCCCAAAGAGTACTCAGAAATGTAATTGGTGAGGGGGAATCAGTTGCTTCCACAACTGAGAGTAAGCACCCATGTCCCAGTCTTGTCCTCCGGGAATCTAATTGACACCCACTACATCTGAACTTCAGATAAACAACGGACACACTTTTAGTGTATGTCCTATGCAGTGTCTGCTAAATCTGGCAAACCTACCTGCGGGACTTGTTAAAACAGATCACTGGGCCCTCACCTCCAGAGAGGCTGATTCTTAGGCTTGAGTGGCACCTAAGAACCTACATTTTTATGAAATTCACAGGTGAGGCTGGTGTTACCGGCCCAGGGATCACACTCTGAGAGCCACTGAGCTACACGGTGGCTGCATAGCATCAACTTAAAAAAAAAAAAAATCCATCGCCAAAGTTTACGTGTGGGAAGATTTCACCCAGAAATCCAGATCTTCAAATCATATTGAAAATCTGAAAGACTTGGCCAAACTAGGCCCACAGTCCCACGTAGCAAGTGCGGCTGAATAGCAGCTGACCCTTCCAGAGGGGGCTCAGCTCCCCAGCTCTCTGCCACCCCTCCCTGGCTCCCTGCCACTGGCTGAGTCCTCTTGTCATTTACAACCACACGTGTGCTTTTAGTTTTTCTTTCCTATAGCAGGGTTAAGAGAAAAGTGAAATGTTTCTTCTATCCGTGTCTCCATCACAAGTAGGCAGAGAAGACCAAGTGTTTCTGAGAGGATGTGCTGCCCATGTAATGATTCATATCTGCTTCCTGGTTCTTGATAGGCATTCTGAGTTAACCTCTTAGTTTTCCTCATGAAAAATTCCACTATCAGCCCTGTTTATGGCCATAAAATGGTCTAGCAAACTCTTGTTTCCTGGAGAGCGCAGACAGAAATTTCAGCCTAGTTCAACTCAGTCACTACAAATTCCCTATCACTAAGAGGAGAATTAATTTGATTTATTGTAGTTTTGAAATCCAAACACAGTTTCAATTATTACCAGCCACTAATGGCTTATAATGAAGGCAGAGCTTGTTAGCTAAGCAAACAACTGGCAAGTCTGTTTAAAGTGTAAACAGAAGGAAAATTCATGAATTAAATGAATGAATTCGCTGATTGTTCTCCCTGGGCTGTAAAGGAGCATTCAACTGCCACAATATATATCACCACCTTTGTTAAAAGGATTAGCCTGCTCTAGTTATCTTTATCCAGTCAGAGATCTTAGCAGTCCCTTACAAAGTGAAGGTCTCTCGGAATTTCTGCAAGTATTCATCTGCATCAGTGAGTGCCATTAAAGATAGGGATCACCTGGCTATTGGGGGCTCATAAATAACTGAGCTTTGAAGAACAACAGCAATACTTCCGAATCTGAACTGTGACTCCATGAATAGACCAACTCCACAGGCTTGTGGAGATAAAGGAACAAGACGCCTCCTATTCCCCAGGGTGGTCCTAGAAAGTATGGGACAGTCGGCTCATTCTCAGAGGCATTCAAACTTAAGTGCATTTCCCTTGGAAAGGTAATAAACCTCACCAGAAACAAACACAAACAAATAAAAGCTTTGCTCTCCAAAATCCCGTGGTTTTAACAAACCTTTCATTTAGAATTATGAGCCCTGCATTTCTTCTCTCCAAACGGAATGCATCAGGTTTATTGGACATCTATAGTTAAATCCCACTTATCTGGATGGTTCCCTTGATCTGGGTTCCCTTGGATGTGTTCACCACAGTGAAAGTGTGGGGGAGGATCCTTCTAAACAATTCTTAGTGTCCACGTCCCACCCCTGGGGAGTTGCCATTTTAGGATGTGAAAGGCACCTAGACGCTTTTGGGATGTATTCGGCTGCAAGTAACAGAAAAGACGCTGGCACGCACACAGGAGGGGTTTTCCCTGCAGGAGGGCGGCTGCTGAGGTTGGTTCAGGGACCCATCAGTGCAGTCAGAGCTCAGGTCTTTCCTCCCACTTTGCCATCCTTACCACGTCTACTCTGTCCCCATGCTTGCCACCTCACGCTCACGAGCTGGCCACCACAGTTCCAGGCATCATCTCCGTGTGTAACATACCAAATAAAAGGGGGAGGGGTGCTGTGCCAGCAACTACTATCCCTTTCATCAGGAAAGCGAAACTTTCCCCAGAAAGCCCATGGCAGTCTCCCATTCATTGGTTACCCCAGCTACTACACCCTTAGCGCAGTAAAGAGGCTCCCTGGCTTTTTCTGATTGTCTGATGGAGGAGGGCAGGAAGACGGGTTTGCTTATGGATGTCGGCTCATCAACCACAGGTCGGCACTTCAGCACAGTCCTCTTCCTCGTAAATTAGTCATTCCGTGGGCATCTTTTAGATTTCAAACACTTGTGGAAGGGATAATACACTAAAATAATTCACACTGAAGTGTTAACAACATGTCACATGCCACTTTTCTAGACAGGAGGCTAACTGAACACAGGGACTCTGGGATGGGCCAGTAAAGATACATCTGACACTGTCTACCTCTCTCCCAATTTAAATTGATGCCAACTGGCATTCGGACCTTTATTTTACCTTCTTACCCTCCACGGAGGACCCAAAGCCTATTGAAGCTAAAGGCAGGACTACATATTGTGGTGGTTGTTAAGACCTCAGGCTTTGGGGTCAGAGCCCTGGGTTTGAATCCTGCCTCTCACTGAGCAGCTGCATGACTGTAACAGTTTTCTATTGCAGTGGCAACAAATTATTGCAAAACAGTAACAAATTATTCCTAACTTAATAGCTTAAAACAACACCAATTTATCATTTTATACTTCTGCAGGTCAGAAGTCTGACACGGATCTCACTGGATGAAAATCTATGCTGTTAGAAGTCAGGTCCTTGTGCGTGTCAAGCAGGAAGTGATGGAAGGAGGCACAGGGGCTTTCTGGGCTGGTCATGTCCTGTTTCTTCATCAGAGTGCTGGTTACAGAGATGCGCACGCTTTGTGAACATTCAATGAGGGGTACTTAAGACGTGTGTACTTTCTGGCATGTGTTTTGCTTCAATGAAAAGTTGAAAACAAACACACAAACAAATTGTATTTGGGGATGTCTCCATTCTCTTCTTGGAGAAATCAAGGCAAAGGTTAAGCCAGAGAGCTGCATCTGTAGGGCTAGAAATGAGACCAGAGACTGGGCAGCCAGTTCCCAACACTAATTATATATACTTTTAAAGTCTCTTGAAGAAAAGTTTTGTTTTCATTTGCTTTTGCCATAGAGTCACATTTCTATTGCAAGTGAAAGGTACCTTGTATACTTCAGACACACCTGTAAAAACAGAACTGATACTGTCATATATCCATGTCTGTTTCATTTTCTTTCAGACACAGTGGAAAACATGCCATAATAATAAGCCCCTTTTCCATCCTGGGCAGCTGGAAAATTACGTTATGATTGAAATGACATCATTTGGCTGTGACACGGAGCCAGCAGCTGCTCTGAGAAATCTGGGTGAGGCAGTGACAGCATGAATGTGAACGTCACTCAGCAATGAATCCCACCCTGTTTATTGGCAAATGGCTATTTTTTATTGCCATGCCATTTTGAAAATGTAAGAGGTAGCCACATCATCTGAGGCCATTGATCACCTCACATCCCTTATCTCTGAAACTAACCACACTGGCCAAAGCAGGACAAGAATGAGCGTAGGAGAGAGCTCATTTTAAATAAGTAGTTTCAAAGGCCATGCTTATTAGGCAAATACAGAGGGTGCCAACAAAATGTATACACACTTTAAGAAGGGAAAAAACCGTATTAAAATCATAATACTCAATATATACTGATAACAAAAGATGAATACAAGTCACGTGTATGCATGTTTTTGGCACCCCCAATATAACAGCAGGACAAGGCCCTGCCTGAGTCCATCTTTTCAACTTTTAGGATGAACCATATGAAACTGCTGATATTTGATTATTTTCAACTCCAAAAGTGGGCAATTTCACGTCGCATCCTAATAGACTGTCTCTCCCCCACTCGAGACCCTTGTTGGCCAGAATGAGCTACCAGAAGATGTAGAGAAATACCCATCCGTCGCAAGCACCAGCGAATTAGAAGTGCTGTGCCCACTGTGGAAAAGTACAGATGACAGGTCCTGCGTGAATGACACTGTGCTGTCCTCAGAAAGGCCCCTCCCTCTGTGCTTTGCCTGCTCAATATGAAGCCTTAGGTTAGAAGCAGAGCCTCAAGTCAACAGCAGAAGCAGCAGAGGCCAGAGCAGGGAGAATGGAACAGCAACGCCCCCAAAGCCCGAGGGGGGCTAAGTGGACCAATAGCTGACATGCAGCGGCGTGCTTCCAGGCCACCCCAAACCCACGTCTGCACCTCCAAGCCAGAGGGAGCCGGGCTGGGACATCCTGCGGACAAGCCGGAATCCCCGTGGGGCGACTTCAGCCAACAGCCTGCCACAGAGGCCTGACCCTTCCGCGGTGGGGCCACCCCCAGTGGTCCCAGGGCCCAGGTGAGACAGCATGCTGTTTCCCAGCTGCTCTCTACACGGTGCCATATTCAGTTAGCCAGTTGTCAAGAAGGGCTCTGGGAAAGAGAACAGGCTCTGTGGATGGAGGACTGGAGGTGAGGAGGAAAGATGAGCATGTAGGGATCACTGTTAAGGAGAAAAACATTAGTCCAGGATAGGGAAAGAAGCGTAAATCTGGGGCAGGGCCATGCTGATTCCAAGGCCCGCACAGAATCCGGCTCACAGCAGTTCTGCCACAGCCATAATGGCTACAGAGGGGGGCGAGATGAGCTGACACTGGAGTTGGGGGAGGTGTGAGACTGGTTCTGGAATACCTGGACGCTGGATCCAAAAGGGATCTTAGAGGTTCACCCCTCCCCATTCTACATACAGGAAAACAAAGACCCAGAAGGCCAGTGTCCCCACGCCACACGGTGGGAGCTGCCTATGTGCCACAACTCGTTCGCGTCAAACCTAAACCTGCAGGACACTTTATTCAAAACCCCAGTTTTATACAAAGTTTGTATAAAGTTTGTATACTTTATACAAAACCCCAGTCCCTGCAGTGCCAGCAGAGGCCCCTTGCCTGAAACTGGCGACTCACTCAAAGCTAGATAGGCGACCGAGGGAGGAAATCAGTATGTGCCACCCTCTGCAGCCTCACTCGCAGGGTACTTCTGAGATGGATGTTACCACAGGCACAGCCTGATTCCCACGAGGTTTGCTCTGTAAGACCTGGCCTCTTGTTCTGCTGACGAGGGACACCCTTAAGGAAAGTTTCAACCACATCAGCTTGTTGTTGTTATTGTTCACTGGTTTCACGTGGGAGGAAAATAACAACAAACAAGAAAAAGAAAACATTTCATACTATTTTCTAAGCATAAAAAGTGTCATGTTTCACAGTTCTGTAATTATAGTGGTTTACCTAATTGTTTTCAAATTTTCTCTCTTGTTCTTTCATTCTTTTTTTCTTTTTCTTTTCTTTTTTTAAAGGCTGTTTAAATTTACCTCTGGGTTGAACACATCTGTGGAAAGCGAGTCTGGCACAAAGCAAAACTGGGTTATGCTGGAGTGTCCAGGCAGGTAACCTTAGCTACAGTGTTTGCTTTTGCAGACACTGTAATATATGAAATAAAATATTAATAGCAATTACCTCAGTTCTGAGAACAGACCTGAGTCACAGTGTTCGTGGTGTGATTTCCACACGTGGCCTCTCACGGTGAACACTGCTCACATTACCAGGCGATGGGAGCCTCAACGCAGGCGAGACCAAGCCCAGTGCGTGTTTTCATTCCATAATGTCATGGGCAACACGGCTTATTTTGGAGACCAAGTTCACTTCTCCTGAATTTACCACCTATTACACAGGTTAAGGTTAATCACCTAAACACATACGAGGAGGGTTGGCAAAATTATTTTTAACTAAGAAAGGAAAATACTGGAATAAGATTAACATTTCTGTTATTTATCAGTGGCTAGATTTACAATCACTCAGCTGAATTCTCTGACATGCGAAAGTACCAAAAGGGCAAAATATTTGGGTTAATGAATATATTTCCAATGCCTCCTATTTGTGTACTGCAAATGGACATAATTAGATCTTTAAACTCTGCATGGATGGCGTGAAACACACCAAAGACTTCGGCTTCCCAGGGGCTTATGGTAGGTGTGGTTTCCCCTTCTCTTCCTCGGCTTGTCCACTGTCTTCTTGATAAGCCAACTTCTTAGTAGCTTAAAAACCGACTGTTTTGACAGCTTTGTGTATGATGATTACACAGCTGATGTTAAATAATGAATGAAAGTCAAGTGCCCACTCCGGTACCTGGCACACAGTAAACACGCCGCAAATGTTAGTCCCTCCCTCTCACACTCTCTTAGATTGCTAAGTGCTTTCAACTCCATGTTTAGAATGGATTTTTCAAATCCCCCAAGAGACAGTGTAAAGTGAGCATCCACTCTTACTGTCAGGGGGCTGGGAGGGGAATGGCGGCTAATTTAGTCCTCCGACGGATGCTGGCACAGTCTGAGCTGGACCGAAACTAGCTCTCAGCCACAGCCTAGTTGTAGGGCTCCTGAGCTAAACTGCTTCTTTAGGTGGCCTGCCACACTGAGGTGTGTTTTTTAAATCTGTGCAATAAAATTTGGTGTGGTTGGAGAGGCGGGGGCGGACGGGAACCCACCCACAGGCAAATGACGTCAGAAAGCTAGAGGGAAACATTGGGTTTCTCTGTTCTCAAGAAGCTTCTGCTATGTTAAGCAACCTGAGAAGGAAGCTGACTTTCCAGTAAAAAACAGCCACTTTGGCAGTTGTCGGAGACAGCCTGGGGTCTTATACTTCCCCTCTCAGGAAAAGTGGGGAAAATAATTTCCATAAGTTGGAAAGCAAGAAAGCTGAAGTTCAAAGATTCTGAGAGCTGGAAAGACACTTGCTGGTTATTTGGTGTAACCTCCACTTTCCAATAGCAAATGGGGAAACTGAGACTCAGAACAGACTGGCCCTGAATATCCAGGACAGCCAACTCTCCATACCATACCGTTGTCACAAAGCCAACTGTCTGCGCCTTTGTTGGGGGCTCACAGAAGAAAGTACCTCATGTCCCAGGTTGCAGAGGGGTTGATTTAATGGAGCTTCATGGGTGGCTGATGGGAGAACTGTCCGGTTCCACTGACACCCTCAGACCAGAGATCGTGCGTGGGAAGAAGCTCTGGAGAGGCTGTGTGTGTGTGTGCATGTGTGTGTGTGTGTGTGTGTGCCTGTGTGTGAGACACAGCCAGGCAGGCTGTTCCCTCTTACCCTTTTGCATACAGAAAACAGCCTGATGTGTGGGGCTGAGCACACTTGGCAGTGAACCCGGCCCCCTGGAACTCCGGGAGCCACACTGCACGGGAACTGGGGTCAGCCACTGGGTCTCTCAGATCTCCAGTTTTCTCCTGTGCAGAAAGGACCCTGAGGTAACGGCTGAAGGGCACTGAGGACAGTCACAGGCTGTCCCCACGTTCCACACACGGCTGCAGGCTCAGCTCTTCCCTATGTCTTTAGGAAACCAACTAAGCCTGATTTAAAACTGCTGTAATGTCACTCACAGAACTGTACTTTCCTTAGTCAATTAACTCACCCATCGGTGACCTCCCAAAAAAGAACTCCTTCAATTAATAAAGTGATACCCTTATAATTTTATAACATACAATTATTACCCTTATATTTTATCATTTTTATCATTATATTTTAAAGGCTCTTCACAATCATCTTTTCTTTCTTTTTTTTAATTGAACTGCAACAGCTTTGTGAAGGTTGTGGATTTTTTTCCCTTAGGGTGAGAAAATGGAGGCTCAGAGAGAGAAAAAGACTAACCGGGAACAGCCAGCTCGGATGTGGCAGAGCCGGAGCTCAAGGCCAGCTCTTTCTGTCACTCTGAACACATGCACAGTGAGGCCAGCTGGTTCCGTGGCTCACCAAGTGATTTCATGCAGGGAACGTAAGTTCTTCATCCAAAACTGGGCTAGGCAAACAGGACATAGAAGGCAGATATGAATGTGAACCATTCATTCATTCATTCATCCATTCATTCATTCATCCATCCATTCATTCATTCATTCAGCAAATATTTACTGAGTACCTGCCAAGTGCCAGGCCCTATGCTTGGTGCTTAGAATATATTAAGGGACAAAAGAGACAGGGCCTGGGGTCCTTATGGAGATTGCAGTCTAGCAGGGGCAGACGTTCAATACACCAAATCTTTAGTTCTGTATTAAGTCATTCACGTCTCTCCCTGTCTGGGTTCCTGTGTTTTCACAGTAGAAGCTTCGGGTCATGTTTGGAGCTGCACCCTGCTTTACGTTCTGTTCACTCCCCGCCTCTGCAGCTCCTCCTCCCCGAGGCCCCACTTTCCATTTCCCGAAGAAATGACAGGAGTGATGGATAGTTCTGTACACCGTCTGACTGCTTTAGTCTGAGTGTTGGCAGTTGTTAGTGATGGCTGTTATTATCTGATCATTGATAGATTTCATTATTTGTAGCTTTCTACCATGGCTTTTACTGGAAGTCGTGTGTGTGTATGTTTGTGTGTGTGTGTGTGTGTGTGTGTGTCTGTTACAGAGTATATTTTACGACCTGTTTTAACAGGATAGGGGCAAAGGTATGAAGTGAGCAGCTTTCCAATAAGGGCCAAATGATATGTAGAGGGAAGGTACACTTGAATGACAAGGGTGTCCCTCTAAGCACAACTACAGAAAAGGAATGACAGAAGAACATTTATTTTTACTGTTTTGATTAATCTAGAATTTTAAATTAAATTTTTATCTTTTCTTCTTGCCTATATACAACCCTTAGTTTCCCTTGATCCACAGTCATCTTCCATCTTCTCTACCATCTGGGGATTCGGGACAGTTACTTAATGCAATCTCTACACAGTAACTGCTTTTATAACGTTTTCAAGCCACCTTTCTTAAACAATATGTAAGTGGACTACAAAGGAAGCAAGATTTTCAATATACTAAAAGATGGCTGATTGCTCTTGAGTTTGTTACTGAGATAAATGAAATGCATTCTTTAATCGGGAATAAAAAGGATGAGGGGAAGAAATCACATAAAAGCATAAGTAGCAACTCAAAAATTATTGTCTTGGTTTATTTTATGTTGCAGCTACACAAGCCATCCCTTTTTGTGTGTCCATCAATAAGATATCTGTTGTGCTTTTGTACAAAGAACAAAGATGCTTTTATCAATTCTCAAAAGTCTGTAGGACAAACCATTCATGCTGTCAAACTCCCTAAAACCCTTTCAGCAAATAATGAAATCCATCAGTGACAAATGTCAACATACTAATTTGTTAAATGCAAAACAAAAGCAACATTCAGACAAGGCGCTTCATTTCATGTTATATCAGCACTCCAATTTGTACCAAGTTTATGGCAACCCACGGATCATGCAATATTAAACAGAACTGCATTATAATGACTAAAACTGGAACAATACACTCCCCTTAGCTAGAATGCTAATAGCGCAGCTGAAATACATGCTATGATTCTAGCACATTCAACTCCTTCCAAACTACTAGAAATTCTACGAAGATACCTATTTCTAATAAAGAGGGGCAGTATAACCCAGATAGATGCCTTTCAGGTAGATAAGAAACTTGAAAAATAAAATTGAAGTTCCAGAGAAGACCTTAGAACTCACTTGGTCCAATAAGACCAATTACAGCAAAATGAAATTCTAAAGGTATGAAATATACACTGAGGATCTTTCTGATTTTATAGTTGATTATGATACAAAGATATTTAACTGAGACTGTCACGTTCCACATTATGACAGACTTTTTAGAAAGCCTGAAAGGAACAAGAGAGTGGGTGACGCTGAGGCCCAGGGCTCTCTCTGCACTGTGAGGAGGAGAGCCTTTGCATAAGGTTCCCTGTGATTTTTTTTCCAAAACAGCTTCAAATGACGCCCAGTGCCCAAGAGGACTCGCAGTCAGACATATTTGAGTTTCTGGTTTAAGTGCGTAACTGTGTGACTGCAGGGCACATTCTCTGGGCCTCAGTTTCCTATCTCTAAAAGAACATCACACCACTTTGCAGAGAAGCTGTAAGGACTTCCACTGTCATGTACATTTTTGATACATAAATGTCTTGGCCAGACTTCCCTCAGATCATTTGATTTCACCTCTTTTACTGTTAGAGAGATTAACTTAGTTGGGCTCGTGGGCAGCTCAACTGAAGAAGCAGCTAAGAGTACAATTTTGGACAAAAAGAAGAAGAAATTGTGTACAGTGTGTAGTCAAATGGCATCAAACAGCCATTATATGGTAGTTATTCTGTTGTAGTGATATTTTAAAAGTGTGCCTCGTTTGGAGTTCCATATATCTTCAATTAATTCAATTCCTGCAAAGAAAGTGTGAGGAAGACAGGTGCTGAGTACAACCACAGATCCATTTGCTACCTGCGCGCCCACACACACACGTGCAGCGTAGTTCTAAGGGAACTAGGAAACCAAGGACCAGAAAACGTACCTAGAGGTAGATAAACACATCTTTGCAGAAGTAAGTCGCACAAATCCCAGCACTGATACCTTGGGTAGGTTCCCAGGTGGGTAACAGCCACTTGCCGCTCTCAAACACCATTCCTTGCCATTTCTTTTGGGTACAATACACTCCTGTGCCCCCAGTCCTAAAAGGGGAATGCTGCAGGAGGAGTCATTAGACAGTTGCTCTGTTTCACTCCCAAAGTAACCTGTGTTTCGGCAGCTGACCCCGCTCACCCCACCACCACTGTGGATCCGTTCGCTGAGCTGAAGCACAGCACACAAAGCAAGATGCAGCCGGCTTCACTACTTTCCTTTCTCATCTTCTGAACATCATTCACAGCGAACCCTATGAACGCTTCTTCATCCCTCATCGCTTTCTATATATGTGTGTAAAAGAAATATTAAATGGCACATTCCCTGGGAAACGAAAACATGTCTTCCTTCCCTGCTTAAACAAGTCAACTCTAAGCTCTTGGTACCCAAGGTGTGGTTTGGGAACAGGACCACTGGCATCTCCTGGGAGCTTATAAGAAATGAAGACTCTTGGCCCCATTGCAGAATTGCCAAATTAGAATCTGCATTTTAATAAGATCCCCAGTTGATTCACATGCAAGTTAAAGGGTTAGAAGTACTTTCCTAAGTGAAAAGTATGTGTATTTTAAGTGAAAGTGGTCGAAGAAGCTAGATTTTGTTTGTTTTTCCCCCTCTTGTGGACAGAAAAATGTGTGGGGGACACTGAGCAGCAGTGGGGAGTCCTGAGGACTCAAAGCTTAACCCCATATTCAGGAGATAAACTCCACATTTAACAACTATCAGATGAACATCAACCTTATGCGGAACACAGAGCCAGGTGAATGGGATTTAAAAAGGAATAAATAGAGGGCCTGTCCTCCCATTTAAAATATTCATTATTTGACATAATGAAAGTCATATATGACAAGGTTTTTCTTTTTTACCATGTACTCAATGGTGAAAAGCTGAAAACTTTTCCTCTAAGATCAGGAACAAGACAATAATGTCCAGTCTCACCACTTTTATTCAACATAGTATTGGAAGTCTTAGCCAAAATAACTAAGCAAAAAGAAGAAATAAAAAGACATCCAAATTGAAACGGAAGAAATAACATTGTTGCTATTTGCAAGTGACATGATATTATATATAGGAAACCCTGAAGACTCCACCAAAAATCTGTTACAACTAATAAATTCAGTAAAGAAACAAAATCAATGTACAAAAATCAGTTGCATTTCTACACAGTAACAACAAACTATCAGAAAGAAAAATTAAGAAACCAATCCATTTAAAACTGCATCAAAAAGAATAAAATACCTAAGAATAAATTTAACCAAGGAAATAAAAGATCTGTACAATGAAAACTATACGACAGTGATGGAAAAACTGAATTAGACACAAATAAACAAAAAGATATCCTGTGCTCATACATTGAAAGAATTAATCTTGTTAAAATGTTTATATTACCCAAAGCAATCTACAGATTCAATGCAATCCCTATCAAAATTCCAATGGCATTTTTCACAGAGATAGAATAAACAGATCTAAAATTTGTATGGGACCACAGAAGACCCTAAATAGCCAAAGCAATTTTGAGAAAGAAGAACAAAGCTTGAGGCATCACGCTTCCTGATTTCAAAGTATATTACAAAGCTATGATATTCAAAACAGTATCGCCTTAGTATAAAAACAGACATGAAGATCAATGGAACAGAATAGAGAGGCCAGAAATAAAACCAGACGTATGTGATTAATTTATGACAATGGAGCCAAGAATATACACTGAAGAAAAGACACCCCCTTCAAAAAGGGTGCAGAGAAAGTGGTGCTGGGAAAACTGGACAGCCACATGGCAAAGAATGAAGCTGGACCATCACCGCACACCACACACAAAAATGAACTCAAAATGGATTCAAGATTTGAATGGAAGACCTGAAACCACAAATTCCTATAAAAAAAAAACATAGGCAGTAAGCTCCTTGATATTATAGTGTTGGCTATGATTTTTTTTGGATTTGACAAAAAGCAAAAGCAACAAAAGCAAAAATAAACAAGTTGGACTACATCGAGCTAAAGAGCTTCTGCAAAGCAAAGGAGCCATCAACAAAATGAAAAGGCAACCAACCAAATGAGAGAAGATACTTGCAAATCGTATATCTGATAAGGAGTTTACACCCCAAATACATGAAGAACTCATACAATTAAACACACACAGAAAAGATTTAAAAAATGGGCACAGTATCTGAGTAGACATTTTTCCAAAGAAGACATGCAGATGGCCAACAGGTATGTGAAAGATTCTCAGCATCACTTATCATCAGGGAAATGCAAATCAAAACCACCAGGAGATACTACCTCAAACCTGTTAGAATGGCTATTATCAAAAAGACAAAAAAATTAGTGTTGACTAGGATGTGAAAAAGAGAACACTTGTGCAATGTTGGAGGAAATGTAAATTTTGTGCAAACACTATGGAAAACAGTTTGAAGGGTCCTCAAAAAATTAAATATAGAGCTACCATATGATCCAGCAATTCTACTTCTGGGTATTTATCTGAAGGAAACAAAAAAACTAACTCAAAAAGATTTCTGTACCCCCGTGTTCATTGCATCCTTATTTATAATATCCAAGACATGAAAACAACTTAAGTGTCCATCAACAGATGAATGGATAAAGAAAATGTGTACTTACACAATGGGATATTATTCAGCCATAAAAAAGAAAGTCATGGATTGATCTTAAGAAGATAACGCTAAGTGAAATAGGTTAGCCAGAAAGAGATAAATACTATGTGATATCACTTATGTGTGGAATAAAAAATAAACACCTCACAGATACAGGAAATAGATTGGTGGTTGCCAGAGATGGCCAAAATAGGTAATGGTGGTCAAAAGGTACAAACTTCCAGTTATAATATAAGTAAGTCCTGGAGGTGTGATGTACAGCATGGTGACTACAGTTAATGATAGTGTGTTGTATATTTGAAAGTTGCTAGGAGAGTCAATCTTAGAAGTTCTTATCACAAGAAAATAATTTGTAAGTACATGTGATGATAGATGTTAACTAGATTAATTGTGATCATTTCACAATATGTACATATATTGAATCATTATGTTGTACACCTGAAATTAACATGTCATATGTCAATTATATCTCAATTTTAAAAAACAAAAATGAAAAAATAAAGATTCATTATTCTATATTATACTAGGTTAGGTTAGGCTATTAAAATTGTTACAATGAAAGAATGTATTGAGGGGTAAGGGGACACAGAGGAGGAAGCAATCAATTCTTTTTTAATTTGAGAAAATTTGAATGCTCTATTTTTTTGTCATTTCCCATTAAATGGTGGAAGATGCCATAAATATAAGTCAACTCCACAAGAGTCAGGGAAGATTATAAAATTTTGATTTACTGCTTATTGATAACGAGGACCACATTCTACTTAATTGTTTGGTAATGTCTCCCATCTAACCACTTACTAAAGTGATGTTTCAAAATATTTACGCAACCTTGCATGAATTAGAAATAGAACCCAAATGGTAACCACCTTCTGACATGAGGGAACACTGGAAAGTTCAGTTTTGACAAAATCTGAGAGAAGCGGGCTAATCCAAGCATGGTGTTACTGTAGAAAAAACTTGAGCAAGGTCTAAGAAATGGGGCACCTGGAGAGTGTCCCATTTAACTAGCGAATAAGATGTATCCTCTAAACTAAAAAAAAAAAAAAACAAAAAAACAAAAAAACAAAAAAAACAACAAAAACAAAACAAAAAAAGATGTATCCTCACTATGAAGCTGTGTGATTTTGTTTCAAGTCAGTTCTTAGAATCTGAGATACATCCAGAAATCAAAGCTAAATAGAAAACACATGGTAAAGCCAAATATAGGTAACATTTAGATTATCTACACTCCCCACTCTCCTTGCTTAGAGGGAAACCTGAAAATTGACTAAGATACAGACATGCGGAGATAAATGTTTCAAAGAATTATTTGTATTGACTACTGCTACAGAGACAACAGTTTGCCTCCCATGATATCTTCTAATCGAGTACCATAAAACCCTTTCCTAATGCACCGTGGGGTGGGAGCTGTGAGAAACGGGGAAGCAGATGATGATAATGCAGGAGATTCTCCGGAGAGTGAGGGAAGCACAGGGAACAGCTGGATGGCTCAGAAATGGTGAGCAAAGCAGCTCTGCACTCACCTCCACGAGGGGCAAAGAACCCACAGCTCTCCACACATCAGCATCAGGAGCCGGGCTAATATTGTGTGGGTCCTTGAAAGTTCAATTTGAAGAATGACGTTTACCTTAGCTGGCGATTGTGGTCCTCACAATCAATTTGGTGCCATTTAAAGGTTACAGATTAGACAACTCACAAATCAAAGAATTTGAGAGCTAGAAGGGCCTTTTGCCACCACCTTTTACCCAATAGTTTCATTTTACAAAGGTGAAAACTGAGGCTCAGAAAGGTCAGGGATTTGGTCGAGTTCCCCATCAGGACATGGGTGGCGGCCAATCCCCCGACTCCGCATCCTCTTCCTACTATAACAGCAGCTCCTAACCTGGGTTCTCTGGCACCTTCGAGTTCTGAGTCCATGAACTATGGGAACCCATGAACTATGTTCAGTATTTCAAAAAGTTCAGTTGATTCTATGTATTTGCTGGACAAAAAGGCAATGCATATTAAAGCACCAAGTCTCTGCTTTGAGTTAAATATACTTTACCTCAATGTGCTAATTCCAGTTAGAGACAGTAATTTGGGATACAACCAATGTAAGTTTTAAAATTTTATAATGCTTATTGAAAAGGTTATCTGTACTTTGTTCCTATGTTTTTGTTTTTTTAAGATTAATAATTAAGATAACAGATACAAAGTAAAAAATCTCACGGGGGCGGGGGGGAATTACCACATGAAAGGGAAAATGATCATCAGTCCTCCATGTGGAGTCTTTCTTCTCCATAGTAACGACTGTTGAAAGCTTATTATGAATCTTTCCAGAAAGTATTTTCAGGTGTAGAGGACACATGAATTATGGACATTGCCTCTTGTTTAAGTTGATACTGTATCTCGAGCTTCTCCCACATGTAGTTTGGCCTCATTCCTTTTAAAGGATGCAGAGAATCCCATGGAATAGTGGGGCAGAATGCATGGATCCTGGCCCCTAACAATGGACACTTAGGTGGTTTCCACAGTTTTGTTTTTACCATCAATGCTAAAGTTAACATTCTTATTCATTTACCCACCTATACTTTGGTGAAATTCCTAGCAATGGCAGTGGTGAGTCAAAAAGAATATGCTTTAGAAACTTTGGTAAGCATTGCCAGATCACCCTCAAAAAGTGACACCAGGGTCTCCTGGCCCCCCATTCCCCTCTCACCCCCCAGGAAAATGTGAGAAAGCCAGGTTCATCTGCCCACTTTTCTTTCGGGTTATATTTTCATTTTAGAAAGACAGATTTTTAAAATGTGTTTGTTAGAACACTTTATAAGGAATTCAACCCCGGAATTTTCTATGTGTTGCAAATATCCCTCCTCCCCCATTTGTTTTATTTCTTTTGGTCTTATTGCATTTCTTCCAACAAAGAAGTTTAGAATTTAATGTAAATGGGGCCGGCCCCGTGGCTCAGGCAGTTGAAGCTCCATGCTCCTAACTCCAAAGGCCGCCAGTTCAATTTCCACATGGGCCAGTGGGCTCTCAACCACAAGGATGCCAGTTTAACTCCTCGAGTCCCAGGAGGGATGGGGGGGGCTCTGCCTCCTACAACTAAGATTGAACCGGGTACCTTGAGCTGAGCTGCCTCCCGGATGGCTCAGTTGATTGGAGCAGGTCCTCTCAACCACAAGGTTGCCAGCTAGATTTCTCGACTCCTGCAAGGGATGGTGGGCTGTGCCCCCTGCAACTAGCAATGGCAACTGGACCTGGAGCTGAGCTGCGCCCTCCACAACTAAGACTGAAAAGACAACAACTTGAAGCTGAACAGCACCCTCCACAACTAAGATTGAAAGGACAACTTGATTTGGAAAAAAGTCTGGGAAGTACATACTGTTCCCCAATAAAGTCCTGTTCCCCTTCCCAAATAAAATCTTTAAAAAATTTGGATTGATGTCATCAAAATGGTAGCGTGAGGTGAGCCTCTGTAAAGCTCCCTTGGAATTTACAACTAATCGAACAACAATAACTCCACAAATGACTCCCGGCACAGAAGACAGGCAAGATGAAGAGGCCCAATACTGAATTCACCTAAAGGTGGGTGAATCGCGTGAGCAGGGTGGAGGGAAGGGAGAAGTTCGGAGACGAAGCCTCGAGGGCACAGGACGCAGACCTAGCTCAGTGCTCTGAGCTCGCTGCATCCCGGAACTACCACAGCTGCGGGAGAGGGAAGGACTCGGACTGCTAGGGCTCCGCTTATGGACCACAGGGCTGAGGGGGCAGCATATAACACGGCTGAACCCAACGCTCACGGCAGAGACCTCGGAGAAAAGACTGAGGGAAGAAGGCTGAAAATAGTGGTTTAAGCCCTCACTGCTACACAGAACGAAAGCCTTACGCACTAAGACTAGCTGCCCCCTTAAAGATATGAAAATGTGTGACTTAAATAACAGACAATTCAAGATTGCAGTTCAGAAAAAGCTCAACAAGATGCAAGAAAACACAGAAAGGCAGTTTAACGAACTCAAAAACACAATCAAAGAACAACGTGAGCATTTTACGAAGGAGATTGAAATTATAAAAAAAGAATCAAATAGAATTTCTGGAGATTAAGAACTTAATAGAAGATATTAAAAATCAAATAACGAGTGTAGGTAGTAGAGTTGACCAGACAAAGGAAAGAATCAGTGACATCGAAGATAGAAACCTGGAAATTACACAGATGGAAGAACAAATAAACTTGAGGCTTAAAAGAAATGAAAGAACTCTACAAGAACTTTCTGACTCCATCAGAAAGAGCAATATAAGAATAATGGGCATACCAGAAGGAGAAGAAAGAGAGAAGAAAACAGAGAATATATTCAAACAAATTGTTGATGAGAACTTCCGAAACTTGTGGACAGAACTGGATCCTCGAATCTAAGAAGCAAATAGAACACCTAATTAATTACCTCAATCCCAACAGGCCTTCTCCAAGGCACACTGTATTGAAGCTGACTAAAATCAACACACAAAGAAAGAGTCCTCAAGGCAGCCTCAAGGCAGGGAAAAGAAGACGGTAACCTACAAAGGAAAGCCCATTAGATTATCATCAGATTTTTCAGCAGAAACTCTACAAGCCAGGACGGAGTGGAACCAAATATGCAAACTATTGAGAGAGAGAAATTATGAGCCAAGAATAATATATCCAGCAAAGATATCCCTAAGATATGAAGGAGGAATAAAGACCTTTCCAGACATACAGAAGCTGAGGGAATTTTCTAATACACGACCTGCACTACAAGAAATACTAAAGGAGGCTATTCGACCACCATCAACAGGGATAATTTGTGGCAACCAAAACATAAAAAGGGGGAGAGTAAAGGCCTGAACCGGAATATGGGAATGGAGAAAGTAAGCGTGCTGAAGAAAATGGAATACTCTAAATATCAAACTTTCTTTTACATAAACTTAAGGGTAACCACTGAAAAGAAAATCCAGAACTGAAATATATACTGTAACAAAGAAGAAACAGAGGGGAAAATCATAGAATACCACCACACAAAAATAATAGACAACAAAAAGGCAAAGAAACAATGGAGACACAGCCTTACAAGAAAACTAAAGAAAGAATGACAGGAAATCCCCACATATCAATAATCACCCTAAATATAAATGGACTGAACTCACCAATAAAAAGGCACAGAGTAGCAGATTGGATCAGAAAACTAAACCCAACCATATGCTGTCTCCAAGAGACACATTTCAGCTATAAGGACAAGCATAGACTCAAAGTGAAAGGCTGGAAATTGACACTCCAAGCAAATGGTATCCAGAGAAAATCAGGTGTAGCCATAATGATATCAGATGAAACAGACTTCAGGGTGAAAACGACAACAAGAGACAAAGATGGACATTTCATAATGGTAAAGGGGACTATACAACAAGAAGACATAACAGTCATCAATATTTATACCCCCAATCAGGGAGCACTGAAATATACCAAGCAACTACTAACAGAACTAAAGGGAGACATTGACCAAAACACAATTGTGCTAGGGGACTTAAATACATCATTGTCAGCTATGGGTAGATCATCAAAACAGAAAATAAATAATCAAATAGCAGCCCTAAATGACACATTAGATGAAATGGACATAATTGACATATATAGAGCACTTCATCCTAAAACATCAGACTATATATTCTTTTTGAGTGTACATGGATCATTCTCAAGGATAGACCATATATTGGGACATAAAATGAGCCTCAGCAAATTTAAGAAGACTGAATCATACCAAGCATATTCTCTAATCACAAGGCTTTGAAATTGGATATCACCTGCAAAAAGAAAGCAGGAAAAAACACAAATACATGGAGATTAAATTACATAATTTTAAAGAACGACTGGGTCAAGGAAGAAATTAGAGGAGAGATCAAAAGATACATAGAAACAAATGACAATGAAAATATATCCTACCAAAATTTTGGGGATGCAGTGAAAGCAGTTTTAAGAGGGAAATTTATATCATTGCAGGCTTATCTCAAGAAACAAGAAAAATCCCAAATAAATAACCTCAAGTTACACTTTAAAGAACTAGAAAAAGAAGAACAAGTGAAACCCAAGGTCAGCCAAAAATCAAAGCAGAACTAAGTGAAATTGAGAAAAAAAAGACAATAGAAAAAATTAATGTGACAAAGAGCTGGTTCTTTGAAAAGATTAACAAAATTGACAAACCCTTGGCTAAACTCACTAAGATAAAAAGAGAAAAGACACTAATGAACAAAATCAGAAATGAAAACGGGGAAGTTATCACGGACACCACAGAAATACAAAGGATCATGCAAGAATACTATGAAGGACTATATGCCACCAAATTCAATAACCTAGAAGAAATGGACAAGTTCTTAGAAACATATGGCCTTCCAAGTCTGAACCATGAAGAACTGGAAAATCTAAACAGAACGATCACCAGTAACGAAATTAAATCAGTCATCCAAAACCTTCCCAAAAGCAAAAGTCCGGGACCAGATGGCTTCACTAGTGAATTCTACCAAAACTTCAAAGAGGATCTAATACCAATCCTGCTCAAATTCTTCCAAAAATTTGAAGAAGAGATAGTACACCCAACTCCTGTTATAAGGCCAATATTACCCTAATACCAAAACCTGGTAAGTACAACACAAAAAAAGAAAACTGCAGACCAATATCTCTGATGAATACAGATGCAAAAATCCTAAACAAAATTCTAGCAAATCGAATACAAGAATGAATTAAAAAGATTATTCATCACGACCAAGTGGAGTTCATCCCAGTGACACAAGGATAGTTCAACATACACAAATCCATCAATGTGATACATCACCTAAACAAAATAAAGGACAAAAATCATATGATTATATCAATTGATGCAGAAAAAGCGTTTGACAAGATACAACATCCATTTATGATTAAAACACTTAATAAAATAGGTATAGAAGGGAAATACCTTAATGTAATAAAGGCCATATATGACAAACCCTCAGCTAATCTCATAATTAATGGTGAAAAACTGAAGCCCTTTGCTCTACGTTCAGGAACATTACAGGGCTGTCCGCTATCACCTCTGCTTTTCAACATAGTGTTGGAAGTCCTCGCCAGAGCAATCAGGCAAGGGAAAGAAATAAAAGGCATCGAAATTGGGAATGAAGAAGTTAAATTATCACTCTTTGCAGATGACATGATGCTTTATATAGAAAACCCTAAAGACTCCACCAAAAAGCTATTAGAAACAATCAACGAATACAGTAAAGTTGCCGGCTACAAAATCAACGTACAAAAGTCCATTGCATTCCTATATACTAACAATGAAATCACAGAAAAACAAATACAAACAACAATTCCTTTTGCAATTGCAGCAAAAAGAATAAAATACCTAGGAATAAACTTAACCAAGGATGTGAAGGATTTATATGCTGAAAACTATAAAACATTCTTGAAAGAAATTGAAGAAGACACAAAGAAATGGAAAGACATTCTGTGCTCATGGATTGGAAGAATCAACATAGTTAAAATGGCCATATTACCCAAAGCAATATACAGATTTAATGCAATTCCCATCAACATCCCAATGGCATTTTTTAAAGAAATAGAACAAAAAATCATCAGATTTGTTTGGAACCACAAAAGACCCCAAATAGCCAAAGCAATCTTAAGAAAAAAGAACAGTACTGGAGGTATCACACTGCCTGACTTTAGCTTGTACTACAGGGCTACAATAATCAAAACAGCATGGTATTGGCAGAAAAACAGACACATAGATCAATGGAATAGAATTGAGAACTCAGAAATAAAACTGCATAAATATGACAGATAATTTTTGACAAAGAAGCTAAAAACATACAATGGAGGAAAGACAGCCTCTTCAACAAATGGTGCTGGGAGAATTGGATAGCCACGTGCAAAAGAATGAAACTGGACTGCTATCTGTCACCATGTACCAAAATTAATTCAAAATGGATCAAAGACTTAAGCATAAGACCTGACACAATAAACTGCATAGAAGAAAACACAGGTACTAAACTTACGGACCTTGGGTTCAAAGAGTATTTTATGAATTTGACTCCAAAGGCAATGGAAGCAAAAGCTAAAATAAACGAATGGGTGTATATGAAACTTAAGAGCTTCTGCACAGCAAAAGAAACCATTGACAAAATAAAGAGGCAACCAACTGAATAGAAGAAGGTTTTTGGAAACAGTGCCTCCGATAAGGGGCTAATATCCAAAATATACAAGGAACTCATGAAACTCAACAACAAAATAACAAACAACCCAATTGAAAAATGGGCAGAGGACCTGAAGAGACATTTCTCCAAAGAGGACATACTAATGGCAAATAGTCATATGAAAAACTGCTCAACATCACTAACCATCAGAGAAATGCAAATAAAAACAACAATGCGATATCACCTCACCCCAGTCAGAATGGCTTTCATCAACAAGACATAGCAAGAAGTGTTGGAGAGGCTGTGGAGAAAAAAGAACACTCATACACAGTTGGTGGGAATGCAGACTGGTGCAGCCATTATGTAAGGCAGTGTGGAGGTTCCTCAAAAAATTACGAATAGAATTACCATATGACTCAGGAATCCCTCTCCTGGGTATCTACCAAAAAAATCGGAAAATATTTATACATAAAGACACGTGTGCTCCAATGTTCATTGCAGCTTTGTTTACAGTGGCCAAGACATGGAAACAACCAAAATGTCCTTCGATAGATGAATGGGTAAAGAAGTTGTGGTACATATACACAATGGAATATTATTTGGCGGTAAGAAAAGATGATAAAAGAATATTTGTGACAACATGGATGGATCTTGAGAGTATGATGCTAAGCAAAATAAGTCAGACAGAGAAAGCAGAGAACCATTTGATTTCACTGATATGTGGTATATAAACCAAAAACAATAAAAGAACAAGACAAACAAATGAGAAACAAAAACTCATAGACACAGACAATAGTTTAGTGGTTACCAGAGGGGGGTGGGGGGAGGGAGATGAGGGTAAGGGGGATCAAATATACGGGGATGGAAGGAGAACTGACTCTGGGTGGTGAAAACACAGTGGGATTTATAGATGATGTAATACAGAATTGTACACCTGAAATCTATGTAATTTTACTAACAATTGTCACCCCAATAAATTAAAAAAAGAAAAAAAAATATAAAAATCTAAAAAGAAAATTTAATGTAAATATGTTTATCATTATTTCTGTTTGTGGTTTCTGGGTATTATTATCTCATTATAGAAGGTTTCCCACATTTTAAATACATTTATTAATATTTATTACTGCTTTGTTTTTTGTTTTTTTACAGTCAATATTTTATTTGGATTTTTATGACAGAGATATGGTATGCCTCTAAATTTCCAAATGACTTATCAGTGATTTCAATAACATTTATATGTTTATTTTCCCATTTCTTCCGGCCTCCACCCCATTCCAGTTCAAGACCTTGTTTCTCAGTCTAGTTGTGTAGGACACAGCTCCCTGGCCTATGCTGGTATTATGAGCCTTGCGCTCCCCTCGGCTGCTGGTCGTCAGTGGGCTGCACACAGTGGCTCACAGCAGCTCTCACCGGCTGCTGGCTGCTCACGATGACTGCCAGCCACTCACGCTGGCTGCCGGCCACTTGCAGCTCACTGGCCTATGTGGGAATGGATTCAGCGACCTTGGTGTTAGGAGCAAGGCACTCCAACCACCTGAGCCACCGGGCTGGCCCAGTAACATTTATTGATCAATCCACCTTTTCCTCACTAATCTGAAATGACACCTCTATCATATAAAAAATTCTAAATGCATTTGAATCTGTTTCTGAATTCTGTTTTGTTACATTTCAAGAGCTTAGCTCCTTTCCAGTTACAAACTGTTCTGATTAATGTATTTTTATAATGTGGTTTAATGTTTGCTAGAACTAGAACACTTTATTAATCTTTAAAATTTTTTCCCAATTTATTCTCACATTTATTTTTTTCAGATTACCTTTATTATCCATTGTGTTTTGCTTTTTTTACTTTTCTAAAATTACATACTATGTTCATGGTGTGGGAAATTTATTGAAACCAATCTATATACCATATTATATTTCACATTCAATTTTTATTCTTTTTTAATTTAACTGCTCACTTTAGAATAGTTTTAGATTTATGGAGATTTGTGAAGATAGTATACTCCATTTTCAGATTCTCAAATGGTTAATATTTTATATTAGTATGATACATTTGTCAAAACGTTCCATACTAATAATACAATGAACCAATACTAATATGTTATTAAAGTTTAGCTTATCCAGATTTCCTTAGTTTTGACCTAATGTCCCTTTTCTGTCCCAGAATCCCACCTAGGACCACACTGTATTTAGTCTTCATGTCTTTTTAGCCCTCCTTTTTGTTGTGACACTTCCATAGACTTTCCTGATTTTTGATGAACTTGACAATTTTGAGGAGTACTGGTCAGGTATTTTACAGAATGTCTTTCAATATGGGTTTGTGTGATCTTTTTCCTCATAGTTACACAAAAGTTACAGGTGAGGGGGAGGAAAAACACAGACATAAAGTGTCATTCTCATCACATCAAAGAACATGCTGTCAACATGACTTATCACTACTGACATTGACCTTGATCATGGGACTGAGATGGCAGTACTGTTTGTCAGGCTTCTCCACTGTAAAGGTACTCTTTCCTCCTGTCCACACAGACCCTTTAGAAAGATGGCATCAGGGATAAGATGTTATGATCCACCTCCTTCAGGGGCGAGTGTTACACACAGTATTTGGAATTCTGCACAAGAGATTTATCTATTCCACATCCTCTCCCCTCTTCATTTATTTATTTAATTATTTATTTATAACATTCTAGACTCATCAGTATTTATTTTATACTTTGGGTTATAATCTAATACTGCTTTATTGGTTTATTGCTCAAATTGTCCAGGTTTGGCTAATGGTAACTCTTTCAGTTGACCTATCCACATCATTGTCAGGGGTTTCTGTTGTTTTTAGTACTTTCTTACTTTGTGGTATTACAGGATTCTACAGGCTTATATATTCCCTGCCGCGGTCTTCAGACCACTCATTTCCCAAGGAATCCTGGTTCCTTTTACCAGAAAATATTATTAGAAACCAAGGTCTGGATGCTTGGTGAGATCTTTGCTGCTGGAATTTCTTTGCTTCTAGGTCCTCTGAACTGGCAGAATAAAGAAATACATGTGTGAATACTAACCCATGTATATGCACATATATGGATGTATATGTATATATATATATATATATATATATATATATATATATATATATATATATATATATATTTTAGTATTCATACATCTGTACCTATGTTATCATTTTTAAGTCCCCTTCCCCCACCAACTCAACCCTGTATCCTACTGATACTTTATTTATTTATTAGTTTTTAAATTTCTTGGGTGTGATATTAGTTAACATTATATAAATTTCAGGTGTACAACTTTATAATACAACGCCTGTGTACTCTATTGTTTGCTCAACACCTGAAGTCCAGTCTCCTTCCATCACCATATATTTGACCACCTTTACCATATTCGTCCTCCTTTCAACCACCTTCCCCTCAGGTAGTCTGTTCCCCTTCTATTGTCTGTTATCTATGAGGTTTTTGTTTGCTTTATTTGGTGCTTTTGGTTTTGTATCCCACATGAGTGAAATCATACAGTTCTTGTCTTTTTTTGTCTGACTTATTTCACTTAGCATAATGTTTTCAAGAGCCATTCATGTTGTATCAAATGGCAATGTTTCATCTTTTTTATTGCTGAGTAGTATTCCATTGCACATATATACCACATCTTTATTCAATCATCCATTGAAGGACACGTAGGTTTTTCCATGTCTTCTCTATTGTAAATAATGTTGCAATGAACACAGAAGTGCATATATCTTTATGAATACGTGTTTTCAAATTTTTCAGGTAGATACCCAAAGAGGGATTTCTGGTTCATACGGTAGCTCTATTCTTAATTTTTTGAGGAATCTTCATACTGTTTTTCACAGTGGCTGTACCAATTTACATTCCTATCAGCAGTGAATGACAGTACCCTTTTCCCACATCCTCGTCAGCACTTGTTATTTGTTAACTTTTTGGTAATAGCCATTCTGACTGGTGTGAGGTGATATCTCATTGTGGGTTTTATTTGCATTTCTCTGATGATTAGTGAGGTTGAGCATCTTTTCATGTCTATTGGCCATCTGTATGTCCTCTTTGGAGAAATGTCTATTCAGGTCCTCTGTCCATTTTAAAATCAGATTGCTTGTTTTTTGTTGTTGTTGAGTTGTATGAGTTCTTTATATGTTATGGATATTAGCCCCTTATCAGAGACATTGTTTGCAAATATCTTCTCCCTTGCAGTTGGTTGCCTTTTTTGATTTGTTGATGGTTTCTTTTGCTATACAGACGCTTTTTAATTTGAAGTCATTTCATTTGTTTAGTTTTACTTTTACTACCTTTGCCTGAGGGGTCAAGTTACAAAAATTCCTCTGAGGCCAAGGTCATAAGTTCAGTGCCCATGTTTTCTTTTATGTACTTTATTGTTTCAAGTCTTTAATTCATTTTGAGTTAATTTTTGTGTATGATGTCAGATAGCAGTCTAATTTCATTCTTTTGAATGGTTTTCCAGTTTTCCCAGCACCATTTATTGAAAAGACTTTCCCTTCTCCATTGTAAGTTTTCAGCTTCTTTGTTGAAAAATTAGTAGCCCATATATGTGCGGGTTTAGTTCTGGGCTATCAGTCTGCTCCATTTGTCCGTGTGTCTGTTTTTCTGTCAGTGCCATACTGTTTTAATTACTGTAGCTTTGCAGTATAGTTAGAAGTCAAGGAGTGTGATACAATACAGCCAGCTTTGTTCTTTTTTCTCAGGATTGCTTTGGCTATTTGGGGTCTTTTGTGGTTCCATAAAAATGTGAAGATTTTATGTTCTATTTCTGTGAAAAATGCCACTGGGATTTTGATAGGGATTGCATTAAATCTGCATACTGCTTTAGATAATATGGCCATTTTAACAATGTTAGTTCTTCCAATCCATGAACATGAAATATTTTTCCATTTCTTTGTATCTTCAATTTCTTTCAACAATGTCTTGTAGTTTTCAGCATACAGGTCCTTTATCTCTTTCATTAAGTTCATTTCCAGATATTTTATATTTTTGTTTCAATTGTAAATGGGACTGTTTTCTTCATTTCCCTTTCAGATGTTTCATTGTTATTGTACAGAAATGCAACTGATTTTTGTACATTGATTTCACATTCTGCAACTTCACATCCTGCATTTTTTTTTTTTACTGTATTTGTTTATCGTTTCTAATAGGTTTTGGTGGAGTTGCTAGGGTTTTCTATATGTAATATCATGTCATCTACAAATAGTGACAGTTTCACTTCTTGATTCACAATTTGGATGCCTTTTATTTCTTTTTTTTCTTGTCTAACTGCTCTGGCGAGGACTTCGTCATGAAAGTGGGCATCCTTATCCTATTCCTGACCTTAGAGGAAAAGCTTTTAGTTTTTCATTATTCTATTTTATTGACTTTTTTTTTTTAAATCATAAATTGATGTTGTATCTGGTCAAATGCTTTTTCTGCATCTACCGATATAATCATATGATTTTAATGTTTTCTTTTGTTAATGTGGTGTATCAGTGATTGATTTTTTGATGTTGAACCATCCTTGCATCTCTGGAATGAACTGCACTTAATGTGATGTATTACCTTTTTAATAAATTGTTGTATTCAACTTGCTAGTATTTTGTTTAGCATTTTTGCATCAATGTTCATCAGAGATATTGGCCTGTAATTTTCCTTTTACATGGTGTCTTTGAGTGGAGTAGGTATCAGGGAAATGTTGACCTCGTAAAATGAGCTAGGACATATTCCCTCCTCTTCAATTTTTTGGAGGAGGTTGAGTATTACAATTAAATCTTCTTTGAATGTTTGGTACAATTCACCCATGAAGCCATCTGGTCCTGGACTTTCGGGTTTTTTAGAGGTTTTTGATTACTGTTTCAATTTCCATACTGGTCATTGCTCTATTTCGATTTTCCAATTCTTCATGATTCAGTCTAGAAAGATTGTACATTGCTAATAATTTGTCCCTTTCTTCTCGGTTATTGAATCTGGTAGTGTATAGTCTTTCATAGTATTCTTGTATAATCCTTGGTATTTCTGTGGTGTTAATTGTAACTTCTCTTTCAATTCTAGTTTTACTTGAGTCTTCTCTCTTTTCTCCTTAGTGACTCTAGACAGAGGTTTGTCAATTTTGCTAATCTTTTCAAAGAATCAGCTCTTTGTTCCATTAATTATTTTCTATTATCTTTTTGTTCTCTATTTCATTTATTTCTAATTTGTATTACTTCCTTCCTTGAGTTTGGAGTCTGGAGATGTTTCGTTTTCTTTCTGTGCTCCCAAGTTACCTTGGTGGTTCATGTTATTTGATGGATTATTTCTCTGCCTGTGTATTTTAAGTAGGTAGTAAACTCTTGTTTATATACTCTTTTGTTCTCAAGTGATACGTAGGGTACTTTCTTTTCACTGTGCTTTTTGGGGTATCTCAGCTTTTTTTTACCAGTCTCTACTTGGAAGTGTGGGGCAGGGGAAGCAAGCATGTGATCTTGCAGCTGGGCTACCCTTCCAATAATGGCTGTTGGCACCCACTCTGTTGTTGTAAGCTTCCCAGCCACCTCTACCCAGCTCTGCTGCAATGGGAGTGGGGAAGGGAGATGTCTTTTCCTTGAAAGAAACTGCTTCAGCCCCTCCTACACTCCAGGTCATAGTGTGAGGGCTGCAGCCCATCTCCTTCTCTGCTACCACTCTTGCTGGAGTGCAGTGAATGGCAAACTGCATCAGTGGCTGCCTTCCCTATCCTTCTCCTGACCTGCCTTCCCTACTTCTCCTAATACGCCCACCTTCAAATGTCCTGATGTGCGAATCTTTCAGGCATGTTTGCATGTTAAGCAGGGGATTCTTTGTTGAATCATAGTTATCTAAGTTGTAAGTTTAAGGGGAGAAACAATGAAGTGTTCTCACTCTGCCATGATGCTGATATCACTTCCGATATTTTATTTTATTTCAATGTGTGGTATCACTTTGAATTTAGGGATTACTTAGGATTTTTTCCCCCCTAAGAGCTGAATAAATGATAAGAGTAAATAAGTTATAATTAGAAATATTTGTATAGGTATTTCTATCATTTTTCTTGTTATGATCCTCAAGTAAGCTTAGGTTTTTCTTCATTTGTTTCTACACACATTAATTTATTCCAAAAAATATTTCTTCTGTGCTTTTTAAGTGGGAGATCTTTCACATAACTTTTTATTATTTGTAAAGTAGAAAATTAATGATTTTTAAAGAAATTTATTTTGTTACCATCATCTTGTTAAATTCTATTTTCTGTTCCATTGATTGTCTTGGGTTTCCTATGTTTCTTCTGTAAATAATAATTTTTCTTCCTCCTTTCAATAAGTGTCTCTCTTATCTCTTTGTCTTGTCAGTTTGTGTTGTCTAGAACAGAAATGGGCAAACTTTTTCTATAGGGACCAGATAGTATACATTGCGGGCTTTACCACATATAGCTTCAGTCACAAACCACTCAATTCTGCAATTGTACCACAAAAGCAGCCATAGACAATATATAATGGGAAATACTGAGTTCTAATAAAACTTTATTTACAAAAACAGGCAATTGGCCCACAGGTGGCAGTTTATTGACACTGGTCTAGAATGCAAACCATGTTACATAAGATGATGATGGTGGCTACTTTGTCTTGTTTTAATCTTTACTTTAAACAGAATGTTCTGGCATACAAATATATATACATACACATAGCTTCAATAACGTTGAAGAGCTATCTACCTTGTCCTATTTTCTCTAAAAGTGTTTATTAGGAATACTGTTGAATTGTAATTGCCCTTTTTTGTAAACTACTAAGCTTTGACATCTTTGACCTATAAATGCAGTAAATTATGTTAATTCATTTCTTAAAGGAAACCATTCTTATACTTTTGGTATAAAATTCACCCAATTTTGGTTTATCATGCTTTTGATGTTATATATTACTGAATTATTTTTGTTAATAGTCTATGAATGATTTTTACATTGATATTCAGAAATAGAAGTAGTTTGTAGTATATTATTCTAACTTGTCATGTTATGGTATTGGTATTTTGCTGGCTTCATAAATATAACTTGAAAACCTACTTTTTTATAGAAATAGTTTTTTGGTTAGGACTTACGTGTTTATTGAACTTTTGAGCAAATTCACCTATGAAACCACCTGGGTCTGGTGTTTTTTCCAGGGAAAGTCTTTGACAATTTCCCCTACTTCTTCCATGAATATCATTTATTTAGGTTGTCTAGTAAAGGTTTTTCTGATACTAATTTTTGATGATTCATATGTTCTTAGAAAATCATTTATTTTGCTCAGGTTGTCAAAATTATTTGCTGAAAAGTTCACAGACTACTATTTTTGATTCTCTTAATTTCCTCTGCATCTGTTGTTGTTTGTCATTTTTTTATTTCTAATCTTCTGTATTAGTGAGTTCTTCCTTTTCCTCTCTTAATTAGGCTAGCCAATGTTATTTTTGTTTTACTGATTTGGCAAGAAAACCCAACTTTTGGGTACACTTATCAATTCTGGTTTTCTTTTTCACACTTTCTAATTAATTCATGTCTGCCTTGATCTTTATTCCTTCTGTATTCTTTAGGTTGATTTTATTGTTATTTTCTCACCTTTTGAGAAGTGATGTTGGCCTATGAATCTTTCTTCAAGAACAATTTTAGTGACACTTTATAGATTGAGTTATCTGGTGTTTTGATTTTTTTCCCTAGATATTCTGCACTTTAGGTTTAATTTCTTCTGGGATGCAAATGTTGAGAGAGAAGGTTTTTTGGGGGTTATTATTCTGCTTTTATTTCCTAATTTTATTATTTTATTGCACTGAGGTCAAAGATAGTCTTATTTCCACTTTAGAGGAATTGACTGACATTTTTAATAAGTCCTCAGATATGATTAATTTCCATAAACTATTCTTTAAAGCAGTCGATTACACACTTCATATTTTTATTTCTAAGAACAGTGTAAAGTTGTTTCTTCAGTATTGATTTCTTTAGAGCAGAAGACCTATGTTATTCACGTTTGTATCTCTGATACCTAGTACTGTGATTGGTACACAGTTGTTCAGTAAGTGGCATGAATAACTGAACTAATGAACGAACAAATGAATTAATGCTGCATGTATTCAATGGGTTTAGTTTTCTGGGGTTAACTGGCTCTAGACAGTCTCTCCTCACCAGCACAGGACTGATGGACTACTAAGCCATTCACTTCAAAGGGATTCATTTAAAATGAGCCAGTAAAAATATTAAAACAGGATTTGATGTGTAGATTGTTAAAACCTGGTTGTATACTCTTCTTTTTTCTTAAATACCTTCTCGTCTGCTCATTTTACACTTATAATTTAAGGCTCAAGTCCTGACTCATCCACAAAATCAAGCTATTTGCGGTCACTGATTCTTTCCTTTCTCTATTCTTGTGACCTTCATTGACAAGACTCATTTGTCATGTGATATAAATGGCCTTGCACTGTTACCCGGATGTTTCACGTGTCTCCTGTCTTTCTGATAAAACCACAAGCTTGTTGAAAATGTTACATTCCTTTCTATCCTACAATGTACCCAGAAGAGTGTTCAATAAATTCCTGCTGTATCAACACAAGAATAGTTAAGAGAAACAAATACCTTGGTTAACATTCTGCCACATCATGGTCTTGTGACCTTAGCTATGTGATTTCACATCTCTGGGCTTGGTTTTCCATAAGGTACACTAAAGACCTGTCAAATCTTAAAGAATGCAATGTTTTGTCATATATCTGATTCTACAAAGGAGAGAGAGAGAAGCAACCACATTAAGAAAACAGCATAAAACATATGTCTAGCTGGTCAAGCAACAATGGCACCATCATTCTATAAGACGTCAGCAACTGCTGTGCTGTTTGTTTTCTTCCTCTTCCACCTTTCAAATATGGCCATCTTCAGTAGTCACTCCTCCTTGCTCTACACAAAGAACATCAGCTATCAGTAACACGCATCTCTCAAATCTTCTCCCTCTGGGTCTGTCTTTCCCGAGCCATGTACACAGCCAACTATCTGTCAGACATTGTGTGCACACATACACAACGCATCTTTGGAGTGTTGTGCTGGTTGCTCACATATAATTCACTTAAGCTCATACCTTGACTCCCCTGTACCCACTCTGCAACCAATTCCTTTCCCTGATGTTTCTACTTGTATTAATGGCCCAGCCATTCTCCTCAGCATCGTCTTTGGCCCCATCCTCTTCCTCAGCTCCCACATTCAATCAGTTGTGAAGTCATTTAGAATTCACTTATCCACCACCAAGAATCCTTTCTTTATTATTCCCACTGTTACCACTTTACTGGTAAATATGGCTTCTTAGGCCTACTGTAATTGCTTCATAACGAACCAGTTTTCTATAGGATCCAATCTCTTCTATGCAATACTGCCAGATGAACCTTCCTACAGTACAGTTTGATACTACAAGATTGATTACCTGCTTATTATGTCTCTGTGTTGGCTTACTTAATCAATTGATCAACCAATGAATGAATCAATGACAAGCCCATGTCCTATCCAAAACAATTTGATGTTAAGACTTAGAGTCATTAAGAACAACAGCAGAATTGTCTTCAGAACTGCTCTGGAATAAACCTGCATTCATCTTCTACCTCTATAATATATAAATACTATCAATGTCCTTGAGCAAAATAGTTAACCATTCTCAGTTTTTCCAATTTTTTCAATGAAAAAAAAAAGGACAATAATAATAATGGCTAACATTTAATGAATACTTATTATATGCCAGGTACTATGCTAAATGATTTATATGTATTAAACCACTTTAATCCTGTACCGTCCCTCTGAGGTAAATACTGCTTTGATACTCATTTTTCAGATGAGGAAACTAAAGCTCTGTAAGGTTGTACACCTTGCCCAAGGTGCCACTATTAATGGTGAAGTTGAGGCCTAGAACTCAGGTCTCTCTGAAACTAGAGCTACTTGGTGAAGGTTTTTGTTTTTAATTGAATTACGTTTTACATATAATGGAATGAACAGATCTGAGACAGTTTGATGGGTTTCGACAATTGAATACACACAAGTAACCACCACCCAAATCCAAGATATAGAACATTTCTATTACCTGGAAAGCTCCTTCATGCTTTGTTCCAGTCAATCTCACCTCTACCTCAAAGATAATTACTGTTCTGAGTTCTAGCACATCGATTAACTTTGCCCATTCTTGAATTTCATATAAATGGAATCATACAGTATGTATTCTTTCGTACCTTGCTCAACATAATGTTTTTGACATCCATGTTGTTGTGTAATTAAGTAGTTTATTACTTTTTATTGCTGGGAAGTACTTCACTATACAAATATACCACAATGTGTTTATCCATTCTCCTCTTTGTAGGCATTTGGTTTGCTTCTAGTTTGGGGCTATTAAGAATTAAGATGCTATAAATATTTTTGTACAAGCCTTTTTGTGGATATCGTTTCATTTCTTTTGGGTAAATTCCTCAGGTTGGGATTGCTAAGTCACATGGGAGGTATATTTTTAACTATAGAAAAAACTACCCAAAGTCTTCCAAAGTGGCTGTACCATTTAATACTTCGAACCAGCAATGGATGAGAGTTCCAGGTGCTCCACAGACTTGCTAACATTTGGTAAAATAAAATAATATTTTAGCCAATCTCATCCCAACCATCAGCAATTCTTGTGGGTAGAGAAGGCACAACATTTTTCAAGTACTAAAAGAAATGTCAACCCCAAATCCTATACATAATGAAACTATCTTTCAGGAATAAAGAGGAAATAAAGATGGCTAAAGGAAATTCCTGCAATAAAAAGGAAATGATAACATAAAATTGGGGCATTCAGAAAGGAAAGAAGAACAGAACAAGTAGAAATAAAAGTAAGCATAATAGACTATCCTTTACCTCATAAGTTTCTTTAAACATATTTTATGGTTGGAGCAAAAGTTATAACACCATTTCGTATGGTATTTAATGTATGTAGAGGAAATATTTAAGCAAAATACATTTTTTAAGTGGCGAGGGTAAAGGGATCTAAATGCAAGGCTTCTGTGCTTCAGTAAAAGGAGTAAAGGAGTAAAATGTCAATAACAGTAGCCTATGATTAAGTTACACATATATAGTTGGTATTACTTAGAGAAACCACAAGGAAAACTATAAAAAATGATACTTTAAAATATTATAAATCATCAAAATGTAATGCAAGAAAAAAGAAACATAATGACAGAGTAACAAACATAAAACAAATAATAAAAATGGGAGCCTTAAGTGCAGACATGTCAATAATTACATTAGATGTAAATGGACTAAATATGCCAATTAAAAGACAAGACTCAGCTACAGAAGAAACTGTCTACAAAAAAACTCACTTCAAACATAATAACATAGAAAGGTTGAAAATAAAAGGGTAGAAAAAAGACACATCACACAGAAATGAATAAAAAAGGCAGGAGTGACTATATTACTATCAGATAAAGTAGACTTCAGAGCAATGAAAAATATAAGTGACAAAGTTCGTATCCTCCATGAAACTATAGCCATCCTAAATGTGTACACACCAAACAACAGAGCTTAAAATTAAAAGTATGTGAAGCAAAATTTGATAAAGTTGAAAGGATAAATAGAAAAATGCACAACTGTAGTTGGTTCCTTCAACACTCCACTTTCAGTAACTGATAGAACTACTACACAGAAAACCAGTAAACATCTGGAAGAACTGAACAACACCATCAACCAACAAGATCTAATCTGACATTCATAGAACACTGGACCCAACAATAGCAGAATACATATTCTTTTCAAGCACTCATAGAACATTCACCACAATGGACCCTGGGTCACAAAACAAATAGCACCAAATTTGAAAGAATCAAAATCATACAGAGCATATCCTCTGACCATAATGGAATAAAACTAGAAATCAATAAGAGAAAAATCTCCAAACACTTGAAAATTATACATCCTTCTAAATAATCCGTAGGTCAAAGAAGATGTCCGCCCCCCCAAATTAAAAACAACAACAAAAACAACAGAAAAACACTAGGTGAAAATGAAAATATCAAAGTTTGTAGGATGTAGCTAACGCAGTGGTTGAGAGGCAAATTGCTGCTTATATTGGAAAAGAGGAAGACCTCAAATCTATAATCTAAGTTCCTACCTCAAGAAACCAGAAAAAGAAGAACAAAATAAACTCACAGCAAACAGAAGAAAATATTAAAGGTAAGAGTATAAATCAATGAAACTTAAAACTCTTCAAAATTCAACATTAAAAATGAAACAATCCAATTAGAAAATGGGCAAAGACATGCACTGACATTTCATTAAAGAGGACATACAGATGGCAAATAAGCACATGAAAAAATATTCAACATTGACAGACATTAAAGAAATGCAAATTAAAACCACAATGTGATATTACTACATACCTATCAGATTGGCTAAAATAAAAAATAATGATAATTCTAACTGCTGGTGAGGATGTGGGAAAACTATCACTCATGTATTGCTGGTAGGAATGTAAAATGGTACAGCCTCTCTGGGAAATAATTTGGTAGTTCCTTTTAAAAGTAAAAATTGACTTACCATATGACCCAACAAATACTACCTTGTATATTTATCCAGTGAAATGAAAACTTATTTTTATACAGAAACTTATACATGAATATTCACAGCAGCATTATTTGTAAAGAAACTACCCAAATGTCCTTCAGTGGTGAATGAGTAAACAGACTGTGGTACATCCATATCATGGAATTCTACTCAGTCATAAAAAGGAACAAGCTATTCATACAAACAACAACTTGAATGAACCTCAAGAAAATTATGCTGATTGAAAAAAAGCTAATTTCAAATTGATACATATTGTATAGTATAATTTATATAACATTGTGAAATAGCATAATTATAGAAAAGGAGAACAGATTAGTAGTTGCCAGAGGGTAGGAATGGGGGTGGGGTAGGTATAGCTGTAAAGGGCTAGAATGAGGGAGCTTTGTGGTGAGGCTATAGTTAAATATCTTCATTGTGGTGATGGTTACATGTGGTAGTAGAAGTCACACACATGATAAAACTGCATAGAGTGATACACACACGTACAGAGAGAAATGAATAAATGTATAACTAGTGAAATCTGAATAAACTGTGGATTGTACCAAAGTCAATTTCCTGGTTTTGATTTCCTACTATGATTATGCAAGATGCTAACATTGGAAAAAGGTGGATGATGGGGATAGGGGACCTCCCTGTACATTTCTTTGCAAATTCCTGTGACTCTACAATTATTTCAAACTAAAAAGTAAACACACATACATACACATGCATGGTCTCAATTTATCCTATGATAGATTAATGTTATATGAACACTACAGCCAGACATGTTTAGTCTCATTTTATAGAGAAGGGAATGAAATTCTAATTGGTTGACACTGTTACCTCAGCTATTATTGATAGATTTTCCTGCTCATTTTCATTTTTACTTCTGTCCTTGTCATTAAATTAGTTATGTGCTACTCTAATTTAAAGTCATCCCCCTTTTAAGATGTAATATTAAAAAAAAGGTGAGTTTGATGAACAGACATATTTTCAATAGTCAGTCAACATAAACAATGGCTTTATAATTAGAAAACTTGCAACATGACAATTCCATTCCCAATAAAAACCCACTGCTCACTGCCTAAGGAAGGAAACTTCGGATTTACAATGGATTTCGCTAAGGACTTATTTTAAATAAACGTGCACAGCCCTAGCTTCTCTCTGTACCTAAAGTTCAAGAAAAGAGCTTACTTTGCCTCCATTATTTTAGATACAGTAACACTGCTTTGTTTTGCCCCTGGGCACAAAACACAGACTGAACTACCTCATCGATTTGGTCATCCAATGTAACTTCCAGCGGAAACTCATGAAAATGCAATAGCAGTCAAGACCTGGTGACTGCCCTCCTGACCCTCTGAATCTAGTGGGGACCTTTTGATATTGTTAGCATGATAGAGTTTACATCATTTCATTTGATCTTTAATATAACTGATGAAGTTAAGTAGTTTAAGCCTCATCTTACAACAGAGGTAAGGCTTGGAAAGATCAAATGCCTTGTCCCCAAATGCCAGGATTCAACTCTAGTCCAGTGCTTTTTCCTCTATACTATGGAATTCCATGTCGTGTGACTATAACTTACATGAATTAAACTATTCCCACTCATTAAAAAAACAACAGAGACTAATAATTTAAATAGTACCAAAAGCAACACTTGCATGTATATTTCATCATTGACTGCATGTTAATCTAATATTACATATTCATATTACATATTAGATTTATATCAACAAATCCACATATAATGTATTTTATGGGTGCTTTAAAGGATTTTAAAGATAACTGCAACTATTAGGATTTTAGACGTGTGAACTTAATTTAAAACGTTGTATAAACCCTGTATAAAACTGACTTCACTGTCCCACAACAATTTAACAACACTATGGAACAAAGAACAATCTGCCTGTAGAAAATCAGTCTAAACCCCTTTGCTCAGAAAATCTTGCATATCATCTTCCTTTTATTTTTCTTAATCTAAATGTAATCTAATCTAAACATTTATTATAGAAAATTTGACAAAACAAGTTAGCCCATTTACACTCTGGATTTTTAAAATGATCACAAATTTGCTTTCTTAAATATGCAACAAGAACCAGTAAGATAATCTACTTCAAGAAAATTCGTAAATGCTTAGGCTTATAGACCACATGGATAAAACGGATTTTTAGCCTTTTCTGTAGGGCTCAATTTCATAGGTATCTTTTCTAAAACATTAAAATTGGACTTTTACAAATTCAGTTTATGGACATCTTCTCAGAAGTGTTTACACATCCAGCAAGGCACATCTGGACCTTGGTTGTATTTTATTTGTGTACTTTAAAAAGTGCCAAGGAAATTCCATTGCTCACCACCTGTCAGAAGCTCACCACCCCTGCCTCTTGGGTGAGCCTTTTCATCAGACAATTTTCTATTGCTCTGACCCTTGTGTTCCATCCAGACCTCTCCATTTTCCACAATGTGTTGTGGTTTTAATTTTCACCCACACTTTTGGCTTCAAGTGTACTAACCTCAGGTTGTACTGACACTGACCCTGACGGCTGAGTCAGTAAAGAGAACATGGATTTTGTAACGATGGCTCAGTTGTTTGTTACTGAACAAAGAATGTGTTTCAGATCTTCTGGCACTGCCACGATTTTATACAATGAGATCCTTTTCAATAAAGGTAACTCTTTTATTGAATATACAACCAAATTAAGTTTTATGATTTTGTAAGACTTGTCATGCAAAAAGCTTTCCCAAAGTAGAAAAAAAATTTTTTTCAGGCTACATATTCCAAGGTTGAATAGCGAAATATGATTACTGCACATGTATTTTACTCACTTGATCTCTTAAAAGAGAGAAACCACTAGACGATTATTGACGGATTTTAGGGTTACGACAGAGACTTCTGCTCAGCAAAACCCACATTTTCCTCTTTGTGCTGGATTCCCAGTGTAGGCTATATTTCCCAGCTTCCCCTGCAGATAGGTGTGGCCATGTGATTGAATTCTGGCCAACGGAATGCAAGTAGGAATGAGGTTAGCCCAACCCATAAAAACTTCCCATGTGTACTCCTACATGCTTTCTCTTCTTCAACCATCTGAATGTCAGCAGATAAGATGTTTTTACACTTTTAAGCACAAAATAATAATAATTGCAGCAAATATTAATACAGCATTGCCTTTGTGCTAGTCCCTGATTTAAGACTATACATGCGTTAACTCATTTCATCTTAACAACCCCGTGAGATAGGTATTATAGTAATACTGTCCCACTTTTCAGATGATGAAACTGAAGTGCAGGAAGATTAACTAACTTCCCCAAGATCACAGCTAACAAGTGGCACAGCAGTCCCACTGCAGTTCCAACAGCACTGTCTGGGCTCTGTGCTATACTGCCTCCATTACACTCTAATTCCTTTTGGACTGGTGGTATGTGTTTCTTATTTTGGGATAACTCTAACTTAGCCTAAATATGTGTTCAGTCAGAAAGTCCTTATTGACTAATAGAATCTCATCTTCAGCTTTCCTAGCAGTTGGGTTGGGGTACCGCAGGCAATTCATTATAAATTCATTCTTTAACTGGTAGAACAGATATCTTGGGTTTGAACTTCAAAGCCTCATTAAGCATCCTTATTTGTTCTTCATTAACAATTTTACCTACTAATATGTGGGGACACTCCAAAAGAAAGAAAGAAGTAAACAGCATTGTTAAAGGGTATTTTGTGGTTTCTTCCTTTCCTCGTCTCACTCCTAAACAAAAAGGGAAGGTTTGTGGCTTGATTGGTGTGGATGAGGGCAGAGGCCCATAGGGCAGATCCAGGCAAGGAAGTGACTCCATCTTGGGGTGTAGTCCGGAGGAATGAGATGGTGGCAGAAGTCTGCCTTAGGCAGCAGTTTCCTGAACTTCTGCCTTGGAGAGAGACCCCACAATACCTATCATTCAGTGGAGTCTCCTCTCTCACCTTTTCCCTATGGTCTTTAGTGTATCAGAGAATGTTTCTCCGATCTCTGTCTCAAACCTAAACTCATTTTTAATATTTTTAATTAATGTCTTCTAATGTTTCATAGGAGTATACTTATGCTAGGAGTATACTTATGTTAGTATACGCTAGATATACTTATGCTAGATAGATGAGAGAAACATTTTTTTCTGATACTTAGAACTATCTTATTCTTATAACTACCATATTCACAAACAATATATTCACACCATTTTTGAACTGGAAATGGAGTAATTAAAAAGCACATGGGTGAAAAAATATTGCCCATGAGTTGAAAAATATCCCCCAGTGTGGCCGGATGGCTTGGTTGGTTAGAGCGTGAACTCTTAACAGGGCTGTCAGTTCGATTGCCACATGGGCCAGTGAGCTGCGCCCTCCACAACTAGATTGAAGACAATGAGCTGCCGCTGAGTATCTGGAGGGACGGCCGGATGGCTCAGTTGGGTAGAGCGCAAGCTCTCAACAAGGTTGCCAGTTCAATTCCCACATGGGATGGTGGGCTGCGCCCCCTGCCACTAAGATTGAAAACGGCGACTGGACTTGGAACTGAGCTGCGCCCTCCACAACTAGGATTGAAGGACAACTCGACTTGGAGCTGATGGGCCGTGGAAAAACACACTGTTCCCCAATATTCCCCAATAAAAAATTAAGAAAAAAATATCCCCCAACACAGCTATCTACTTTAACAACTCAAAGAAGCTAGAAAGGCCACTGAACTTTACCTACCAAAGGAAATCAGTAAGAAAATAAAGGCTAAATCTTGAGACTACTAATCAACAAAGTCTTGAGGGATACTTCATGAGGCAGTCTATTTTCCAATCCTTGGCCAGGTAAATATTTATAGATGAATTTTTCAGACAAGAATCCATCCTTGATCCTCCTTCCCTACACAGGTAAAAGGGACAAATTCAAGTTTGGTAGGGATATTATGAATAACATAGTTACCCTGTTAAAAAAAAATAAGTAAGAAAAATACTGATTAAAATGTTAATTCAGCAGCAAGTCTGCCATCTGTATCTTGAAATTATTTAGGGTTCAAAATCTTCTGAATACCTTTTGGACCCTTCAAAAATACATAGCGATTTTCATCTCTGGTTTTTAAGTTGTAGTATGTGTTAACTTGAAGAGTTACACATGGCTCCTTCCTTCATTACAACAAGTTCCTAGTGAGTTGGGACCAAGCCATATTTCTTCATATTTCTTGTGGTCTTTAACAAACAAGCAAAAAAAAAGAAATAAAGGAAAAGAACGAAAGAAATTTTTTAAAAAAGGAAGGAAGGAAAGGAAAAAGAAAGAAATAAAGAGAGTCCACCTGTCTTAGGACACAGTGAATTCTTTAAAATTGAATGGAAGCAGAATTATTGCTCAACCTTCTAAGTGTGTCATGAATTGACGAGTCAACATTTGAAAAGTGTTTGGAAGTACTTAGGTGGAAGTCCACAGATCTGTATAAAGTATTATCATTTTTAAAATAACTCAATTTTCCTGTGGTTATTTTTTTAAAATGTTCTTTTGGTTGCTGTTTGTAACCAATTTGAAAATAAAAATAAAAACCATCAAATGTAGAATATTCTTATAGAAAAACATTAAATCATCAATACTTTCTGGGATTGAAAAAAGGGAAATGGTGGCAAGGTGATGCCTTTGAGAATGCTCAAGGTGCTGCCTGGGTGGTCATATTAGAGAACTGTATAGCACATGTGAAATTTTTATAGTCAAATTTAATGAACTAGAACAAGAAAATCTGAATCAAAATTTTTTACTTTTTTTCTATTGAGTTTTACAGGGAACCCATATTTCTCCATGATAACAAAATAAAACATAATTCTCTCATATTCTTTACATGTTCCAGGCCATTCCTTGTGTTTTTTTTTTCCTTGAAGAGAAGCTATATTCCACATTCAGGCTGCACACAGGGAGAAGGGCTCTCAATCAACTAGTAACAGTTTACTCACCCTCCATCGAGAGTAGGCCATGTAATGTCACTTTAATGAGTTCAGCAGCTGTGACTAGATTGAGTTGTACTTGGAATACACCATTTACTATCTAAAACTTTTTATAGCATACTGATGAAACAGAATAAGATAGTACTGTTTCAAAGAAGTTATTTCAAAAAATTATAGTAGGCATTTTCTCACCCCTTATTAAGTCCACGTATTTGTATTAAATACGTACATATAATCAACAGAATTAAAAAAGCTATTTTTTTTCCTTATGGTCCACAAATAACAGCTCAGATTCTCCAAGTTGATGAAATCTTATGAACAAACCAGATATGAAGGGAGAGAAAAGTGAAACCAAGAGCAGCAATTTCCCTTCTTCTTTGTTCCTCCTTCCAACTTGGCCAAAGTCCCGAGTTCCTTCTCAGGGTTATCTCCTAACCGCCCAAGCAATTATAATTTATAAAGTTATACTCTGGGTCCAGAGATGTCAGGTGCTATCCAATGTGAAGAGATGAAGACTACACCACATACATGTTAATTCCAAAGAGTTCTAGAATCAGAATTTTGAGATTACATCCTTGGTCAAAAGGTATAATGCCTTCTTTCATATTGTTTCAAATAAGCAAAATAAACGTAGAGGTTTGGGGAAAGCATTCAAGTATTTTAGCAGGGAGTTTTCTCCTAAGTTTCCTTTGGCCACCAAGCCAAAGCATTTCTGACGGATAACTGGACTAGGAATAGTGCTCCTGGAAACCATCAGCCAGCATTCCCACCCATTAATTGGGTGATTCATTTCATCTTTTTCCTCCCCATTTTTTACCCTGTTTCCTTTTCCCACCCTTCCCTTGCTGGCTTTTCTTTGAATCATCTATATCTCTGCTATCCTCCTCGACCTACTTACTTGTGTAAGTAACTGTTACTTACACAAAAGTTACTTACTTGTATAAGTAACTGTCCCTGAATATATTTCCTGTTCTTAAAGCCTCTCCCGGCCTCTGGCCTCCTCTCTGACAAACCCTCCTGTTTTGCTACTTAACGTCCCTGTAGAGACCTTACCATCTTGCAAGTGAGAAACCTCTCTGGAAGCCTCCCCAAACTGCTCCAACTTCCAGTGATTTTCATTTCCCTAAAGCTCTATGGCACCAATGATTGGTACCACACAATTAGCGCTTTATTACTGTTAGATAATCTTTCATGTCTTTTCTTTCCAACTGAGTAGGCAGCAACTCAAGCACAGGGAATAGTAACATATCTATGTCTTGAAAACCATACCATGTAAACTTAACAAATAGTTACTGATTGAGTAGGATGGTGGGCATATCTCATGGAAATAAGTTATAGCCACATTTGGGAATAACAGGATTTGAGGTTAAATAAATTTTAGACATCTAAGCTCTTTTACTCAAGAATACAAGAGACCCATGGGTATAATAGGCTACATAACAGAATATAGATCTTTTGCCTCAAAGAGGCATTTCTATTCCTTCATCAGCTGGTGATCCAACATTATGTGGAAGTGAGGTTTCAGAATTCCTCCTAGAAGTTCTGAGTATATGAATTTGGAGCCCTGGGTTGGAGCCCATTTCTGCCATGAGTTATCTGAGTAACCATGACTAGGTCAGCCTTCTTGGCTTCAGTTTCCTCCTCTATAAAACGAAGGGGTTGGATAGATGACCTTTAAAAAACCAACCAAACAAAACAAAAACAAGACTAAAGATTTAGTACCCTCATTTAGATCTTTCCCAGGAAGTGTGATTGTTTATCCTGCCATCAATCTATTTTAAACACAAGCCCCACTTGGAGGATCATTTATTCAGATATCTAGAGAACTGGCATTCAGATAAAACCTAGAGAAGAAAAAAAATGATACGGAAATTCTAGATACTACTTTTATTGTCGCTAGAACCATTTACTTCCTATGGATATCTTGTTGGACTATAAAAAAGAACGAGTAGAAGAAATCTTCAACCCTTCACATTTCTTATTATTCTATGAGATTCAAGAAAGGAAAACAAACCCCTATCTGATCTTCAGTACCAGCAAATATCAGATAGGCAAAATACTTTTAAGGTTGATGAGGGGTTGCAGAAATTCAAGCATGCTGGAATGCCGACTTGTCACTCCAATGTTAGTGAAAACAGTACATGCCAGAGCTACTTTTGTAAATCAAGCAATGTCTGTGGTAAAGGAAAAGGTATCAAAATATCAAGATGAGCATGCTTGAAGTATGTGTCACATTTATTGTAGCTGAGAGGATTAAAATCAGTCAGCATTAAGGAAGGTGTGTATGTGTCCCATTCAGATGTCAGGCAGGAAGTTTGAAAATGATGCCCTCAACCCGGAGAGGTTCCTGGGTAGCTGATAAATATGGGACACATTTAAAACAGAAAAGCTGAAAAGTAGCCAAGGCCTGGAGATAAAGTGATGAGTTGAGTTGTGGCATTACCTGTGCCTGTGGTCAAGGGAGCAAAGCTAAAGATAGCAGGATGAATCAAGGTCATATGAAAGGACTATGAGAGTGAGTAGAAAGGTTGCTGACATGGGCTCAAAAATATGGTGTCAGGGTGGGGCACTGGAATGCACTCCAGGGTACAAACCTTTTTCTGAGAACGGCATTGGGAGTTATGCCCATGTTTCAGAAGAGTTAGGGCAGAAGGAAGAGAGGGATGGAGAGAGAGGAACGGCCAACTGTGTGCATTGAGAAAGGGCACTATTAACTGCTGGAGCAGTGGACTCTGGCCTGGCCCAATCTGGCCAGAGAGGCCGGTGATGGGCCGATCACGCTTCAGAAGGCCAGCCAGCCACAGACAGACCTCAAGGAGGGCAGTGATCCTTTGAGGCCAAAGGCTGGTCTATAAAACCCCAAATCATGGTGACTTTTCAGTTTTTCTGGCTCTTCCTTAGAAACCACATAACCACTAACATTCTACTTCTTTCCCCACTGAGCCGACCCACATCCAACTTATATATTCCCTACCCACAAAAGTCACAGCACACATCCAGTCATTACCCTGTGCCAGGCACCAGCGGTGATTCTTGCCTAAGGCAGGGCTGGGGTTGCAGCTAAACTGTGGCATCAGCAAGCTTGGTTTCCTGGAGTGTCGTCAAGAGCCCCGCCTCTGCAGCCACATGTGGGGGCCCACCCCAGCCCTTCCATCACCAACTTCTGGACCTTGAGGGAACTGTCTTAATGTCTTTGAACTTTTCTGTCTATAAAATGATAAAACAAATATCTGTTTGCAGGGTTGTTGTCAGGATTGAATAAGATTTGAATGTTTATAAAATTAAACATTGATTGGGTATGTGCTTGGTATTCCAGAAATGGAAGTTATTATTATTAATTCTTTGTACTCTTCTCCATTAAAAAATATATATACAGATATATATATATGTTATATATATATATGTTATATATATATATATGTTATATATATATATATATGTTATATATATATCATGTTTGATATATATATATTGACATGTTTGATATATATATATATATATATATATATTTGATATATATATATATATATATTATGATATGCATATCAAGTTTTGACTGTTCATTCCCCCTTTTTAAAAAATTCACGGCCTCAATCCCTTTCCCTGCCCAAGTGTCAAGTGTCCTTATCGGGCATCATCTTTCCTATCAGGAGAGAAATCAATTTAATAATGTCACCATATCAAAAGAATGACACTTACTATTATAGACTCTAACAGGATTCGGCAATGACTACATAAAATAAGTTAGGGAGAGATATGCGCAGAAGGTAGATGAGTAATCATTCATTCTACTTCTAGGTGAGATGAGCCTTCTCTGGCTTTAGGTCTGTATCTCTACACACTTCCTTTCATACTAATTCAATCCAATCTGAAGGTAAGTGATGTAAGCAAAAAAAAATGACCCACCTCATTCTACATGGCTATGCCATTCCACAGCAAACGATTGCCAAGAGACACTAGTAAACTTTTCCAACACATGTTTTGCTCAGACAATGAGCTGAATGGAAACTCAATGACACAGAAAAGGGCTGATGACTCAAGTCTCCAAACAAAGTTTTGGTTAAATAAAGCCTCAAAGGCTAATCACTAGATGTAATCCACCCGAGCTAGAAATAGGCCACTCACTAACAATCAACAACTCTCTACAGGATCAAAAACTTGGAACTTGGGAAACAAAATTAAACTGGGCACGAAGGGCTACTGCCACAGCAGCGCAGACAAAGTTCAGAAACATACAGCTGCGAGTTAAAAACAAGCTGCCAGAATGGTATGTACCGAATGATACACTAAGTTTTAAAGCACTACCAGCAACACTAAATACATGTTTGAAGAGTACGTATGTATGAAGAAAAATAAAAAAGATATGCAGGAGAATGAAAAATAACAGTGGCTGCTGGAGGGAGGGACAGGGAGAGGAATGACATTGGGGGAGGTGACACAGAGAGTCCATTGTATTTGTGATGTTATAGGTCTTGTTTGTATGATGGTTACCCAGATTCTTATTGTGTAACTCTAAATCTTTTTATATTTCTGAAATATTTCATACTAAAAAATATTAAAAAGTAAAAATGATTCTGTGACTAAAAACTGCTGACCTGTGAGACAGAAATGAAATCTGTACGATGATCCTAGTGAGCAGTAATAATAAAATGAATCCCGGCAACTCTTATTTCCATTTTAATGGTTTGAGTGGGGGAAGGTTGGGGGAGGGTTAGACAAGAGGGAGCGGAGTTACGGGGGAGAAGGTCCCCCTTGAGCAACTCCTTGGTAGGGGCAGGGTGCTTACTAGCAAGGGCAGCTTACATGAGAGCACAGCACCAGCCTCTGGCTCGTTTCTGCTCTCGAGACCTTACCAACAGGCAAAACAGGGGGAGACAAGTGAAGCATGAAGCCCTATACCTTTCAGGATCTTCACCTACACTGGAAGTCAGCTAAAGTACAGGGGTCCTCGGGGCCAACTTCAAGGGCATGTGGCCTGTGTAGTCACATAGGGCCCCTCACTTCCTGTGCTTGGTTTAATGTTCTCTATCACTGTCTTGACATTCTGAATGATGTTATACTTGAACTTGTGTTTTTTAAGTGAAGACCGACGGACAATGGAGCCTGTGCACGAGCAGAAGAGCTACAGGCATATGCGTGTCTGCCCATTCCTCCCTGTCTCACCCACAGACAGCAGTGGCAATGCCCATGAACAAAGAATTCGGGTGGACCTACAACGCATGGAGCTCAGTAAGACCAAAGCAAGTACATGGTAGCTGTGTTATGTCTAAGACTGAGGAGGTGGTATGGCAGGCAGGCCCAAGACAATCTGCTTTGCATTTGAACAAGAATTTTCCTCCAGTGAAGAAAGAAGTCAAAAGTCAAAAGTGTTCTAAGAAACACTAACAACCGAGGAACCCTATTATATCATTTCTTATTCCTCTTCCTTCCATTAGCCAACCATTTATGCTGAAAATGATGATGTACAAGGAATGGGAAAGATAGGGCAACACATAGTTCTTTCTCCTTCTAGTTTTTCTTTATTCACCAGTAAGTCAAAAGTAAAGTGTTAGTAGAATACGTGTATGTACCAAGAAATGAAATAAAAAGGGTTAGTTAGTTTTGTGCAGCTTTTCCACTGTTCTGATAAGAAATATATATATATATATATATATATATATATATATATATATATATATATATACATATATATATATGTGCATACGAACTAATTGTGTAATTATTTAATTTGAATTGAAAATTGGCTTTGCATAATATAAACTTGAGTAAAATTCATGTTAATAATTTCATTTTAAAAAGTTTTATTTACTTAAAACAACATTAGATGGCAAATAAAACATACTCTAAAAGTTGAGAGAGAGACTGGGGAAGAAGAGAGAAACTAATGTGTATCTTTTCCTTTCCCTTTGAGTAAGGGGCCCAGCATTTTCATTCTGCACTGAGCTCAGCCAGTTATGTAGCCAGTCCAGAGAACACATAACTACTAAGTTCTCCCCTAAAGGAAGCCTGGTTTCTAATTATCTGAAATGAGTGTTCAGTTAATTGATAGTATTTGTATTTATGTGCATCTCTTGGCCGGTGTCTTGGAAAGTGTAAATTTTGAATACATGCTTTGAAAGACAGAAAAATTGATAAATCTGTGCCATTTTAAAGAGAGGGACTCAAACTGGAATACATACTTCCTTTCCTAATGCTATTTGACAATGTTAATCACATTCACTTCTGAAACCACCTTTTCCCAAAATATTATTTAGTACACATGATTATACTTGTTTGTGAAGGTATCTTGAACACCTTTGTAAGACCAAGTGTGTGTGTGTGTGTGTGTGTCTGTGTCTGTGTACACTACACACTCAACACAGGGGAGCTTAGAATAGAACCACTTCCACTGAAGTTTTGCTCTGGACCGTCAGTAACTCCCTGCGGCTCCTCCTTGGATTCTCAGTAGGAACCTGGGTCTCTGGGTTTACCTTTATTTATCCTACTCAAGGCATTTCACAAACATTCCTCAAATGTTTAGAAATCCTAAGAGACGTGATGTGTAACTGTAATGACTGAAAATCAATGTTTTGAAATGGATTTTCTACAAGGTCAGAGCAGGGTCCTGGAGATCATGGGACTCACAGGAATTCTTATTCCCAGCCGACTGCCTTCCCCACAATGGGGAACTGAAGTACATCTGAGATATTTGGGTGTGAAGAGAAGATGAAATCTAGCTACAGCTTCTAAACTGCTTTTCTGGGGAATGAGTGACACAAGACCGCCTGTCCTGGTTCTTATAGTAATTAAGGCTAATGGATCTTGGGAATTACTGATTTTGGTCAACTGTTTTGTCCAGCACAGGGTTTATTTGAGTTTTGCAATTTTTCTTTTTTTTAACATCTTTAAAAAAATTTTTTAACTAAAGTTGACATACAGTATTATGCTGTATACAACATAGTGATTAGACATTTATATAACTCAGAGGTGATCATCCTAATGAATCCAGTACCCATCTGATACCATACAAAGTTATTACAATATTATTGGCTATATTCTTTATGCTATAGTTTACATCCCCGTGACTATTTTGTAACTACAATTTGTACGTCTTAAAATCCCTTCCCCTTTTTCACCCGCCCCAACTCCCCTCCTGTCTGGCAACCATCAAAATGTTCTCTGTATCTATGAGTCTGTTTCTATTTTGTTTGCTTTTTTATTTTTTGGTTTTTAGATTCTACACCTAAGTGAAATTATGGCATTTCTCTTCTGTCTAACTTACTCTACTCAGCACAATACCCCTCTAGTCCATCCATGTTGTTGCAGACGGCAAAATTTCATTCTTTTTTATAGCCAAGTAATATTCCACTGCATATATGTACCAGCTCCTCTATATCCATTGATGGACATCCAGGTTGCCTCCGTATGTTGGCTATTGTAAATAATGCTGAAATGAACATATGGATGCACATGTCCCTTCAAAGTAGTATTTCTTCGGATACATACCCAGAAGTAAGATTACAGGGTCCTTCTTTGTCTCTTGTTATAGCCTTTGTTTCAATGTCTATTTTATCTACTATAAGTATTGCTACCCCAGCTTTTCTTTCATTTCCATTTTCATAAAATATATTTTTCCATCTTTTTAGTTTCAGTCTCTATGTGTCTTTCAATCTGAAGTGAGTCTCCTGTAGGCAGCATGTTTAAGGGTCTTGTTTTCTTATCCATTCAGCCACCTTATGTCTTTTGATTGGAGCATTTATTCCATTCAAATTTAAAGTAATTGTTAATAGATATGTAATTACTGCCATTTTATTACACGTATTTTAAAATAATTTTTTCTTTTTCTTCTTAAAGAAGTCCCTTTAACGTTTCTTGTAATACTGGTTTGGCGGTGATGAACTCCTTTTGCTTTTTCTTGTCTGGGAAGCTCTTTATCTGTCCTTCGATTCTAAATGATAGCTTTGCTGGGTAGAGTAATCTTGGTTGTAGATACTTTCTCTTCATCACTTTGACTATTTCGTGCCAATCCTTTCTGGTCTGCAAAGGTTCTGTTGAGAAATCAGCTGACAGTCTTATGGGAGCCCCTTTGTAAATAACTAACTGTCTTTCTCTTGATGCTTTTAAGATTCTTTGTCTTTAACCTTTGACATTTTAATTATGATGTGTCTTGGTGTGGGCTTCTTTGGGTTCATCTTGTTTTGGACTCTGGGCTTCCTGGGCTTGTATGTCTATTTCCTTCACCAGGTTAGGGGAATTTTCTGTCATTATTTCTTCAAATAGGTTCTCAATTCCCTTGCTTTCTCTCTTCTCCTTTTGGTACTCCTATGATGGAAATGTTATTATACTTGCTGTTGTCCCAGAGGTCCCTTAAACTATTCTCATTTTTTTCTTCTTTTTTCTTTTTGATGTTCTAAATGGGTGTTTTCTGCTACTTTATCTTCTAAATTGCTGATTGGAACTCGCTTCATCTAATCTACTGTTGATTCTGATAGTGTATTCTTCATTTCAGTTATTGTATTCTTCATTTCTGACTGGGTAAATAAAGTCAATGGTACAGGACATCTGAGTTGGAAGAGCTACAAACCGGAAACCCAACGCTTCAGAAATCATGATCGCCGAGCCTGGAACTCGCTTCATCTAATCTACTGTTGATTCTGATAGTGTATTCTTCATTTCAGTTATTGTATTCTTCATTTCTGACTGGTTCTTGTTTATGTCTTCTAGCTCCAGATAGAAGATCCAAAGATCTCAAGGAGAACTTTGTTGAAGTTCTCACTGAGATAACTGTGCATCCTTACAACCAGTATTTTGAACTCTGCTTCTGGTAGATTGCTCTTCTCCATTTTGTTTAGTTCTTTTTCTGGTGCTTTGTTCTGTTCTTTTATTTGGGACATATTTCTTTGTTGCCCCATTTTGGCTGCCTCCCTGTGTTTGTTTCTATGTATTAGGTAGGGCTGCTATGTCTCCCAGTCTTAGGAGAGTGGTGCTATGTAGTAAGTGTCCTGTCGGGCCCAGTGGTACAGTCTCCTTCGTCACCTGAGCTGGGTGCTCCAGGTGTGTCCCTTGTGTGTGCCCTCCTGTTGTCATGTAGACTTGATTGTTGTTGGACCATCAACGAGAAGGATTGACCCTCGGGGTGATTGGTTGTGAGGATTGGCTGTGACTACAGTGAAGGAGCTGTTGTGCAGGGGCTGATCCTATGAAGCATAATTCTCTTTGGCAGGGCTCTGGTGCCTGCCGAGTCTGCCCATTGGGTCTGTCTTCTGTGAAGGTGGCCAGGTGATGCTCTGGTGAGGTCTGAAGCTGGTCACCAGGAATTACAGTCCTGGGGCTTTCTGTGAGGGGCTCTGCCACAGGCCAAGTTCAGCCTCCATTTGCACTCTGCCTGAAACCACCTGGCATGAGCCACAAAACGACCCCCCAGATGACTGCCACCTGTGCTGGGCGTGGAGGTGCCTGGGAGAAGCTAAGCTGCCTGCTGAGGCTGGCTGCCTCTAGTGCTGTGCTTGTGGATTCTTAGCAGAGGTACGGGGCATGCTGAGTCCAGATGCTGCTTGTTTGAGGTTTGTGAACCTTTGAGAGACTTTGGGAAAGTTCACAGTATGAGCCAAGACAGACTGTTTGTATAGAAAAGCCACTGGAAGCAGCGTGGATAGGCCCAAAAGTGGTGGGGCGGGGTTTCAGAGAATCACCAGGGCAGGGCAAATGGTGTTAGTCAGGTTGATGGAGATTCAGATATGGTGGCTACCTGAGTGTGCACGTTGTGATGAGGGAGGGCTCAATAGAGAAACAATGGCTTCTGTCTGGGAGAAAGCTGCCCCTCCAGCCATTGCCCTGAATCCAAACAACTTAGTTACTCTTTGTATGTCCCTGACACCCTTCAATCACTGCCCCAGAGCTGGAGCCCAGGGAGAGTGAATCCATCAGTGAGTAAGTCCATGTGAGGGCCCTTTAAGAGGAACGCCTTGGACTCCAGCTGCCCTTTGTCTCACTGAGCCACAATCTCTGCTGGTTTTCACAGGAAGAAGCTGTGGAGACTTGTCTTCCTGGCACTGGAATACTGATCTGGGGAGCCTGGTTTGGGGCTGGAACCTCTCACTCCTCAGAGGGACCTCTGCAGCTGAGATATCACTACAGATTTTAACAGCTACACATGGCTGTAGGAGTAGCCTGTTCTGTGTCTCCACCCCTCCTACCAGTCTCAATGTGGCTTCTTCTGTATGTCCTTAGTTATAGGACTTCTGTTCAGCTAGACTTCAGGCAATCCTCAATGATGGTTATTTTATAATTTAGTTATAATTCTGATGTGTTGATGAGAAGATGCAAGCACAGAATTTACCTATTCTGCCATCTTGACCAGAACTCCCTCGCTTTGCAATTTTTCTTAATAAATAATCAACAAATCCATAAATCACTGGCCATTATCTATTGGCAAACCTGTAGAATTTTCTGACTGTCAGAATGGAAAACAGCCGGGGGAGCAAGGGTTGAGAAAAACAGGAAAGATTTAATAAACATGTTACTGTCCACCCTCTCATTTTCTTGGCTGGTTTGATGTTATAGCTTTATTTGATACTTTGACATGGTTGAAATGAAAGGCAACCGGCTTATATTACCCAGCTACAGGGAAGTCAATGCACTACTAGTACATAAGAAGTCAGAGTCATTCACCAAGAGAATGTTCCTTGATGTTCTGAGTCAGAACAGATCCTATCAGAAACGGGAGGACCCTGGTGAGAATGATAAGGGGTGCTGACTTAATGTCATTCCTAACTTCAGGCTGAGGTATTTGGAAGGGAGCATTCAGTTGTCCTGGCTTTCAAAAGGCCAGGTGCCTCCCAAGCAGGAAAAGAATCAGACATCATAGGAAATCAGACAGAAAAATAAACCTATTCTTCAAAATACGAGGTGAACGTTACCACTCTTTTAATGTATATTCAAAGAATTTAGGCTAAGAAAGAAAGTAGGGAGGATGCCTTGGATAAAATATTTTCTTCTTCTTTGCCAATAGGGTAGAATAGGCAGACTTATGTGTGGACTGCTGATGTTGACATTGAAGTGACCTCTGAACGCAAACACCCCAGTGAAACTGTTATGAAGGTCAAAATGACTAGACATTCCAGGCCACTGCAGCACAGGCCAGGCTTTGTTAATGACAGCCCACCACCTGTAAATAGCAAGTGTTTCTGAACAGAAAGGAGATGGATGCAAATATCTTTTCTGATTTCACATTAAAGATAAAAATTTTACATTGGATAAAACTTTGTAAGTAATGGAGATCTAAAATAGTTCAAAATTTTAGAGAAAGGCTTTATAAGCTTGATAGGTAGTAAGAAGGCAGACTGAAGCAGGAAGACTGTTTCAAATCTGAATGGCAGGAATTTAATATCTAATTTAATCAAAATGGCAGGCCACAGACTGAAAAGTATATAATATAATATGGACTAATGTGTTATTAGCTCATGTTCACTACAATGAGATTAACTCCCAATAGCATTATAATCAGATCTTTGGTATTTTGCTGGATTAGATCTATGTCCAAAGGACATGTAGCCAGAAATGAACTTGATCCATTTCAAATCCAAATTTTGACTTCAGTAAAGTTGCTTTCTAAAAAATCCTCACATTTTATAAACTGAATCAGCAAACCCCCTAAAACCTCTTAAATAAAGTCTTAAAAAATTCATTTTGAACAGTGGTTACATTGATGATGCTTATATTTTTAATCAACCAATGAACTGTATTTCTAAAACCAAAGATTTGGTTTTAAAAAGACATATATTTGATGTGCTTCACACCCAAAATCTGCATATTCAAGTGAGTGCTTTAAAAAGAAAGCTTTAAATTCTATAAACTGACTGAAATCATCCATCTCTTCCAAGGCCTTTACTTAAAGTAAACAATTTAAAATTTTTTGTTGTTGTTGTTGAAAAATGGCTTCGCTGATGCTTGTTATATTTTTAAGCAACCAATAAGCTTTATTTATAAAATTCAGACTTGGTTTACAAATGCCATGAGGCCAGGGCAGACTCATCAGAGGAGCCCTGAATTTCCTTTGTGCATGAAAGTTAATAGGATTAAAGCTTGAAGAATTGAATAAAACCCTGAGCTGGTTAAGATGGATGTATCACATTTCAGAGTTCCCATTTCATAACTGGCATGTCCCACATTTCATAAAACAAAACATGCTGGGGAGTTTATTTAAATGGTTCTTCAGGAATACGTTGATTTCAGATACTTTAAAAGGGAACGCATGTCCATTTCCTCCTCTCTTGAGCCATGTGGCTTTTTGTGTACTCAGTCTGCCTGGTTTTAAGCTTGCCTCTGCTTCTCAGTCAGCAATTCTCTGCCCTGGCCCAATTAAATGCAGAACAGAGTGTACGTTTCTATGCTCAGAGAATTTCTGTATATGAATTAAAAGTCTCTAACTTTCACAATGATGCAATTTGCACTTGGCTTAATCATCGAACCACAGCAAATCTAAGGTAAAATGCCCAAGACCTGTGGCCTTCCTCCGGGTCATGCAATGGAGCTGGGGGTCTGCTGCTTTCTGCTATCAAGGTGGCTATTATCAAGTATAATTTGTGGTTGGGAATGTTTGGCATTCTTGTCTAGCAGTAGCCCTGAATGTTTAGAATAGGTTTTTACATAGGAGTTCAAACATCTGTCCGTTTTAGGTCAGATTTCTGTGAGAACTTATGCACAGTCTCTAAACATATGCAGCTGTCCCAGATTAAATGGGAACAGTTTCTTGCATTACGATGACAACAAAGGGTCAAGTTTAAAATTAAAAATATAAGAATAAGGCTAAGAATGGTAAGCAACTGTATTCCCACTCTACAAAATGCCAGATAATGTTACCAATTAGGAGTTGGGCTTGGAGCCTGTTGAAGGACTATCATAGCAAAAGACTCATTAATTAGCAGTTTATAACACCAATTTGCCTATGGACTAATATGCAGCATAACAATTTCATTACAGATTCCTTTCATTTGCAATTCCTCTGTCACAAGGATCCAGTTTGTTTGAAGTGAAAAGTACTTATTCACTGAAGCTGTATATAAAACTGCAAAGAAACAAAATGTCACATTTTGGAAAGGAAGTTAAAAAAGAATTAAAACAAGCTGTGATGATCTTAACAAAGACACACAAAACCTGTTACTAGGAAGAGTTCTTTGGTGAAATTTCCTGTTTTTTTCCTAAGTCCTGGTTTGTTTTAAACATGCCGTCAGCGCATAGTTTATTGCTGCTGATTAACGTTTGTACAGTAAAGTCCAGAACTGTTCTCCAGGACTTCTTATTTAAAGATATTCTAAACAACGTGGATTTTCTCTTTCTTCTCCAGATTGTGGTCCTCACCATAGCTAAGAGATGATAAGCCATGGATCAAAATAGCTGAAAATTAATATTAGGAACTAGAAAGTTACTCAAGTATGGGTTAATAAAAGAGTCATAAAATGCAAGTTTCATAAAATATCTCTGTAACCCTAAGCAATTTTACTACAAGATTCCAGAAACGACTTGGACTGCTAGAAAGCAGTCCAAATCAAAGCCACACAAGTGTCGATGATGGCTCTTTGTTTTGTTTTACTCACTTAAAAAAATAATCTCCTCTGCAAAGACATATCTGACTCTAATGGCAATCTATTATAAAATTTAAATAACTGAATCATACCATTGTGTATGAAATGTAGGGAAATAAAAATTCCTCCCATGGGAAAAAACTATAAAACTTTAACATTTTTCTAAGTATTTTATAAATTACTCAGCTTTATTAAACACATACCATTAGAAGTCTCTTCTATTACTGACAACACTTTTCTTAATGGTCTTTACATGTTTAAATAAATGGCTCCTGAAAATGGGCATTTATATTATATAAATAAAACCTTAATTAATATAAACATACCCAGATATAAACTTTTTAGAAATGTCAGCTTAAAACTTTCCAGTCTAAATAAATCCTCTTATGAATGGTCCAGCAAAGCAATTTTCAACCCATTTTTTCCCCCTAAAAAGCTCACAGAGATTTACAGGCACAGTCCAAAAGAGAAACCAAAATAGCTTAGAAGAAGACTGAATGCTTGATTCACGTAATAAACAACTCTACGTATATCCAATACGTGGACCAACTAAGGCCATGTGATTTCATTCTCTTTTTAGTACTTACTATTATCTCATATTATCTTGTTCACTTATTTGTTTTACTGTTTATTATTATCTTCCCCACTTGAATTATAAACTTTCTGAGAGTAAAAACGGTATCTGTCTTGTTCTTTGCTCTACCTCTAACACTCAGCATGGTGTCAGGCAAACAGTAAAGGTGAAGATTGGCTTGTTGAAGAAGATTTCATGGTTCAATGAGATAAAGCTAAGACTCAGTTATTTCCATATATCTCACTTTATGCACTTTATCCCATGTGTTAGAGTCTCTGGCTGTTTTCCTCTTTCTTCCTTAGTACCAAGTTTCCACTGAATACATGGCCACCTGGAAAAACAGCTATATTTTCCAGCGTCCCTTGCAGCAGTGTCACTAGGTATAAACTAATAAAATGCAAAAAAAAAAGAAACAAAAACAAAAAACACTCTGCATCAGCTACTGGGAAAGCTCCTTGAAAGACAGCTGGTGTAAGCCCTTTGCTCCTTCTTTCTCCCTCTCTCCTTCCTGCTGCCTAGAATATGCATGTAATGGCTGGAGCTCAAACAGCCACTGCAGACTGTGAGTTGACCTTGGGAATGTAAAGTATATGTTAGAATGGTAGAGCAGCAAGAGAAAAGGAGACTGGGCTCCTCCCTCTTGAGTCCCACTCCACCCTGGACTCTATCTGCCCTTCTTTTCCACGGAGCAAGAAACAGATGTCTCTCCTATTACTTAAGTCATTATTTTTTTCAGTTTTCTGTCATATGCAGCCCAATCAAATCTTAGTGATGTGGTTTTGAAAATAATTTAAAATACAGGCATAGATAGACTTTATGTGTGTTTTTCTAAATATATTATTTCATAAACACATTGAGAACTCTTTTCAATGAATAGGCTTAATTCTGAGCACAGATTCTGTCCTCAGAATTAGGCCTGATACTTTGAGAGAATATAGAGAAAATGCAGTCTGTGTTTCTATCCTTAAGAATTTAATGATTTAGCCAGTGAGAAAGAAAACACACAAACTGCCCATCCCTCTTTCCCAACACACCTACACAGCGGAAACTACGAGGAAACAACACACAGGAGCAAAGAACTAAGAGTGAAATCGTGCAGTGAAATGGCCATTGTGGGAGGAATTCAGAAACCAAAGGGCCAGTGAGGACTGGATTCTCAGGGAAGGATCCAGGGAGGAGCTGGTCCTTGAGGTGAGCTGGTCCTTCCTTGCAGGAGGGGCAGAACCTACCGAGGCAGTGGAAACTGGCGGAGTGTCCCCTGGGTGGGGAGGGATCAACAGCAGGGAAACCAACTGTTGCAGTAAGGAGCACAGCATGTTCAAGGCGACTGGAAGGAGGTCAGCCAGATGTGTGGCCTCAGCCTTGGGGAACAAAGCCCTCCCTTTTCTCAGAATGTGGTCTCTCAGCCTTGAACGGAGTCCTCATAAAGGATGGCTTACCTCACCATTCACGCCACATTTAGGAGATAAATCTCTGCTCCAGGTTCTCCTTGCCTTGCATAGAACACATGTGCAATGGAGCTTATGACTCCCCTGAGCCTGCTCTGCAGTGCACCCTAGATCTAAGGCCTCTGCTTTGCTTTAGGAATCCTGCTCCCAACTCAGCCCAGTAGTGACTTCCAGAGAAATGTGCTTCCTACCATGCAATAAGTGCATCTGAAGTCTTGCTCACATGCTCTGATGAAGTGTTTTAAATAAACTGTTAGGCAGAGGTAGTGTGTTCTGCCCTCTGTGTTGTGAAATAACAATAAAGCCACAGATTGACCAGTCATTGCTTCCAAAGTAAAGGCCAGAGAATTCGATTACTCACAAACTAGCCACAATCACAGGATGAAGCAGAAACTTTCCTAATAAGTTCCCTTTCAGCTGCTCTTCGTGTACAAAGCCATTGTTTGGTTTCTGAAAATCAACCGACCAGTACCTTTAAGGAAGAGCACCGTGTAATCTGATGAAAGGCCTGGGCACAGCCTTGGAATGCAGACCATGTTTCAGAAGAGCGCGCGCTGTTACGACCACTGAGGAGCCCAGATGAAGTCAGTTAAATAGAAGGATCCCTATGAAATCCAGAAGGCCCAGCCAGGTTTACTATTGAGTAATAAAGCCCTGACTAAGGAGACAGCCCACAGTGTTTTTATATGACATAAAGTGTTTTTATATCTGGAGGTTAGAAGTGAATAATCTCTCTGGGGTCTGGTCTAAGGCAAATGAAACCAAACTTGACCCTGTTTTCCAAAACTGGGCCTACAATGGCTTCTGGGAGTCGTCCCTGGCAGCGTGGTGGGGCAGTGAAACACCGGGACCAGGGGGCAGGAGACTTGGGTGCTGTCTTGGCTCTGCCACCTTGCAGCTAATTGTTGACCTTGAGTTCTTTCTCTGTAAATAAAGGCAGTTGGACTGGAGACGATCTATGCCTGACACCCACTCTGGCTCCCGCAATGGCTCTGTGCCAGTAACAGAGGAAAGACGGACAGACGGGTTTCTCTCTTCATCTTCTCTTCTGCCCATCACCATTTCTCCATACGCCCCCAGTCACATTAATTCACCACTTAATAAACAGCCATCCTTGGTTGCACTCTCCTCTGAAACGCGGTGAATTTCATGCTGATGCGGTGACAGCGACAGCTGCTGCCCTCCTCAAACCACATCCTTCCCCTTCGTCATGAGGCCTTCTCACTAGCCACAGTTTGCCTTGGCCGGAGCTCTCTCTGCGTCAGCTTCCCCCAGAAACTGCCACCCATATGCAGAGTTCTAGTGCATCAGGCTCTCTGAAATGGATCCAGCTGGCCAGAGTGGCACCCAGGTGGTCAAGACCAAAGAAATGCACAGCACTGCAAGCACATGAAAGCTGAAAGGGACCACAACATGCATCCCGTTGATGGATGAGGACACTGATGCCCAGAGAAGTTGATTTATCTAAAGTGGCCAGCAGAGCAAGGACCCCGGTCCACGGACTCAAAGGCCAGTTAGGATTTAGAAATGACAGACTGAAATAGAAGCTACTACCTATGGTGTGCTCTGTACTAGGTACAGTGCCAAGTGACTTCTTAGAGGTTAACATACACAGACTTGAACTCAGGGTCTTTTCTCCAAATCCACTCTTCTTCCTGTTCTCTCACCTTCCTCAATGGCACCCCCACCCATTCAGCTGCTTAGGCCAGGAACTTGGGAGTCACCCTTGACACCTCCCGCTTTCTCAAGACTCTCTCACATAAAACTCTCCAGTCCTGTCATTTCTCCAGAACATGTTTTGCATCTCTAATTTTCTCCACCATCACTATTTCTACCCTCATCCAAGCCAACGTTGCCTCTGGCCTAGACGATGGCCACACTTCTGATCCCACCATCCCACAGCCACCACCCGTCTATCTGGGAATCCATTCTCCAACCAGAAACCAGCATAATCCTGTGAAAACAGAAACCAGGTCATGTCATGCCTACCCTAGTCCCACCCTGTCACTGCTTAACCCATGGACTTCCTAATACACTAAGGATGAAGCTCAGGTTTCTATTAGGCCCTGCCTATCGGACCCCCTATGACATTGCCAATCTTGTTTCACATCAATCTTCCCACAGCTCCCTAAGTCCTATCAACATTTCTTTCAATTCCTCCATTGTTCCAAGCGCCTTCCAACCATAGGCTGTCCTTCTGCATGAAATGCTCTTCTATTCTACTCCTAGCCTGGATCACTTCAGCTCTCAGCTTAAACACTATTTCCTCAGATGGACCTTTCTTAAGACGCTGGAGGGAGCTACTTCTTCTGTATAACATTTACCAGTTTGGGGTATTACGTTTTTGAGAGTATTTGTTTAATGTGCATCTTCCCAACCAGACTATAAGCCCCATGAGGACAGAGACCATGTTCATTTATTCATCACTGCAGCTACAGAATTTAGTGGCAGGCACATAGGAGGTCCTAAATAAACATCTGTCGAATGAATTTATGTATCCTCTTAACACTTACCATATAACATCAGGAGAGAGGGACTATACAGGAGATAGTAAACTTTGACGTTCAGTTGATTCATTTAGAACGAATGGAGTCTGTGATAGGCTGAAAAACGACCTCCTAAAAGATATCCTTGTTTTAATTTCTGAAACCTGTAAGTGTTACCTTATATGGCAAAAGGGGGGTGGACCTTTGCAGGGGTGATTAGAAATCCTAATATAAGGAAATTATCCTGAATTATCCAGGTGAGCCTCAATGCAATCACAAATGTCCTTAAAAGAGAGAGGCAGGGGGAGATTTGACACACAGAGGAAAACAGGGATATGAAAACAGAGCAGAGAGGAACTTGAAGATGCTGGCCTTGAAGACTGGAGTGATGCAGCCATCAGAAGTGGGAAGAGGCAAGAAACAGACTCTCCCCTAGAGCCTGGGAAGGGAGTGTGGCCCTATAAACACCTTGGTTTCAGCTCAGTCGTGCTGATTTCAGACTTCTGACCTCTAGAACTGTGAGAGAATCAATTTCCATTGTTTTAAGCCACCAAGTTTGTGGAAATTTGTTACAGCAGCCATAGAAAACTAATATAGAGTCCATAGCATTATGTAGCTAGAATGCAGTGGTTTGCATCTGGAAAAGGTTTACTCCCGCCCTATGACCCCAGCTGTACTGGGTCATATACTGCTCAGCCACAGATAAACATGGCACCTTCGCTCTTAGCACCATCTCTACTATACATTCCCTGAGTCAAACATTAGCAACGAGGAATGAGAAAATCACGAGACCAAATAAAAGAAACAACTGACCACTAAGGGTAAAAAAAACTGCTTCAAAGCTCAGGACTTATGTGAAAACCAAAGTAAACAATGTCTTAATATTGTTTCCAAAATGTTTAGACCCACAGAGATCTTCGGTTTTTACTTTTACAATACAGTAAATAATTTATAATAGATAAAACTGCTTTAGAATAGCTAAAGAATCACATTCTACGAAATGAAAGGCCTTGTACTTTCAAGTTCATCTTTCAGCCTACCTTTGGGTCATGGTTTTGCCTCATATATTAAAGGTCTGGATTTGGCAGACTGATAACACATTCTGCTTTAAGACAATCTATAATTTTATAAGACAAGATGCCTCAAAATATAAATATTCAATGACTCATTTTAACATCATAAGAAGTCAAATAATATTTATGAGGTGAGAAACACACAATGAAGAAATACATTTTAACATACTCCCAATATTCCCACCCAAAGGACAGGGATAATAAGGTCTCTTGCCAGAGCAGCCATCGTGCTATTATTCCATTCAGAGCTTCCAGATGGGAAAAGGATATTAAGTCGTTGGAAATTAATCCTGCCAAAGGAAATCGGGAATTTTCAAAGCTGTTGTCAATATGGCCGTGCCAGTTTAAGATGAACATAGATGGGGTGAATTCATAGCAGTTAAAATCTGGTGGGAGAAATGATGGTCATAAGAACTGCTGTAAGAAAACATAAAGAGAACTCTGGGGGATGTGAGGGAGAGAGAAAATATGGTTGAGGGAATGAGGTGAGGTGACTCAAGGTTGCTGAGTCTTGACAGAGGGCAAGGGTGGAGGGCGAGGATATTTCAATGTAAGAAAATCTCCTGAGTACAGATGCTTCTCAGAGAGCCCAGGGCATATATTTGGGAAGCAGTTAGAAATAGTAAAAAGCACTTCACTCTCAATATTTTGAGAGTCAAACTTTTGGAGACCATTTAGCTCAAATGTCCCATTTTATAGATAAGAAACAGGCCAATAAGTGTTAAGTCACTTTCCCAAGGACAAGCACCTGTAAGTGGCCACGCTGGGATTCAGGCCCAGGTCTCCTGCACCCACTTCTGACACTGTGTGCTCCGCCTCTTCACATTTATTTCAGATGTAAGAGATGTGTCTACTAGCTTAAATAATGACAAATTAGCTTTCATTTCTTAGAGGCAAATTACCAATTGTTAAGCACTGTCAATTTATTCTATAAAGAGTTATTTCAAGCTGATTACTTTTTACCTATTCTTTTCAACATGACATTCCAACAGGTGTAACACCCATCCTCCTCCTACCCGTTCCTTTACCCTTGGCCTCCCCTAAATCTCCTTGGTGGTGGATAGCTACTTGGTCAAATAATTTGTTCCTTTTCTTTGACACTACCACATTTTTACACTTGAGCCATCACCAGACACCCTGAAGACAGCAGCCAGTGTTGATTCTATAGCTTTGCTGAACGCAGGTGCTGGGCTGTGGGTGTGGCCTGAGTCACATGCCCCAGATGTGGCGCATGCCCAGTCATTGTGCTGAGGGGCATTAATCTCTCTGACCCCAGAGCTGGTACCCAGAGGTGTCAGCCTCCCAAGTGACAGCTTGCTTCTTGGCCTCTGGTAGACAGAACTCAGGATGTGAGTACCCCTATGCCATGAACTTGGAGCATATATCCCTTTGCCAGGTTCTATTCTAATGCTTCCTCAGCAGTGATTCATGCATATCTGATGACAGGAGCACTTCTCCATCATCATATATTCTCTGAGTTTCAAACCAGAATCCAAGAGGACACTTGTGACTTTCTACAATGTAGTGGGTTTTTTAAAAAATAAATTTATTTTTCAATTACAGTTGACATATAATATTATATTATTTTCAAGTGTACAACAGTGATTAGACGTGTACATAACTTACGAAGTGATCATCTGATAAATCTAGTACCCATCTCACACCATACATATACAGTTATTACAATATTACTAAATATATTCCTTATGCTGTACCCTACATCCCCGTGATTATTTTGTAACTACAATTTGTACTTCTTAATCCCTTCCCCTTTTTCACAACCCCGAACCCCTTCCCATCTGGCAACCATTAAAATGTTCTCTGTATCCATGAGTTTGTTTTTGTTTTGTTTGTAAATTTAGTTTATTTTTTAGATTCCACATACAAGTAAAATCATACGGCATAAGTCTTTCTCTGTCTGACTTATTCCACTCAGTACAATACCCACTATCCATCCATGTTGTTGCAGATGGCAAGATTTTATTCTTTTCAATGTCTGAATAATAGCCCATTGTATAAATGTACCACCTCTTCTTTATCGATTCATCCATTGATGGACACCCAGGCTGCCTCCATACCTTGGCTATTGTTAAATAATGCTGCAGTGAACATGTGGAGGCACACGTCTTTTCAAATTAGTATTTTGGGTTTCTTCAGATAAATACCCAGAAGTGGGATTAGTAGGTCCTTCTTTGCCACTTGTTACAGCCTTTGTCCTAAAGTCTATTTTGTCTGGTATAAGTATTGCTACCCCAGATTTTTTGTTTGTTTGTTTTCATTTTCATGAAATATTTTTTTCCATCCCTTTACTTTCAGTCTCTGTGTGTCTTTAGATATGAAGTCTCTTGTAGGCAGCATATGTAAGGGTGTTGTTTTCTTATCCATTCAGCCTCACTATGCCTTAATTGGCACATTTAATGCATTTACATTTAAAGTAATTGTTGATAGATATGTCGTCATTGCCATTTTATCATATATGTACATATATATGTGTGTGTGCATATATATATATATATTATTGTTATTTTTTTCCTTTTTCTTAAAGAAGTCCCCTTAACATTTCTTGTAGTACTGGTCTGGTGGTGGAACTCCTTTAGCTTTTTCTTGTCTGGGAAGCCCTTTATCCATCCCTTCAAGTCTAGATGGCAGCTTTATTGGGTAGAGTAATCTTGGTTGTAGGTCCTTGCTTTTCATCACTTTGAAAATTTCTTGCCAAACCCTTCTGGCCTGTAACATTCTTGTTGAGAAATCAACTGACAATATGGAAACTTTTTTGCTTTTCAAATTCTTTGTCTTTAACCCTTGTCATTTTAATTATGCTGTGTTTTGGTGTGGGCCTCTTTGGGTTCATCTTGTTTTGGACTCTGTACTTCCTGGGCTTGTATGTCGATTTCCTTCACGAGGTTAGGGTAGTTTTCAGTCATTATTTCTTCAAGTAGATTTTCAATTCCTTGCTCTCTCTCTTCTCATCTGGGACCCCTATAATGCAAATGTTGGTACACTTGATGTTGTCCCAGAGGTCCCTTAAACTATCCTCATTTTTTTGGCTTCTTTTTTCTTTTTGTTACTTTTTTTTTTAGGATTTTCTTTTTTTAACAGGACTTTATTGGGGAACAGTGTGTACTTCCAGGGCTTTTTTTTTTTTTCTAAGTCAAGTTGTTTTGTCCTTTCAATCTTAGTTGTGGAGGGTGCAGTTTGGCTTCAAGTTGTTGTCCTTTCAGTCTTAGTTGTGGAGGGCGCAGCTCAGCTCCAGGTCCAGTTGCTGTTACTAGTTGCAGGGGGCACAGCCCACCATCCCTTGCGGGAGTCGAACCAGCAACCTTGTGGCTCAGAGGACATGCTCCAACAAACTGAGCCATCGGGGGGCTCAGAGACAGCTCAGTTCAAGGTGCTGTGTTCAATTTTAGTTGCAGGAAGTGGAGCCCACCATCCCTTGCAGGACTCAAGGAATTGAACTGGCAACCTTGTGGTTGAGAGCCCACTGACCCATGTGGGAATTGAACCGGCAGCCTTCGGAGTTAGGAGCACGGAGCTCCAACCGCCTGAGCCACCAGGCTGGCCCTTCTTTTTGCTATTCTGATTGTTTTCTACTGCCTTGTCTTCCAAATCACTGACTTGATCCTCTCTTTTATCTAGTCTACTGTTGATTCCTTCTAGTGTATTCTTCACTTCAGTTATTGTATTCTTCATTTCTGTCTGGTTCTTTTTTTGTTTTCTATTTCCATTTTTATGTTTCCAGTGTCTTTGTTGAAGTTCTCCCTGAGATCATTGAGCATCCTTATAACCTGTGTATTGAACTCTGCATCTGGTAGATTGTTCTTCTCCGTTTTGTTTAGTACGTTTACTGGAGTTTTGTTCTGTTCTTTCATATGGGACATGTTTCTTTGTGTCTTTATTTTGACTGCTTCCGTGTGTTTGTTTCTATCCATTAGGTAGAGCTGCTACGTGTCCTGATCTTGGTAGAGTGGTGTAGTACATGTTCTGTAAAGCCCAGTGGCACAGTCTCCCTGGTCACCTGAGCCAGGTGCTCCAAGTGGGTCCTTTTTGTGTGCCCTCCTGTTGTAGTTAAGCCTGGATTGTTGTTGGGAAGTTAATGGGAGGGATTGACCCCCGGGGTGATTTGTTGTGAGGACTGACCATAACTATAGTGGCGAAGCTTTTATGCAGGGGCTATTGAGCAGAATTCTCTTTAGCAAGGCTGTGGTGCCTGCTAAGTCTGCCCTTTGGATGTATCGTTTGTGGACGTAGTTAAGTGGGGCTCTGGTGTAGTCTAAAGCTGGTCACCAGGTGTGTCAGTCCCAGAGCCTCCTGGGTGGGGCCGAGTTTAGCATTTACCTATGTCCTGCCCAGGGCCACCTGGCATAAGCCACAAAGCAATCCACAGATGGCTGTCACCTGCACTGGGCTTGGAGGTGCCTTAAGAGGCCAAGCTGCTAATGAAGGCTGGCTACCACTAGTACTAGACTTGAGGTTGGTTAGCAAGAGGTAGGGCACATCGAGGTCTGATGCTGCTTGTTTGGGGTTTGTGACTCTTTAAGAGATTTTATTAAAGTCTGCAGCATGAGCCAAAACAGGCTGTTAGTATGGAAAAGCCACTACAAGTGGCTTAGGTGTACCCGAAAGTTGGGTGGGGTGGGGTATCAGGGAATCACCAGGACAGGGCAAATGTTGTTAGTCAGGTTAATGGAGACTCAGATATGGCGGCCGCCTGAGTCTGCTGGCAAGGGGGAGGGCTCAACAAAGAAATAATGGCTTCTGCCAATACTTCTGTCTGGGAGAAAGCTGCTCCTCCAGCCATCGCCCTGAAGCCAGACAATTCAACTTCTCTCCATGTGTCCCTGGTGCCTTTCGAGCTGCTTCCGCAGTGCTGGAGCTCAGAGTAAGTGAGTCCATTAGCAAGTAAGTCATTGCATGGGTCCTTTAAGAGGAACACTGTGGACTCCAGCAACCCTCTGTCTCCCTCAGCCACAATCTCCACTTCACATTAAATATCTTAACGTTCAGCCCCAAAATAGCATATCACTTGAGAAAGCCACCTAAATAATAGAAATGGCCTTTACAGACACTAATCAGAGTCAGGAAGATATGTTAACTCATACTACATTCCAGAATCTTTGGGGAGGCACCTTGGTCTTCAGTATGCTACTTGCTGCCCATTTTCTTCATTTCAAAAGAAACGGTTACACTTGTCACTATTTCTTTCAACTATAATCAAGATTAAGAAGCATAGTGCAGACCACCACTGCTCTCTGAGGATAAAAAAATGTCATTCACATTCTAGTGCAACTTCTTTTATTCATATAGCAATGTCCTTTCTCCTTCCTTACCGTTTTCATTCTTCTTGATGGCTCACAATTTGTAATCATTGACCAAACCAAACCAAACCAAACACTCTTCTCTTATGATATAGGTTTTCACTGAACAAATGCTCATCAAGCAATCCTCTCTCATGTAGGTACTGCACACATGCCAAGAGTTGATTCAAAATCTGCACATCATTGGTTTTGCCCAAAAATGAAGTAGAAGAACTGCTAGCACGCACATATGCTCGTAACTGCTTTTCCATACTTTTACCATGAGTATTACACAATATTCATTTGACGGAGAGACTTTTGCCAAATACTCTGTTCTTTGTTGTCAGAATATTGTCTCAGTCATTTTGACTTCTCTGATTTCATTGTAGAATACATCAATCTCATTCTGAAAAGCACAATCTTGGATTTGTTCTGGAAAACTTTATAAATTTCCTCTGTTGTATTTAAAAGTGATAGAAAAGATTCAATGATTTCATGCCACTATTTGATAAAAGAACAGTACACAGTGAAGTGGGGGTGAATGGACTGCAGGTTCAGTAATATCTAATTTCAGATATTCATCATCATTCTTTGTTTTTTGGCCACTTATGTCAAATCATGCTATTCAAGGAATCATTTGTTTCATCAACTACAAATACATATTCTATCTCTTCACTCATGTCCTTCCTGTTCACTATCTATAGTTCTAATATTATCATGAGTGCTAGTATTTACCTGATTCATTCCATGCTACTTTTGCTCTTCATTATTAAGCTATTGACCCATTTTTTAAATTGGAATATAAAAACTGTAATAAATGAAAATTTATTTGAATAATGGCAGGTAATGTAAAAATATGTCAGCTGAGATGAACTTCACTTAGCTGACCAAGTACAATCCAAGACAACACGACTGACAGTTTTTCTAGCATATGCACAATCTTTAAGAGGATATAGATTACTAATAACAGGATTCCTGTGAAAATAACAATGAATATTATTTCTAATGAGTAAAATGTGTGTGAATAAAATGACCTCACTGATTTATCCTCTGAAACTGCCAAAGCACCTGCAGACCACCTGCTAGAACAAGGTGGGTTGGTGGTGGGGGTGGGGAAATCCATACAGACCACACTGAGAAACTGCTCTCAGCTTTCCAGCCTGACTTAGGTCTATGTAACATTCAGCCAAAAATTGTCAGAAATTTCAAACCCCACTGTCAACTCAAAGTGAACCTCATGAACAAGTATTTATCTTCATCCCCTAATCCTTACTTTATTCTCAACTTCCAGTCAGTCCTCTCACCACCCCTGGTCTATGCAAACTTTCAACATCTCAAGTCAGGAAGCTTGGGATAATCTCTGCTTAATATCTAATATTGAAGTAAGGTCAAATTCTACCGCTATTCTTATAAAGCAGTTGTTCTCAAGCTTGGCAACTCATTAGAATCACCTGGAGAGCTTTAAAAAAAAAAAAGTTTTAAAGTACCATTGCCTAGAATCCACTCCAGATCAATTTAATCAGAATATCTGGGATTGAGTACTTCTGTTTTTAAAAAGTTCCCAGTGGTTCTAATGTGCAGGCAGGATGGAATCACTGCCATAAGGTGGCACTCCCACAGTAGCCCCTAAATTATTATGTCCCCTGACCACACCCACCCTCTGGGATCCTCATCTCTCAGCAGCGCTACTGTGACAAGCTCCCTGTTGGATTCTCTGGATCTGGTGGATTTACTAATGCTAGCACATTTTACATCTACTGTGATCAGAGTTCTCAAAACAGTCTTCATCATCTTTCCCTCTGGCTATGTTACCCCCTCCCTCCAGGACAGTGGTTCTCATTTGACTGCACTTTGGAATCACTGGGGTCTTTAAAGTACCAATGTCGGGCCACACGCCACACCAAATCAGTCATCACCTCGGTATGGGATCCAGGCCTGAGTGTTGTTAAAGAGCAGCCAAGGCTGAGAATCAATACTCTAGGGCCTGCAGGATCTCTCTATGACCACTGCATATTGTTCACTTAGCTACCACTCCTGAGCTTGGTTCTGAGCTTCCTGACAGCCATTCTCAACAAGGAACTTTTTTTCACTCAAGAGCTTGCAGTCCACTGGCAAAGACAGACTTGAAAAACCAAACTTTAAATCACACTGATTTAAGTGCTATAATGGAAACATGAAAAGCGTTCTAGGACACTGAGAAGACAGCAATTAATGGCCTGTGAAGCTGGGGAAGGCTTCTCAGAGGAAATTGTATTTGAACACGGTCTTGAAGGTCATTAGATCCAAAGAGTAAAGGTCAAAAGATGTTTTCTTAGAAACATATGCTTATCTTTTAAAATATTTTTGTTACTGACAAACACTGACACATACCATTTCTAATATGTGTTTTTGATCAGTTAGGACAGTATTTGCCAACCTTTTTTTCACCAATGTATTTAAGTATCACAGCCATAGGTACATTTTCATCTTACCTGTAACTTTTGTGTGTGTGTATTTTGGTTTTTGTAACAGGCTATTTTTTAGAGCACTTTTAGATTCACAGAAACATTAAGTAGAAGGTAGAGATTTCTCGTGTCTCCTGCCACTGCACATGAGCGGCCTCCCTATTATCAACATCCCCACCACAGAGGTACGTTTGTTACCATTGATGAACTTACATTGACATGTCATTATCTCCCAAGGATCATAGTTACATCAGAGTTCACTCTTGGTGTTGTATGCTCTATAGGTTTAGACAAACGTATAATGACCCGTATCTATCATTATAGTATCACACAGAATAGTTTCACTGCCCTAAAAATCTCTGTGCTCTGCCTGTTCATCTCTCCCCACTTCTCTTCCCTGGCAACCACTGATCTCCATAGTTTTGCCTTTTACAGAATGTCACGTAGTTGGAATCACACAGTATGTAGATTGGCTTCTTTCCCTTAGTAATATGCATTTATGATTCCTCCATGTTTCCTCATGGCTTGATAGATCATTTCCTTTTTCTGATGAATAATATTCCATTATGTTGATGTATCGCAGTTTATTTATCCGTCACCTACTGAATAACATCTTGGTTGCTTCCAAGTTTTGGCAGTTATGAATAAACCTTTTATAAACATGTGCAGGCTTTTGTGTGGACATAAGTTTTCAACTTCTTTGGGCAAATACCAAAAAGCATGATTGCTGGGGTTTTATAGTGAGAGTATGTTTAGTTTTATATGAAAATGCCAAACTGTCTTCCAAAGTGGCTGTGCCATTTTGTATTGTCACCAGCAATGAAAGAGAGTTCCTGTTGCTCCATGTCCTCACCAGCATTTAATGTTGTCAGTGTCCCAGATTGTGGCCATTCTAATAGGTATGTTAACAATAGTGGTGCCTCATCGTTGTTTTAATTTGTGCTTCCATGGTGACATATGATGTGGAGCATCTTTTCATTTTCCCCCAAATTTTAATGTCATGATACACATAGAAAATATCTATAAATTCTCTGGATTAAACATCAAGGCGGCTTGTGGCTAGAGGTAACAGGCTTGGGACTCCGGCTGCCTCCAGTCCTTCCTGGCCACCTGACCGCTGAGGACATCTATGTCTCAGCATACCACACATTTGCAGAACATGCCAAGGCACACCCGTGGGGATGCTCCAAAGTAGGAAACCTTTAGCTACCAGTAACAGAAAGCCCCCTTCAAACTTCCCTAAACAATGAGTGTCTTACTCTGTCACATAACGAGAAGTGCGGGGACTGAGCACCCCAGGCACAGGATGTCAGGTTTGGCTCTGCTTCTCTGCCATTGTTTTTGCTGTGCCTTATTCTGGGTATTGGCTTTCTCTTTAGGCTGGTAGCAAGATGGCTGCCACACTGCGAGGCATCACATCCAGATGTGGTAAGATCAGGGTAAAAGAGACATGCCTTTCCTTATGTGTCTATTTCTCTCAATGAAGAAACTTTTCTCAGACGCACACAGAAAGTTACCCCTCATATTCCCTTGGCCAGAATTCTGTCAAATGCCCTTGCCTAACCAGATTCTTGGCAAAAGGAAATGGGACACCATGATCAGCTTAGATAAATCAGATTTACCTCATGGAAATGTGGACAGGATTCACCTTCTCTGAGATACACAGGTAGGATAAACAACCACACAATATCAAGGCTCTCCCAGCAAGCAAGAAATGAGACCAGGTTTGGGGCAGGAACTGAAAGGGTCTCCTTCCATTTATATCCTATTAGAAATAGACTATAGGCATAGTGGTGAAACAGCATACACATTGGAGTCAGGCAGTGGGCTCAAATCCCACTGTACCATATGCTAACTGGGTGTTTGGAATTCAGTTATCTTTCTGAAAAAAGAATAATAAGAGTTCCTAACTCAGGATTGCTGGGAGGATTAAATGTATAGGGCTTAGAATAGACTCTGACATATATTAGGGCTTAATAAATGTTAGTGGTCATCTCCATACCGTCTGCCAAAGGTTATATATAGCTACCGAGCAGGGACCAGATCTGTGGGAGAGAGGGTTGTCTCTGATTAGCATTGAGCACAGCGCCACGCTCAATTAGGGATTCAACAAGTTCATTTGTTTTTTTTGCATATTAATAATTAAAAGGTCTGTTTCTTCTTATTGCCAGCAAAAAAAAAAAATGTTACTGATTAAAGGGTAATATTTACAATTGGAAATACTTCAAAATAATCTATTGCTCCCTGTAAAATATATTAAGAAATATATTAATAAAATTACTTACAACGAATAGTTATTGAGCCTATGTGCTAGATAGAGACTGCTATAAATGTCTTACATGCATGAACTCATTTAATCCTAAAACAATCTATGGAGTCAGGTTTATCACTAAAACACTCTTAAAACTAACCTCAAACAAAATATAGGTTTGTGTTTAAAGTATAAACATTTCCACAATAATGTCAAATGAAAATCTGAGCTACCTAATTTCCAGTTCTAAGACATGTTTTCTCCCCTTCTGTCTCCCCTACCCATTTAACATTGCTGAAATCTGGATGCATCTTACCTTCAGCGTTTTTGTTTACTCTGTGTGTGTGTGTGTGTGTGTGTGTGTGTGTGTGTGTGTGTGTGTCCCATTGTTAACTTGGTGACACATTCGCAGAAGGGAGGAAGTTCAGTAGTTACAGCCATCATGGAGTCATGCTCCATGTTTTACTTATTAACCCTCGTTAACCAAATGTATACTGATTAGATGTCTCTTTCACAGAGGGCCTTAAAATGGGAACTGAATAACTAATCTCAGCAGTATTACATTTCCCCTGGAGCCAGTAGGCAAATAATTCCCACTTTACATTGCAGAAATTACGTGAAGCAATTTGGGCCTGCACGTTAAGGACTAAGTGTTACGTCCTCAATCCTGCAGGTGATTTACAGTTAAGATTTATTGTTTTGCTTCAGTCTAGGGACCAAGGGAAAAACTAGAAATTCAAGGACACCATTTCTATCCTGGATTAATGTGCTGGGTGCAAGGGTAGTAACTGAAAGGCCCTGGGCTCTCACTCTTCATCTGTTGAAGGATATCAACCATCCCTACGGAATGTCTAAGGATATTAAGAGTAACTAATGAGATTGTTTCGGTTCCAACATAACTCAAATTTTCTCCCACTCATATCTGTTTCCTCTTTTACCACACACAAAGGCCCCACTCTCCCACCCCACTAATGATTCAACCTATTAAGGAAATCAGCTACTCGCTTGGCAGCTAACGGAGTTCTGCATCATTACTTCTTGAATTAATTTCATTTCCTTCAGTCTTCTGTAAGAATCTATTCAGTTTCAAAAAGGTAGGTGTGAACAAGAAACCCACAGCATAAAGAACCAAAAAGAGATGTCACTTAGTCCACAGCATTGGCCTGGGACTGCGCTTGGGACCCAAGGCTTTCTCCATCCAGGCCAGCAGGAGAAACAGAAGCAATCCACATGGAAGGCCCTAACTCTCCCACCGTCAGCTCTGCTGCCCTTCCTGCACCCACCTCCACGTGCTTCACCCTTCTCTGACAATCGGGGAACCTTCTGTGTGCCCATCAAACACCCACTCTGCTTTTAATTGTAGACCCCCGTCCCTCTCGCCACAATAATGCATGTGGCTGCTGCCGTCATTGCTGCCCTCTCATGCTCTCCTTTCTTATCAGTTTTTTCCTCTTTACTCAGACCATTCTTGCCAGCATACAAATGTGCTCTGGTACAGTCTGTCTTGAACACATCCTTACCTTCATCCTTCTTCTGCAACTTCCCAGTTCCTCCACTCTCCTTTCCGGTAGGACTCCTGGAGATAGCTTCAAAATACCCCAAATTTGACCTTCTTTCCTCATTCACTGATACCACTCTCATCCAAGCTACTACTTATCTCTCACATGGATTTCTTTATTTGCTTTCAAATTTGTGTGTCTGTTTCTGTTCTTACCTGTCCCCACCGCCACCAACACAAAATATTAGGCATCCATCCAGAACAATCTTTTCAAGGTATGAATTAAATCATGTTACTCACTACACAAAACCTTCGCGTGGCTCCCCGTCACCACTCAGAAGAAAAGACCTAGAAAGCCATACACACTGGGTCTTCAACACTTCCTCCAACTGCACTTCGGGTCACTCTTGCCCTTGTTCACCCAACCCCAGCAGCCTGGCCCATGGCACTCCCAACTTGCTAAGTACATTCATACCTCGTGGGCTCTGTCTCACCTGGCCTTCTCCTTTGCTTCATTCAGGTCTGTGCTCAAATTTCACATTATCCAAAAGCCCTACCCAAGCTCCCCATATAAATAAATAGCAACCCTGCTTACTCTCCGTTCCCTTGCCCTGCTTTATTCAACACAGCCTTTCCATTACATATTACACATTCACTTGTTTGTTTATTATGTCTCCCCCAACAAATCTTAAGCTCCATGATGGAATGGATTTTGTTCTGAGTACCCAGAAGACTACTTGGCACCTAGTAACTGTTCAATAAATACCTGTTAACTGACAGATGAATGAATGATTAAATTCTTGGGCTTGTTCACTTTGCCCTGAAGTGGACACTTTTTTTATTTCCACAAGGCAGTAACTGACTGCCACAGGTAACTTACACCCTGGCCAGACAGGCCTCAGAGCATCCCACCGGAACGCCACTCCCATAAGCAGAGCCGGTCAGCTCTGGCCTCACAGGCAGCCAGGCCTCAGAGCAGGCCCATCTGCCCCCTGAAAGCGTGAGTTCTTCCAAGGCACACGTTTTGTATTTATCTTGAATCACCAGTGCTAAGGGTTCCTGGCACAATGTGGCTGAGTTGTGAGTTTGTGGATATAAATAATACTCCAGTTATGACTGAGCAACTTTAGGGAGAAAAATAAATAGCCCAGATGGAGTTAGATGAAGCAATAACTGTACGTAGATTTATCCAGGCATAACTCTCCACAGCATAGATCTTACCAACAGTGAGAAAGCAATAATTGAAAAAAATAACACTGAGACATATATAGAGAAATGTGAAGGTATATTGGAGGGAAACCAAAAGCCAAGTGCAAATACTATTGTTTGGATTATTTATGGGAGAAAAAAACTATGAAACAATATAATCTTTTCCTTTTTGAAGAGCAAGAGTGTTCAAGAACCATTACCACTGCAGCAATACTAGACAAGATAAAAACAGAGTTCTAGTTAAAGTGAATGAATTTTGTCTGTAATATCCATAAAAAACTTGGTTTCAAAGGCTCTGGGGCATTTTTACCCAGTAGGCTGAGGGAGCAGGAATGGTGACAGTAACAGACCAGCCATTCATCCAGTGGTTGAAACTCTTCTTGATGCCAGACACTGTGCCAGGCACTGGGGACATAGGTTTGAAGAAGACAGAAGAGACTGTGAGCGCCTTGAGAACTGAGGCGAAGAGGAGACATGGACACAGGAAATCACAAAAGAATGTGAAAAATACAATAATAAAAACACATGGAATGTACAATGGGAAAAGAGAAAGCTGGAATGATCTCATTCTGGGGCATCAAAGAGGGAACATCAACGATGAAACTCCCGAAGTGGGTTGAGGGATGAGTAGACGCTTGCCAGGTGGCAGGGAAACAGGGAGGGCAAACCAGGCAAAAGGAATAAGATGCAGAGATGCGCAGAGGCGCAAAACCACTTCGTGCCATGGAGGATTGTGGATGGAAAAGACCGTGTTTCTGCCAATAGCTGTGCTGAGGCCTGGGCAAAGGCAGGCAAGGAAGGGCCTTGTGTGTTACACTAAGGTGATAAGTGGCCCATTCTAGTTGCTTTCCAGGAAGGTTGGACAATCAGGTTTGCATTTTAGGAGGAGGATTCTCACAGTATGCAGAGACTGGAGTCAAGGGGAGCAGGGCCAAAGGCAGGGGCACCCAGGACAAGGATTTCTCAAAAGTTCAAATGACAGGCTCTAATCAGGGGCTCTGCAGAAGGGAGAGGAGAGCCTGGTTCAGAGACACTCCGGAGGAAAAACAGGCAGTGCTTGGTGACTGATTGATGGAGTGAATGGGAGGTCAGCAAGAGTTCAGGCTGCCATGGAGGTTTGTGTCTTCAGTCACTGAATGGATGATGGTGCCACCAACCCAGATAGAAGAAGGGAAGAGGGGAGGGAGGAAGGTGACAGTTATTAGAGAGAGGGCTGCATCCCTGTCTGCTCACCTTGGGAGCCCCAAGTGTCACAGTGGGGCCTCCATCACACTCAGGCTATTCTCTGGAGCACCCAGAGTTGGCCTGAGGAGAAAGGAGGTGCAAGTCCCCTGGGCTCTGGCCTCTCTGGAGAGGCCTAGTGTCACAAGGGCAGGGGCATTGCCTCTCTGGCACTGTGTCCCCACAGTGTTATCTCATGCAAAAACCATGTTAAATAAAGCTGAAGTGACACGGTCAACCCTACCTGCTCGCAGAAATGAAAAAACACAGGGCATGGTACCCTGCAATCTTCTAACAATATAGTAAGTTTACTGGTACATAAATAAGTTTACGGGGGACAAGCATGGAATTTTTGAAGACTTCCACATTTTCTTATCACTTATGTCTTTTTCTTCTTAAGTATTATCACTTCCATATAAGATAAACACTCCAGTTATAGTATGAAAATATTTTCTAATTTTATTGAGTTTTGATTCATCAAAATGGATTAGTAAGTTTTTATCTTCAAAACTATCACTACCACAACCAATTTTAATAAGCTCTCATTAGTCTCATTATAATACAGACTCCAAACAAAAATGAACAGTAGCATAAAGGCATTTGAGGAAAACTCTTGGTCCATGCAGGTTCCCCAAGTGTCAATTAAAAGAATATAGGTCCATAGGAGTTCTGGTTACAAGTAAGATGGAATAAGCCTACCTCACCCTTTCTTTCCCAATGAATGCAAATCTAAAACATTGACAGAATGCATGGAACTATTTGAAGACTCTGAAAAATAAATAGTAGCAGAAGAGTTGTAGATAAAGACCAGAATTCAAAATACTATTGAACCAATGTAGAAATTTCCATTTTTTTCTCCAGTAGCCCCTGGACTGGACTCAAAGCATCCTGAAATCCAATGACAGGCATCAAGCCAAGGACAGAGAGAGCTCAGGAGAAACTAACTGAAAGGGGAAACAGGATGGAGAGAAAGAACCCGTAATGTTCAGAGACACAGAGTGAAAGAAATCCCTACTTCCTCTTCTTTTATTTTGTTTGTTTGCTCACACATCAGCCCCAGGCAATCTTGAGTGGCTGTGGTGACAGACAGTGGAGACAGTGGGGTGGAAAGCACCTAAAACTGAGGGAGAGAACCTCCCTTTCGGTTTGGAGAAGCTGTGGTCCCAAGAGGCTGAGGCAAGAACCCATTGCTTTTTTGTTTTTCTCTATGCCAATACTCCTGCTTCTTGGCCCTGGACAAGGACATAGTTAGAGACAGTGTGAGACAGAGTGGGGCAACTAAAGCTCCAGTTTTCTGATCAGAAGACCAAAACCAGAGGCCCAGGTAACCAGAAAGTACAAAGGAGAATGCACAGAGGGAGAGGCTCAGGACCCGGTAACACTCTGCATCTCCTAAGCTCACTTCCAAGCCTTGCACATGGAACCTGGTCATGAGCAGCATACCAAAGACTCTGAGAACTACACTGAGGGAAAGACTGCCCCCCAGATCCCCCGTTGCCCACCGGGTGGTATGCCTAAGGGCCAGATCCAGAGAGTACTGCAAAGGCAACAGAGCAGACGCTGCAACCATAACCTACAGAAGACTGCTCAGAACTCCTGGCCTAAACACAACTGCATTGATTATTTGCCTAAAAATAAACAAAAACAAAAAGCCCCAACATTACCCATAGATTTAAATAAGACCCAAAAATCTCATAATATTCAAAATGTCCAAGATACAATCCAAAATTACTTGGCATGTAAAGAATCAAGAAAATCTAAACTACATGGGAAAAGACAGTCAAATCAATGCAGAGATGACAGAGATGTTGAAATTATCTGACAACTTTAAAGTAGTTCTTATAAAAATGCCCAAAGGAAAGAAGGATGAACACTCTTGAAATGAATAAAAAGATAGAATTCTTCAGCAAAGAAATATAAGTCATATGAAGCATTATTTACAATAGCCAAGACATGGAAACAACCTAAATATCCATCAGTAGAGATACATGCATACACACACACACACACACACACACACACACACACACACAAACGAGGACGGACAATTAAGTTCACAAACTCATCCTAGAAAAAGTGCTACAGACCTCAGACCTCATTGCTGAATATCACTACGGTCACCTTCGATGTACTCCCCTTGGGAAGCTATGCACCGATGCCAGCGCCTAATACACCCTTCAAAGCAATTTTGGAACTCTTTTCGTGGAATGGGCATCAGAGCTGTCGGCATATTACCCTTAATGTCCTGAATATCATCAAGACGTCGTCCTTTCACTATTTCCTTTATTTTTGGATAAAGAAAGAAGTCTTTGGGGGCCAGATCAGGTGAGTAGGGAGAGTGTTCCGATACAGTTATTTGTTTACTGGCTAAAAACTCCCTCCCAGACAGTGCCATGTGAGCTGGTGCATTGTTGTGATGCAAGAGCCATGAATTGTTGGTGAAAAGTTCAGGTCGTCTAACTTGTTCCCGTAGCCTTTTCAGCACTTCCAAATAGTAAACTTGGTTAACTGTTTGTTCAGTTGGTACAAATTCATAATGAATAATGCCTCTGATATAAAAAAGATTAGCAACATTGTTACAACAAGTTCACAAACTTAATTGTCAGCCCTCGTATATATGTACACACACACACACACACACACACACACACACACACACACGGTGCCAAAATAATGTATACACATTTTAAGAAAGAAAAAATGTATTAAAATTATAATACTAAATATATGCCAATAACAAAAGATGAATACGAGTCATGTGTATACATTTTTTGGCACCTCCGGCATATGAATATTATTCAGAAAAAACAACAACAAGAAAAATCTCTGCCATTTGCAACAACATGGATGGACCTTGCAGGCATTACGCTAAGTGAAAGACAAACACCTGATGATTTCACTTATATGTGGAATCACAATAAAAAAAAAAGCAAACTCACAGATGCAGAGAATGGATTGGTGGTTGCCAGAGGCCAGGGGAGGGCAAAATGGGTGAAGATGGTCAAAGGTGCAAACTTCCAGTTATAAAATAAGTAACTCCTACGATGTGACGTTCAGCTTAGTGACTACAGTTAACAATACTGCACTATATATTTAAAAGTTGGTAAGTTGCTAAGAGAGTATATCTTAGAAGTTCTCATCATAAGAAAAAAAATTATAACTACGTGGTGATGATGTTAACTAGATTTATTGTGGTGATCATTTCACAGTAAATACAGATATCAAATCATTATGTTGTGTATCTGAAAATAATATAATGTTACATGGGATATAATGTTACATCCGAATTTAAAAAAAATTGAAGACATAAAGCAGAACCAAATGAAAAATTTTAAACTGAAAAATATAATAACTAAGATTTAAACAATACACTTCACTGGAAAGACTCAATAGCAGATCAGAAGTGACAGAGGGAAGAGCCAGTAAACTTGAAGATACAGTGATAGAATTCAAGCTAAACAACAGAGAGGCAAATATTTTTGAGCATTTTTATGCTCAAAGCCTTAGAAACTTGTGAAACAACACTAAAAGGACTAACGTTTCTGTCATTAAAATCTCAGAGAGAAGAGAAAAAGTGCAGTGCAGAAAAAAATATTTGAAGACATAATGGTTGACAACTCCACAAATTTGGCAAAGGACATAAACCTATTGAGTCAAAAAGATGACTACAGCTTAAACAAAATAAACCAAAAGAAATCAATTCCAAGACAAATCATAATCAAATTGCTGAAAACTAAAAACAAAGAAAAGACACTTGAAAGCAGGCAGCGAAATCACTTTTAAGAGAAAAATGATTTGAATGGCTGCATATTTCTCATCAGAAACTATGGAGGCCAGAGGAAGTAAAAGCATTAGTAAAGTGTTGAAAGAAAATAACTATTTACCCAGAATTCTATGTCAAAATGTCCATCAAGAATGAAGGTGAAGTGACATTCTCAAATTAAAATACACTGAAATAATTTCTTATCAGCAGATCTTCTCTAAGATTTGTTAAAAGTAGTTCTTCAAACACATGGAAAATGAAACCTGGAACATCAGGAATGAAGGAAGAGCAAGAGATACAGTTAAATATCTGTGTAACTATAATAGACTTATCTCTTACTGAATTCTTTAAAATGTTTTGTAATTACAAGTAAATATAACATTGTCTGATGAGATTTTCAATCTTTGCAGATGTAATACATAAAACAACTACAACATAAGAGAGAAGGGTAAAGGAAGGGACTCTTGGATAAACAACTCCATCTGATAATAGCAGAATAAAAACTCTTTCAAAGTGCATATGGGGCATTCACCAATATCAATATATCCCGGGCCATAAAAACCTTAAATTTAAAAGAAAAATTGAAATCACAAAAGATGTGGTCTCTGACAATAGCAGAGTTAACTGGAAATTAATAATGGAAAATAATAGGAGAATCTGCAAACAATTGGAAATCAAACAGTACATTTCTAAACAACCCATTGGTAAGGAAATTAGAAAATACTGAAGTGAACAAAAATGAAAACATAATATATCAAGATGTGTGGTATACTGCTAAAGCAGTGCTTAAGGGAAATTTATGACATTAAATGCTTATATGAGTAAATAAGAAAGGTCTCAAATCAGTGAGCTAAATTTCTACCTTAAGAAGCTAGAAAAATAAGAGCAAAATAAATCTAAAGCAAGTAGAGGACACAAATAAGAAAAATAAGAGCAGATATCTGTTAAACTATAAACTGAAAAAACAAACAACAGAGAAAAATTACAGAAAACAGAAGCTGGTTCTTGGAAAAGATCAATAAAAGTGATAAATCTCTAGTCTGATGACAAAGAAACAAAAAGAAAAGAAGTAAATTACCAATATCAGGAATGAAATTATCATATAGACTCTGCAGACATTAAAAGGATAATAACAGAATACTATAAACAACCCTATGCACATAAAGTCAACAACTTAAAGAACACAATTGCATGAAACCTATAAACTACTAAAACTCTGCCAAGATGAAACAGATAACCTGAGTAGTACTACAACTTTAAAGAAATTGAATTTGTAGTTAGAAACCTTCTGAAAAGGAAATTCTCCAGGGCCAGATGGTTTCACTGGTGATTTTTACAAAATATTTAAAGAATAAATAACACTAATTCTACACAATCTCTTCCAGAAAACACAAGAGGAGGGAATACTTCCCAATTCAGCCTGTGAAGCCAGAATTATTCCGATATCAAAACCAGTCAAAGATAATACAAGAAAAGAAAACTGTAGGCCAGTATCCCTCATGAACATAGAAGCAAAAATACTCAACAAAATATTAGCAAACTGAATCCAGGAATATATAAAAAGAGTAAAACACTGAACCAAGTGTGGGTTATCCTGGAAATGCTGAGCTTGTTCAATATTTGAAAATTAATCCACCATATTGAAAATCTAAAGAAAAACCCACATGATCATATCAATTAATACAGAAAAACATATGAGAAAGTTCAATATCCATTCATATTAAAATTTCTCAGCACACTAGGAATAGAGTAGAGTGTATTCAACCTGGAAAAACATTCACAAAAAGTTACACTGACATCATACTTAATGGTGCAAGACTGAATGCTTTTTCCTTAAGATCAGAACAAGGCAAGGATGTTTACTCTAACCACTCCTATTCAACATCATACTGGAAGTCCTAAGAGAGCAATAAGGCAATAAAAAAGAAAGAAAAATCATACAAATTAGAGAAGAGGAAATAAAACTGTCCCGATTTGTTGACTCCTAGAACTCATAAATGAGAAATAAGATCACCACATAGGTCAACCCACAAAAACGAATCATATGTTTATATATTAGCTATGAAAAGTGGAAACCAACATTTTAAAAAGAATAGCAGTTATAGTTAACTCCAAAAAAAATTGATATACTTAAGTCTTGATCTAATAAAATATGTTTAGGGTTTGTGTGCTGTAAACTACAAAACACTGATGAAAGAAATCAAAGAAGACCTAAATAAATGGAGAGAAAGACCATGTTCATGGATTGGAAGACTCAAAGTAAGGACTCACAATGAAGATGTCAACTCCTTCCAAATTTATCTCCAGATTCAGTGCAAATCTGATACAAATCCCAGCATAATTTCTTTTGTAGATATAGGTAAGTTAATTCTAAAATTCATGTGGATAGGCAAAAGAACTAGACTAGCCAAAAATTTGAAAAAAGAATAAAGTTGGAAGAATCAAACTATGAAGCTTTATAATAATACTTAAAATTGGGTAATTAAGGCAGGTATGCTACTAGAGAAGGCAGACATACATAGATCATTGGAAGAGATCAGAAAGTCCAGAAACAGACCCACATAAATATGGTCACTAATTTTTTTCAAAGGTGCAAAGGCAATTCATTGGCAAAAGGGTAGTATTTCAACAAATGATGTTAAAACATCATTGGACACACAGAGGCAAAAAATGAACACTGACCTAAACCTCACACCTTACCAGAAAATTATCTGAAATTGATCACAGATCTAAATATAAAGCATAAAATTTTAGCATTTAAAACAAACAAGCAAACAAAAAAACATAGAAAATCTCCATGACTGGGAGTTAGGAAAATAATTCCTAGACATGACATTAAAAACATAATCCGTAAAAGAAAAGATTGATAAATTGGACTCCATCAAAATTAAATCATTTGTTCTGTGAAAGATACTGCTGAAGGAATGAAAAGACAAGCTACACACTGGGAGAAAATATTTGCAAATCACATGTCTGACAAAGGACTTGTATCTAAAATAAATAATGAAATCTCAAAACTCAACAGCAAGAAAACAGCCCAACTTATAATAGACAAAATATCTGAACAGACACTATACCAAAGAAAGTAAACATATGAAAAAAATGCTCATCATCATTAACTATAGGAAAATGCAATGAGAAACCCCAACAAGATATCCCTACATGCCTAACGGAATGACTAAAATTTTTAAAACTGACAATACCAGGATGTAGAGCAAGGGGAACTCTTCTTTACTGCTAATGGGAATATAATACTGTAAAGCCACCTTGCAAAATAGTTAGGTAGCTTCTTCTAAATATATACTTATTATATGACCCAGCAATCTGTCTCATAGATATTTCCCCGAGAGCAATGAAAACTTAGGTTCACACAAAAAACCTGTACGTGAATGTTTATAGAAGTTCTATGCACGTCTTAAGTTATATGGTAGTTACATTTTCCTGGGAAAAGATGTGTGTGCAGGCATGTGCGTGTGCACACATGCATGCACACACACACACTAGCAGGAAATAAAATCAACCAAATGCATGCAACCTCAAGGCTCATTCTCTTGTAGATAAACATGCCCAGCTCTGCACCCCCAGCCTGCATTAGTATATCTCTGACTACAAGATTCCCTGCTCGGGGATTGACTGATTGGGGGCGAGGGGGACAGAACAAAGACTGGTAGAAGGATCCAGAGAAACCCACTGAAAAATCAATCAATTGATCAAAGGAGTCTTTAAACTCAGAGCCTGGAGGAGACACTGGGTACATCTGTAAATAAAGAATTGCATGGGTGCTCTATTCTCTCCACTCACCTACTCTGGAATTTTACATACTGTAGATACTATTTCAACTGAAGCAAAAAGAAAAAGTTCAAGCACTTGCCTTTAAACTCTGTAAAGTCTTTGCCATTGTCTGGTTAGAGAGAAAGAAATTGAGCCAATTTTTAATATAAACAGGAGTCTCCATGCATGTCTTAGGGGGAGGCCTTGCACCTCTAACTGAAGTCAGGAGGAAACCAAGTTAGTGACCATGAAAGCAAAGTTAGGCTTCCTTTACAGGAGGAAAAAAGAGACGCTTATTTGACGGTGGAAATTTTTCCATGCCCTCTTCCATCAATCACCAGATTCGCCTCAGTGCCCTGGTTGTTTCTAGTGATATACAGATTGAAGGAAAATACTGGTCAAGGTTAGAAAGGCACCGATCAAGGATGACCACAGGGCAGGCAACAGTTGAGCCAAAGCAAAACCATGACTATAGCAACCTTTAGTAAGGAGTGAAAAAATATATATATATTTTGGGGGGGGGAAATCATTTCTATATGTCCTGTGGTGGAACTCCCCTAGCTGAACTCTTCTCCATTCAATTTATTCTGCTCACTCATTCACATACAATAAAATACACTAGCTCAAAGCATACATTTTGATGTTTTAACAAATCTTTATACCCAAGTAACTACCACCACAGTCAGGTTGTAAAATATTTTCCATCTTGCCAAAAAGTTCACTTGTGCCCTATACCAGTTAATCTGATCTCCTGTCACTAAAGATTTGTCTTTTCTAAGAATTTCACATGAATGGAATTATACAAATGCACTCCTTCATGTCTGGCTTCTTTCAGCATAATGCTTTTGAGATTCAACTATGTTGCTGGGGGCATCACTTCTTTTTATTGTTGAGTAGGATTCCATTACACGGACAGTATGTGTACACCACAACTTGTTCACCATTCACTTAATGGTGAACATTTCATTGTTGCCAGTTTAAGCAGCAATAAACATTGGTGTATAAGTCTTTGTGTGGACATACACACAGCTTTCATTCACTTTTAAATTCTCTTGGGGAACTACCTAGGAGAGGAATTGCTGAGTCATTCGGTAAGCGTGTAAACTGCCAAAACGTTTTCCAAAGCGGTGGTACCATTTCGCATTCCCACCAGCAATGTATGAGTGTTTCAGTTGCTTCCCATCCTTGTGGACTCTTGATACTGTCAGTCAGTCTTTTAATTGTAGCCACTCTAATGTATAGAGGGTCAAACTGAGGTGTCACTGAGGCTCAACTGGCATTTCCTGATGACCAATGATGCTAAGCACCTTTTCAAGTGTTTGCCGGTAACCTATATATCTATTTTTCTAAAGGCCCTGTTAAAAATTCTTTTGTCAATTATTTATTGGGTTGTCTTTAATTATTGAGTTGTAAGTTATTTATTTATTATGGATAAAAGTCTTTTGTCACATACGAGGTCTGACAATTAAGTTCGTGAACTTGTTGCAATGATGTTGCTAACCTTTTTTGATATCAGAGGATTATTCATTATGAATTTGTACCAACTGGACAAACAGTTAACTAGGTTTACTATTTGGAAGTGCTGAAAAGGCTGCGTGAAAAAGTTCGACGAAAACAACCTGAACTTTTCGCCAACAATTTATTACTCTTGCATCACAACAATGCACCAGCTCACACAGCATTGTCTATGAGGGAGTTTTTAGCCAGTAAACAAATAACTGTATTGGAACACCCTCCCTACTTAGGTGATCGGGGCCCCAATGACTTCTTCCTTTACCCGAAGATAAAGGAAATGTTGAAAGGAAGACATTTTCATGCCATTCAGGACATCAGGTGTAATACTATGACAGCTCTGATGGCCATCCCAGAAAAAGGGTTCCAAAATTCCTTTGAAGGGTGGACTAGGCACTGAGGTGGGTGCATAGCTTCCCAAGGGGAGTACTTCGAAGGTGACTGTAGTGATATTCAGCAATGAGGTTTGTGGCACTTTTTCTAGGATGAGTTTGCGAACTTAACTGTTTGACCTCATATATGTATTGTGACTATTTTTCTCCCAGTCTATTGGCTTGCCTTTTCTGTTTTCTTAACTATATCTTCCAAATAACAGAAAATTTAAACTTTGATGAAGTTCAGTTTATCAATGTTTCTCTTCTGTGGCTCATGTACTTTGTGTCCTACGAAACCTTTTTCTATCCTAACTAAAGTCATGGAGGTTTTCTTATAAAAACTTTGTTATCTTTTATTTCAGGTCTATGATCCACTTTGATTAAATTTTTATCTATTGCATGAGGTAGGTGTCAATATTCATTTTAAATACAGCTATCTAAATGTTCCACAACTATCTGTAAAAAAAAAAGACTGCTTTCCCCCCATCCCCTAACCTGGCATCTCTACTGAAAATGAATTAACCATATATGAATGGGTTTACCTCCAGCATCCTGAGGCTTTATCATACTCCTTCATTTCTCAGAACCTATAATGACTCTTCACTGTCCATCAGATCATTTTGGCATCAAGTACTTAAAGCCAACACCTTTCTGGTTCAGCCAGACCTACCTCAACTCCCACCCTCATTCCTGAAAGCACCGTTATCACTGCTGCCCTATCTATCACCCCATCATGCCATTCTTCCTGTCATCCTGGCATGCTTTTTCTACCATCCTTAAAATATTTCCTAGCCTTCCTCATCCATGAAGCATTCCCTGATGATTGTTATGTGACAAAGTTTTCTTCTCTCACTCCCTATAGTTCTTATACTTTGAGTCCATGCCAATACCATACCCTTCCATCTTTAAATGTGACTCAATATTCATTCAAAAAAGAGTTACTGGCAAGGCATGGAGATAGGCACTGGGGGTAGGGAAATGAAAACAGAGTCACTGACTAGAGACTTACAGACTAGTGAGGAAAGAATAAACAGACAAATGCTCGATACACATATGATGCTCGTATACTGTTCACTATATCAGGTTTAAAACTGTTTCATGATGTACATCTTATGTCCTTCAAATAAATATTTCAGTATGTAGTTCTGAAAGGATTCTTTTAAAACAAAACCACAATACCATTATTATACCTTAAATATTATAATAATTCCTTCATACCTATTATCAACTATCCAGTCAGTGTTCAAATGTCTTCGATTGCCTCATAAATGTCTGTTTAGAGTTGGTTTGTCCAAATGGGGATCAAAATAAGGTCCATATATTGGAATTGGTTGGTATTTCTCTAAATTTCTTTTAGGTCCCCTACCTCCACCTCTATCCCATCTCTCTCTTCTCTCTTTCCTCGCAATCTATCTGTTGAAAAAACCAGGGTTTTTTGTCTTCCAGAGTTTCAGATTGCCTGAATTTTGCTCGTATTGCTGTAGTGTCATTTGTCTCTCTATCCTCTGCATTTCTTGTACATTTGTGATCAGATCTAGAGGCTTGATCAGATACAGGATATTCTTAGTTGGGCAAGAGTATTTGACCTGAGGTGCGCTGTGAACCCCCATTAGACGGCACAGGTGAACTGGGGGCTGCACATGCTGATACTTACATTCTATCATTACTTCTTAATTTATTAACTGAAATTTTCCTATAAAGAAAAACTCCCTATTTCAATTTGATTGTGCTGAGATAGAGTGTATACAGGATAGCAAAGACCAATGCTTGATTCTTTCTCATTATCTGTTTTCAAGTAATGAGTTGATTCTCTGGCATCCTTAAAAGGTAACCAAAAATAATCAAAAGTTTATTTTTAATATTATGAACTCATGGATTTAAACATGTTTGCTGTGTTTTAAACCATTGCAGTTATCACCCTATTGCTGCTCATATGGTCCCATGGGAACCTCATTGATTTGGTTCCTGAGTCCGTTGGCTGTGGCTTTGGTCATCCTTGAGAGCTTCTTTGCTTTCTGGTATGACAAGCAATTCCAGGCACAAGTTATACATTTTCTGCCCCAAATTTGGAAACAATATTACTACAAGAAGTCCTAGTTCCTTTTAGTGAGAAATGGTATTTAGAAACCACAGACTGTGTACAAGAAATCCTCATTGCTATTCGGTTGGACTCTATTCCTCAGCCTTTCAGTTGACACAGCCAGGAAACATTTTTTTCTCAGCATGAACTACACGAAAAGTTCCACTGAGATCCATGATATAGAGGTTTTGCTTAACCTCATCAATTTCACATGTGGATTTTTTTTTCTCCTATGCCTTAAATCTCATTTCTCAAAGATGCCAAACTAATTACTCATTTGCTTTATCCTACAATAGACAATAGCCACAAAATAATATCATCACTACCACTCATGAGAGACCAGTGTAATCCCACTAGTAGTATATAATCAAATTACTGGAGAGTCACTTGAAATAGTTACTGTATGTGGTTATGCTACCAACCGAAACATAGATAAGTTCACTTGTTTCATTCTGCTTTTCCTCTTTAGAGATTGCTTAAAAAATAACTAGTTTCACAATTATGTACAATATTGATTTGGTTCCGAAGTCAAATCTACAAAACAAAGTGTAATCTGGGGAAGTCTAGTTCCTATCTGTGTCCCTGCCATTGTGCTCTCTTCCTTCTACCACAGGTAACCACTTTTTTAAACATTCATCATTTATATTTCCACTGCATTTTATTAAATATAATACCAATGGACTTGATATTTACCATACTATACACACTTTTCCCACCTTGCTCTTTTCATTTAATAATGTATCCTAAAGACAGATATATAGTGTTCCATTGTGTGGATGTATCACAGTTTTAAATAGGCCCAAACTGATGGGCAGTGGGTTTGTTTCCAGCCTTTCGCTGTGTCAATAAATAACCACGTCATGCATATTTTCATATTTTTGTCAGTGTATCTTTAGGATAACTTCCTAGAAGTTGGACTGTTGAATCAAAGACCTATCTAATTTTGCTCGACGTTGTATATTCCCCTCCAAGGAGGTTAAACCATTCTGCATTTCTACCAGCAATGTAGATTGCCTGTTTCCCTGGAGCTCCACCAACAGAGTATGCTGTCAAACTCGGGGATCTTTGCCAGTCTGGTAGGTAAGAAATGACAGATACCTCGGTGCAGTTTTAATTTGCATTTCTCATATGATAAACAAAGTTGAGCATCTTTTCATAGGTTTAAGAGATAGTTGCATTTCTTTGCTATGAATTGTTTGTTTATATCTGTAGCCTATTTTTTTATATGGTTGTTGGGTTTCTTTATTCATTTTTTTCTATTCTGTTTTTAGAAACTCATTATTTATTTGTCTGTGGCATAAATTTCAGATATTTTTTCCCAATGAGTCATTTGCTTTGCCTCTTTTATTTATTTATTTATTTTATTTTTAACATGTAAAAGTATTTTGTCTTCATGTGGTCTAGTTTATGAAGCTTTTGTTTTATTGGTTCTGAATTTCGAAACCAGGAGTGTTCTCCACCTTCAGGTTAGATAAAGAATTTACTTGTGTTTTCTTTTAGTACTTAACATGACATCTTTAATAACGATCACCTTTTGCCCTTCATTCTCTTAGAGGATGTAGAAAACAAGTCCTATGTCCAGCCAGTTCCCATGTTGGAAGTAGCTCACTGCCCATCTGAAAAGCCAAACACCTGATGCAGTTCATGGAATCGCTCTCTGAATGCTGCTGTCACACACATGAAGCCTTGGGTTGTTCAGGCAGTGCAGAGACATGCCTGTGAAATTATCCTTGTGTTTCTCCTTTACAGAGCTCCCCTGTGCCACCTGCAGTCATGGAGTCAGATGGTATCTGAACTACCAAGTCCCCCAAATGCCAAGAGAGAGCTTGAGTCAAGGCTTTATGTTCCTTCTCCATTCAGAGAATGAACAGCAGAGGAAATCTAGGTGCAAGGGGTAATGGATTGGCCCTGGGGACCATCAGCATCTGCTGAATGGCCAGCATGAATAGCGGGTACTCAAATAGATGTTTTGTGGGTGCTTTTATGGAAGAAGAAAGAATCGTGGTAGACAGAGCAGCTGCAGCCAGCTGCAAAGGGAAATTCTGCCCAGTGCCCTGGCATCATAGGCATGACCTGCTTTGTGAAGTGCATCCAATTTAGGAATGGGGAAACAGTTTCTTACTTCTCTTTCCAGAGATATATCATGTTTCCCATCTAAAATGTTTCTTCATTGATAGCCTTTTGCAAGAATGACTTCCACAACTGCAGTCTGGTATGTGGTTAGACAATCGCCTCACTTCTATGCATCTCAACATATGGCCAAAGAAAAGGTCTGATTTTTTAAATGTTGAGAAATGTAAATTAATGATATTCAGACATTTGATAACAATCTAAGAGGAAATAATAACCAGGCATATATCTCAGTCTGCTTGCTTTCTTAACAAGTTATCCAGGTGCTTCTGATGCAGGTTTCCTTTTATTACACTTTTTAAAACTCTGCTCAAGAATCCATCCTCGAAAAGTCTACATTACCTCCAAATTCTTGAATTGATTTTTTCAAATTAAGGGTATTGGGATGACATTGGTTAAAAAAATTATATAGGCTTCAAGTGTACGATTCTGTAACACATCACCTGTATATTTGCATCGTGTGTTCACCACTCAACGCCCAATCTCCCTGTCACCATATATTGACCCCCTTTACCCAATTCTACCACCTCCCTCAGCACTTACCCTCTAGGAACCACTAAACTGTTATCTGTGTCTATGAGTTGTTTGTCAGTTTTACATCCCATATGAGTGAAATCATATGATTCTCAACTTTTTTCATCTGACTTATTTCACTTAGCATGCTATTCTCCAGATCCATCCATGTTGTCACAAAAGGAAGTATTTCATCTTCTCTTATGGCCGAGTAATACTCCACTGTGTACATGTACCACATCTTCTTCATCCAATCATCTTTCGAAGGACACTGAGGTTGTTTCCATATCAAGGCCACTGTGAATAAAGCTGCAATGAATATAAGGGTGCATATGTCTTTACAGATAAATGTTTTCAGATTTTTTGGGGTAGATACCCAGAAGAGGGATTGCTGTGTCATAAAGTAGTTCTATTCTTAATTATTTGAGGCACCCCCATACTGTTTTCCATAGTGGCTGTACCAACCTATATTCCCACCAACAGTGTATGAGGGTTCCTTTTCTCCACTTGTTACTATTTGTCTTGTTGACGATAGCCATTCTCACAGGTGTGAGGTAGGTATCTCATTGTGGTTTTGATTTTCAATTCCCAATAGCTAGTGAAGCTCAGCATCTTTTCATATATCTGTTGGCCTTTTGTGTGTCTTCTTGGGAGGAGTGTCTGTTCAGGTCTTCTGCCCATTTTTTAATTGGATTTTCTGGTTTTTCTGTTGTTGAGTTATATTTATTGTTTACATATTTTGGATATTAGCCCTCTTATCAGAGGTGTTGTTTGCAAATATCTTCTCCCATTCAGTTGGTTGCCTATTTGTTTTGTTGATGGTTTCTTTTGCTATTTTAGTTTGCTTTTTAGTTTGATACAGTCCCATCCATTTCTTTTTGCTTTTACTTCCCTTGCCTTTGATGTCAAATTCATAAAAATCCTCCCTAAGACCAAGGTCCATTAGCTTAGTACCTATGTTTTCTTCTATGTATTTTATTGTTTCAGGTCTTATATTTAGGTCTTTGATCCATTTTTGAGTTAATTTTTGTGGATGGTGATAGATAGCAGTCTGGTTTCATTCTTTTCAATTTTCCCAGCACCATTTATCGAAGAGACTGTCTTTTCTTCATTGTATGTTTTTGGCTCCTTATTTTGTCCCCAGGCTCTGAAACACTCTGATACTGATGACTATTTTGTTGACAGTTCTATCCGGAACATCCAGCATAATCCCTGGCATGCAATGTGTACGTCATATATATTTGTGGAATTAAAAAATAAAGACCTGAAACAAGTAAATGTCCATATGCAAAAGGATGAAGTTCTCATACCATACATAAAAATTAACTCAAAACGGATTATAGACCTAAATGTAAGAGCTAAAACTATACCACTCTTAGGAGAAAACATAAGTATAAATCTTCCTGATCTTGGATCAGGCAACGGATTCTTAGATATGACAGCAAAAGCACAAGCAACAAAAAGAAAAAATAGATAAATTAGACTTTATCAAAAGTAAAAACTTTTATGCTTCAAAGGACACTATCAAGAAAGTGAGAAGCAAATCTACAGAACAGGAAAAACAAACATCTATCATAGCGTCTGCCTCCATAAATCCTGTAAAAAGCAGTCCTTGGCACCAACTCCGGAACCACTGCCCATTTGTCCCTCCTCTTCTTGCTTTCTGTCTCTGATGCTTTCTTTTCCATTTCTTCTCATCTTCTTTTTGTTCCCACTCTGCTTCTCCTTCTTTTTCTTATTCTGTGTCTAGGGAATGCAATTTATATTTTTATTTTTATAAATGGGATTCTGAAATTTTTTTTCTTTCTTCTTTTATTTTTTTTTTATTTTTAACGTCACCAGGGAATTTGTTTGGGTTAAAGAGCCTGGATACCACAGAGTCTTTACTATACCACAGGTCGCCTGCTTCTGTACACTTACCCAAGGCTTATGAACAGACGCACACAAAGTAGGCCTTTGATCCTGAAAACCTAGGGATCCCACTGGGACGAGGATAAATATTTATCTCTATTTGCTTTTTTCTGTTGGGGCCTGGTTTCTGGCTTGCTCAATGTCCTATTTGGCCAAAGACCAGCCAGGTCAGGAAAAGATCACTCCACAGTTCCAGCCCTGAAAACATGCGGGAAGAGCCTCCAAACAGTTCCCATATGAATTTTAAAAGGGTCATCTGAGTACACAATGACTGTAAGGAAAGATGTAGGGAGAGAAGACATTCTTCGCCCTCACGCTAGGTCAGAGAAGAAGACCAAATATAGAATATTCTTTTATAAATTTCCCTCCTCCTTAAAAGAAATTTTATAAATTTCTTCCCATACCCTTACCTAAAGACAAGAAATATTTCAGAATGTTCTAAAAGGGCTGAAATAGTTATCTGGTGGCTGCAGTGGAGAAAGAAGTAAAGGGTTTGAGGTCACACAGACTACAGTTTTCATATCCTGGTTTTGCTACCTATGAGCCAAGCCTCACTTTCCTAATCTGTAAAACCAACATAATTAAAACCTACTTTACAGAGCTGTTGAAAGGATTCACACAGAGGTCATGTATGGAAAACACCAGGCATGTTTCCTAGGAGCCGGGAGCAGGTCCATTTTGGTAGCAATACTAGCTGTATCCCACTATCTCTCTAGTAATGGCTCTGGGGTTCTGGAGCTTCGGGTCACCATGTTCCTTGACCCTAAACTCGAAAGCCGTAGAAAAGAAGGCAGGTTGTTCTCTGGATCTAAAATGGAGACCTGCCTCTGAAAAAGGGGCATGTGTCCATCTCTCCCACAAACCAAACTCATCATTCAGTGGAAAGCAAGATCTACCAAAAGCCAGTTGTTAGCTCCACCGTGTAGGGAAGAAACAACCAGCAGCTTCCTGAGCTACTGCTTCTGTAGAGATAAAGAATGGCCTCTGCAAACAGCATGACAGGCAGGAGTCTGTAGCTCTTACTGCTGCCATCACCGCCGTCACTGCCCATCAGCACGATTACTTCCCCCACTTCCGCGGTTGGTACTGCCATGGCTCCCACTGCGGCCATCACCACTACCTTTGCTCCTCCTCCCGTCACAACCACCGCTACCACCATGATCACCATCCGGCATCAATCAAGACCCTGGCTGCTAGACAAAGAATGACTAAAGGTAAACCTGACGAGCATGAAGCCTTATTAAAGAAGGTTATATTTGGAGAACTTCTGAATCATCTGTGCAAACTGTGTCACACCCATCTCTCAGCATGTACAAAAATGGCCCCACCTAAAGCCACTTGCTACAACAAATGCCACAGAATTGCAGAGAGACTCCTGGAGAGGCAAACTCTCTCCTCACCTTCCCCTCCCAAGTGGGATGCAGAGCAAGGGCTGGGCAAAGGCTCCCCAGACTCCTAGGCACGTCTCTAACATTGCTTTGTACCTGGGCCGTTCCCTGTATCCCAACACAGAGGGCCCAGAGGTGAGGGCTGAGTGGGATAAGGGCCGGCCATACTTCCCTCTGCCAGGAAGAGGCTGCTGTGTACTCCTTCGCCAGGAGTTTTGTTACAATGAACTTGAAGCCCACTGACAAAACAGCTTTGCCAGTGGTCCTATGGGAGGCTCATATCTTGGGAGAACAAGGGGGGCATTTACTAGTGTCCTGCCTGTTGCCATGAGGAAACTGAAACAATATCCTTTTAAAATATCTTTCTCGGAGATTTTTCTGTATTTTCCTTTGAAGACATAAAAAATATCTAATAACCTTGTCCATAATTTAAAAAATGGATCACAAGTTTTTGCTTAAAAAAAAGCTATTTTTTCCTTGCATCCTTGTAACTTAACAATTATAAACAGCTAAACTGAATTTTTAATTATCCTTTTAAAAAGACTTTTTAAAAAGAAAAGGTTATTCCTAGGTTGACACCAAATATGCCAGGTCTGTAGCTAGAAGCAAATTTTTATGGCTGGTTATAAACCCCTGAAATATGAGTTTATATTGGAAAAGCTGAAGCAACCTTAACTCTAACCACGCCAATGGGCGCCAATTTAATTACAGTCTCAGAATCGAATAAAACAGTCTCTCTTCTACAGTATCATCACAAAGAACTCCATTAACTCTCCAATTACTAAATGAGGAAACAACATTCTGTAGAGCCCAAGCCAAGGAGTAAAGAATAGTGCATGTTCCAACTTAAAACCTTGAAACCGAGCTTCAAAGTTCCAGTCTGCAGAAGGAGGTGCTCCCCTGCACAGTAATGTTTACTTCACTTATTTAAAATAACTGAATGCCTTTGCCAAGGCTCACATAAGACTATTTGTTTAACAAATAAAGATGTGTGTTTCCTGGAGTGTTTCTAATTGGGATCTGAGATCCCACCTCCTAAGAAATTCTGGGCTTGGATACCTCCCACAAGATGCCTTAGACAAGTAGGGATCCCATATTGAGGGGAGTGGAAGGTCTGGTGTTCATAAGAAAGCCTGCACATGGCAAAAACTCTGGAACAAATGGTTTGTCTCCCACCAACGCATCCATCACGCTTTCAACAGGAAAGGAAACTGGGGAAGGTCAAACCAATATCCAGTAGGATTTGTAAATTGAGCTATTCAGTAGGCAAGCAAACTTTAAAAATAGTAACTTGGGGGAGGCCAATTTCCCTCATCCCCTCCATTTTCTCACTCCTTCCTCCCCAATCTGCCGTGCTCCCCCTACTGTCTTTGCAACAGCAGTCAAACAGCCCTGGTTTCAAAGCCACACTAACATCTTGGGAAACGCCAGGACAAAATCAAAGATTCTTTGGCTGGGCGTGTAATATAAAACTTGCAGTTGTTCCTGTTAAATAAAAACAGCCATGTTAATTTTGGTGCCATTGAAAACACAGGAAAATGCTGTTGCCAAATTGAAAAGGGGAAAAAAATATCTTACCAAATGGGAAGCAGTTGTATTTTCAAGACTTGAGAAGGGTATTACAAAAACTAGAGAGCAAAATTGAAAGATGAAAAAGAAATGTTAAAAGGATGGTTGTTTTCTCTATTTATATTTTCTTCCATCAAGGTAAAGGAATGTACCCATGATTTCCTCAAGGAGACACAGAATTCAAGTCTCAGGGGTTTCATTCCTTCGGTCTGTAAATAACCAGCCATGGTCTTGCTTGGGCCACGAGCCCTCAGTTCCACCCTCTGCAAATACTCTCAGTAATACACTCCCGTGTTTTATAGATTAACTGAGCTATGTGGCTACCAGAAAAAAATATTCTGTACTCAGTATCCTGTTTTGAGTGAATTTTGACAAATGGTTAGAAGAGTATAATAATAGAGGCAGAAATTGTTCATTTTCTGGTTCTACCTGAAAGTTAAAGGCTATTCCCAGCAGTGTTTCCAAGTACCTCAGAGTTATTAAATGTAGTAGGCATCAAGCTATAATTGTAATGATGGATATAATCACAGGAGATTCACAGGAGACCATTCTTGGCTGATCTCAATACCTTTGGGCAAGAAACAAGGAAAAAGGAGAAGGAAAGGAAAGCTAAAGGAAGGAAGACTCTTGAAATTCTCTTTTTAGGGGATTGATTAGATTATGGAACATTGACTTTTGTTGTTGTTATTACTAAAGAATGTCATGAGAGGTTTTTTTTTTCTTTAATTTTGAGGATAATGGTAATAGTTATGATATTATATATTATTATCATTATGATTCCTGTCTTACTCTCCCCTGCTTAAACTGGTGTCCATACACTGGGGAAATCACACTAGATATCTTTAGCGAAAAGATATTGCTATTCCTATATGATTCTTTCCATCACTTTATAAATAGTAACTGAATGTCATCTGCATGCCTAGAACTGTGTATTATGCTGGTTTTGACACAATTCAACATTGGGTGAATATTTTTCATGGATGGTGTTTTTTCATTCCAAAGGCATGGCTCCCACAAATTGATGTCTTGGCAGTGCCCCGTATCCTCAGTGAGTACACAATAACCCTGGCCTTGAAACAAAATCCAAGTTAGATTTCCTAGTTCTGAAGTTATTGCGAAATTCTGATGAATCCTCCAAATTTGAATAAACAGATAGTACCTAAAAATTCACTGCCACTGAACAACCAACACTGTTTCTCACTCTGTCCTCCTTGCATTCAGTCTGCCATGGAAACCCAGGGGAGAGCCAGGGTGAGTTGGGGGATGACCGCAGGGAGGGCACTAGACACCCAAGACTCCCTGGGGGCTCTAGACTTCGTTGGATCTTCCGGAGAATCAAGCAAAGAGGGGTTAACAGCCTCTTAAAGTGCTGAATGAGAATTCAATGAGAATCAAAGAACTTGGAAAAGTAGTTAAATAAAATGAATTTCCAGGAACACATGCAGACCAGTCTGAAGCAAGGAATGACTAACCATGTGTTAATAAAGTAGTAAAAGGGAGCTGTAATGATCTTTAAATGGAAAGCGAGTCAGCTGCCCAGCACAACTGTAAGAGTTAAATGTAAGATTCGGGGATTGGTGAATGAACTCATAGCACCGGGGAGAGGTGGTTCAGACTGCAGGCTCCACAGTCAGAGACTGGGGTTGAGGTTCAGCTGTGTCAGTTGGGAGATGGGCAAACACAGAACTACTCTTTTCTCAGTTGCCTCATCTACACAATGCCAGTAATAATAGCCTCTACCCTGTCCAGGTTGTAAGGCTTAAATGGGACAAGATATGAAATGTCCTCAGCACCATGCTGGGCCTATGCTTAAAAGCTCCATAAATGGATCCTAAACTTACCATGGAGACACCTTTGCAGCTTCCTGTGCCTGGTTTTGAACTTTTCAACTTCTGAGCGATGAAGCAAACTAGCAAGTGACCAGAAGAAAGCAACTGAGATGATTAATGAAAAGAAAAACAGAAACTATAAAGAAGAATGCAAAACTGTTGGGATGATCTCGCCCTAGAAAAGCAAAAGCTGGAAGGTTTCCTAACAAAGCCAATACCCAGTAAAGCTCCCCATTATTCCGCATGAGGTAACCAGCTATTCTGCTGCTCCAGTTAGGCCATGAGGGAAGGGGTATTGTTGCAAGAGGAGGAAAGGTTAGCTATGAAAAAGGACTTCCTTATCATTTTCTTCTTATGAAGAGTCATTTCCCTTGGCCTTAGAGACCAGACAAATTTCCCATCAGATCAGGCATCCATTTGAAGCACAAGAAAAATGACCCTCCAGCTGCTGCTTCAGCTTCTAATGAGATCATAACATCCTTAAAGGGGTGTGAGAGTCCTGCCAAGGGGGGGATGGTGGCACAAATGACCAGCAGCTCCCTTCAGCACAAGCCTTCCAGCCTTCTGTGGCGGTTCTCTTTGTCTGCTCCTCTTAAGTGGTGACTGTCCTAACAAACCAGTGTGTGGATCACGGTGTGCTGTGTGTATCTGTAGGAAATCACTACCAGAGAAGTCAATAGGCTGAGTGTGTGTGTGTGTGTGTGTGTGTGCACGCACACACGCGCACACACCATGCAGGGGCTTACGGCTTATATCAATTTTGTATCCACTAAAATGGTTGCCCTTTATGACTAAAAAAACTAATTTGCCATGCTGATAAAGAACATTTTTGTCTATTGCTTGCCTCTTATTGATATCAGTAATCGAAAAAGATTACTCTGGCTAACATGAAACCATACTGGGATAGCAACCTAGGCTCTGCCTACTTTTAAAAAATGAGTTTTGAGAGATATGCTCTAGAATTATGGGGGGGGGGGGGTGCAGAGCGTGATATATGGACATTCAACTAAGCTTTAAAAAATATTTCAGCAACTCTGCCACAATTCAACCAATTCCTTGAGGAGCCTGGAAATTCCGACACATTTGGTTGTTTCCATAACCCACTACTTTCCACTTCCCTTTCTGGCATTTCATTCCACTTCTTCTGTATTCAGATCATGCTTGGCCTTCTGCCCAAGTCTGAAGATTAAAACCATTAAAAATCTGTCTTCTCAACATCCTCCTATTTTGAAAAAAAAGAGCAATAGCCGGCCCCTTCAACTTTTTCTCAATGTGGTTAAAGAATATTTTCCTTTTTCTGCCTTCCAATGTTCTGATTTGAAACCCACACAGCGGGATTATTTTGTAAGGCTAGTCGCTGGCCTTTGGTTTGGGCCCAGCACAGACTCTTTCCTGCCCACCTCCACGTCTCCGAAATAAATGTCCTGCTCCTGGAAGCCTAACTATGGGTCCCCACACAAGCTAGTCCTGTTCACTCAACACCAGGGCGCAACACAAATAAATAAAACCAACAGCTCCAATTGTATAAATAATGTCTAATTTTCTTAACCAGAGCAACAAATGTCATTTCTTAATGCTATTTAAAAATGTCATATATGTGGGTTCATTTTTAAAAAGAGGTTCTCCTTAAACCTCCAAAGTTACTGAGAATGGGATGAACATAACTTGACAGTTGTTAAAATAGACAAAATCTGAAGACCACCGCCATTACAAAACATGCAAAGGGAATCATCATGGCTTCCACGTGGCTTATTAAACTGGGACTGGGCCTAAATAAACAAGAGTGGCACAATGACATGTTAGGTTCTCCACCCCGCTTTACTGCATGTGGGTTCCTCCAAGTCTCAGCGAACCACACAAATGTGCTTTTGACATCTCCTCAAAGAGAAATTTCATGTGGTTTCACCTATAGTTACACCACTAGTGGGGGATAAATGAGATGCAGGCACACCCCTACTTCCCACAACATGGAGGGCTCAGTAACAGAATCTTTGTGCATTTACTGACTCTAAAATGCACCAAGTGCTCAACACATTCATTGTTTACAACTGTAAAATACTAAGAAAAACTCAAAGACCCATATTTTGGAAAAATCAACTGAGAACATCCATAGGATAGAATACCATGCAACAAAATAAAAAAGATGGGAAAACTCTCGAAGGCCTAAAAATAAATAGAAATCCAGGGTGTAATGTTAAGTGATAAAAGCACAGTGTAAACAGGGTGTGTGCTCTGCCTTCTTTTGAATAAGAAGAGTAAGGGGGGATGATAATCTATATAGTCTTATTGATTATTATTGCATCCACATGAAGACACACAGGAGGTTATACAAAAAGCTAGTAAAAGGACCTCAGGAATGAGAGGGATAGGGTAGATGGGAAAAGAAGTGGGGAACAAAAATAGAAAACAAGTTCACCAAAGAAACTTACTATTCAAATGCCTCTTAAGGTTGATTCTCTTGCAAAAGTGTCTTAAGCCTAGTCTGGCCTAAAGGATTATCTCAAAAACACAGGCAATGTTCTTTACAAAGTGCTGCTGGTGCTTCTGGGAGAGCGGCCTCGGGACACAGCTCAGTGGGCTGCTATTCGAAAGAGAGCAGCTTAGGAGTCACCTCTCCTGCTCTGCCTTCTCTGTCCTGGCTTCCCTTCTCACTTGGAGCCTCTCAGGCTCCATTTGGAAGGGGCAGGTGTGGTGACACGGGGTTCTTTGGGAAGTTTCCGTCACGCAGTCACGTAGTCCTTTCAAGCACAAGTCAGATAGTGCCTCTGATACCACTGAGGACAGACCAGAGACAGCTGCTTCGGGAGTGGACAGGGCTCAATTTTTGAATCAAAAGTCATGGTAAAAGAGATGAAGGACACAGAGCTTTGTCTGACTGGTGGACCCGGAGCCCCAAGGGAGCTCAGACAGTCCGACTGAATCCAGGCAAGGTCCCAAATCACTGGAAGACCAGGATTTCTTTTCCTTTGTTATGAGATATGGAAAAGGAACTTAGAAATGCATTTGACCTATACCAAAAAATGTCCAGTGGTTTTTATTCTGCTGCCTCCTTTAACTCTTTTTTTGGGGAGAAGAGGGGGGGGGGGTGGGAGTGAAAAGTAAACATGTAAACGACTAAAGTTGAAGCTACATACTTGAAGGTAGACCTAACAAGAATGTAGCTGCTGCTCTAAAATGCTGCTTTAGTCAGTTGAGAAATTCCATTTGCACAATTTGAGTGATGTAGACTCAATTCTTTCTAACAAACCGTCCATGTTTTTACACTCCCACGGTATCTTATCACACACACCTATCTTGATTTTCTCCCAGGAGCTACTAGTTCAGAGAACCACGGATATTCTGGGTTGGTGGGGACCTTAAAGTTTGTGATTCACAATAATGAGCAAAAACCTTAGGTAGTTTTTGACCCACAGAACTACGGAATTTCTCCAAGCCTGCTGAAGCAAGGGAACGATACTTGCTGAGGGCCTACTGTGTACGAGGCATGTTACATATGATCTTATCTAAGGCACACGAGGGGCCTGGGCGTGAGTGACTAGTCCCAGGGAAATTGAGAAATTGCTGGGGGTTCAGAGTAGTCAACGGCACAGCTGGACTGGCTCTACAGTCTGTGTTCTCCCTCCATCACCTCGAGGGGCAGAAGGATGAAAGCGGACTCCACAGAAGCCTGCAGTAACGACACAGTGTGCAAAAGGCTAACCAAGGAGAAGCAAACGAACTGACAGGCTACTATGTGCACTCGGTTGCCGCCGGCTTGCCCTGCGCAGCTGCCAGCCCACGCGTGGGTGTACAGGTTCGTACTGCTCAGCTCAAGCAAACAACGTCATTAGGATCCACTTGCCCTACGCCTCAGAGGCCAAGAGTCACAGAAGCCTCAGCCCTGATCCCGGCTGTCTGCACCTGCTGGGACTCATCATCCCACAAGACCAACTATGCAGCTAAGCACAAAGCAGAGCGTGCCCTGCCTGGTAGACGGAAAATCATGGGAGGGGCTGGGCATGGAGGCCTCACTAAGTAGCAGGGACTCCAAGCCTGACAGGCTGGGGAGAGTCACGACAGGGCTCATCTTGGAAAAAACAGTGGGGAGCCCATGAGAGCTGGGTCAGAGAAGGACAGGGAGCTTATCTGTGAGGATCAAATGAGAGAAAAAAAAATCCATGAGGATATTCTGCAGGCTGTGGATAGTTAAAGCTAGATAGCGTCGTTGTTAAAGAATTTGAAGGCTGGGAGGTAAAGAATCAAGAGTTGTTCAAAGCCCCTCACTCCTTTTTCCAATCCTAAAGTCTCATAGAGCTTTTGCTTGTAGAGGCAAAAAAAGAAATACAGTGGTACCTCAGTTTTCGAACGTGATCCGTTCCGGAAGACCGTTCGAGTTCTGAAACGTTCGAAAACCAAGATGCGGTTTCCCCATAGAAAGTAATGCAAAATGCATGAATCCGTTCCAGACCTTTAAAATCAACCCCTAAAACTTCAAATTTAGCATGAATTTGACTATCTAATGATACCATAGACCCATGAAATTTACTGCGTTCGTAAACCGAAATGTTCGTCAACGGAGACATTTGAAAACCAAGGTACTACTGTAGTCCTTGTCAATTGGTCAGGGCGCTGAGCTGTAAATGACAGAAACCCAACTCAAACAGCCGGGACCAAACAGAGTTCTAATTCGAAGGCCCACAGCTGGACGGGAGGGGCATGGGCACACTTATGCATGCCATTTCTCAGCCACGTTTCTGCTCCTCGTGCATTCTGAGACCAGGTTCCTCCTGGTGACTGGAAACACAGTCCAGTCACTCACCACACCCCCTTCAGCCACCTCTCCTCTGCACTCCTACTGGGAAACCTCAGGGAAGGACTTGGGCCAAAGGTAGGGAATAAGACTGCAATACAGAGATGTCCCTAGGGCAGGGGGCTGAGGAGGAAGTGGTCTGTGTCCCAGCAGGGAGACAGTGTGTGACACACTGCCATGGGCTGGGAAGGGGGACGGCTGGAGAAGCACTGGTCTTCCCCTCAAATCCCAACTCAGATCTCAGTGAAGTTATCTGGAGGACCAGGCACAGATATCTCCTCCAGCCACTTCTGTGAGCCAACTGAATGCTGGGAGCCACTGCTGGTAGTGACAATGTTGGAGAGGGAAATGCCTAGATCGGGACCTAGTTCTTTCAGACTTTGGAGGAAGTGTTACAGAAAGATAAGATGCACATTTGGTCTTGAGAACAAACACCCTTTTTCTCATCTCTGCCTTTGGGAATATAGCACAAATTTCTTCAACCACTTGGGCCTTAGACATGGAAGCCAAGGAAGAGGCGTTACCTGGGTAAGGAGCCATCAGCTGTCTCCTCAAATAACTGGCACCTATCCAAGCAATGGTAGGCACGAGGCTGAATCCAATGGGCTCCTTTCATTGGTCCATTCACTTTCCTCACCCCAACTTGCAGCCAACAGTTTGCACGGCCTCGGAAAGCAGGAGAGACACTCAAAGTTTAAAAAGATAAAATGCAAACAGACGCAACACAGGTAACCTGGACCACACAGGATAGGTCAGAATCATTCCTCAAGAGGACACCCCTGGACAGCACTTAAGCTGAGCAGGTGACCCCCCCCTCCCTCTTGCCCAGGGGAGCTGATCACCAGTACAGGTACAGGGGCTGGGGTGGAGGGTCCCAGGCTTCCTGAATTCCTGCCCTGGCCTGGGGACCGGGGCCTGAGCCTCCTACCAGGCAGTGTGCCCTGCTGAGCTCTGGGTCCCATAATCTCCTGATTGCTTGCAGCTCTGCAAGGGGATATCAAAGCCAGGAAGAAATGGTTTGAAGCCAAACAGAGGGGATGAGAGAGCAGGGAAGGCTGATTGGGGGTAGGAGGAGTCTGGAGGGGATTGGGGGGGGGGAGGCCTGGGGGCTGGGAGGGTTAGACCAAGGAAGAAGAGAAATCAGAATTAAATGAAAACAGGGTTTGTAGCTGGGCCCCTCTAAGCAGAGTCCTGCCATGCATGCATTAACCCTCCATCGATGAAAAAAAAATCCAAGGACCTGGTACCTGCCTGCTGGGGCACATAAAGCTCAGGGGATGTAATATCTTCCAGGTGGGTGTGCCCAGAAGCACACAAAGGTGCTTGACAGGTCGTTTAAAACTGACTGTCAAGGTCAAAACACCACCACCTGCAGGTACAACTGAAATGTCTTCATCATCCGGCCCTCTGGGTTCTCTGTTGTTGTTTGTTTTAAACCAAAGCCCAGTTTGAGTGGCAGACAAGCCTGACAAGTGTTCAAACATATGTGCGTGCAACTTATTAGCTTGCAAATGGAGCTATATGGAGGCTAAAACAAGGGGAGGGGGAAGAAGTTAGCTGCTAACTCTGATGCGGCAGGGGCAGGGGGCTGAGAGGTAAATCGCCAGGCTGCAGGAAGGAGGTTCACCCTTAGAGCATGCTCCTGACTCAGGGTTTGGAATGCTGTTTGGAACGGATGATGCATAGAGCAGAGGCAGTTATTAGGAAAGGAAGGCGCCCTTGCCCTTGAGATCCATTTTGCAATTAAAGAGGGGTAGGAGACGCCCCTTCTGAACCTTCTGCTTAAGGGCCTAAAATGTAAATGCCTACTGCTGCCCAGGTGCCCTAGGAGTATAAGAAAATCACAGGCTTCTGATCTGACTACTTCAAACATCAAAAAGAAAATATATGTGTATGTAAATAGTTGAACGAAATTGAATCGCCCCCACCCTTGTTTAAAATAAAAACTCCAACCCAATTAAATCAAAGTACGTTAGGGCTCTAAAACACTCTGCAGGTGACTCTAAACCAGCCCCTTACTTTTCCAGAGGAAAAACTACTAGGCCAGGGAGGCCCGGTGACTTGCCTCGGATCCCAGCCTGTCACTGGGCCCAGCGACGAGGAACACGAGCAGGAAGCATCACCAGGGAGCTTCCGCACCCTCCCCTGTCCTCAGTCTGACATTCTCAGCTGAGGGAAGACGGCAGGGTATGGAGTCCATGAAAGCTTTCCAGGAGACACCTGCCTGTCTAGAGATACCCACACTGTCCCCACCAAACACCCACTGCTTTCTACCACCTGCAGCAGAATCATCTGGGCGATGATGTGTTAACATTCCAGATGCCAAAATCCTACCCCAACCCACTGAATCAGAGTCTGCATGGTGGCACCGGGTGGTGGCAGGGATCCCAGGGCACTAGCCCATCTACCAGGGTGCAGAGAGACACGACAGAACTTCCTTTATAATCGTTTTTCCCCTCATCCTTTTATAATTCTATTCTTGTGTGTATTTTATAGTGTCCATAATATATTAACACCATACTAAATGTATACAACTCATAAATAAATATAAGTACACAGAGGGGGTGGTTGTTCAAAAGGAAATGTGTAATCAGGAAAGTGTGAGGCCTCCTGCACTGAACCGTGAGCCCATCCTTCTCACAGAGCTAAAGCAAGGCCCTTGCCCAGCGACTGACACATGGCAGGTCCCCAGCGGCCACTGACAATGAAAGTTCGAATCCACAGCCAGCTTGACAATGGCCTCCAACGTATTTCTGAATAGAATAATTCACAAACTATGTTTTGAGCAGGTGGTTTTTGGGGGACCACAAGGGTCCTGTGAAATGTGCACTATAAAGGGGGACCCCTAAGCACATTTAGGCGAATAGTGCATGTTCTGGTCCTGTCTTTGAGATGCACATATAGACCAAGATATTAAATCAGGATAATAAGGATATTAAAGGCTTTCTTAGAAGCCCTCCCATAAGGATTCCTTTTAACTTGGTTTAATCCATTCATTTCCTAAACTAATTAACCCACAGTTCCTTTTCCCACATTATTAAAATTCCACAAAACTAGTCTTCCTTGGAACCTACTATAAAAAGCTGTGATTTAGGCTAAAGGTCTCATATTTTCTTGTAGCCACAGAATCGTCAGCATTCATCACCTCTGTCAGTTGATAGGTATCTACTGAATGAATTCTTGGCTTTGCCCATCCAGCCCTATCCAACCACCAACTTTCAATAGGACGCTCAGCAATTGCACACGCATGATAAAAGTCAGAAACTGCAGCTGACTCATTTTCAAAGTAGGTTCTCAGGGTCTGAGAGGAGACCAACTCAAAACCTGGGAGCCACCAAGCATAGTTCCAGCCCAGCAAGCTGGCCTGAGGAACCGAAACCCACTGGTGGGTCACCAGGCTCACAAGAGCAGCCTCTGCTCCTTTTCCACCCCAAGTCTTGGCCCAGGAGCCAAGTGCCATTCACACTCTCCTGAAATGAAATTCTAAGATTTCCATTTCATGGTCAGAAGAGGAGGTAGTTATTTTCAGCAAGCTAACTGGGAAGGTGAAGGGCAGATTTGGCATTCTATCTTCTGGAACAATGTCTAGACGTCCCGAGCAGTCATCTCTATAAATAGCATGGTGAGTTAACCAAGAAATAGAACATGTTCAGCTCTGAGCTTTCCTCAGATTAAGTCAGGGTTGACTTTTGCATCGTACCCACAAACCTGACAGAGTAATCAATTTTTAAAAAAGATATCCTTTTTTTAAATGAGTGTTTCCTCACTTCTTTGGCCTCTTCAAGTGGACACTTCTTTTTAGAAAAAGGTAGCTGGGATAGTCTTCCAAAGTCACGCGAGGGCTGGATAAAGCTACGAAGCAATGTCTTCCTTACCCACTTCGTGCACAGGCCTCTGGGGCTCAGATGTGGTGGGTTCCAGCAGCATAGTGGCTGTAATACAACATATGGAGTGTTCCCTCCAAACAGGGCCCTCATACACTGTGCCTTGCTTGAGGACCATTTCTAGAGTTGGTGTTCTCCTCAAAAGGAGTCTAACCTTACAAGAAAGACAAACACCACTCCCTGCCCACACACCTACATAACACATCCAGAAGCCAGCAGCATTTGCTCACTCAGACTATTTGTAGTGGTCCGAGGAGTGAAAACCTGCAAGATTGGGAATATTCCAATTCGGCGAGTTGGCACATTGAATACCATTGTTATTTTTCACCCACTGTATGCTCTATTCAGCAATGACGTTTCTGTAGAGAAATAAGTGGGAAGAGCAAAAAGTTAAAGACTTTTCTTTGCAATGGAAAAAAATTAAGGCAGTGCCGAATGGCCATCTCAAACTCAAGGGCTGGAAGAGATTAGGGGCCTATGATGACATCAATAGAGAGAGAGAAGATTAGAAATGTAGGTAGAGGGATGATTGCTTCAGGAAGGCCTTTCAAAGGCCTGACAACTTCTCTTGAAGGATGGCCCCAGCAGTGTTCTCTGAAGGTAAGACTGTCAGTCTATGTGTGTGGAGAACAGTTCAAAGAAAACAAAACACTTAAGCGTAATCTTTCAGAGGGTGAGGAATCATGGCGTAATGATGATAAAATACTACTTCTGGATCTGACAAGCAGCACAGCTGTTTAATGGCAAGAAGAAGATTCTGGCTAAGCCAAAAGCTATGAGTTCACTCTGCCTGCTGTTCCAACAGAAGAGAAAGCCTGGCCCCAACATACCCCTGTGAGCCAGGAATTTGTCTGGTACCCAGATTCTGTGGCTGCCTCAAAATGAGCCTACAGTGACCTCTGATCTTCAAGTAGACTCCATGCCACCCCTGACTCCCATGGGGAGCCGCTGAAGCAAACATACACCTCAGAGAGGGTTACAGATCAGTCTTGCCAAAGTCTGAACTCCTGGCTCTGCAAGCCATCCCAGAATGAGACCCTTTGACTTCCCAGCTCTAAGTGACTTGGGATATCATCTAACCTCCTGCACCTGCGCCGAAAAGAAGGGAGCATACACACGCCTTCTCACTACCTGCTTTGTCAAAACTAACCAAATAATCATGGCCAAGGGCTTTCAGAGTTCCAGAAGAACATCACTTTATAAATACCAGCTCCTATTTCAAGGAAGAAAAATGAAAGAACCAGGACACACTAGAAGGGGAAAGTCCTTCTCTATAAAATAGGAGGGATTAACAAAGTCAGATAATTTTCTCAAGAAGAAAAATAAAAATACAGAACAAAATGGAGAAATGAACACAAAGAAAGCACCAAAGGGGATGCCTGGGAGGGGGCCTAAGCCACCTTCCCAGATCTTGGGACTCTCCAGGAGTTCTGTTTGCTCATCCCTACAGCAAAGGCAGGGGTGTCAGTACACAAAGCACTAAAATTTTACAGGAACAAAAAGCAGGATGGTATGAGCTGCTTTCTACCAAAGACACCCACCTGTTTTAAAAAAAAAAACAAACAGAGAAAGTTATGCTGGGAAGAAAACAGGGTCAAGAAATGCCCTTCGAAATATTTTTAAAAACAATCCATGCAGAAAGAAATTTGAGAATTTATTCAAGTCTGGGAAATAAACAACAACAATAAATAAGAAATAAAATCCACATACAGTCCCCCAAATCCTCAGCACATCAGAGAGCAGAGTAGCTGGCAGCCTGGGTGAACAGAAAGGTACACTCATTTAGAGCTCAAATCAGATTCCCGAAGGAAAGAATTGCTAGGGTCGCATCCTGCCTTGAAACCAGGGGGTCACATCCCCTGACATTTAAAGGATTGTTTGAAAGTATGTTGGTTTGGTTTGGGGATCAAAAAATTCAAGTAGAAACTAACAATGAACAAGCAAAGAAAAATTCCCAAAGCTGTGAAACCTTGCTATTTAAGATAATGACAGAAATTTATGACTGCTTCCTTCCCGGCAGAAAGAAGCACAATTAGAAGGCTGAAAACAAGAGGCCCTTTGTCCCAGCATGTTATGTTTTGCTGATTCTATTACACATTGGCTGGGAGATAAGAATAAACAGGACAACACCCAGTCTAACGCCAGGAGGCGGGGAGGAGGGAAAGCTGATTACATTCATTCTTGGGCATGTATGTGCACACCGTTTATTTGCAAATTGAGGTACTTAAGAAAACTGTGCATGCAATAGTCAGGAACTACTACAAGCATTCAGAAGAAGCCTTTTATTGCACAATCAAATCTTTTAAGAATAAGCCATGTGTGATAGGGAGCTTTACAGTTTTTCTGTACTATGAAGTACACTGAAGGTATTTAAGTAATGGACGATTATTTCTCTATGCTGTTTATCAATCCTATTTTTGTTCAGTCTTTTAAAAGCTTAAAATTTAGGATAAGCAAACATAAACACAGCTTCCCTCCCTGTGACCTACTGTGTCAAAGAAGCTTGCAAGGAATCGGTCAGCATCCCTGAGAAGAGGAAACATGGTGACCTGAGACTCAGCCCTTCTCTATAAAAGACAGTTGCTAGTCTGGGCTCCAGGGGCTCTCCTGTCCTCCCAATGGAGAATTCCGCTCAAGGACAGCCGCTGCTGCTAAGCCAAGTCAGCTTCTAACGAATCTGTCACGAGACAGCAAGGCACTGATGGCCCAGAAAACCGAGAAAAGATTTGCTCTCTCTTATAAGTCTCTCCCCGTAACACCTGACTGCCTGGAACCAACAATCTCTACTCCACTTCTGCCATTTCTTAGTGGCTCCCTCTCACTCTTCCTCATACTGGTGTGCAGATGGCTCAGATGACCCAAGCCTAGAGGGACCGCGGAATCTCCCAGCTCCTAAAACGAGTTTAAGGAGGGGGTGAAGGAAAGCCATTCTAAGGCTCATTGCCCTCTAGCTATACTGGCCTCTTTTCGGCTCCTCCAGACCGTTATAATGAATGGTTCCCACCTTGGGGTCCTTGGACTTGAACTTTCTCATTTCTCAGCCTGGGTTGTTTCACCAGAGTGTCCAAAGGCTGGCTCCTTCCCATTCTCCAGTCTCCTTGCCAATGTCACTCTTTAAAGCTTTTGCTCCCCATGCAAACAATGCTACCTATCCCAAGTCCCTCTATCACTTACTGGGTTTTATTTTCTTCATAGCACATATCTGAATTATTTGTTTTTTTCTGTATACTGTTTTCTCCCCTGAGTAGCATGTAAGTTCTATGCGGACAGAGACCTTGTGAATCTTGTTCATCCTTGTAGACTCAGCATCTTAAATCCTACCTGGCATACAGTATGCACTTAATAGAAATTTATCGCAAGAATGAATAAATAAACAATGAACAGATGAACAAGACAAGCTGGTACAGAACCAGTAACAAAAAGGTCAAAGCAGAATTTGTTACCTATCATCAACCACACTGCTGCTTTGTTGTTTGCTTGTTTGTTTTTCCAATTTTCCCAAAGGGACCAGAGCTGAAACTACTTGTGAATGGTTGAGACGGGAAGCAGAGGCATAGAAGACATGGCTTTTTTACTCAGAGCTCTAAACATACATTAAAAACTACTCCTAAATGGTTTGTAGGAGATTCTTGAAATTCAAATAGAAAACAGGAAAAAAAAAAAGACTGTATTTGGATGTCAGCAAGGTAGTTCTGCCAGCCTAATTATGCCCCGTGACATGTAATTGTGAACTGCTGAAAGACAAATGATGAAGCAAAGCGTTTATTATAAACACATTCGGAGGTAAGACTGAGGTGTTAATTTTTAAGCAACTGTCATAAATCTGGTTCCAGGATATTATTCCATTAACATTATCATTATTATAACAAAGAGTGTAAGCATGATGATGGGCTTCTTTTATGTATTTCTCAATACCTAGGAAATTAGGCTTACTAGTCAATCCCTAGCTGAGACACCTGAGAAAATACTAAGATGCAATGAAAATGGCGGAAAACTAATTATACCAACACAGAGAGAGCTGTTCTATACATTAGAGATCCATTTAAAAGGCATTCATATCTTCATATAGACATCATATCATACAATCTAAGAAATGTACCCTCCACGGCTCCTTATACGGCAGATTCAGCCTGCGTGGAAGGGAAAAATAAACAAAACAGCCCACACTTACTAAATGAGAAAAGTATGGGAATGGAACTTTCAGTAGTGTTTTAAAGACAAACTGGTGATTTTTCTCAGAATCGGAATAGAATGAAAGCATCTCTTCCCTGCAGCAGTGATTCAGAAAAGGATTGGAGGGGGGTATCGATAGGTAATGAGCCCTATTATATTAATAGGTGACAAAAATCACGAAGTGCAGTATCGATATTCTAGTTACTATGTATTATTCACCTTCTTATAAATTGATTTGCCATTTTCATACATTCAAGTTGTACAAATGTGTTTTTACCCACTTCACTGAAATATCAGAATCAGGCTCAAAAACAGACTCAGAGGGAGCGTTTTAAGATTATTCAGATAACCCATGATATGTACTATTTAAAATCCAGTGCAGTCACTATGGATATCATCCAAAAATTTAAAAACTCTTTAACATGGTTATTAATAATTTATCCATTTCAGTTCATGTGGGAATGTTTAATGTCATTTACTAAAAAAAGAATGCTAAAATGGTATAAAATGGTATTCATTAGGTTTAAGACCTAATCACTAAAGAAGTGCAGAGGTATGGAATTTATAATCTTGCATACATGTTTATAAAATGTGGACTCGGGGAAGGAAGAACCATTTAATTTACCAAGAAGTCCTTTGATCTCTAGTGCATAACAACTAACAGGGCAATGGCAAGTTTCAGTGGAGGTCTTTCCAGACGGTTCCTACCAGCCTTGGGATTTCTCTGTTCCTGTTCAGGGCACCGAGGTGACCTGGAAGAGTGTCATTTTTGTGCCAGTTTTGCTTTGACCAGGAGTAAGGCAGCAGGGCCCCGGGGGCCAACTGAGTCATAAACCCCACTCAGTCCCACGTGGCTCAAGATGTTGGGATCCCAAGAGTCACGCCAAGCAAGTGGAATCAATGTAGGTCAGAGTCAGGGCAGACAGAGAACTCCCCCAACCCCAACTGTCCGGGGAAAAGACCACAATCCCCCCTCCACGACTCAAATGAAGGGAACAGTAACTAAGCCCAGGAAAATATCTAGGACAGGGCAGACCATATCCACAGTCTAAAAAAAAGGGGGGAAAAATGGAAAATAAATGATATTTGACAACCAACCACAAATTTTTAAATGTATGGTTCTACTGTTTTTAAGCATAAAAGCGGTCTTATTGCTCCTAAGTTATTATCACCATCACATTTTTTTGACATTTGTGCCCGGTACCATTTGGCCTTAGAGTTCTTAGGCTTATTGCTTAAAAAATACAGAGTTAGGCAAGTTTAAATCACTTTAAACATCTCAAAAAGCAGCAAACACACAGCTTACGTGCCTGGGCCTGCAAACTTGAAAAGAGAAGCTTTATAGAATGGCTTGCAGGTCAACAAATCCTGATTTTGGCAGACTGGTGTCAGGAAGGAGCTATAGGAAATAAGGTCCTCTGTAGGAAAAATACTCTGCCTTTGGTTCCCTCAGGTCAGAACTTGGAACTGTTAGCAAACACGCCCTGAAAAACTGCAACTCTCATAAAGTGCTAAAAACTCCCAAATAAACATGGCCCCGCAAAACTGTACAAATGAGAAACATTTAATGAACGACCCTTTCTTTGCCAATAATTCTGCTTAAATTAAGTCCAGCAGACTCTTCAAAGGGACCAGAGAAGCCCCCTTGTTAAGACAAATTCTATATATAGACATCCAAGACAATTATATGATGCAAGTAACCAAATATATATAATTATCCTAGTTTCTACATTCCCATTATCTTCATAAATATAGGATAAAAATCAGTCTAAATGACTTTCTCAGACCTCCTCAAGGATTAAGGCAGCCAGCTTTTTAAAAGTATACGTATGTAGTAAAGATCAAAAGCAAATGTTCTGGTCAGTTCTTTTCTACTCATGGGTTTTACTAAGAATGTGTGCAGTTTTCAGGTAAAAGACCACAAATGACAGCTGTTCAAAAGCATGGAACTTAATTGGTAGCAGGAATTTCCTTGACTAACATGGAAAAACTTGAAGTCACATGTTTTGATTAGCTTATTTTTCCCATCCTTAGTCAAGCATATTCACTGTTAATGATTAAGATTTTTCAAACAGAAATATAACCAAGTAAACTCCTGAGTACATAACCAAGTAAAATGCTGAGTGAAACACCGCTACCTATTACTAAATGAACAATGGCACAAATGAATGAATTTTTGGTGTAAATAATATATAGGGAAAGGTTCAACTTGCAGGTCTTGATTTTCTATAGGAACTAAACTGAGACAAGAATAATGTATTTATTGTATTAAAAATTAGTAGCAGGACAAGTCCCTCTCTTCCCCTCACCTCACTCCCAGTAAGCCATCTGCTTTTAGCTATTTTTCTGGTGATGGATTTACACCAATCCATCCACAGTCTCTCTGACACTGGGGTTCTCAAGTTGTTGCCCTTGTGACCAATGGTGAGAATGGATGAGACAGCTGGTCAGGATTAGGCAAGCAGCCTATGGCCCTGGAACCAAGTTGTGTCACCCTGCCCAGAGCCATGACCTTGGGCTCATGAGCATTAAGCTCTCACCACCTAAGCTAACCAGACACTGATCAGCCACAATCCAACATACATCACTCTGAAGGCACACTGTGTTCCTATCCCAGCAACAATGTGATTTTATTTTTAAGGCAGCTGAATTGAGCCAAGACACCCAAAGGCTTGAGCATGGTGGAGTCTATGCACAAACTGTCCCTCAGGGCAGCGAGGAGATGTCCAAGTACAAGTCAGCGTGACCCTTCCATCCTAATCAAATGACAGCTCTGACAGAGCTCAAGGAAAGCAAGAAATAGTCCAAGAATTTTTCAAAGCATATTCTCTCCACGTGCCACAACAGAACAACATACCTGGCCATCCCCAGACTTGGAAAGTTGGCAGGGACGATGAGAATATCCAGCCTGGAGAATGGGTGTGTTCCCAGGACAGAGTGTGCTGCTGAGAGGCAAGGAGGGACCAGTGGCAGAAGGGTCTCTTGGCAGGCAGCTTGGAGGCACACTGGAGCAAAGACCCGATGGGGAATGATCTCCTGGATGGCAGCAGAAGCGTTCTGGAAGCGGCAGGGGTAGTCCATGTGGCGACAAACCCCAACACACCTGGAAACAACACAAAATAAGTAGATGCGCTTTATGGTAATCCAGATTTGTAGTCTCGCCATGGAGTGAGGAACTCTCACAGACACGGCCAACTTCTAGGAGGCGGCAATTCAGACAGGCTCACACGCAAAGACAGTTATCTGTGTTCTTCATTTGTCTGTTTCTGTGCAGTGGTGAAGAACTATAGGTCAACATACTTACTGATGTGCTCAATCCATCGAGTAGTTTCCATCTAACCTAAGTGAAAGTAGGAAAGTCTTGTTTTAGACTAAACAGGGGACAAAAGCCTCAAGACTCAAAACAACCACACAACCTCCTGCCAAAACAAAAAACAATTTCTGCCCTCAGAAATGTACTTTCAAATATCACCATGGGCAAAATCCTCTCCAAATCAGGGATGATTCGTAACTCAGAAAAGAGGCAATGGTGTAACCACAATAAAGATCCCATTCTGGAATTTCCTAGCATAAAAGATGGGGGCTCAAGTAAATAGCAATGAACGAAATGACAGTACAGGTTCCAACTTTTCGAAAGAGCACAATCCATTCTACTACCTGGAAAAAGTAATCCAGGTGTTGTGTTGCTATTAAGGAATACAGAGATACTTTTGATACGATATTTTCCCCAATCCACTTCCAGTACAAATTTAACTGAAATTTAACCTTTTAAGGAAACAGGTCAGAGCTCAGCCCGCATCATCTGACCACACCACGTTCAGCTATTCCGTCAAAAGGTGGAGCTGAAACAGAATTCCTAGAATCTGACTCACAGGCCTCAAGAGAACTTATCTACCCAAAGAAACCGACATTAAAAGGAGCTCTCTTTTTTCACCTGTTAACACGTCCTTTATTCAAACACAATGGAAAGCCCCTCTTCTTTTAATTTACAAATTATAATTCTAACTATAGGGGCTTATTAGATTCACAGTGAACACTGAAAAACCTTACAATACGGTCTGCCCCAATATGGGCAGACTGCAACAAATTTGGCAGGCCTCTCCAAATTTCTGAAGTGCCTTTCACCATCCAGGACCTGCACTTCACCATCCAGGACCTGCACTTCACCATCCAGGACCTGCACTTCACCATCCAGGACCTGCACTTCGGCATCCAGGGCCAGCACTGCCCAAGGAAATCCCAGAGCTAAGGAGATAAGCCTCACCCTCCACACTGTGGTCCAGTGTAGTACACGGAACACAGCTTCCAGCAGTAATGATGTTTCATCACAGTTGAGGGTGAAAATAATGGGTAAAGACTCATAAAGACTTCCACCAGGATAAGGTGACAGGAAGAATACAATTGCTGACACTGAATGCTAACTGAAGTCCCAGGACTGATGATCCTGCTTTATGGAGAAAGTGAGTCAAGGTACCTGTTGGTAAACATTTAACTAAAAAGGTTGCAGTGTCCACATAATGACTAGTGCTGTGCTGGAGCATCAATGTATTCAAAGTTCTCACAAAGTGAAAAACACCATTTATTGAATTAATCACCACAATACCGTTTCCTAACATATTTACGTAGGTATATAATGTGCTATAGTAATTTAAGCATGCACTCTTTACTGGAAAGCTTTCAGAGCACATTAAATAATGGAGAAATTAGAGATGAAGAGAGATGTTCAGGACAAAGTTGGGGCATGAGTTTAAATTTTATCTACCAAAGCACAATTTTGCAAAGAGGCATTCCATTGCCCTATTAGGTTGGTGCAAAAGTAATTGCGGTTTAAAAGGTTAAAAATAATTGCAAAAACCGCAATTATTTTTGCACCAACCGAACAGAAACACACCATGGAGCAAGACTATTTTTGCAGCCAGGAATCCTAAAAGTTAGAGAATAGTCTGATGTAGCCAAAGACATACCATAAAAACCAATTTATTCAAGAGAGAAAAAAACGAGTTGAATTCTCTTGATATGAATGGCGCTAGCCAAGGTAATAAAGGTTTCCCCAGTTGGGTGAATTAGCACCATTTTTCATAATCAAAACCTCGGAGAAAATGCAGGACTTTAAGGCAATCAAGCTATGGGTAGGTGACACCATTAAGGTTTCCAATAAAAATGGAAACGGCATCAGGGAGGCCACCGGGGCTTCCGGTTTCTACGTGGGGATCAGGAAAGTACAACTGGCTAACCTGGGCCCTGAGGACAGCGACTCAGTCCTGGGGCCTCTTTTCCTCACTTCTGCCAAGGTCTCACGGGAACGGGCTGCTGGGGGAGGGGAGGAATCGATTGGAAAGGGGTGTGAAGGAACTGACTGGGGTGATGAAATGTTCTCTGTGTTAGCGTGTTTACAATCGTCAAAAATTCATCAAGCCGAACACTTAAGACCTGTGAATTCTGTTGTATTAACAAACAAACAAAAAGCTTAAAATGGTTTCTAAGATATCTTCTGGCACTGGGATTCTATGACAACTCACCACATGAGCCCCCTTTATACAACCGCTACGTTCCTGAAGCGGTGAGGGAATACTGTACTTTTATAAAGTCATGAATACTGAATAGTCTTCCACAGACCAATATTGACTCAAATCCTCTATCTTCCCTTCAGACTAACCTTCAGTTACAAATCCTTGTACACGTATGTGCCTACTCCAATATGCTCTCAGTATTAGCAACAAATCAAGCATTTGTAAATAGCTGCTCCTTATGCCCGACTTGTAATTAGAGCAAGCATTTTAATAGTAAAGATTAATAATAATATTTGATTGTTAATTAATAAAATCTGTAACACTAATAAGAATAGTAACACTAATAACTGCTACCACAACTGCTACTTACACTTATTAAACATGTGCTATGTGCCAAGCACTGTTCTGAACACTTTATATACACTTTCCCACTTACTCTGCACAACATTCCTAAGAAATAAGAACTGTTCATGACGTTGTGAGTCACCATAAACTCCTCCCTCCTGACGCGCCTTCTCCACATACTTCATTGTGCTTCTGAAGTAAATGTGGCTCCTGGAGTTTTCTCAAAGCTGAGCTCAGCTGCTCTCTGGTTCTTCAGTTTTCTGTTCCTCCTTGTCAATATTGCCCATTAATATTGCCAAGAGTGAGGAGAAGGGCGTATATATTTTAGGCTGGTAAATGACGGGAAGCAGAGCACAACAATGGGCTGAAATTATTTTATAAGCGGTCTCTCCGAAGAGTAAGAGTGACTGTGTTTTCCTCGGAATCACAAGATTGGAAACTGCCTCAAGAGGTTTTCCTTCAGCCATCTTCTTGTTTCGAGACAGGGCTGTACTGAAACCATCTGACACAAATGTTTCCCTGTTGTGGGTTTAAACCAAATTGCTGGTAAGTCTCCCTTGGAAATGCATATCCTTGTTTCGCACGCCCTCCCTTGATTCAACCTGACAATTCAGTAACTACTGTGTTTCCCCGAAAATAAGACCTAACGGGAAAATAAGCCCCAGCATGATTTTTCAGGATGACATCCCCTGAACATAAGCTCTAATGCATCTTTTGAAGCAAAAATTAATATAAGACCAGTATTATTTTCGGGGAAACATGGTATATCCTGCATTCTGGTTAGTGAATGCACCCACAGGGTGCTGCACACACACGTTAATAAATTTCTGACCCCACCTCTCAGGAGTTTACAGTGTTTGGAAAGAAAAAATTGTAAATTCTGGTAAGTTCAGTGACACGGTAAGATGTTTACACAATTTACTAACATATTTTAGCAAGCAGAATACATGCCTGCTAAACATCACAATTGTTCACCAACCCCCAATGCGTTGCTGACAATGACATCAATATACATGATGACGTAGTAGTGTGTGAAAGCTGGATGTGTTTTCTTAGGGTGTTCAGTACATTGCAAAGCAAAATGAGGTATGTGTGATAAGAGGTCGAGAGCTGGAATATCCTGGGGCAGCGAGGGCTGCAGAAATCAAACTATGCAAAGGCTCCTTTCTCAGTGAAGGGTGTACTAGAAACCAGCATTTCTTCTCCCTATGATTTATACCCACCATTCTTGCTTTTCTACGCTTTCAAAGAGAAAGAAATAGGACCTCATCATCCAAGGTCCACAAGGGAACTTTCCATCGACTTCACATCTCTCAGGACAACCTCATTCCCCCCCAAATCTGCCCTTCTGCAGGACTAACAACCTCAGTGGCTTTCCATGCTTTTCCATGCTTCGTGGTGCCTAATTTCCATGCTTTTATTCATTTTTGCTGAGCTTCTCTGGACTTTATCCAAGTGTCCTGTTTAAACTGTGTGGCCCCAAAGTGAAGGCAATGCTTTAACAAAGGCCGTGAGAGGTTAAACATAATGCCTTGTGGCCGAAGAAGGTTATGTTGCAGCCAAATAAAATTAATAAACTTTCAACAGTTTACCTAAATGCCTTATAACTAATATATCTACTAAAATGCTCACCCGGTGTGGGCTGGACGGTGTGAGGAACTGGAGCTGGAAGAGGGACTGTTCTCTGTGTAACTCAGCCCATATGAACAGTGATCAAAAGTTCGGTGGCGAGTGCTTTGGCCAAATTTCTGGGACCCAGATGAACACTTGAGGCAAATGAAAGCCTGTGGTATAGGCGGCCCCTGTAAAAGTTACATTTACGTGAACTGAACTAGTGGTTTGAGGAAGGTTTGAAGTACAAAGGGGGGTGGGGGAAGGCAAGGGGACCAGATGTGAACATAACCGAAAACACCACTTCAGTTGGCACTTCAGAGCACCTTTGTTGGCAAACTTAGCGTGGAGCCAGAGATTTAATGGATAAAAACACAAAGCCACCCTCTGATGACTAAAGACAGCACACATGAAGCACGCAGCCAGGGAAGGATTAAGCAAATGTAAGCTATTATTTTATCAGCAGTACCTTTCTGATGGACAAGCACAGTGATAAATGAAGGGAAAACTTAGTCATAGCATGTCAGACATGGAAGGCAGTGTGGGAGGACTCCATCCCCTGGGCCTCACGTTTCCATACAAGGACCAGCTTCCCTGCAGTGGCGCCCTTGACCTCTCTCTCCAGCGGATTTCCTTGGCTGGGCAACTCTGGGCCTTTTCTTTTTGAATCTGCTTGCCCATAGAGGGGCTACTCTTTGGATGTTAGGCAGGCTGTGGGCATGTACGTTGTGGAGGCTGGCAGTGGCCCAGCTGAGTGGTTAACTAGGTGTGGAAGTTTGTCTCATTTGGAAACGGAGTATTAGAAAGCCCATTAACCCTGTAGACCAGAGCACTCCCTCAGTCCATCTTCTGTCAATAGTAAAATGTTTATTCCTGTTATTCCTGTTTCTCAACTCAGGAAGACAACAGAGGGGCCATATTTACCCTCTCTCCCCTAAACTCCAACAGGGATTTCAGAGAGCTCTTCCCGGAATCCCCACTTCATTTGGCCATAGCCTTCTTTCTTCACAACTACGGATGTAAGAAAAGTGAAAAGTCATTTCGGTTGCTTCTGGACAGCAGAGACAGCACATAGGAAATGGGTGCTGCCCACTCTCTTACCTCAGATCTCTGGGAGTATGGCTACAAGGACAAAATGACAAATTTCTTTCTTTGCCTTCCCCTAGCCTTCTGAAAGCACACATTTTTCAACTACATACCTCCTCTCACGGACAACGGCCCTAAGGCTCGAGGTGAAAAGCAGAGTGCTTCCTCACCACAAAGAATTAGAGAATCCCAAGTAAAGTCTTTATTCTACAGAGAAGGAACGTGTGGCTTTGTCCAAAGAAACATACCCAACCAATAGGGATGGCATCTTCAGGCTCAAAGTCAGCGCTCTCGACTCCTGTTTTCTGTTCTGACATGACACATTCCATTCAATAACAGTGACTCAATCATGGCGCCGACTCTCCAGGTGGGAAGGTGGCTCAGACTCCAGGTGAGGCGTGTATGTTATGCACAGTTTTTAAAGGTCCCCAGGTAAGATTCTGAATCACCTCTTTTAGGGGGCTGAGCCCAAACATGAATCCAGGTGATATAACTCAGTAGGGCTATGAACATGAACATGTTCTTGCCTGAAGTCTCGGTATCTTTGCTTTATCTATAAAATGGAGGTAATAAAGCCTATCTATCTTACAGGCTTCTCCTCAGGACTAATTGAGATGACATTTAGATCAGGACTTTCCCTGACTTCAAACATCTAATGGCTTCTGCATCAATTCAGGATAGGCTAGGACATGCTGCAATAACAAACATTACTAGTATTTCGACGGCTGAACACAAAAAAGTTTATTTCTTGCTCATACCAAGCCCACTGTGGATCCAAGTGACTCTCCAGGGCACCTGTCCTCCCTACTCAGAAATTCGGCCAGCCCCTGGAATTGCGAAAAGAAGCCTACTGTATAATGTCAGGGGCGGGGGAAGAGAGCACTAGAGGGTCTCAGAAGCAACTAAATGGTCCCATGTGAAAGCGACATGTCACTTCTGTCCACAATTTTCGTCTTCTCTCGAGAGGGCGTAAGTAAAATCCAATAAGCAATCTAGGATACCCTACACAGCTCAGGGAAGATAGTCCAAAATAGGCAAGTAACTGAGCAGGAAGTGAACATTACCTCCCTTCCTTCAAAAAACAAAATGCAGGCAATAAGACAAGCCTGTCATAAGGGAGGGCTCAACAGCTTTATCTCCTAACAACGACAACCACTACAGTCACTGCAGAAAGAGCAAAAGCCACAATTGGCAAAACAAAACCAACATCAAGGAATCAGCGCTAAGGGCCAATCTTACTCGGTTTTCAAGGATGAACTAACCACCTGTCCCGTGACTCTGGACATTCTCCACCAGAAGGTACCGACTCACTGACTACCTGTAAATAGGAAAACTGAGCCGAGTGCAAAAGTCCCAGGAGTGAAGCGTGATGGCACACCGCATGATCAGCAAGCTCCGTGCCTATTACATGCATTCCCCTGCCCCCTTTGGCTCTCAAAGCGAAAAATAGCTGAACATCTGGGAAGGCTGCAAATGAATATCCAACGGCCTACACTACACTAATTTTTAAAAACTTTAAACTGATTTTCTCTGACCCATCCTGAAAAAGAAGGTATTGCTACTAAAGCTAACAGAGCCCTGAGCCAGGCCTCGCGCCAACCTCCGTGTGTCCTGTGTGTCTAAGGAAGCTGACCCCACAGTGCGGGAAGGCCGCCCCTACAAATACACTGCTAACGGCAGTCACTGGAACCAAAAAACAGCACAGTGGCCTACAAAGGAATCATCAGACAAGCAACTTCTTTTTATTAGGTTGTGTTTATGACCAAATAAGCACTGAAAAGTTAAAAGGTGTAGACAGAGGGGTAGTATTGAATCTGAAGATTCTGTTAACTTACCTAAACACATAAAAAATATTTCACTTCATCTCACTTCACAGAGGATTTCACATATACTTGTTTTCTTTTCTCGTTCTTTTTGCATAAACAATATGCCCACATTTCTGCCTTTCAACTCTCCTTCCCTCCCAGTAGGGCTTTTCCTGCTTTGATTAATCATATTTTGGTTTAGTTTCTCAGCAGGGATGACTCACATTCCCAACGCTTGGAATAAATGCATCATTCTGCTCCCTCAAGTGTTTGTTTTTCAGCAAGTTCAAATACAAACCCGAAGTCAGCATCAGAAGGTGAGAAGGATCTTCTCTCTGCTACCAGATCATTCGATGAGCAGGTCTCTGGCTTCATTTCTGTCCAGGATCCCACTGCAATTGTGAATGTAGAGGCTGGCATTGGCATGGTTACGTAGTAATGCCAGCTTGAGCACCCTATAAACAGAAAGAGAAAAACCATAATGAGGCCAATGCATGGCTCTGGCCCTTACTCTGTGTTTTTTCTCTTTAAGCACTTGAAAAACCTGTGTGCTAAGACAGTATGAGCCAGTTCTTGGAGGTGGGTCATGTCAACTGAAGGGGCACTATTCCAGGTTTCAGGGAAAGCATAAGAGGGATGATAGTTTCAGGGCAGCCAAGAAGGTTTGGATCTCTCCCAGGGATCAGTTAGAGCCCTTCAAGTGAGGCTATAAATAAAGGGTGGTGGTTGAGGTGGTCACTAATAGCTGCAAACAATAAGGGCACAAGCTGTATGCTGCTATAGAGACAAGAACATAGCTTATTCATCCTCATCACCTAGCACAATACTTGGCATTAAAAAAACGGTCTGCTGAATAAACGAATGAATGAAGGAATGATCACTTCTAGTCTGCTAAACTATTTTGTCTACATTCAAGTCCATCTAAAATCGATATAGTAGAATGCAATGAGACTAGGGAGATACCTACATTTTAGTTCCAACTCTAATTAGCTGTGGAAGTTCAGATTTTACAACTCTCATTCTTTTTATCTGTTAATATATTGGGCTGGTCCCCCATTCCTCATTGTGCAGATGAAAAACAGGCCTGTGGAGCCAAGGACTCCCAGCTAGTTGTAACAAGGCTGGAATTCCAGCTGGGGCTCCCCACCCCAGCTGAGGGTGTGCCCGCCACTTAGTCCAAACCATAGAGAAGGCTTTCACCAAAGTCACAAATGATTGATAACTCAACACTATACTTCCTTACTTCTAAGATGGGGAAATGATTATAACGTTTCTGAAATGTGAATGTGTCATACAACCTGGTTTAATATCTTTTTTTTTCTGAGCATGTGCTATAAATTGATGGCGTAGCTTAAGATGAACTGATATTGCCTCACACTACAGAACACAGTTCTCCACTCCTTACGCTCCATTAGCGTAACTCAGTTCACTCCTCATGCTCCATTAGAGTAACTCAGTTCTCCGCTCCTCATGCTCCAAGACAGTAACTCAGTTCTCCGCTCCTCATGCTGCATGACAGTAATTCAGCTCTCCGCGCCTCATGATCCATTACAGTAACACCCCTGGCCTCTCTTTCAGTCCCTTACTAACTTCTTTGCAGGAGGTATTCCTGCTTCTTGTTTTAAGTTTTAGAGGGTTAACCACTCATGGAGTGGCCAGTGATTATCCAATTTGGTCAGTCAGTGGATAAGATGTCATATTCAGGGTCAAAATATTAACATGCCCATTAAGGCCAGCATACTGAACATGACAATTTTCAAAGTGCTTTACCAGTAAAAATCAATAATAAAGGTTAGATTTTGGTCTCAATATGCGTGGCTTCTTTGTCTCTCAACTAATTCAGAACTCAGGGATATAGAGGGGTCATTATTTGTTACCCTCCGAAACTCTACCAACTTAGATCCAAAGAAATACACTGCACAACTCCTCTGAGGAAAAACAAAATTTTAAATAGGAAACAAAGACTTCAACTTAAGGAAAAAATAAATACTGGTATCAAGTTTGAATAAGTAAGATATGATATCCAGTTTGGAAGTAATTAGGGGAGAACTTGGAGGAGGAATATAGATGGGCCTACTCAGAACAGCTGGAAACCCACCACAAAGGCAGCTGTGCTATCAAAGTTGCTTGTAAGTTTCATCCTGCTTCTGGAACCGGAATGGCTCCTCTTGAGATCACTCTTTCCACAGCTGACTAAGAAGCTGAAGGCATGCTCCTCTTTAAAGAGACAACAAAATTCAGTGGTGCCAGAGCTAATCCGGTGATATGCTAGCTTCTGTTGGGCTTGAAGGAAAACCACAGCTTTAAGGAGAATCACTGCTCTGATCCCAAGACAGTAAGAAGAAGCTAGAGACAGTCACAGGGGTCTTGATAAAAGTATGACATGGATCTGCCATGTCATGCTGTACTGCGCCCACCTCCTTCATTTTTCTACCTTCCCATAGCTAGTTCATTCTGTGCCAACTGATGCCCCCCCTGCCATTGCTCCACGAAGAGCTTCAATTTGGACTGGATGTCACAATGAGAGCTGGTGCAAGTTGGAGGGAGGGTAGCGATGGAAGAAGAGGAAAGGAGTTCTGGGTGAGGAACTAAATCATTTGAACAGCCTTCGTTTAAAAGAAATATCTTGAATAACCAAATTCTTGTAATCAAAGGACTATGGTCTGGTCATTCTTTCTCTGAGGTAGTATATTTTGGAGTGTTTACCATGGATGTTTGAATTTTTCTTCGGAAAACTTCAGGCCCTTGGGGGTTCAGTAACTAAACAGCAATGGTTTCAGATAAAATGGTGACTTTTCAGTGAGGCTGAAATAGCGAGGCTTTCAGATAAAAATAGAAGACTGAATGCATGAAGCTACCTTTGCTTCTCCTCAAAACCCAAGTAAAGGATGGTAAAATGATTGTCTAAAAGTCATACACCAACAAGAACAGGGAGAATAAAAAATAGGAGATACTAGCTTCAAAATACTGGATATTAGAATGCAGATGGAAGAGTGGCAAATGACACAGCAGACCTGAACCTTAAGTTAGCAGTGGGGGGAAAAGATCCATCTCATTTTATCCTCTAGAAGCTCTAAAAAGCTGGGGTTGGGGGAAGTATAAAGAAAGCAGGCCAGGCTGAACAACTGTCTAAGAAGGGCTTGGATCCCTTCATGACCTCCCCTATTCCACACACCTGGCTACCTGCCCATCTCCCACACACCCAGCAAATAACTGCAGGTTTATGTTCTACAGAGTGCAAAAGAGAGGGCGTTTGGACAGGGGTGCAGGGGGAGGGGGCACAGTTGAAGGCAAATAAATGGAATTAGATGAACATATGCCTATCAGATGCCGAGAGCACCAGCCATCTTCCCTTATCTGGTTCCCAGAATGCTAGCAAGCAGGCTTTTACCCTCTAGGACAGGGGTGTCTAAACTGTGGCCTGCGGGCCAACTGCGGCCCACAATCCATTGTTAATTGGGCCGCAGCAAATTCCAAAAATATATTTAGTTTACTTAAATAAGCCAGGTGAGGCAATATGTACTTCACCTCGAGTGAGTGGCCTGGCTGTTTGTGTATTTTACCACATATGGCCCTTGGTAAAAAACGTTGAAAAAAGTTTGGACACCCCTGCTCTAGGAGAATGAAAAACGCTGACCATCCCAAAAGAAGACAACTAAGAATACTGACATGGGAGGTCTCCTGTGATTAGCCTATGATGAAGCTCACAGTTGACAAGCCCTATGCACACATTCAGAGCTTCCAGTCAGCATGTTGGTCCCCTACAGACAAATCAAGGACCTCCAGGCATTTTTAGAAAGCCCCTGATGTCAAACTGAGAGACCCAAACAAATAGAAACAAGCAACTTGGAGGACAGTGACCATGCAAGCAGAAGACAACTTCAAAAACCACCAAACACAGCCCACTGACAGGAGAATTTATTGCAGTGCCAAAACAAGAACAGTATAATATAAAAAAAGAGCATTCCAAAGTAAAGAAAATTAAAAATATGATAGAAGAAAAGAAAAACTCAATAAAAGAGGTGAGATGGGATATAAAACTGAGGAAATCTCCCACAAAGTAGAGAAAAAAATGAAAAAGACAAAAAGGTGTGGAACAATAGAAACCAATTCAGAAAGTCCAAGTAATAGGAGCTTGGAGAAAGAAATAGGAGATAGGAAGGAAAGAAATAGGAGAAATACAACAGAGAAGACAGAAGGGAAAAAAGCATCAGTTGAAAATTTCCCCAAATTTAAGGGGCCATGAGTTTCCAGATTGAAAGGACACATAATACCCAGGACATTGGATACACATATTGAGCCACATCAAGATACATAACTATGAAATTTAGAACCCTGGGGACAAAGTCAAGATCCTACAAGCTTCCAGAAAGAGAAAAAAAAACTACATATAATAAGGATCTTTTCAAACAAGCAGAGTTTCAAAAAAAAAAATTTACCTCCCATGCCTTCTATTCTCTGGAAGCTACCAGAATATATAAAGTATGCTCCAAACAGAGATGTAAAACAAGAAAGAGGAAGACAGACAGTCACCACAAGAAAGAAGCAAAGGGAGCCCGATGGAGACTGACGACCCATCAGACAAATAGAAGGGCAACCCCAGGAGCCAGCTGTGTGCCCGCAGAGGGGACGACCCGGGCCCACTGTAGCAGATTCCAGCTTCAGGAAGATGAAATTGAGAGGAAACAGCATAAATCTGAGCATCTTGAAAAATTTAAACAACTTTCAAATACTCTGGGGTTGGAAAATAAAAAAACCAAGCAAATAGGAAAAACAAACAAGACAATGATTAACTTCATGAAAATTTACATGCTGTATAGAAATAATAATGTAATCGAAATTTTACTACAAGAGTCAGCTCTTAATAACAAACATCGATATAGTAACATAAAGACTATTGATCTAATCAAAGTTATCTTATTAGTTACATTGGGAAGGTAGGATTGGGAGAGGGAGCCTGGGTGTGATGGGTGGGGCGTGGGAGGGGAAGAAAGCTACATCTTTATCTGCCCGTAGTGGGAAGACAAACCCTGAACAATTGAACATCCTATCGAACGACATAGTCATAAAAATCAAACAATCAGCTGAAACAGGTGAAAGTGGTTACTTCTGAAACAGAAGAAACACAGTGGAGGTCCTGAGTACTGCTATTTTGGGGAGGTAGTACAGTAAACCAATAGAACTATTTGACTCTTTTACTATGTGCGTTTTTAATATAAAAAACAAAATAAATCAATTAATTAAAAGGTAATCTTAACAGAAAAAGAACACTTTTAGTTCTGAGAGACCATTAAGATGATAAAATATAACTCAGAAGAAGAGGCAATTTAGAGATGAGTAGACACAATCCCACTAAGAAATTCTAAGAATAAAACACTGGCAATAACTTTTTGGAGATGATACCAAAAGCACAAGCAACAAAAGAAAAATAAACAAACGGGACTACATCAAACTCAAAACCTTCTGCACAACAAAAGGAACCATCAACAAAATGAAAAGACAATCTATGGAAAGGGAGAAAATATGTGCAAATCAGACCTGATTAGGGGTTAATATCCAGAAATATAAAGAACTATATAGCTCAACAACAAAAAGTCAAATAACTTAATGTAAAAATGGGCAAAAGGATTGAACAGACATTTCTCCAAAGATGATTTACAAATGGTGAACAAACATCTGAAAAGATGCTCAACATTAACATCAACAAATACAAATTAAAACCACATGGAAATATCACCTCATACCTATTAAAACGGCTACCAAAAAAAAGACAAGAGGTAACAAGTGCCGGCGAGGACGTGGAGAAAAGACAACCCTGTGCACTGTTGGTGGGATTGCAGACTGGTGCAGTCACTATGGAAATCAGTCTGGAGGTTCCTCAAAACATTAAGAATGGAACTACCTTATGACCCAGCAATTCTACTTCTGGGTATTTATCCGAAAGAAATTAAATCGCTACCTCAAAGCGAGAGCTGCACTCTCATGTTCATTGCAGTATTGTTTTCAATGACCAAGGCATGGAAACAACGTGAGTCCACTGACAAATGAATGGATAAAGAAAACGCCATATGTATATGACATATATGTGTGTATATATATATATGTTATACATATACATATGTATATATATATATGTTATACATATATATACACACACATATATATATACACATATATATATATATATACACACACATATATACATAATGGAATATGATTCAGCCATAAAAAAGGAATTCCTGTCATTTGCAACAACATGGATAACCTTGAGAGCACTATGTTAAATGAAATAAGACAGAGAAAGACAAATACTATATGATCTCACTTATATGTGGAATATAAAAAAATCAAACTCATAGAAAAAGAGAGTAGATTTGTAGCTAATTGGGGCGGGAGGTTGGGAGGAGGTCGAAGGGAAGCGAGTGAAGGTGTTCAAAGGATAGAAACTTCTAGTTATAAGATAAATAAGTCCTAGGGATACAATCTACAGCAAGGTGACCATAGTTAACAATACCGTATTGTATATTTGAAAGTTGCTAAGAGAGTAGATCTTCAAAGTTCTTACCACATACAAAGAACTGTAAGTATGTGAGGTGCTGGATGTGTTAACTAACCTTACTGCAGTAACCATTTTGCAGTAAATACATATAGCAAATCATCACCTGAAACTTACACAATGTTATATGTCAATTACCTCTCAAGCAAAGCTGGAGGAAGAAAGAATGAAACACTATGCACAATAGGCTTTCTCCCTACATTCTGCATTGAATTTTTGACCTGATTTTTTTGCTGCCCCTCTGGTTCTTGTACCATCCATCTAGCACATGGACAAGATGAGACTTATGGAAACAGCAGAAACTGAAAATGCTTTCAAGAGAGAACACCGCTAATGGACTAAGAGGCATCTGTTAGATGCGTGCACAAGGTCGTAGAGAATCCACACAGAGTGCCCAATTACGTCATGTCCCAGCACCTTTATCAGAAAGTCTGTACCCTCGTGGTGATGCGGGGAGGGCAGTGGAGGCTGTAAAGGGGTGTGGCACGGGAGAGGAATAAGATTAGCAATTTTTAAAAAAAGTCGGAAACCTTAAATGACCTGGCGTTTAGGAATGAGACAACACAAATGATAATAGACCTGAGTCAAATCCAGCAAAAATATTTTAAAACTGTTATTACTCCCTCACAGTCTTGTCTGAAGTTAAATAATGGGGGGAAATGGATTTTTTTTTTGGAAATGTATTGAAAACATCACCCAAACCCATATTTTAAATGCTCAAGATGACTTTCTCCTATACAGCCCTTAAGATTTAAATTTTTTTTTTAGATTCCTAAAGTTCCTCTACTTAGTGGAGCTCATTTGGAATCAACTATTTCATACTTCAAGCTTTGAAAGCAAAAAATCTTTTTTTTAGGATACCAAGTGACAGTCAAACAGGGGCAGATCAGTGGGCTGGGCCAAATAAGAACTGGCCGGGAACCCACTTCTCTAAAACGCTGGCTGGACTCTGCAGAAGCTTCTCCCCCATTTCCAGCCATGCACCGCCTGCCCAACCCTGGGTGAATGCCGGAGCACTGCTACCATCACTGAATGTTTCCAGGGCTCTGGGCTCTGGGGCAGGCTTGTCCTAGTTCATTCCGATCAGCCATGTCTAGTATCCTCTCGTGGTAGAAAAGTCTCTTTGGAGATGTCTGTTCATGGATTACCCCACTGAGCCCAATCTTGCATGAAGACTGCCCTCCGCCACAGGGAGCTAGCTGCTCAGGGAATACTTGATCTCAGCTTCAAACCAGACTGCAAAAAAGGCAAATAACAAGGTAGGAATGCTGCCCCAGAATGCAGAGCATACATTCCAAAGACAAAGAGAAATAATTTCTGGATTATCTATTGTTTGGGATAAGCCTACCTTGCAAAAAGACTTGATGAAAGCATATTTCTTTTGACTATGCCCACTGATTTAGTTCCAGCTCTGGAATCTGACTGCTGGGGCTCAGTTCCCCACTCTACACTTACCAGTTTGGACACATCACTTAATCTCTCGATGCATCGTCAGTTTCCTCACCTATGACAAGGGAATAATCATAGTATCTACCTCAGAGGATTATGTGAGAATTAAGTTAGATAATATATAAAAAGCTCACTAGGCATAGTAATTGGCACATAGTAAGTGCTGAAGAAATGTTAAGTGCTGTCGTCTGTACAGCTGCCTCCCCCTGTGGCTTGGGCTGCCTTTCTGGAGAGGCGGAGATGAGGAGTGTTGAAGGTATGGCTGCCACATGTGCACTGAAGCCTGTGGCCTGATGAGGCCCACATATGGGGTTTAAGGTTGAATGGCATTAAAACGCAGTGCACACAAAGCGATCTATTTAAAGGAGAATGACAGCCCAAAAGGGGGCATCCTGTATGACTTCATATAGAATGGGCCATTTGGAGACTATTTAAATGGTGTTTACTTTAAATGAGCCATCCTCGATGAAACTGACAGTGAATGCCTTCGTTTCCTTTTTGATTCAATCCGCTTGCCCTAGCCTTCTCACTACACCAGCTGTAAAACAAAGAGAACACGCTGTACTTGAATTAACCCAGAGTTTTTCCTCTGCAGAGGCCAGAGGCCCATCACACCACTGGATGATTTCGGGGCCAGGCCTGGATTCATCAGCAAGAGGAACATGCTGATGTTCCTCTTGAGGAGTGGGGGGTGATAGGAAGGGGCCCAAGGGAAGTGGCTTCCCTAAGTGTACAGGCTGAAGTCGCCACCAGCTCTCCTCCCTTCTGCGCCCCCTCAGAAAGCTCCCGAACACCTCTAGGCCACATTCTCTAGGCCATGACCTCTAGGCCAAATAGGAACTTATTTAGGGGCGAAATTCTTTGACTTGAATGGTCTCACCAGTAAAACAGATATATCAGGTATTGTTCTTCTAATCACACCACCAGCTGCTACAAGATCCAACCAGACATTTTCACCTCCCAAACAGGGCTGAGATTTTCCTTAAAGATGACTGTGCTTTTTGTAGGTAAAGCATTTGAAATGTGTGGGCTATTTTTCAAATCATAGGAGGCAGTCTAAAATTTACATTTAAAAATACTTATAACTACAGAGTGTTAAAACAATTACCATAATTATTTTCTCCATTTACTACTCTAAAAAAAACTGTCCTGTGAGTAGTTTTGAAGATCCCATCTTCTAAGGGAGGAAGAGTGAAGAGGAAAAAAGGAAGAACTATGATGGAGTAGTCAGTTCATGGAGGAAGAGAAAAATTTTTATGCAAAACCTGTGAAAAACTTTGCTAATTATTTAGGAAAATCATTTTTATGAAAGAAAAAATTTTATGAGAAAAACATCAAAATACTGTAGTCATTTTTACACATCAATCATATCCACTAATAGTAAATTACATACAAAATGTACGTAAAGTTGTCCTGTTCTTAGGGGAGTCTTGGATAAACTCATTCAACATACACCAAGGACACAGCTACACCAAACACAGATGATTTATCTTCGCAAAGATAATTTAAGCATCTCATTGAATTTCTTGTATTTAAAGTTATTATTTTCACTAAAAATTAAAACAGGCACTTAAATTCTTCCTATTAAAGGCATCCACTTTACCTTTTAAACGTTTCCTCTATAGGTTATACAAATAGCATGAAGCATTCGGAAATACCAAATTTGATAGATGCTTCTATTTACATATCATATTTCTCTACTCAATTCTTCTGTAGCCCCTGGTACTTTCCTGCCTCGAGATTGTTTCACTCTCTAGCCGCTATTCTTAGTTTCAGAACTTCCTGCCCAAAATAGTCCATACATCAAGCTATTGCATTGTTTTGGAACATCTTTGTATCACAAATTAAAGATGCTTAGCAATATTTACAGGAACATAAGTATATAGGAATGTGTGTATTTATAAGTGCATATAGGTACACTAGATAATGTATATATTACGTATATTTTGTGTATTTATTATAGTACATATGATAGATACATGAAAAGGAGGGAAAGAGCTCAGTTTTGGTTGCTCTTCCTTTCTTGGCTTCCTTCTCCAGTGTTTGGGTCTTTCAGCAAACCCCAGCTCTTTTCCTTTCACTACTTTTTAGACGCTAAGCCTACGCATTCTGGTTTTATGAGCTAGTGCCACCCTCCTAAATACCCATGGCATGACTGTCTTTCCTTAGTTCTTCTCCGTTGTTGCTCAAGGGCGGGAACTGGCACCAGAACAAAGGAGGCACTAAGAACGCCCTGGGCTGGCATGCACCAGCACTGCCCAACCAGGGCCATGTGCCAGGTCATGCCACCGCTTCTCAAGTACTAATGCCACCCAGCAGGGCTTTGGGTTTCCTTCCCTGCAACATGGCACTGCCTAAGGCACAGGAGGCCCATGAGAGAATGACCTTCAAGATCATTCTTGGGAACCAGGTAAAAGAGCGCCACCTACTGCACCGAGGTCACAAGTGCCTCCCTAGGTTTTGAGGCTGCCCCTTGAGGTAAATGAATACCTAAAGGAATACATCACACCATGCTTGTCCTTCCCAGTCTCACCGCCATTCTGACCTACGACACAAACAAACTAGTTCCCCTTCAACTTAAGTACAACATAGAGCAACCTACTGGACCCCAAATCAAACTCCTTCAGGTGGTCATAGGTACACTTTAGTACTTGACTCACATGAGAAAATTCATGAACATCAAGCCTAAGACAAAAATTCACAGTAACAAGAATTGGTACACACATGCCTGCCAGAATCATCGCTTTCCAAAAGAAATCGTGATGACTTCCCCACAAGCCAAGTATGGTAAGCGCAGTGTTAGGAAGGCAAGCAAGAACTAGTCAAAAGCAAATCACGAACAAAAGAATGAACTGGCAAAGATTTAGAAAGTGCAAAGCATTATGTGAGCCCGTATGAGAGATATAACAGAGCAGAACACCAGTAGCTTTCTGAAGAGAAAAGATGAATGCATTCACTCTGTTCTCCTACCCCTTGAAACACATGTGTATGTACTACCCAGAATAAAGTTTCCACAGTTCTAGAAACAAGGACCTTTCTCTATTTTGCATTCTGTGGTGAAAACACTTAATCATAACCATTCCTAAATGTCTTTAATTTACCATTTCCTTATACGTAATTCCTAGTTGCATACTGTGGGAGCAGTCTAAACAGTATTGCTCATTTTGAGCCATCAAGAGGGAAGAAAAGTTGGCTTTCAAATGCACACAGGAGGGTCTGGACCCGAAATCTTGGCTTTTCCCTGGAATTTCCCACACAAAGTCAAGGGAGAGACTGTCAGAGAGCCGGTCTATTGGGCAGGCCAGAGAGTAGCATTTTGCCCAGGATGAAGTAATGTCTGCAGTCTCTTACTTTTGCATAGAAAAATGAAATCAGATCCTATGTGAGGGCACATGTAGTTTTTAACACCTTTCACTTGTTCATATGCTTTTCTTCTACATTTGGAAAAGCTTAAATTAGTCGGTCTTGTTCATTTACTTGAGGCTTCCCATGAAAAATGTAAGTGGAATATTTTATTTTTCTAGGATGTAGGAACACACTAAATTAGACTCTGAAAAAATAAAACAAAACTAAAAAAGAAAAATTACCAAAATGGGGAAAATAAGAATGTACTACACCAATTTCTTTCTTTTAAAATCCATGGAGCTGAGAAAAAAAGGCCTAAACTACTCGGAAGCATAGATAAAGGAAGGACTCTGAATCACTTTTGTTACCACTAGCAGTGGTTTTAAACGCCTCTTCCATGAACATATTACTTCAACCTGATTACACAGAACACATTTATGCAACAAGTAAGTATTAAGCACCTATTACATACAAAGCAATGCACTGGGCACTTGGTCTCCGTGTGTAGTAGTTTAGTACATTTTGTCAGGGACACAGGCTGACAAAAACAAACAGGCTAACATTTCTGTCTGCCCATATGACCTTATGCTAAGGAGGTTAAAGAATAAAGAAGCCAAATCAGTCAGTGTAAAACTAGGGCCTTGACTTAGCCCTCTTGAAGAAACGATAGTGACTTCTCAGTTGATAAAATTCTTACGATGATGATCATCAGGCTACAGTTTAAACCCTAGCCGTCTTTTTAAGAAAAGGCAGGAGGAATGGTTTCCCTCCAGGAGCAAAGACTCAGAGGCCGGCCTTCCGATTTCCATCCCCTGCCCAAAGGCTGCGGTCATTTCTGTTGCTGTTATCTGCCTTATTCCATTATGCCGCTCCCAGGTGCTTTTGTGCTTTGCTTCTTTCGGGAAATCAGCTGGTGCCTGGCAAACATGTCATCAGGCTGACGTGGCAGTGCGATGGAAACTGTGACCTGAGGGTTGGGTTTTGCCTATCATAGTTTCAAGGACAGCTCATAGTTTTAAAGGACATTGTGTACAGAAGTCCTATGAGACCAATCTACCAATCTAGAAAACATGACTTAGAAAAGAAGTAGGACCATCTTGTATCTACATATCACTTTTTCTAAGGCACGCAGAGACATTATTCCATTCAGAACAGCCATTTTGAATCCGGCAAAGACCTCTGTGAGTACTCTTTCCTTGTCCTCTGACAAACCCAGATGTGGGCTGCAGGAGGACCTGCAATATTAGGCATAGGGTCCTTTCTGCTTGTCAATCCTCCCTCAGTTTGAATCGGTCAAGTCTACTCCGAGATACCAAATAGGTGTCAGTGGTATGAGCATTAGTAAATCCCAATTAGCATATATTTTATTATAACTGTCCTGAATTGATATTTCTGAAAGAAAAAAAAGTCCATACATATATTCCTGGAGATATAAAAATTTTCCATGAACATTTTAAAGTCAATTCTTGTTTTAATTGTTGATGATCATTTTCAAATAGACAGACAGGCAACAACAGACAGATATTGAAGGGGTCAGAAGTCTTTTTTCTGTAAAGGGCTAGTTAGTAAATATTTTAGGCTTTGTGGTCATAGTCTGTTTCAACTGTTCGATTCTGCCATTACAACACCAAAGTAGCCAAAGACAAGGGCTATGTTCCAATAAAACTTTATTTATAAAAACAGGCAGTGGGTTGGATTTGACCAGTGGGTTGGATTATCCAGATATAACCAAGTACTGCCAAACAATTTCAGAGTTCACGTATGCAGTGGTGTATATGATTGCACACAGACGTGCAGCACTGTTTTAATTATTGAGAGATAATAAGAAAAGAACATAAGGATGATGCTTTTGAGGAGTACAGGCTAAATGACATCACAGCATGCTGTGTAAACAAAAGCTTTCCAGCATATGGAAGAAAAGTGGTAGGTGGACGACAAGATCAGTGCATGGCTCAGGCACAACAATCTCAAAGGAACCTGCGTGGAACTGTGAGTACCACATTCATATTGTGAGTGGTAATTACACTGCAGCAAAATATTAATCTTTACATTAAATTTAAGTTGTTCATTTGAATTTTACTGATTTAATAATTGGTCTGTGTTTAATTTATACAAATAGTTTATTTTGGCTTTACAGATGTGTCTAAGAGTTATAAGCGTACTGAGTTTATATCTAGTCTTAATATTTTTTGTTTGCTTATTTATTTATTACATTTATTGAAGTGACATTGGTAAGTAAAATTATACAGGTTTCAAGTGTACATTTCTATAATACATTTCCTATATATTTCATTGTGTGTTCACCACCCAGAGTCAGTTCTTCCATCACCATGTATTTGATCCCCTTTACCCTCTTCTACCACCTCCCGCCCCCTTACCCTCTAGTAACCACTAAACTGTTGTCTATGTCTGTGAGTTTTTGTTTGCCTTGTTCCTTTGTTGCTTTCAGTTTTATATCCCACATATGAGTGAAGTCACATAGTCCTTATCTTTTTCTGTCTGACTTATTTAGCTTAGCATGATAATCTCAAGATCCACCCATGTTGTCACAAATGGCACTAATTCATCTTTTCTTATGGCCAAGTAATATTCCATTGTGCACATATACCACAACTACTTTATCCAATCATCTATCAAAGGACACTTTGGTTGTTTCCATGTTTTGGCCACTGTGAATAAAGCTGCAATGAACATAGGGGTACATATATCTTTACGGATAAATGTTTTCAGATTTTTTGGGGTAGATACCGAGAAGATGGATTGTGGGGTCATAAAGTAGTTCTTAATTTTTTGAGAAACCTTCATACTGTTTTTCATAGTGGCTGTACCAATTTACATTCCCACCAGCAGTGTATGAGGGTTCCACAACCTCTCCAACATTTATTATTTACTTGTCTTGTCGATAATAACCATTCTAACAGGTGTTAGGTGGTGTCTCATTGTGGTTTTGATTTGCATTTCTCTAATACCATATTCCCCGAAAATAAGACCTAGCCGACAATCAGCTCTAATGCATGTTTTGGAGCAAAAATTAATATAAGACCCAGACTTGTTTTACTATAAGACCCGGTCTAATATAATATAATATAAAACTGGTTCTTATATTAATTTTTGCTCTAAAACATACATTAGAGCTGACTGTCCGGCTAGGTCTTATTTTCAGGAAACACGGTAGCTAGTGAAGTTCAGCATTTTTTTCACGTATCTATTGGCCGTTTGTATGTCTTCTTGAGAGGAGTGTCTGTTCAGGTCCTCTGCCCATATATTAATAGGATTGCTTTTTGTTGTTGTTGAGTTGTATGAGTTCTTTATATATTTTGGATATTAGCCCCTTATCGGAGGTGTTGTTTGCAAATATCTTCTCCCATTCGGTTGGTTGCCTCTTTGTTTTGTCGATGGTTTCTTTTGCTGTGCAGAAGCTTTTTAGTTTGATATAGTCCCATTGATTTATTTTTGCTTTTACTTCCCTTATCTTTGAGATCAATTCATAAAATCCTCTCTGAACCCAAGGTCCATAAGTTTAGTACCTATGTTTTCTTCTACGCAATTTATTGTTTCTGTAGTTTTAAAAATGTCATTCTAATACAAATAACTTCAGTCAACCCTGGCAAATCATGAGACTTTCTTTTTTTTCTCTAAAAAGAAAAATGATGCTCAAGTTTGAGAAAAATGCCAAACACAAGCCTTTACATCTGAACTGCAGGGCCAAACCATGAGCTAGAAAGTATGCAGGCATGAGCTAGGGAGATGCAGGGAATGCCACATAGCATTGCGGGAGGAGGTTATCACAAGTAAACCTCTAAAGGCACAAGTGGAGGCTGGAGGAGTCCAGGTATCAGTGCCTGCAGGAGGTTGCAGTGTTTCATGATGCAATCAATTCAGCATGTCAAGGAAACAAGGAGGGAGGAGGATAGGAAAAGACTTTGTGAGTCCAGCGAAACTTCACTAGGCAATCGCCAACAAGACCAGAGCCTGGATAAAGGAGCTGTGTGCATTAGTAACCTCTCCTTTGTTGAACGGAGAGGGGGCTTCAGGCAGGATACATGTGGATAGTGAATGGAATGAAGAGAAAATTCACAGACTGTATCCTGTCTGTTGGTACACACCAGAGAGGAAAACCATGAGCATTATGGGGAAAACCACAGCACAATAAAGGTAAAAAAATCATTCTAAGGACTCAGAGAAAGAACAAGCCTCAGAAATCAATTTACTATAGAAACCAAAACCAGTTTAGGAAACTGGCATTCCCATTATGATACAAGAGGATATGACTTCTATGAAAAAATAGTAAAAAGCCATCAGAAGACAACAGGCTGAAACAGTATAACAGAGTGAGTTCAAAAGACAATAAAGTAACAAATAAAAAAGATAAGGAAGGATTGCAAAGAAACTTAAATAACAATTTAAGTGTATAATAAAATTACTAAAGAAGAAAATGTCTCTATGGAAAATCAGTGGTATGGAGTGTAAACAAAAAATGAAAGGGCAAAAATGGGAGAATATACAAGGTGTGATGAAAAACTAGCGTGAGTGTTTAAATGAAAAAATTATTATAGTAAAAGACACATTGCCATTAATCCTCCTCAAAATATTCCCCCTCTCTTCAAACACACTTATCCCATCATTCTTGCCACTTTCTGAAGCAGTTCTGGAAGTCCTCTTTCATGAGTGTCTCTAGTTGCGCTATCGTGGCTGCCTCAGTGTCCTGAATAATTTTGACTTTGGGGAAGAGCCAGAAGTCCCACGGTGCCAGATCCAGTGAACAAGGTGGATGAGGACACATCACAATGTTTTTATTTGACAGAAATTGCCGTATACCAGAAGCGATGTGTGACACGGAGCCTTTCCGTTGTGATCACAAAATATGGTGAATGCTGCTGCTGAGTGCCCTCCCAACGGAAAGCAGGGATCTTCAATACAGGAAGCGACACGTGGAACCTCAGTAACAGTGTGTGACAAGTTTCAACTTGTTGGGTGCAGTCAGTTAGGTGTGAGCTACGGCTGAGAGAAGGTGTGTTTTAAAATGTGCTGTAAATCATCCTCTATCATGACAATGCTCCGTGTCACACATCACCTCTGGTATATGGCAATTTCTGTCAAATAAAAAACATTATGGTGTGTCCTCATCCACCTTATTCACTGGGCCTGGCACCATGAGCCTTCTGGCTCTTCCCCAAAGTCAAAATAATTCAGGACATCGAGGCAGCCATGACAGAGCAACTAAAGACATTAATGAAAGAGGACTTCCAGAACTGCTTCAGAAAGCGGCAAGAACAATGGGATACGTGTGTTCAAAGCGACGGGGACTATTTTGAGGAGGATCAATGGCAATGTGTCTTTTACTGCAATAATTTTCTTTTTTATTTAAGCATTCACCACATTGTTTGATCATACCTAGTATTTGCAATACATCTATCTGATAAAAGGCTTGTGTCTCGAATTTATAAAGTATTCTTATAACCTAATAATAAAACAACAACCAAAAAAGCCACATTAACTAAATGAGCAAATGACCTGAAGAGATGCTTTTCAAAGGAAGATATAAGAATGTACAATAAGTATGAAAAGTTGCTCATCATCAGAGAAAAGCAATTGAAAACCACAACAAAATAGTTGCACACCCCCCTGGAAGGGTAAAACGCAAGGACTAATAACACCGGTGTCTGCCAGGAGGCACAGCAACCTGCCTCCCCTCCATTGCTGGTGGGATATAGAATGATGCAACCACTTTGGAACTAGGTCGGCAGATATTCACAAAGTTACACATAGACTCATATGATCTAGCAAAGCTACTCTTCGGTATTTACCGAAGAGAAATGAAAACCTATATCCACCAGAAGACTTATACATGAACGTTCACAGCATTATTTTTCCTAATGGATAAAAACAATTCAAATGTCCATAAACAGGCGAGATGATAAACAAACCGTGGTTTATTCATATAACGGAATACTATTCTCCAATTAAACATAAACGACTGACACCTAAAATACTATGAATGAATCTCAGAAACATGCTGAGCAAAAGAAGCCAGACATGAAAGAGTACATGTGGAATGACTCCATTTACATGAACTTTTAGGAGAAGTAAAACTAGTCTATTAATATGGAAATCAGGTAAGTGCTTGACTGGGGAGGGCTTCGGGAGGAAGGACTCTAAACAGGATGGCAAAGGCACAGGGTAGTGCTCGGGTAACGGAAATGTCCACATCTTCATAGTGGTGCGGATTAATTACACAGGTGTATGTATTTGTCAAACCTCACTGAACAAGACTTAAACTGTGTGCATTTAATTATATGTAAATTATACCTTAATAAAGTTGATTAAAAACAAAGATATCCATAATGAGCTTTGTTCTAGAAACTTGGGGATTACATAAATTAAAAAAAAAAAAATTTCTATGAGCCTCTAGGCAGGAAAATCAGAATACTTTCAAAGAATTTTTAAAAAACTGGTATCCAATTTCTCCTTAGAAATACTAATGAATGGAAATGAAAGTGTTCATAGTTGTTTAGGAGGGAAAAGAAGTCCAAAAATTTTATAACTAGCCAAGGATTATTCATAAGTGAATGCAACAAAAAGCCAACCTAAGTACACCACACAATCACCCTTCTGGAAAAAAAAGAATTGAACAACTTCCCAGCTGACTGAGAGATGACTCAAACTTAAAAGCTCAAGAATAAAGATAATCTAAAAACTTATTGCAAATATGATTTAAAACTAGACGAAAATATAAAACAATAATTGTAATTCCTAGAAGAGAAGATATTATACAAAAACAAAATATAGAGATAATGAGTCCTAACCCCCAAATTGTATTAATTAAAAGTGAGGAATGTGGGTGAGGAAACGTAGAAGTAAATGCCCATTAAATTCCTTATTTGATATTGGGGTAAAGACAGTCTATTTAATAAATGGTGCTGGGAAAACTGGACTGACACATGCAAAAAAATGAAACTGGACCACCTCCTTATGCCATATATGAGAACAAATTCAAAATGGATTAAAGATTCAAATGTAAGACCTGAAAGCATAAAACTCCTAGAAGAAAACATAGGGAGTAAAAAAATATAGGGAGACATTAATCTAATATTTTTACTGATATATCCCCTCGGGCAAGGGAAGCAAAAGAAAAAAATAAACATACGGGATTACATCAAACTTAAAATTTTTTTCACAGCAAAGGAAACCATCAGTAAAACAAGAAGGCATCTTACTGAATGGGAGAAGATAATTGTCAATGATACATCTGACAAGGGGTTAATATCCAAAATTTATAAAACACTCATTCAGCTCAACACCAACAAACAAGCAACTCGATTAAAAAATGGGCAGAGAACATGAAAAGACATTTCTCTAAAAAGGACATACAGATGGCAAACAGACATATGAAAAAATGCTCAACCTTGCTAATCATTAGAATAATACAAATAAAAAGCACAATGAGATACCACCTCACTCCGGTCAGAATGGCTATCAGCAATAAATCAACAAACAACAAGTGTTGGAGAGGATGTGGAAAAAAGGGATCCCTTGTGCACTGTTGGTGGGATTGTAGATTGGTGCAGCCATTAGGGAAATCAGTATGGAGGTATGTCAAAAAACTGGAAATGGAACTACCTTATGACCCAGAAATTCTACTTTTAGGTATTCTTTCCAGAGAAATCCAAGACGCTGATTTGTAAAAATATATGCACCCCTATGTTTATTGCAGCGAAGTTCCCGGTAAACAAGGACCCTTGTAACTACTGATGGGTATGTAAATTGTATTATTGGAACAACCTTTCTGGAAAACAACTTGGGATATGTAACAATAACCTAACACATGCTCAAAACTTTTAACTCAAGAATCCTAATTTTATATAAAATGTCTCCTCAGGAATTTAATGCAACTTTATTTATGATAGGAAAAAAACCTAGAAACAATAAAAATACCTAATAATATAAAACTGTTAAATAAAATCTGACATATTCATACAACAAAATATTATACAGACACTAAAATCATAGTTTTGAAAAGTACTTAATGACCTGAAAAACATTCAAGATACACCCTAAATGAAAAAACTATTACATGCTATGAGAAAAATTTTGAAATGATAATACATAAAATACGCATAGATTTTAAATACTGGAAGGAAATGCAATAAAGTGTTAGCAGCCATTTTCTCTAATATTATTTAATTGTATTACTTTTAATTTCCTGTAAATTTTCAAGTTTCTATAAGCATATGGGAGGAGACATCATATTTTAAATGAAGAACTATTACAATTACAAAAATTTTATCAACACGCTCAGGCTCCGAACTGCAAGAGTTAATCATTGCACTACACAAGTAATTCGCAGACAAAACCTGGAGAACACATTAGCACTTGCCTTCCATCTTTCTTCTACACCTTTGGTTCAGAACTGCATGGCAAAGAGTGCGTAGAACAGATGCTTTACCGGAACAACGCCAGTGGGCTGGCCAACAGGAGCACTACCGCTCGGCATAATGAATGACCCTGTGCAGGCTCCATGACCCAACCACGGACGGCTCAACTGTAATGGTGTTTCCATGACACACTTGCCTGCCCAGAAAGTCTTCAACCAAGACCACCCACTTATGGCCCACAAACCGCCAGGTCAAAGCAACTGCTGAAATAATCTAAGAGTTGATAATTTTGGCATGAAGAGCCTCACATGCCATCCATGCCCATGCCCCTCCCCGTCCCCCTGCTGTCTTCTCCGGCAGGATGTTTTATCCTATGTTTATTCCAACCCAACTAACAAAGGAGCTGTCTAAAGTTGCAAAAACCACTGCGTGCTGGGTTCCTGGGTCCAGCACGTGTGCAACACATAAGGACGCACAGAACACATGTACAGTACCTTCTTGAAGCTGCGTCGGCTTGGCAGAATGTTCCCCACTCATTAAAACAACAAAAGATGCAGCTGCACGGACTGTAGCCTGCCATGTTGACATGGCAACGGGTGGCTCCTGGCATGGAAAAAGGGCCCTGTTGTTGATGGGAGATCCCATCGTATAAACACACGGCCTGCAGAAGAAAGACAAAGAAACAAAGGCGAGAATCTTTCAAGTAAGTTGTCACTTTTCTCACCACCATGGTGGAGAAAGTTAAGTTAAACTTTGAAAGAGAACACATTTGAGGCTTTGTAGTTGACTGATTTCAAAGCATTTTGAACTGAAACTGCCAAGAGCTGGCTGAGGAGTAATTTCTCCCAAATGAATTACTTAAATATGTAAAGGGAGGTGTTTTGTTTTTGTTTTTGTTTTTAAGGGAAAAACATTTTTTTGATAAAGTGTTAAATATTCGTCTGCCAAGTGAAAATTTATATTACCCTTGCCCCTCCCCTTAGGTCCTTATGCCTTTAAAAGGAAAAAGCTTTAGAGATATTCTTACAAAACTTTTGGAAAATATTCTGGAACAGAAAATATGTTTGGAGATCACTGAGATACTAATGCTTGGAAAAACAAGCTGGTGGTCTCAAATCCAGTGTCTGCGGGCAGATACCCCAAACTTGGGAACCACCACCTCAAATGGAGCCCTTGTGGGAATCCTTGTGTGGAAGCCAAGAACAGGGGTTGGCATATAAACAGGACTCTAGGTCACAACAACCAGGCTCATGATGGAAAGGCCAAGTGCAGTCGTTACCAAAGCAAGAAACCAACTCATACCAAGCACACTCTCTTCCACAATCAAGTCATGATTTACAGGGAGGGAAAGGGACTTTGAGATCAAAGGAATACATTCTTTTGACACCACAATGTAGAAGGCCCAAGAGTGACTGTCTCTCAGGAAAGGGTCTTAGGAAAATGGTTCCACTTTTTGCTTTTCAAGAGTTACGACAAATATGATGTAGTTTTAATCAGATTGATTAACATCACTGTGATTGAACATTTGTGTGCTCCTACAATGTGCAAGAACACACAGAATGATAATCCTACTGTATCAGTCAGGGTCGGGAAAGAAAAGAGAAACCAACCTAGGTCTCAACAAACAGAGGTAATTTACTATAGGAAATTGGTTATACAAGGGATAGAAGAGCTGAGAAGCCAAAGGGACAGTGAGGCAATCCAGAGATTAGCCACAGCAGTTAGTCGCCGTGACTCCTCTGGTTGGAGAAGGTGTTACCGGGTGTTACTGCGTCATCTGGCAGAAGCCAGGTCACAGTGGGGACTGTCTAGCAGGGGCTGAGATCAGAGGAGGCTCAGACACTGCTGGAGACACCAAAGGAAGCAGGGAGGAAAGAAGAAATACCTTGGTTCTCACCGACTCCCACTCTCAAATGTTTCTACCAGTGACCCCCATTGGTCAAATCTAGCAGGAAACAGAAGACAAAGGAGCCTGGGTAATGAGGTGCCTGGTCATTCAGAGAAGGTGACAATAAGAGAAGAAAATGGACCTCAGGGAAGACAGGAAGGTGCAGTCTACCTTCCTAGAAGTGTACATGATAATTCGCAGGTTCGACATGGGGCAGGGCAAGAAGATCAGAAACTCAGAAGACTTTCGTCCTGCCTGGGCTGCCAACTTATTAAACGACTGTGGGGAAATCCCTTGACATCTCCGAGTCACATGTAAAATGGGGATGGTGTGGAAGTTGGGGACCTGGTCCATAAATCTGTAATTCTGTATTCCAAGTTTATAGATCTAAGAACAAACACAAAATTTCATGGAAGACCCAGAATCTCCCATCAGTTTTGAGGTCTGAGCTCCCACCCTGGTCCCCCTGGGTCCTTGGTTAATTGACTTAACCTCAGTTAACTATCCAGCCTCAGGAAGCCTGCCAGACTTGCCTCCTGCCCGGTAGGACTGGTGGGGGTGGGGATGGGAGGGAGGGATACGGCAACAGCTCAGACAGCTCCGGCAGGTCAAGTATGACTAGTTCTGAAAATTCTACCTTTGAAGTATTTCGTTTTTTTCTAAAAAGCTCGTCTTAAAGAACGGACCCAAAAAAGACAAGTGAATATTGTCAGCAGAAACAGGGTATATTCCCAGTGGCCAAATGGCAGGCATAACTCCTGCTTCCTCTGCCAATGGCAGACTTTGAGGATCAAGACTTTCTTTCTCACTAAAGCAGAACGGACCCCACAATTTTTCTCAGTTCCAGAGCTCTAGGAAGCCACTTCCAATTTAAGTAGGCTTGTGGAGTTAAACCTACTAGCGATGCCTCACGCAGAGGGGGAGCTGAGCCCGACAGCACTCAGGCCAACTGTAAACGTGTCTGCACTCTCTCGCTGCTGTGCTCGGCACCTCGCTTCCCTAGGGTGACTCAGCTGTTACAGGTCGTTCCTTCTCTGCACAGGGAACAAATCCTCCACAAACACGGGCTTCCCAAGAGGTCTGCTCTCCTTCTCCGTGTAAGGTTGGGTTGGAGGCCGTGCCCAGCATATTGATATGCATTCTCCCTGTGCCCGTAGGTATGCGATCCCCAAAGCTTCGTCCATCAGCCTCCACACTTCTTCCCAGAAGACAGTCATATTTGAGATGAGGACACAGCTGAGAAACACTGCAGAACAATGAGAAGGACCCAGTGATTTCCCGAAGGAGAGGAAAAAGGAAAGGCAGGCCTCTGAGGTAGCCGGCCTCCAGGTCGGCCCCCAACAACCCTTGCCCCAAGACATTCACACCCTTGTGCAGTCCCCTCGCACGCTATACCAGGCTAGGTCTGTGAGACCAACAGGAGATGGCAGTTGCCACTTCTGAGATTAGACTGTTTAAAAATCTGTGACTTCCATTTTAGGGGTTCTTTTGCCCCTCTCTGTTTCTCTCTCATCACTTTCTCTGGCGAAAATCCAGCTGCCACGTCATGAGAACGTTCTGGCAGCCTATGGGGGAAACCCCGTGGCAGACATCTCCGGGCCGTCCGTGAGGACCCGAGGCCTGTTGACAACCATGAAAGTGAGTTTGGAAGAGGATCTTCCAGCTCTAGTCAAGCCTTGAGATGCCGGCAGAATGCAACCTTGTAAGAGATCCCAAGCCAGAACCACCCAGTTAAGCTGCTCCTGGATTCCTGACCCTCAGAAACGGTGAAGTAATAAATGTTTATTTTCTTAAGCTGCTAAGTTTTGGGTTAATTTGTTATCCAGAAATAGATAACTAGCAAGGATTTTCTCAGGTTTCTGGCTCAAGATGGCTTCAAGATGAATCATGAAGCTATTAAACAAGAAAGGAAACTCAGGGCCACAAGCAAGGTCACGGGAAGGGACAAGGGAGAAGAGCTCCTAGGGCTTAATCGCATATAAAAGGCTTTACACACCACACAGCACAGGGCATTTGTATGGACACGGAAGTACTGGTTTCCTAATCCCAAACAGTATAGTGTCCAACAACCGGACTGAGTGTCTGAAATCAGACCAATCAGAAAATTTAAGAATGATGACTTTATGAAGTAGTTAAGTGTTGAAGCTGCAGGCAGACTGAGTCTGGGAGCCACACACAAATTGGGGGGTTGGGTGGGGGGGGGTTGAATCCTTCCATCGACTGGAGTTTTGAAAGGCCTGTTATCACCATCCTTTCTTTTCCAATTCTGTCCTGTTTCCCCTCTAAAACAGTCTAGTTCTAGATATTTTGCTTTAGAGTTTTGTCCTGATTCCTGTCATCCTCTTGAGGGCTCTTTCTGCTATAATGTGCCTGGGCCCCTGACCTCTCCTGACAAGGGACCTGGCCAGGCCCTCAGAAAGCTCTCATCTCCAACCTCCGCCCTGTTCTCACAATTCTCTTCCTGCCCTGCTCTTTACTGCCTGGAGCTCCTGTCTGCTAAAGTCCATGTGTTTTCTTTCTAGCTTTCGGCTTGGTCTCCAGAATTACAACTCTGAAAGTGTAGATAAAGTCGTCTATCTAAAAGCTATACCTATAAATGTAACCATGTCTGATATAAGACTCAATCACTTTCTTACTGGAATGTTTTTGTAAATTGGAAAACAATCACAGAAGGGAGAGGCCCTAGGCAAAATTTCTTGAAAATGCAGATTCTCTGTGCTCCCAGCCCACTCTTTTCAAGGCCTTTCCTCTAAGTTGCACCTTCACTCCTCCCTTCCCAACATGCCCAAACCAAGTGCCAGTGATTTTATAACCAATGGCCTTTTTGGGCTCTTATAACTTGATATCTTTATGTACATCATAGTGCAAATGTCTAAAACAATTTAAAGTTAAGTAACTATGTATATTTTAACACGGATGAAAGCTTTTGCCTCTGGATAAAGCTCTACTGTGGAATTCTGGGCATCTAACAGCAAGTGGAGAATGGGTGAACATGGGGTCATGAAAATCATATCCCTAATGGTGATTTTACTGAGAGTAAAGATGGCTCCCGTCACGCACACATTCAAATGAGAACTGTATTAAGAGCTGACTTCCTGCCCTCCGTGCCCCAAGAGAGGAGGAAAGTCTCTGTGCATTTATAAACACGCTCCGCAGTTATCTGGATGTGGAATCACTGAAACAAATGCAGCTGTGTTTATTCAACGTGCACAGCCTTGCACCTCGGCCACGTTGCTAAAACGTGCTGGTCAGAAACGCTCTGATGCTTATAACTTCATTACTTCCATACTGAATAATTCCTTCTAGCACGCACAGGAAAATTCCCACCCCAGGGCTCATTTCACATGCTACACGAAGACTCCTCCGGGAGCCCAGTTAACTGCATAGGAGTTGTGAGAATTGGAGGAGGACACTGACAATCAGAAAGAAAACAGGGTAAGACGGGGTCAGAGGTGGGCCCATGGTTTGCTGCCATTCCAAAACTAAAGTGAGGAAAGGAAGAACCAGTCAGAATGATAATTACCTCTGTTTCCCGTTCCATGTTTGCGTGTTCGCAGTGTGGTCAAACAAGGGCAAGACCTACTATGTTGCTATGGTCTGGATGTATTCCCTCCAGATTATTAGGCAGAAATCCTAATGCCCAATGTGATGGAACTAGGAGGTGGGGCCTCTGGGAGGTGCTTAGGTCACGAAGGAGGGCAGAGCCCTCATGAATGAGGTTAGTGCCTTATGAAAGAGGCCTGACAGAGTTCCCCAGCCCCTTCCACCAGTGAGGACACAGCCAGAGTCGCCCTGATCTCAGACTTGTAGCCTCCAGAATTGTGACAAATAAACTTGTTTATAAGCTACTCAGTCTGTGGTATTTTGCCATAATGAGACCTATGCCTTCCAAATTGAGAGGTCAACTAACATTAATGTGCTTGCTCGTCTGCTTAAGGAGGGGCCATCTATGAAGGAAAACTTGTAGGGGACTGATTCAAACCACATATTTTCTTTCTCTTCAGTTGACTACTATATGCATTCGTCTTTTTGCAGTGGGGTGTAAAGGGGATTATTTTTAGTTTAAAAAAATGTTTCAACTTCCATTACTTTCCACAAGATGACCCACTTTCAGACTTAGCTATCACCATCAGTGACTGGGGAGAGGCCTGCTTCAGGAGAAGCGCACAGGAAGTGATGAGTCTGCAGCTGCCATCGGTGTGGCTTGATGGGATGTTTTCCCACAATGAGGCACTAATCTGGTCAGTGGAGGCCAGGGGGCCACAGATGTGACCGTTTGGTGGGTCACACCTTTATAGGTTTCCCAGGGTTACAAAGTCCTCGGGTCTCCAGCAATTTCTCTCCATCTGTTCTCCTTCCTGCACCTGATCTTTTTTATGACTCCATGTTCTCATTCAACCCAACTTACAGCCGCCACTGCAGATGAGAAACCCCCTTGCTTTCTTGTGCCGCAAAAACCAAGAGCCAGACGACTGAGACAGGAAGTGTCCACTATGACTCACTCTCTACACACACACACACACACGCGTGCGCGCGCGCACATACACACCTACCTTATCATTCTACCACATGGCACAATTACAAAAACCAGGAATCATCAGTCATACTGAACACACGGCAGGTCAAAGAAGAACGCTGCTTTGACTCAGACTTTCTGGTCAAAATGGTCAAAATGGACTGGACTGAATGCAAGTGGCTTTAAGTCAGAAATTCACCACTTTTCACCAGAGGCGTTTTGGGCGCAAAATAGGCAAGCTACTTATAAAAGCAAAGATGGTATTTCTCATCAAAGTCCCTTGTGAGTGTAGAATTTTCTATGTGGAGAATACCTGGAGCTCTGCAGAGGGAATCTTCTCACTCATGCACAAGAAAATTAAGCTCCAGAGATGTAAAATGGCTTATCTGACGTCTCACAGCTAGTTGGCAGCAAGCTCTGACCAGCACTCCGCTCTCTTGGCTCTCACTTTCCAGGTTCTTTTCAACATGCTCTGCTCTTGGCTATAGTTTGTTGTGTTTTGTTATTTTCTATTGATGTTTGGTTATTCTTTTTGTTTGTCTGTTTGGTTGGTCATTTGGTTACCTATTTAAGACTCCACCGTTGTCTTTTCTCCCATGACTCGAATAGAATTCTGAGAGACAGAGGTAAATCTAGAATGTGCAACAAGGGGAGAAAGAGGCTAACACAGAAGAAGCCTTCCAAACATTTTCAAGTTTGGAATTATCGATTCCTCCTTTGCAGTTATACAATGATATTAGAGAATTAATGTGTATTTCCGCTTCAGTTCTCATGAATTTTGTATTGGTTTCCTGAAGGAAAGAAGGGAGGAAGAAAAGGTGTTAATTGTAGAAATGTTCCTTTTAGACCTAAAATGTCTTCTGAAAGATCTTCTGCTCATTTTTAATTTTAAAGTGCTCCTTTATAGTGAGATATAAAACAATGAAACTATTTTAGTGGGGTAAAAACATGTTTTAACATCTGGTTTTGATGTCAAACTAAAAATACTCCAAAAGTCTACATCTTTCTTGGTCTAATAGCTGAGCAATAAATATAATAGAAAAAAAAATTGCTCTCCTTAGTATTTTGCCAGCTTTATCCTGGTCTTGTCTAAAACAAAGAAACATTATGGTGATTTAGGAAATTTAAAACTTTAATACTACTTTTAACTATAACGTATTTTCCTAGTCAGTTTCCTTATCTTTAACAATGATCAAATAATTGTAGTTTTTAAAATAAACTTGCTATATTTAACTGAATTTCCCCTCCATTCAACTCACATTCAGTGATGTCAGTTTAAGCCCAGATTCCCTAGACCACTTGGCTGGTTCCACAACTATTAATATTATAATGATCCTAAGGGAAAAGGGAATGGATTATCAGAGAGAATGGTTTCAACTAACATTTTATTTAGTGGAACAGAAAAAATGAGAGAAAATGCAGAAAGTACATAAACTTTGAATAAAGATTTCCATTTTTCAAAGTTATTTCTTACATATATTAAGAATCTAAAATCAAAAAGATATTAAGTCTCCTTCTTTCTAACTCAGCAAGAAGAACATTTTTACAAATTCTTGACCCTGTCCCTATTCTCAAACAGTTCTTCAAAATATTTTTAAAGGGTTACACATACTCACACACCACAAAAAGTAAACATTGTTTCCAAGAACCATGTCGTATTAGATTATTAGTAAGTGTTGGTTCATCAGCCATTTTCCAATGTCACCTAAAATACGGTAACTGGATGATAGAGGCAAGAAAGAGCATTTCAATTCAAGAGCTGCCACAACCCCCAATGGCTAAACCAAGTTAGGAAAATGATATTTTATTTTAGAACTAGAATAATAATGGGAAAGGAGAAATTACTGACAATTATTGGAAAGAACATTCTTTTATAGCTTCGAATGTATTTTCAAGTTCTTCTCCAGAGAACACTGCCATTTGGTAAAAATGGGAGGAGTGTGCTTACAAAAAGGGGGATTGCAGGGTAGAAACATGGTTACTTTCCAAATTTGAAGTTTATTTTTCCAATAAACTTTTTACTTTAGAACAATTTCAGATTTTTTTTTTAAAGGGCAAAAATAACACACAGAATTCCCATATACCCCATGTCTAGTTTTCCCTACTAACATACATTAGTATGTTACATTTGTCACAGCTGATGACCAATACTTATGCATTATTATTAGCTAGAATTCAAATTTTACTCATATTTCCTTAATTGTTCTCTAATCTCCTTTTTCTGTTCCAGGATACTACATTACTTTTCATCATCGTTATCTCTTTAGTCTTCTCTTGGCTGTGACAGTTTCTTCAGACTTTCTTTATGTTGACCTTGAGAGTTTTGAGGAATACTGGGTAAGGTATTTTGTTGACTGTCCCTCAGTTGGGATTTATCTGATGTGTTTCTCTTGGTTAGACTAGGGTCATGGGCTTGGGGGAAAGATCACAAAATGCCATTCTCATCACCTCAGACGCAGGGTTATCAACATGCTATCAACACGACTCGTCACTGTTGATATTAATCTTGATCCCCTCACCGAGGTCCTGTAGGTCAGCCTTCTCCAATGTAAAGTTGTACTTCCCCCTCCCCCATACTGTCCTCTTTGGAACGAAGGCACCATGTGTAGTCCACACTCACGGAGTGAGGAGTTATGCTTCACGTCGGGAGTATCCACATAACCTGGGCCTCTCCTGCACCATGGGTTTGTCCATTCTCCTCCATTTGCTTATTTAGCCAGTCACTCATTTATATCAGTATGGACTCATATTTATTTTATACTTTGAGTTATCATCCAAAACTATTTTCTTTATTTCGTTGTTCAGCTTTGGCCATCTTGTATATTTCCTGCCCCAGTCCTACCTATTTTGCCAAGAAGCCTTAGTTCCTTTATTGGAGAATGAATGGCATTAGAAACCCAGGTCTGGGCTCTAGGGGGTCCTCACTATGGGTTTGGAAACCCACTCAGCTGACAAGCAAGGAAATATATGTGTTTATGCTAACCCTTGGAAACACTGTATCTACAATTATTTCTATGTGCAACCATCCTTATCTATATTAAGCTTAATGTTAGCTCACAGTGATGTTTGTAATTCTAACCCATTTGCACATGGATCATTCTAGCCTCTTCCCCTCGCTCATCTGTAACCTCACACTTCAACAATGAGAAAGCTGGCTCCTTCCATTTGCCGTCCATTTACTTGATTGTTCAATTCCAGTATACATGTGTAAGTGGTACCAAAACTGTTAACCTGTATGCCCAGGGGAATAAACTTTATCAACTATGGAATTATATACAGTTCCTTTTGCATTTAGCTTGATAGACTCTATGCATTTGCAGTTCTTTCGCTCAGCACCTTTTCCCCCTAACCCCTTCAGTGAAGTTGTTTCATATATTTTAATATAGTTAAGAGTGTCTCATCACATTGTGCATTCCATCCTGAGTTCCTCTGGATGATTATTTATTTATATGTAATGAAACAAAATAAGTTTTATTCACAAAAAGGTGTAGGGTGAGGGTGGCAAGGGGAGAAGCCACTAATGAAACTCGAAAGGAAAGAACCAATTTAGACATTTTCTTAAGTTTCTGTCTAATATCTGCTTAAGATAGAAATTTATTGAAAGCTATCATAATTCATTTATTTTTTAAACGTACTGAAATCTTTGTATACCACAAGGGACGTGGTAAAGATCAAAAGCAAGAAACTTAACTCCCTTTCACAGTTAGACATGGATTTTTCTAGGAGCTTTAAGTAACTTCATTCAATTTTCCTACTTATAAAATGAGAATAAGAAGTTTCTCATTTAAGACAAGAATTAGTGGTAGGTATGCTGATAGTATTCTGTCATTCAAGGGTAAAAATATAACAACTATTTAGTTTTAACTGGAGGAAATAAGCTCTACCCAGTTACATTTTTCACATACCGGTAATTGTGAAATTTTATATTTTCAAAAAATTATATTCATGAAGCACTGTAATCCTGATGATTACTATTCACTCATATCACTAAGGAATTATTTCTGTCTATCACCCTGGGATCCTTGGGCATTTTGAAGTCCTCAAAGTATCCAATAAAGTCCTTACCAGTATATACCTAGATTTATTCTTAGCACGTGGGAGATTTGACAGAGATTTGGTGGCCACTCACAGAAGATTATCTTGACTACAATAACCCCCTCCCAAAAAAGGGGAGAAAAAAACATATTTTGATCATTAAAATAACACATTTATTATCCTTATAAGACTGCATAAATGCCATTTCTTTCCTGACATATAATCACAAACTTCCAAGGATATAGTTTAAACTCCTGCCGTGATCATGCACATTGAATTATCGGAAAAGGAGACATCAAGAATAAATTCACCAAGTCAGTCTTTGCAGCAGCAAATTGTGCCCAAAGCCCTCTTTAGTTTTTTTATGGAAACCAGCATTTATCCATAACTCATTCCTACTCAACACTTCACATATAATATAATTCACAAGTCTACTCTCTTTGTAGTGAGCACTGAGAAGAAAGCCATGTTTGAGACCATTAATGAGTATTTCTTCCAAATACTGTCAATAGTTTCTTCTTCCCCATTATTCAATTCAAAAATGAAATACCTGGGAATACAAAAACTACAATTTCCTAGTATTCAGAGTCAGCATATTGTTAAATCTTATTGAAACCTCATCTTTAAGAATTTCAAAAATTTTTGAAGATACAATAAGAACACCTGTTGCCTTCCCCTCATCGCCTCACAAATATCCAATAAGTTATCCTATAAATGAACCACTATGCTTTTGTACTGATGCAAATTTGTAGCCAACCTGCATTTTCCTAAAGGCGGCCTCAGACTAGCAGAACTAAGACAGGAAGTGAACTCATGGTAAGCAGGGCAGGAGACCAGAGCAGGAGGTAAGAATAGAAGCAAGGAACAGGATAATTACAGCTCAAAGTCAAAGTAATGCTTTAAAAAATCTGGTGGGCTGGGGAGGTGGGTGGGCTGGGGAGAGGTGTAAGCAGTTACCGAGACCACCACCTCCAGGAAGGGAGAACAAGGCTACAAACGACGGCTCTCAAAACAAGCTCGCAGCGATGGGCGCCTCTCCAGCCAGGCTCTGCAATCATTGCCGTTCTGATTTGCATTGGCACACAGAATCAGGTCCAATAATGAGGAATCAATCGAGTCTGATTTAAAAATTCTCCAATTCTAAAAAGTGGTGGAGGAGGAGCCAGAAGAAAAGAACGAATGACTGCCTAAGTATTTCCCCTGGAAACAATGCTCCATCAGTTCCTTTTCCCTTCACTAAAAGCCAGGAGTCTCCCTGCTATCAAACACCAAGAATCATGACCAAGGAATAAGTGTGCCCCATCAGCTAGACGGTCACACTCCTCAGAAATAGATCTTTCGAAGGCTTTGGGGGTTCTCCTTCTGTGACAGCTGATAAAGTCCAGGGAGGCAGAGCTGCCAAGAGACAGGTACAGCAAGAAAGTCATGAAGCAGAGCTGGCTTTATTTGGAAGTACTTTGCCAGGCTTCACACCAGCCTCGCTCGGCAGCAGTCTGCTCCTCAGTGGGAACGCGAAGGACTTTGAGAAAGTGCTCACTCGGAGACCCCGCTCGCCCCCATCTATAACACTGCCAGTTGCCAGCAGAGCCCTACAGGAGAGCAAGGCTCCGGATTTCATGTTTCCGTAAGGCTTGCCTATCAACCTCCTAACTCAGAAACACGGGGCTTAATGAGGAAATCTTTTCATCCTGACTTAAGGGAAGTAATCCTATTAAGAGTTGAGCATGCCTGGGAATTCACCTACTTCACTGTGGGTCTCAGAATCTGAGACTGGATGGGTCATGCACACAGGAAAGAGGGGCATCTGTGCAGAGTTGGTGCCCTGTCTGCGAGCGGTCCTGCAAAGGCGCATCTCCCAGTGTGTGAGATCAACAGGCAGGGGGCTGCAGAGTGCGCGACAACCTACCTGCCACTCTGGTCTGAGGTCCACGTAACTGATCGCCCCCGGGGATTGGTTCTGTACCGTATCCTTATGGCGTGAGGAAAGTCAGTAGCTGTCTGAGCCCCTCTCTTCCTGATCTGTAAGCTCCAAGTGTCAGTGTCAAACAGGAGTTCCCCACAGCCAGGAGCCTGGCTGCAGCAAGCAAAATAGTCTAACTGCTCCCTCCAACGATCTGCAGGCAGAGTCACAAGTTCATGTACAATCTGATTCCTGAGCTCAGAAACAACAGTGAGCTTGGAAGACCTTGTAAATTTTTCAATACCTGGCACAGCAGCAACATCTACCTCCTCAACCTTTAACACAGATAAATCACAGCAGTCCAACACGAGCACAAAATCCTCACTCCCATGATTCCCTGTGTCACAGCAGTACTTTGAGCTAGGAATCCCAGAAGCCTGTTCCCAGTTGTCATGGTTACCATCTTTACCAGAAGTATCTTTTTCACCTTTACCACAGATTACAAAATCACTGTATCCCGTTTTAGATGAGAAGGTCCTTGTACTTGTCCCAGGAACGTGGCAGGGTTCCGGCATTCTAACTGTGCGGGCTTCACTTGACTCTGATTGGCAGGTCTCCTCAGTGGAACTACTCCTTTTCCTGAATCTGTTTTCAGATTCAAAGAAAAGCACTATGGTGCCCTCCATGATCTGGCTTTCGAAATCCACATCTAAATCCAATGCATAGTGCTTCACAAGTATGTGGCTGGTGTTGGCCATGAGAGGAAGGTCATCTCGGGAAGGGTCCAGCTTTCTGTCCATGGTGGAGGCTGTGGACAGCTTTGTTAACCTCTCAGAAGGGGTCTCCTACTTGCCTTAATCATCCGGAATCATACACGACTGCACCACACAAAAAAACCTGATGTCACAAATTACGGTTCCACAACTTTCAGTCCCCTAGCAAAGAAGAAAAACATAATTAGACAAAATTCCAGGTGAGACCCTAAATGCTCCTGCGATCGCTGCTTCTGCAAGTTGATGACTTCCTTAAATGATCCCCCAATGTGGTGGCAGCTCATGGCTGGAAGGCAGACTAATCTTTGTGACTGACATCAAAGAAAGCTGCATTATAGGTTTCTAAAAGTATTTCAAAGACCAGTGGAATGAATAGGGCCTCCACAAAGCCAGCAGAACCTGTGCTCCTAACTAGAACAATCCTTGTTTTGGAAAAGAGCAATTGTTATGCAAAAACGGAACTGAGCATCACTGTGCATCTTATCTTGTTTTAAAAGTTATTAAATGTATCATTTCTAATTTTGTCAAAAGATAAGTAATTGTTTCTCTACTGTGATTCTAAGTAACAAATGTGAACGAAGGCTAAATGGCCTCATACAGTTTTATTCTTTGAGAGCAATAATTTAATACATACAATGTAACTCCAGGGATTAATGTACTTTTCACATTAGGACGGCTCTCGTATCAGCACTTCCAGTAAATTACAGGAAAATGAGCCAATTTACTAGGAGTGCATTCCAAGTATTCCTTTGAGATTGTTCATGGAGATTTTTCAAATTTATAGTTAAATACTCAAGGTATATCATTACATCTTAATAGCTGAAAACCCAGTAACAGTCTGGATAATAGCCTTCTTGTGGCAAACAAAAAGGTCTTCTCATTTGAAAAAAAGGTATGCAAATACCTATAAAAAAGGAAGGAGAGAAATTAAAATGTAGAAACAGATGTGGTAATAAAATGCCCAAGTTCTTCATAAAAGTTCTGAATCAAAATGTAGTCTTATTTTATAATAACAATCCAGCTAAAAAAAAATTATTTGAAATTATTTCAGTTCCTGTTGTGTACCTAATTTCTTTCAGCATATGCTATTATTTTTATTATTATTATTATTATTTTTACCAAAAATGAAAAATAAAAGCTTGGGCTGAGGAGACATACTTAAAACAGTTTTGAATTTTAAATATCAGGAGGTATTCTTCTGTCAACTACAAAAATTACTTGACTTTTCAAGCAAAGTTGAGCCCTCCCTGTTTATTCTGCTTAACTAACTCCTCCTCGCTTCCCTTCTGACTGCCTGCATGTCTACTAGACTCTTATTTCCTTTCCCCCTAGAATCTCATTCCAGCAATCAACTCCACTGAATTTTCATTTTCTACCTCTCCAGAGGCTATTCCCTCATCAAAAATCTCACCTGGCCTAAACAAATGTGGCTTCCTGCGCCTATACAATCTGCTTTTGCGATGTTTTCCCGGTCGTGGTGACCACACTCCCTTTGCTTCCTTGTCCTCTAGCCAAGGGCCTGTTCAACACTTTGCACCTGAAGATGACGTGACCCCACACCTTTGCAGACAAGCAATGTGCCACACCTGGAGTGCTCCCACCTCCCACCTCCACCGGCCAAAGTCTTGTCTCTCCACACCCAGTTCAAGTGCAATCCTCTCCCCAAATCCTCCCCTGTTCCCTGCTCCCTACTCTCCCTCCCTCCTCCAAGCTGTACGTGGTAATGCACGAGGTATGATCTAAAAATACAGTCAATGTTTAAATAAAAAAAATTATTACAGTAAAAGACACATTGCCATTAATCCCCCTTAAAATACTCCCCCTCGCTTTGAACACACTTATCCCATCGTTCTTGCCACTTTCTGAAGCAGTTCTGGAAGTCCTTTTTCCTGAGTGTCTTTAGTTGTGCTGTCGTGGCTGCTTCATAGCCCATCAATTCAAAAAGTTTTCCTTTCATGGTCATTTTGACTTTGGGGAAGAGCCAGAAGTCGCAGGGTGTCAGATCCAGTGAATAAGGTGGATTAGGACACACCGTAATGTTGCTATTTGACAGAAATTGCCGTATCAGAAGCGATGTGTGACACAGAGCTTTGTCATAATAGAGGATAAAGTAAAGAGGACTTCCAGAATTGCTTCAGAAAGTGGCAAGAACGATGGGATAAGTGTGTTCAAAGCAAGGGGGAGTATTTTGAAGGGGACTAATGGCAATGTGTCTTTTACTGTAATAATTTTTTTAATTTAAACATTACTGTAGTTTTTGATCACATCTCGTACACTTTGACTTTTAGGACTAATAGGACTTGAGAGAAGTCAGAGACGTAAAGAACAGTTTGACATTACTTTATGGAAAAGTTGGTACTCTGTCTGGTCCGAGAATAGTCTGTGGGCAAAGGAAATAAGCCACGTATTTTCTTTTCTGTATGATAGTGACTGAACTTGTCATGTAAAGAATACCAAACTTAAATAAAGCCCATGCGCTGTATGTATGTAATGAAAAACAACGCACATTAAAAATTCATCCTGCTGGTGTTTGGGGCTGCTACCATGTAGTATTTTGTTGACTGGGCTCTTTAAAAAAAAATTGTTTAATAATAATAATAATAAAAGGCCTAAATACACACACACACACACACACACGCGCGCGCGTGCGTGCGTGAGGAAAATCTGAATCAACTGAGATGAGGGTTAACGTAGTGGCTGTCTAAACTATCATATTCGAAGAAGTATAGTTTAGCATTTGTAACAGTATTGATATAACCATTCATTGTCCAACCCTAATAGACTCCTTCATTTACTTGTGAAAATTAATATAACTTAAGAATAAAATATATCTTAATAGAGCAGTTTTCACCACTCTGTGGCAGAGAACAAGACTGCCTTAGAGCTCTACCCATCCAAGCCTGTTAATGTCACCTTGTTTGTCATGCTAACAGGCATTCCTTTGGTTCTCTTCAGTGGATTCTTGAATACACTCCCCATAGATGCAATTCTAAATCTGTTCTCCTTTTAATTTTCCAATTCCATAACTGCTGAACTATTCTCAGCTAATTATTTGGCCTCCTGCTTTCCTGAGATGATTTTGAATCTCTGAAGTGCCATGATTCCTCAAGGATCTCTAGTTCTTCAGAACTATTGCTTTCTCCTGACTCAGAGGAAACAATATCCCTTCTCACCAAAGCTAGTTCCCTTCCCCTTGAATCGCAGGTTCTGGGGTCTGAGAGGGCCAAATAAACAGCACTCTTCTTGCCCATCTAAATTGTAAACATACTGAGAAATAAGATGAGGATATGGCAGAGGGAGACCAAAATGTCACACTACTGATGAAGGCTAAACTGGAGAATCTGGTTTAGCATGGGAGCCAAAATTACCTGGAAACCGAATCCCCAAATTCAACAGATTTACCATAATGTCCCAGGCAATGCTGGCTCATCTCAAAGCTCCCAGAAGAGAAGGTGCCCTCCTCAGAAAAGACTTAAGGCCTGGAGAAGCCAGAAGAGCAGCTCTCTGTGGTCGGGAATGCTGCCCAAAAGCAACAGGGAGGAGTGGAGCTGAGCTGAGCTGAGCACAGCATGCCCAGTTTATTCTTCCCAAGTTTATCAGAATAAATAAAAGTGACCAGATGTTAGACTAATTAAGAATTAAACAAGAAAGGAAACATTAAAAAGGAGAAAGAAGTCTTACCCCAACCCCATGCCCTCCCACTAATTTGTGTCCCACTAATCTTGTTTCATTTGACATTTTTCTCTAGCCAACATTTTGTCCCTTTCCATGTCTCCATCCTATTCCCAGTGTTTCAATCCCCCCAGGGCTGCCATCTTTAAAAACAAACATCCTATATACCTTATACTAATACAATGTTATATGTCAATTATATCTCAATAAAACTGGAAAAAATAAAAACAAGCAAAAATCGTATTTGGCCCTGCTGCCCATTTTAACTAGTCTTTATTTCACTGAACTTTGGAGCTGAAAAACTCCTTAGAGCTCCCTTAGTCCAACTCTCAGTTTTACAAATGAAGACAATGAGGCCCAGAGAGGCCAAGTTTGCCCAAGGTCACCCATTTCTGATGTTTTTCCTTGGAATTCTCATCTTCCAGCTCTCATAGCTATTTCCTTCACATTGTCCAAGTCATAAACCAAACATTACCTTTTAAGACTCTTCCATAGCCCCATTCTACCGCTTTTTAAAATCTTTTTTAAGCTGTGTGAACTAGAATCAATTCATGTTATAATGGCTTTGAGGACAAAAGGAGAATTTTTAGGCCAGGCCCAGAAGAGTGAGAAGGTCACCATCGCCTGTGCACACTTTTCACCTAAGCTCCGTATAATGTGTACATCTATGACAGCCTGTTGCCTCTTACACCTACTTCGTGCTTGCCCTGGATCCATGGATGACCTAAATCTCCCCTTGCTGAGAGTCCCTGACTCTCACTGACATCAGTCAGGGTCACAGTCCCAGGTTTAGGGAAGAACGGAACTGCGTTTGCAAACACGGGTATGTGGCCACCTTGAAAAGCCTCTCTCAGCAAATAGTAACCATATTTCTAAGCAATCCATTGACTTCAGCACTTTTTACTATTATTGTGCTCCAATTTAAAATGCCAACCCATCTCACTAAAGTATTTTTCCGTTCTCTGTCATAAGCCCTAACATAAAATTCCCCTCTTTATCAAACCCAATGGTTAGTTTCCAGTGGCTAACCACTGCCGCCTCTAAAATGTGGTGTGTATTTTAAATGCTTAAATGATTGTCTCAGCAACACCATTAAAGGCTTCAAAAGGTTTACTATTTTTGTTAAGAAAGGGGGAGGAGTGGGTAAGAAAAGGATCAAATACTAAACAGAGCTATGACACAACTAAAAAAACTGCCCGGCCACTTTCAATCACCCCAACAGAAATGCACACATTCACAAATGTGTGAACAGTGTCTGCAGCGCCATTCTGGATCTCTCTGAAGCAAATCATTCTCCTTTTCAGCTCCAAAGCGGTATCTCACTGTCAGGGTCTTTACCTTATCCTCCTCGCTTTACAGTTACCTCCAGCTTCCACTAGTCTATAAACAACTGGGGACTCCTGATTCACCTTTGTGTTCACAATCCCGTTAAGTAGATTGTGTAGTAAGTTCTCAATAAATGTCTGTGGAATTGACATCTGAGGGCATTTGTTATTTCAATCAAGTACTTTACACAATAGAGATTCCAGCTTGCCTAGGTTCCAGTATAAAGTTATTACTTAACAAATATCTTCTTCCAGACAGCTCTCATTTTATCTTCTCGGGATATACCTGTACTTCTTTAAGCCACACCTCGTTTCTTGAAGCAACTCAGGAGAAAAGGGAAATGTCTACATATACGCTTACTGTGTAGTACTGAGCTCACTGTGAGGCATCACAAAATAGTTCTCCAGATTCCTTGTTCAGAGGAAGACAGCTTTCTACTCTTCCAAGACTGTTCATTTGTTAGGATACAGCGATTGCTCTTAATGACAGCCAGTTTACTGCTGGAGTTTCCTGTTTCTGGGCACAGTTCCTCAGACACTCAAATGCATACAATCATAGGAACATTGCTTATTGCTGTGAAATTCGAGAAAGTAATTTTGGAATGAGAAGGAATCTTAGAAATGCAAATGTATTATTTTGTGTTTAGAAATGTCACACTGACATATTATTCTGTAACATTTCTTTCACTCAGTGGTTTTTGAAATACAGCCATGTAGATGCATATAGATCTAGCTGTTCCTTTTAACTGTCACTCAGTATCCTTATGTGAATATCTGACAATTTATCTATATATTTCCCTGTATACATAACATGCCGTTGAGAAGGCTCTGACCCCTGGTGCCCCCAGGAATGAGCCGTCCACAATGTCCCGTCGTCAACAGGAACGCTCAGCTCCTGTAGACTCAGGCCTATGGCTTCTTTTATGGAATCAATTAATCTCATATTTGTTTGGTCTTCCCCTTTTCCTGCTGGCGTCTATTTTTCCCAGCATTACTGTCTTCTCCAAAGAATGGTATCTTCTCATGATGTGCCTGAGAAGAATAACTTCAGTTTTGTCATTTTCGCCTCCGGCGATGTTTGAGGCTTAATTTGTTCTGGAATTGTCTTTTGGGCATGCCAGGGCTCTCCTCCAACACCCTATTTCAAATGAACCAATTTTTTTCCTATCAGCCTTCTTCACTGTCCAGTTTTCCCATCCATACAGAGTACAAGGGTGTAGATGATCTTAGCCTTGGTCACTAATGACACATCTTTGCTCTTGGTGATCTTTCCTAATTCTTCCATTGCTGCCCTTCCATTTAGCCTTCTTTGGATTGCTTGGCTGCAGTCTGCATTTGAATTGATCACTGAACCAAGGTAAGCAAAATCTTTAACAATTTTCCTACTGATAGATATTTAAGTTCTTTTCAAATTTTCATTATTACAAACCATGCTGAAATGAACATCCTTGTACATGCCTCCTGGTACACATATACATGTGCCTTCTGGGTAAAACATCCAGAAATTTGATTTTGCCTAATATGAATATTTTCTTGATTTGTTTTTTCTTGATTTGTTTCTTTTTCTTGATTTGTTTTTTTCCTGATATATCTTTCCTATCCCTTTGGTTTTCTTTTTAACTGCTCTGGGTTGTTTTGCCTTGAGTGTCTTTTTTAAGCAACATTTGGCTGCATTTTAAAATAAAATTATCATTTTTAATAACTGAAATTAATATACTTACATGTATCATGATTACTGTTGTAACAGCACTGATCTCAGCCTACTTATTTTGTGTTTTTTATCTACTATGATTTTCTTTGTTACTTAGCTTTGACTTTTCTGTTTTTGGTTACATTTTTTTAATTTTCTTTTTTTCCACTCTGTTGTTTCACAAGTGATCCAGTCTGTTCTTTAACATGTCTATTTAAAGTCAATCTCTAGGAGCCTCTGAGTAACACAACAGGAAGACCCCAGACAGTGATATCTTCAGTGTTCCTCTTCCCCACTCTATACCAGCTTGCACATTATTGTTGCTAATATCTTATTAGTATCACATTGTTTTTAACAACCCTCATCCAATTTCAAAAAAAAAAAAGTCAATACTTTATTTACCAGCTTCCTTACTCACAACTGATTGATACATTCCACACCTCCCCTCAGGGTCCAATTTTGTTCCAGTTACTATTGCTACATGACAAATTAACCCAAAACATTGTGGCTTCGAACAACAATCATTTTATTATGTTCTGTGGGTCAGGAACTTGGATAACACTTAGCTGGGCCATTTTTCTGCATCTTACGAATTTGACCATGGCACTCAGTGGTAATCAGCTGGAGACTGGACTTGTCTGATGACCAGAATGGCTACACGAAGCTTCTTCAGCATGGCGGTCTCAGAATAGCTGAGCCTCTTATATGGCAGCTGGCAGCTACCAAAGCAAGTGTCCCAAAGAACCAGTTGCAAGCTGGGTGATCTTTTCTGATTTAGGTTTAAAAGTCAATGTAGTATCATTTTCACCATATTCTATTGGTTTCAAAAGAGAGTTACGGCCACTCCAAATGCAAGGAGAGGGAATTCAACTCCTTTTCTTGATGAGAAGGAGCTAGGTCACATTGGAGAAGAGCATGAGATATAGTAGATACTATTATGGCCATTTTTGGAAAATACAATCTGCCACAATTTCCTTTTTACTGAAGTATGTCTTTAGTAATTCTTTCAGGAGGATTCTGTGAGTAGTGAACTCTTTTAATACTTGTATGTTTGACAATGTCTTTATTATATCCTCACTAGTGAATGATCACTTAACTAAGTGTAGACTTATAGCCTGACAGTTATTTTTACTTAGCACTTTGAATATATTACTCTACCATATTCTGACACCTCTTTTTGATGATAAGAAGTTGGCTATTAATCTGAATTTCTTGGTATGTACCTGTTTTTTCGCTCTAATAGTTTTTATATTTTTTCATTATCTTTGATGTTCTACAGTTTCACTCAATGTCTAAATGTGGATTTACTTTTATTTGAGGTAAATAAAATTTACTATTTTATTTCAGTCTGAGGAGTCAGGAATTTTTTTTACATGTATAGCCCTGAATAAAAAACGAATTTTATTACCTCTATTGGGACAGTATAATGGAATTTTCTTTCACCATTTAATGTAGGGATCACCCCCTCATAGCTTCTGGTTTGATGCATTTAACTCAGTTTCAGTTTTCTACATGTACTAGGTCCATGGCTGGGTACCCCTTCCTCGGAAGAGATCAGGGCCCCATCCCATACGCCCCAGCTATTAAGGCCTATACCTATTCCTCTGTGAGAACCTCTCAGGTTAGGCTGTAGTTCATCATACTGACTTGACTTTCCTTCTCCATTTTGCTCAATTAGGGTAACTCTTTCTTGGTTTTGAATTTCCATGTATATATAAGTGTGTGTGTGTATTTGTTGTTATAATGTTATATTTTATCTAGCATTTCTAAATACTTGAAATGGGAAAGGGGATTTCCTTAAAACTCAACCATACCGTGTTTCCCCGAAAATAATACCGGGTCTTATATTAATTTTTGCTCCAAAGGACGTATTAGGGCTTATGTTCAGAGGATGTCATCCTGAAAAATCATGCTAGGGCTTCTTTTCCGGTGAGGTCTTATTTTCGGGGAAACACAGTATTGACCAGAAGCCCATGGACTCCACTATACCCTTTAAATGGTCCATACCCACAATTCCTTTGGCCCAACAAGTTTTCATGGAGGATATGCTTAATTGTGTAATAATTATATATCCCCTTGTACCATCACAGAAACCTAGAGAGATGATTAAAGATTTAAAGGATAAGAATATGTGCCAAGAAAGAAACCAAGATGTACAGAAAGTTGAATTATATTATTCATTCATTCAATGAATATGTGGACACCTTTTCTACCCTCTATTAACTCTCTCCCTCTTCCTACCACATACTCATGGAAAACTTTCTGACCTCACTGATTAAGTCAAATTCCCCTATTATTAGATCTCATAGCACTGTGTACTTCTTCATAGCACAAGACAGTTTTAGTTTTACACTTGTTTGTTTATGCCATCCTTCCCCTTAAATGGAGGAGAGTACCACTTCTGGTAATCATGTAAAAGCTTATGCAAGACCAACCCTCCCACTGATAGAACTTATAAACTCTAGACAACAACAAAAAATCTGAAGCCACAAGAGAGTGAGCAAAAGCTGGCAGAAACCGTATGGAGCTGACACTTGGGAGAAGGGAATGGCAGTGAATTTCCTGTTTTATAATTTTTCATCTGAAGGTAGGCCCTAGTTGGTGCTACGCCAAGCAGCTATAATTCAGACAAAAACCTGCAGTTTTACTGGCTGAAGGAAAAGAAAACAGAGTTCAGGATTGACTCAGTACCTGGAAAGAAAAGAAGGAAAACTTCAGAAAAGACAAGAGCCCCATACTCTGCATATAAACTGCCCAATTCTCTAACTGACCCTGAACCATTCAGGTACAGGACAGACCAAACAGTCCATTCATGGCTAAATGAACTGAACTAAAGCAGATTTATGCTGCTGCTCACTGCAGGGAAGGCGAAATTGGGAGTTTGAGCTCAGCCAAGATCACCAATACAAAACATTGCTTCAGAGGAACATAAGGAATCCAGAGTTTCTATAAAGTATCAATCACAATGTCCAAGATAAAGTCCAAAATTATTAGACATTAAAGAAAACAAAAAAATGACCCATACTCAAAGAAAAAGTGATCGGTGGAAACTGACTTCAGTGGACCCAAATATTAGAATTAGCAGACAAGGACTATAAAGCAGCTGTAGTAATATAGTTAAGGGCACAAATGCTATCACATAATTTAACTGAAAAGAAAACTCAGCAGAGAAATAGAAATTACTATTAAAAAACAAAAAGGAAATTCTAGAACTGAAGAATACTGTACCTTAAAATAAAAATTAACTGAATGGGGTTCAATAGCAGATTAGAGATTATAAAAGAAAAAGTGAACTTGAAAATATTTTGAGAAAAATGTTGAAAAGAATGAACAGAGTCAGGTACTTTGGGGACAAAATAAAAACATTTAACATATCTAATTGAAGGCCAAGAAGGACAGGTGAAAAAGAATGCCATGAAAAAAAAATACTTTAAAAAGTAATGGACAGTGAGAACAACCAGCACTCAAACTGTGGTGCCTACATACCATTATCCAGTACAAAGAACCTGGTCTCTTTGGAGAAAGGGCAGATTCCAGGCCTGGGGCAGGGAAAATACAAGATGAGCCAGGAGCATCAGATAGATCCCAAAGTAAGAAAGTTAAAAAAAATAAAGTTACAAAGAGCAGGGCCTCTCAAAAGGACACAGAAACCAACCTAAAAGAGCTTCCAATGACCAAAGCTGGAAAAATCTAAGTAAGAAAATAAATAATGGTAGTAATGGATTAGACCCCAAACAACGAAATAAATATCTATGACTCTATTCTGATATAAATAAATGATTGAATAAATAAACTCTTTCTTACAGGAGAATTCCAAATAATATACCGTGTTTTCCCGAAAATAAGACCAGCTCTTATATTAAGTTTTACTCCAAAAGACGCTTTAGGGCTTTTATGTTCAGGGGATGTCATCCTGCAAACACCATACTAGGGCTTATTTTCCGGTTAGGTCTTATTTTCAGAGAAACATGGTAGTTACTACCTCTTCTAAGAGGCAGAGCTAACTTTCGCTCCCCTTGAGTATGAGCTGTATTTAGTGCCTTGCTTCCAAAGACTAGAGAATGAAAAAGGAAAAGTATTAAGTTTACAGTAGTGAAACCTGGCAGACACAAACTTAACCACATTTTAAGGTAAATATCACCAGCAGTAAATCATACTGACATCATTATTCCCTGATATGACTATGAGAAGGGCACCTTACCTCTACAGTAGTCTTCACAAAATCCATAACCTCAGTCTAAGCATGAGAAAACATGAGAAAAACCCACACTGAGGAGTGTTCTAAAAATTACCTGACCAATACTTTTCAAAAGTGTCAAGACCATGGAAAGCAAGTGAATTCTGAAAAACTGTTACAGATTGGAGGAGACTCAGGGGTTATGAGGATAAAATGTAAAGTGGTATCCTAGATTGGATCCTAAAATAGAAAAAAATGAAACAAAACAAAACAATGTTAATGGACAATCTATAGTTAATGGTACTGTACCAACGTTACTTTTATCATTTAATAAATATACCATGATTATATATGTAAGATGTTAACATTAGAGGAATCTAGGTGCTGAGGATGTGGGAATTCTATACTATCTTTGCAACTTTTTTGTTAAATCTAAAAGTATTTCAAAGAAACCATTTATTTTTAAAATAGTTAAAAATTTTCCAAATTTGGTGAGAAACATAAATATAAATATTCAAGAATCTGAACAAACCCAAGCAGGATACCACATCTACGAACATAATCAAACTGCTGAAAAACCAAAATAAAAGAAAAAATCTTGAAAGCAGCCAGAACAAAATGACAGTACACACAGGGTGACAATGACACAAATGACAGTTGGCTTCCTCTCAGAATGACACTTGACTAGTCATCAGAAATAACAGAGGCCCAGAAAACAGTGGAATGATATGTTTTAAGTCCTGAACGAATTAGAGGAGCGCATTTGCCTCAAATATATTAATCCTAAAATCTTATTTTATTGTTAGGAAGTTCTTATTTTTATACTTAGCAAAATGGCAGCCCATTTCTGGTTAAATTATTCAAAATTCTGAATAAATAGAGGCTGAGCTAATTTCTACTTTATTCAAAATTGGTTTTTCCTCTTACTTATTTATTCATCTGTTTCTTTTTTTCTATTTCAAAACAAATACACCCTAAAAGATTAACCCTCCTTCCAAAGTATCTAGCTGTTTCCTCCTTCAGTGGATATTCTCATGAATACTGAACAAACATGCATAGCATGGAAGTTGTTTTCTAGTCAAAGGTTTGGGCAGCTATTTAACTGCCCGGTCCCTCAGAAGTTTTCTTTCAGCTCTTCATATTCGTGTCTCCCCAATTTGATAGAAATCGTTCACTGGTGCCCTTCAACAGTTAATAAAACTTTCAGAATTTAAGTCATTTTTAAACAGCAAAAATCAGCCAATCAAAAGATCACCATGATCTGTGGTACAATTTTAATCTTTGAGTTTAGATATGCCAATATACCTTCAATCATTTCATTTAGTTTCTAGCATTTTAACTTGAAGCCTTTCCCCTTTCTTCATGCCTTCTTATTTTTCTTTTACTTCAAGTAAAAATACAGTGTTAAAACAACATTAAGTTATATTTTTAAGTGAACAAGTACCAGGATATTTAGAGTTTAAAACCCCTCTGGAACTATAACTCTAACACCCCCCCACCCCATATAAACATATGCTACAATAGGGTCTTTCATTGCAAAACTCATACCCGCAAGGCAATGTCATTTATCACTGAGTAAATAATACAAGATAACATAATGAAAAGGGGATTTTGCTTTATTCCCTTAACTATAAATAAAAATATGTAGCACTTTGCAGGATTACCACATGTGGTATGATATTAACTTAAATACCAATCTTTAAGCCAAATTGTAAATAAGATAAACTGTGCTCTCTGGTCTCAAGTTTTAAATAGTCTCTCTTTTCTTTAAATTTACTGCTTTCGTGAAGCATATATGAGTGACTGCATATAATTTGTGATCATGTAATGAAAGACCCAATTGTGATATGTATATGCAAAAAAAAAAAAAAAAAAACCCACTGGAGTTCATGTTGCTGTGGGGATTATAAAAAGTGCCTGTGATGAAGATCAATGCAGTGAAGCCAAGTCACAATCAGAGTCAAAGACCTTTTCCCGGATAAAGAAAGCAAATCACTGTCAGCTGTGCCTTGATTTATACATCAGACCCAGTCAAGGAGGGGGTGGAGGGAGAGGTCTGAATGTGAACACTGAAAACAAAAACTGATTTTACTCACATCAGTGTCACAGTCATCCACTGAACTAGGCTTCCACATGATGAGATAGGATGGAATCAGCTTCCCTGATGGCGCTCACGTTTACTCTGGCTATCTGCTTCCGGATCACATCTTAGCATCCAGATGCCACTCCTCTCTGGTGCCTACTGTGTTTATGCTCCCATTATCAGCAGGCATTGGATTGCAAAGATCAGACTGGGAGTGATTTCACTCTATTTTCAAAGAGAAAAGAATTTATCCCTTTGATTGCTACTTGCTTGCTCCAGTTTTCTAGAGTGCCACTTCCACTAAATTACAGCAGAGTGATCAGAAAAGGGTTCCTGGGGGAACACATCACAGTTATGGAGAAAATATTTCAGTTTTCTGCTCCTTTTTCAAGAAGTCATACCGTGCAGGCTGACCAGTGAAACACAGGAAAGGTTATTTCCCTGCTGAGCTGCAACATCTGATTCCTCAGGAGATATGTCTTAATAAACACTGATTTGTTTCCTGAAACTATCAACAATTAGATTTCATATGAAACATCTAAATCTTAAAACTAGAAAATAACCTTTCTGTATCAAAACTCTTAAAGATACGTTGTCAAAGGAACACAATCAAGAACTAATCAATCACACACAGCCCGTTGTAGGTAGACCTCTCCTACCAGATGTGATTGCCCTCATGTAATCCCTTTACCCCTCCTCGTAGCCTTTGCCAACTTGCTTAAGGCACAAGGCTTTCATATACCCACTGCTCTCCGTTATCCAAGGGTTAATAACTTGATTTGTCAGTTTAAAAAGAAAAGTGGATGATGTCATCAAAATGGCGGCGTGAGGTGAGCCTCTGTAAAGCTCCCCTGGAATTTACAACTAATCGAACAACAATAACTCCACAAAGGACTCCCTGCACAGAAGACAGGCAAGACGAACAGGCCCACTACTGAATTCACCTAAAGGTGGGAGAATAGCACGAGGGGGGGGGGAGGGAGAAGTGCAGACACGGAGCCTCATGGGCGCAAGACCCACAACTAGCTCAGTGCTCAGAGCTTGCTGCATCCCAGAACTACTGCGGCTGTGGGACAGGAAAGAACACGGAATGCTAGGGCTCCGTTTATGGCCCACAGGGCTGAGGGGACAGCATATAACAAGGCTAAACCCAACGCTCATGGCAGACACCTCGGAGAAAAGACTGAGGGAAGAAGGCTGAAAATGGTGGTTTAAGCCCTCACTGCCAAGCAGAGAACAGAAGTCTTACGCACTTAGACTAGCCGCCCCCTCCCAACCCTCCCAGAGCTCGCCCCGCCCCCACCTGCCCAGTGCTAGAAGCGGAACAGTACCAGTGTCAGATCAAAAAAACAAAATATTTGCTGTTCTGAGAATTGTGGACAGCAGACACAGGTTCGCAGCCCAACTAGTTCCGGCAAAGGGTAAGGAGCTGTGGAAGCAGGACCAGCTTTGGTGGTGGTCGCCACCATTGCTCTGGACCCCTCTCACAACTAACCTCGCCCCTGTCCCCACCTATCTGGGCAGATGCCTGCAGGAGTAAAAGAACTGCTGAAACATACGGGCTCTAAATCTGCTGCAGGAAGAGCTTTGGAACTTCAAAAGCTCTCCGCATACCCACACGGACAGTGCGCCCTGTAACCCAAGTGACCTATTAATAGAGGAGAAGCACGTCTCCCAGGGAATCCCCCCATTGTGTGAGAAGCTGGAATAGTGTAGAGAAAACATAGCACTAACGTGTGAGAGATAGAAAAAGGCTAAAGTCGGAGAGAAAATAAAACATTCTACAAACAAGTATTGGAAAACAAAAGAAAGACCTCTGCCTATCAACCTGTTGCAGAAGCCACTCCTGTGGATATCTAGGAAGAGAAATAATAAATCAGTAATTGCCATGAATAACGAAGGCAACAAGAGAGCTCAGAAAGAAAGTGAAAAGTCTCCAGAAAAGGAACTTAAAGATATGAAAACATGTGACTGAAATGACAGAGAATTCAAGATTGCAGTTCTGAAAAAACTCAATGAGATGCAAGAAAACACAGAAAGGCAGTTTAATGAACTCAGAAATACAATAAAGAACAACATGAGCATTTTACGAAACATTGAAATTTTTAAACAGAACCAAACAGAAATCCTGGAGTTAAAAAATCAATAAAAGAAATTAAGAATGAAATAGCCAGCTTAAGCAATAGAGTTGACCAGATGGAGGAAAGAATCACTGACATCGAAGATGGATACCTGGAAATTACACGGATGGAAGAAGAGACTTGAGACAAAAGAAATGAAAGAACTCTACAAGAACTTTCTGACTTTATCAGAAAGAGCAATATAAGAATAATGGGCATACCAGAAGGAGAAGAAAGAGAGAAGGGAACAGAGAATATATTCAAACAAATCGTCGATGAGAACTTCCCAAACTTGTGGACAGAACTGGATCCTTGAATCCAAGAAGCAAAAAGAACACCTAATTACCTCAATCCCAACAGGCCTTCTCCAAGGCACACTGTATTGAAGCTCTCTAAAAACAACGACAAAAAAAGAATCCTCACGGCAGCCAGGGAAAAGATGACAGTAACCTACAAAGGAAAGCCCATTAGATTATCATCAGATTTTTCAGCAGAAACTCTACAAGCCAGGACGAAGTGGAACCAAATATTCAAACAATTGAAAGAGAAATTATGAGCCAAGAATAATATATCCAGCAAAGATATCTTTTAGATATGAAGGAGGAATAAAGACCTTTCCAGACATACAGAAGCTGAGGGAATTTTCTAATACACGACTGGCACAACAAGAAATACCAAAGGAGGCTATTCAACCACCATCAACAGGGACAATTTGTGGCAACCAAAACATAAAAAGGGGAGAGTAACGGCCTGAACTGGAATATGGGAATGGAGAAAGTACGTATGCTGAAGAAAATGGAATACTCTAAATACCAAACTTTCGTTTACATAAACTTAAGGGTAACCACTCAAAAAAGAAATCCAGAACTGAAATAAATACTGCAATAAAAGAAGAAACAGAGGGAAACATCACAGAATACCACCACACAGAAATAATAGACATAACAAAGAGACAAAGAAACAATGGACACACAGCCTTACCAGAAAACCAAAGCTAGAAAGACAGGAAATCCTCACATATCAATAATCACCATAAATGTAAATGGACTGAACTCACCAATAAAGAGACACAGAGTAGCAGATTGGATCATAAAACTGAACCCAATCATATGCTGTCTCCAAGAGACACATCTCAGCTACAAGGACAAGCATAGACTGAAAGTGAAAGGCTGGAAATTGACACTCCAAGCAAATGGTATCCAGAGAAAATCAGGTGTATCCAAACTGATATCAGATGAAACAGACTTCAGGGTGAAAAAGGTAACAAGAGACAAAGATGGTCATTTCATAATGGTAAAGGGGACTATACAACAAGAAGATATAACAGTCATCAGTATTTATGCCCCCATTCAGGGAGCACTGAAATATACCAAGCAACTACTAACAGAACTAAAGGGAGAGATTGACCAAAACACAATTATACTAGGGGACTTAAATACATCATTGACAGCTATGGATACATCATCCAAACAAAATAAATAACAAAATAGCAGCCCTAAATGACACCTTAGATGAAATGGACATAATTGACATATATAGAGCACTTCATCCTAAAACATCAGACTATACATTTTTTTGTCGTGTACCTGGAACACTCTCAAGGATAGACCACATATTGGGACATAAAATCAGCCTCAGCAAATTTAAGAAGATTGAAATCATACCAAGCGTATTCTCTGATCACAAGGCTTTCAAATTGAATATCAACTGCAAAAAGAAAGCAGGAAAAAACACAAATACATGGAGATTAAACAACATACTTTTAAAGAACGACTGGGTCAAAGAAGAAATTAGAGGAGAGATCAAAGATACATAGAAACAAATGACAATGAAAATACATCCTACCAAAATTTTTGGGATGCAGTGAAAGCAGTTTTAAGAGGGAAATTTATATCATTACACGCCTATCTCAAGAAAAAAGAAAAATCCCAAATAAATAACCTCATGTTACACCTTAAAGAACAAGGAAAAGAAGAACAAATGAAACCCAAGGTCAGCAGAAGAAAGGAGATAACAAAAATCAGAGCAGAACTAAATGAAATAGAGAACAAAAAGACAACAGAAAAAAATTAATGTGACAAAGAGCTGGTTCTTTGAAAAGATTAACAAAATTGACAAACCCTTGGCTAGACTCACTAAGATAAAAAGAGAGAAGACACTAATTAACAAAATCAGAAATGAAAAAGGGGAAGTTATCACCAACACCACAGAAATACAAAGGATCATCCAAGAATACTATGAAGGACTATACGCCACCAAATTCAATAACCTAAAAGAAATGGACAAGTCCTTAGAAACATATAGCCTTCCAAGAGTGAAATATGAAGAATTGCAAAATCTAAACAGACCAATCACCAGTAACGAAATTGAATCAGTCATCCGAAACCTTCCCAAAAGAAAAGTCCTGGACTAGATGGCTTCACTAGTGAATTCTACCAAACCTTCAAAGAAGATCTAATACCAATCCTGCTCAAACTCTTCCAAAAAAATTGAAGAAGAGATAGTACTCCCTAACTCATTTTATGAGGCCAACATTACCCTGATACCAAAACCTGGTAAGCACAACGCAATAAAAGAAAACTACAGACTAATATCTGTGATAAATACAGATGCAAAAATCCTAAACAAAATTCTAGCAAATCGAATACAACAATGCATTGAAAAGATTATTCATCACGACCAAGTGGGGCTCATCTCAGGGGCACAAGGATGGTTCAACATTTGCAAATCCATCAATGTGATACATCACATAAACAAAATAAAGGACAAAAATCATGATTATATCAATTGATGCAGAAAAAGCATTTGACAAGATACAACATCCATTTATGATTAAAACACTTAATAAAATAGGTATAGAAAGAAAATACCTTAACATAATAAAATCCATATATGACAAGCCCTCAGCTAATCTCATAATTTATGGTGAAAATCTGAAGCCATTTGCTCTACGTTCAGGAACACAACAGGGCTGTCCCCTATCACCTCTGTTTTTCAACATAGTGTTGAAAGTCCTTGCCAGAGCAATCAGGCAAGAGAAAGATATAAAAGGTATCCAAATTGGTAATGAAAAAGTTAAATTATCACTCTTTGCAGATGATGCTATATATAGAAAACCCTAAAGACTCCACCAAAAAGCTATTAGAAACAATCAACGAATACAGTAAAGTTGCTGGCTACAAAATCAACGTACAAAAGTCCATTGCATTCCTATACACTAACAATGAAATCTCAGAAAAAGAAATACAAAAAACAATTCCTTTTGCAATTGCAGCAAAAGGAATAAAATACCTAGGAATAAACTTAACGAAGTATGTGAAGGACCTACATGCTGAATACTATAAGACATTTTTGAAAGAAATTGAAGAAGACACAAAGAAATGGAAAGACATTCTGTGCTCATGGATTGGAAGAATCAACATAGTTAAAATGGCCATATTACCCAAAGCAATATACAGATTTAATCCAATCCCCATCAACATCCCAATGGCATTTTTTAAAGAAACAGAACAAAAAATCATCAGCTTTGTTTAGAACCACAAAAGACCCGAAATAGCTAAAGCAATCTTAAGAAAAAAGAACAATACTGGAGGTATTGCACTGCCTGACTTTAGCCTGTACTACAGGGCTACAATAATCAAAACAGCATGGTCTTGGCAGAAAAACAGACACATAGACCAATGGAATAGAATTGAGAACCCAGAAATACAACCACATAAATATGGACAGATAATTTTTGACAAAGAAGCTAAAAACATACAGTGGACAAAAGACAGCCTCTTCAATAAATAGTGCTGGGAGAATTGGATAGCCACGTGCAAAAGAATGAAACTGGACTGCTATCTGTCACCATGTACCAAAATTAATTCAAAATGGATCAAAGACTTAAGCATAAGATCTGACAGAATAAACTGCATAGAAGAAAACATAGGTACTAAACTTATGGACTTTGGGTTCAAAGAGCATTTTATGAATTTGACTCCAAAGGCAATGGAAGTAAAAGCGAAAATAAACGAATGGGACTATATGAAACTGAAAAGCTTCTGCACAGCAAAAAAAAAACAAAAACAAAAAAAAAAAAACGTCAACAAAATAAAGAGGCAACCAACTGAATGGGAGAAGATTTTTGCAAACAGTGCCTCCAATAAGGGGCTAATATCCAAAATATACAAGGAACTCATGAAACTCAACAACAAAAAACAAACAACCCAATTGAAAAATAGGCAGACGACCTGAAGAGACATTTCTCCAAAGAGGACATACAAATGGCAAATAAACATATGAAAAAATGCTCAACATCACTAACCATCAGAGAAATGCAAATAAAAACCACTATGAGATATCACCTCTCCCCAGTCAGAATGGCTATCATCAACAAGACAAATAATAATAAGTGTTGGAGAGGCTGTGGAGAAAAAGGAACCCTCATACACTGTTGGTGGGAATGCAGACTGGTGCAGCCATTATGGAAGGCAGTGCGGAGGTTCCTCAAAAAATTATGAATAGAATTACCATATGACCCAGCAATCCCTCTCCTGGGTATCTACCAAAAAAATCTGAAAACATTTATACATAAAGACATGTGTGCTCCAATGTTCATTGCAGCTTTGTTTACGGTGGCCAAGACACGGAAACAACCAAAATGTCCTTCAATAGATGAATGGATAAAGAAGTTGTGGTATATATACACAATGCAATACTATTCGGCAGTAAGAAAAGATGATATAGGAACATTTGTGACAACATGGATGGATCTTGAGAGTATAATGCTAAGCGAAATAAGTCAGACAGAAAAAGCAGACAACCATATGATTTCAGTGATATGTGGTATATAAACCAAAAACAACAAAAGAACAAGACAAACAAATGAGAAACAAAAACTCATAGACACAGACAATAGTTTAGTGGTTACCAGAGGGTAAGGGGGTTGGGGGGGTGGTAGATGAGGGTAAGGGGGATCAAATATATGGTGATGGAAGGAGAACTGACTCTGGGTGGTGAACACACAATGGGATTTATAGATGATGTAATCACAGAATTGTACACCTGAAATCTATGTAATTTTACTAACAATTTTCACCCCAATAAATTTAAAAAAAAGAAAAGTGCATTTATGAAAAACTTAAAACTAGCAAAAAGCTGTAAAAACACATATGAGAAATAATCTACCTATTTAGAAGAAGCAATATTTGCTATTCATTGAGTACTTACTATGTCTCTGAAACTCCCTTAATCTCTTGCAATCTATCTTATTCTTCCTATTCCTTTTTACAAATGAGGAAATGATGCTCAGACAGGCTAAGTACCCAAGGTCACTCAGAGCTGAAGTCAAGCAGCTGGACTCCAGAGCGTTCTTAGCCTCTACACCCATGGCCTCTTTTGCATGACAATCCTACAGAGTAACCCACGACTGGGTACCTGGTGTCAATGTCTCTTGCAAAACCAAACAAGGCCCATCACAGACCACAGGAAAGGGTTCAAGACGGTGCAGAAGAACAATTGGGTCAGAGAAGAGAGGGGTGGACACAAACAACTGACACTGCATCTCTGCTCAGCTCTTTCCCCATTCTAATACTTAAAAGAAGACAGAGCTGAATGAAAAGGAGAAATTAGTAACGCACTATTCCGTTGGGTAGGAGTTTTGAGTCACATTTAAAATTTTACGATGTTCAGAGCACCTAAAACATGGTACTTGTATTCTTTTCATGCTTTTGATGAATGATTGTTTCTAAATAAAGAGGGTGCCAGAAAAATGTATACGCATGTTATAAAAGGGGAAAAAAACTATTAAAATTGTAATACAATGAATGGCGTTAGCATTCGATTACCGCCATCTTTTGAGCAAACATTTGAGCAAACATCATACTACACATTGCTACTATAATTCAACTTCAAAAATAATACATAGATACCATCTCTTAAAATGTGTACATTTTTTGGCACCCCTGGTGTATAGTATTACATGTAAATTTAATTAAATAATTTTATTTTAAGTCCATTTTGTACCATATTTTTATTCTTCATTTAACCATGATTAGGGATTAAGTAACTGCACTCCAGGACTTCCCCCATTATTTTGTTATTCAGTACTCAAATTTACTGAGTATTGACGAGTAAGAAGTTGAATTTCCAAGGTCGGACCCATGGTCACACTTTGGAGCCATTTCATCAGTGCTCTCACTAGGGCTTCTGAGACCCTGTCACTTAACTAGGTGCTCCATGCATCAGTGCTGGACCCCACTCATGCCCCACTTCACACTTCTCCATTTGAATCCACTGAGAAGTGCAAATTCCCATCCCTTCCCCCTCGTAACTTTCCTCAGTTTGCTACCACCAGCAGTTACCTGGGTTACCGCACCAATCCTCTTCAGTCAACCCCCACTCTTACCCCACGTTCACTCCCATGGCCTCTGTTCTCCACTCCTGGTCGTGGGACACTGTCATCTCCTCCTCCCTTCCCACGTCTGCTTTCCCACCTCTCAGCTAATAGGTGCCTTTAAAGTCGCTCAGGCTTTCCTATTGGAACACAGCTACACACATGCACACACATGCACACACGGATACACATGCACACACACACAGAAACATACACACAGAGATACACACACATACAGACGCATACACACAAATACACACCCACACCCACACACACACACACACACACACACAACATGTGCTTTCCCTTGTGTGGTCCAATAGCTACCATTCTAGCATTTGCCTTTATTTTGCTATCAAATTTTTCCAACTGATTGCATATTTCTTATCACTGTTGAAATCTGGTATCTGACCACAGCACTTTGCTCCACTTTACTTTTAAACACTCACAATTGCTTACTTCTTCATATCCAGCTTGACCTCAGTGCTTCTCTTCCTGACTCTTGGGGGCATCTGACACCACAAACCTCCCCACCACCTCTGATGACTCCTGGGATGTTGTATTGCCTACATCCCTCTTTCATTTCCTCCCCCGGAACACAGGGTGTACCTTAAGGCTCAGTCCTGGGTCCTCATCACATGTTGGAGTCTTTCTTTTGCTCACATCTCAGGTACTCAACTCATTCTATGGAAAGGACTCAATTCCTTGTCACTTTGATCTTTTAAGTCCCTGTCACCTATCTCCAAAGCAATGCTTCTCGAATTACCTGTGGTAAAGGGCTAATTATTTTCCTCCATCTGTTACAGGTCAATGCCTTTGTAAAGTACAAGAAAAACAAATCACACACACAAAGAGAAATAAGACATAAAATACGAGACCCAAATTTAACATAAATATAATCAGAACAAACATAGAGTAGGAAAAAAGAAAATAACTCCTACCAAAGTTTCTAAACGATTACGCTGTTTCTGTACTTATCTCCGTGCAGACCGACGACAGCTTGTGGGCAGGCGCGGGCTGGTGGGGGACTGTGCAAGATGCAGCTGCAGAGCCCCGCAGGGCATGTGACTGGTCTCCCCATCACACACCAGCTCCCATGTTTCTGTTCCGGCAACAGCACCTTCACTGGGCCCAAAAGTGGTACGTCACCTTGATTCCTCTCTCCTTTGTAACTCTATCCAATTCCCAGCTTCTCAATTCTATTCCTTCAAGTTCTTCCTTATACCCCACTCTTCTCCACACTGACTGAACAACTCTGATCCACAAACTAAGACCACCTACTTGAACTAATATTATCAACAATATTCTAAATGAGTCTGTGTGGTGAGCAGCTTTTAGTGACTACCGTCTTTATGGATACGGTCAGGCACACTTCATGACGGGTACATTCTGAGAAATGCTTTGTTGGGTGATTTCGTTGTGGTACGAACATCATAGAGGAACTTATTCAAACCTAGCCCGCCACACACCCAGGCCTTGTGGTCCAGCCTACCACTCCTAGACTACACACCTGTGTAGCATGTTACTGTACTGAATACTGTAGGCATCTATAACACGATGGTAAGTATTTATGTATCTAAACATAGAAAGGGGATACTTAAAATATGTTATAAAAGATGAAAATAAAATGGTACACCTGTGTAGGGCGCCTACCATGAATGGAGCTGGCAGGACCAGAAGTTGCTCTGGGTGAGTCAGCGAGTGAGTGGGTGTGAAGGAGTGAGTGTGAGGGCCTAGGTACCACTGTAGACCTTATAAACACTGGACACAGGCTACATTAAATTTATACAACAACACGAGGTTAAATCAAAAAGAAGAGAAAATGATGCACTCGAGAGACAGGCAAGCACAAGGTGTATGCCGCTGCTGCGGCTGCTGGTGAAACACAGCATCCTGTTTCACAGCAAACTTTTCTTTTTTTTTTTTAGTAAGTAGAAAGAGCACATGATAATGATAAAAAGTATCATACAGTAAATATAGCGACCAGTAAAACAGTCCTTTATTAGCATTGTCAAGTATTATGTACTGTACACAAAAGTATGTGCTACACTTTTATAAAACCGTAGGTGCGATGGGTTTGTTTACACCAGCATCACCACACACATGAGTAATGCCTTGTGCTACAACATCAGGAAGGCTACAATGTCAGGATGGCTAGGTAACAGGTTGATAGGACTCTTTCAGCTCCATTCAATCTTATGGGCCCACGGTCGTATATGCAGTCCACCCTTGACCGAGACCTCGTTATGCGGTACAAGGATTGTTAGGCAGCAAACCCATCAAGGACAGACCGCATATACCCCAGGGGGGTCCCATAAGGTTATGTAATTCTCGTTTTTCCTCCCCTTAAACACAGAAGACTGCAATTTCTGGAACCCTTGAGATTGGTGACTGCCATGTGACCAGTTCTAGCCAATGAGTTGTAAATGGAAGTGTGAGTGTCACTTCAAGGCCTAATATTCAACTGCTGGTGCATGACCCTCCAGGGCGCTATTTTCTGTCTCTTAAGCCAACAAATATGACACATTGGCTACTGTATCAGCCTGGTTTCTGAATGACTATGATAAGCAGAGAACCAGATGAGTTGTAATGAACACAGAGCACATGACCAAGAACATACCTTTTATCTTTCTTTAAACCACAAAGATTTTAGAGTTGTTACTATTACTAACTTAATCTACCCTGATTTAGACACTCTGTACCAAGCTTCTCCTCTCCCAAGACTGATTCCTGAAGCACTAATGTTATATCCCTACTTAAAAAAAAAGTCTCAAATACATTTCTATGGTTAAAAAAATGCAAACTCCTCACCATTGAAAGCTCTTACCAACCCTGTTTTTCAGCTTTCTCCTACCAGAGCAACCTCCTGTTACCTGACTTTACCAGCCTCATTTCCAACCACCGCCTCATACCCTTCCCTGCCCCAACAAAGGATCACCTCCGCTCTCCTCTCTTTCAAGATCAATTCCACACACTCCGCTAAACTTTCTTCCTCAGCCCTAATAACAGCTAACACTTACTGAATACTTACTAAGTGCTTGGTTTCGTTCTAAGCACTTTTGAGGTATTAACTCATTTAGTCCTCACAATAACTCTAGGAGGCAGGTACTGTTATTGTTGAACTCATTTACAGACAAGGAAACTAAAACACGGGGATTAAATGCCTGCTCAAGGTTCCAATAAATGGAGCCAGATGAACCCAGTAGTCTGACTCCAAAGACTGTGCTCTTCACGCTGCCCTGTTGTTTCTCAGAGGCTGCGATCTCCCTTCATTGAACTTCCCTACACTGTTTAGACGTTTCTGGCACATGACAACCTGGTGCCCTGCACAACTAGTCATCATTTCATGGGTGCAGCTTTATCTACTAAGACACTGGAAACTCAACTCCTAGAATGCAGGGAGTCACTTTACCATTCTTTGTATCATTTAATTAGAAGACGCCACTAAAAACCATCACTTCTGTGATCAGTACAGGTCCATTGGAAAGTGTATGCATTGATCATGTTTTTTATTTTATTTATTTTATGACGCTTTGACATCGTGGGGCCTTGCTGACCCCGGACACACAATCCCTTCCTGGCTGGCTAATTGCAAGCCAACCAACCCAGAGTACATACCTCCTTTATCTAACTCTTACAGAGCAAGCTATTATTCCCCCAGCCCTAAATCGCTCCAGGGCAAGACACCAGACAACTAAAGACTACCCCTATAGCCCAGAGCCGTCCGAAATTAGTCCAACTAGGGAATCCTAAATCCACTTACCCTGCCCTGCTTTACCTTCCCCCAGAAACCACAATCAAGGTTCGTGCCCACGCCTCCCCCCACTCCTTCTGCCTCCTGACTGATGCCGCTGATTCTATGTGTGGACCAAGAGGCATGTCCCCTCCTCTTAGGACTGTAAATAATGAACTCTCTTTCAAAAGCAGTTTGTCTCCATGTCTGTCACCTTATTACACCTGATTAAAACAAATCTCAGGTACATTTTAAGAGACAGTATCATCTTATCCGGAGGTCCTTGGAAACGCAAACCACATACTGGAGAACAGAGAGGATTCTTACGGCTCTTCCTTGATTTCATCAATCTCCACTGGTGCTCGAAAGAAGGACTTTCAGGAGAGAGAGAGGAGACGGAGGAGCAGTCCACAGAACAGAATAGGTTTGGTGAGCTTCGTGCTCAGCGTAAGGAAGACAGCACCCACCTTGCCTTCTAGTTACAACGTCAGCAGTTACTATCTTAGCACTGAGTTAGTAACTATAATTGTAAAACTCTAAATCTTTAAACAACCCAACATTTTTTTCCAGAAGGATTAGCAGTAAAATCTCTAACCCCAAAAGGGTCTTAAAATAACCATGGGGGCAACAAGGAAAGGTGAAAGCTAAGGAAAATCTAGACAATCTGGAGGAAACAAAATTCCAGGAGAGTGGGTGGAGGCAAATGTGAGAGGACAGAAACCCAGGAGGAGCCCCTGCAAGCAGCACCAGGAGAAGAGCATGACGGTCCTGACTTGGATTTGAGAAGCAGTGTCAGTAAGAAACCATAAGGGGTTTCCTCACTCTCTCCTGGACAAAGCTGACCAGTGTAAGCACAATGTGAATAAATCCATTCACACACTTGTTGAATGGATACCTTAATCATATGAAATTGAATACAGTTTTATGACACTCATGGGGATTTAGGTATAGTCCACTTTGTCATCTATTAATTTAAAATCTTTTTTCTTGTCCTTCTCTCTATTTCCCTTGAGATAAACATACTGCTTTTCTTCGACAGCATAAGGTGGTACAATTTTACAAAGTGCTCTGATATTCCAGTGTTTCTATGAAATATGTGTACATTCAGCCGTGCTCTTCTGAGAAATGCCAAAGAACTCCCATCCCACAAACATTCCACGTTTCAGAGGTTCGGGGAACAGGAGTGGAACACATCCAGACTACGGCAAGCCAGGAGCATGACATTCACCCAAAACTTCCCATGAATCTAGAAGGCCTCCAAGAGATCAGGAAGACCACAGCCTTTCCCCTTCGGGGATTCAGTCAGTTCGGAACTCTGTACTATTTAGCAGTCTTTGAGATTGGACCTTTACACACTAGTGTTAACATTTTGCCTCTATTATACACTAGTATTATCAACAGCTGCATCTAACATCTGTTGGGTGCTGCTATGCGACAGGGAGGCACAGTAGTAGAGTTGCATTCACTCCTCACTACCCAGTGAGGTAGGTCTCTCATCTCCATTTTACAGATGAGTGAATTGAGGCCCAGAGAAATTAAGATACTTTCCTAAGTTCACAGTTAGTAGATGGGAGAGTTAGAATTTAGATTCATATGATACGGCTCCAGATTATAGAGACTCTCAGCACAACGCTTTATTGCCTGAAGCACAGACTGTGCCTAGATCACAGTGTCCATTTAAAGCACAGCACAGAGCATTGGATCTTAAAGCCATAAGGTGAATGAGACAGGCAACACTCAAGCAGGTCAAGCACCATCCTCACAGCGCCATACAAACATGAATACAAACATCACCAGAGTCTTCCCCACCATATTCTTAAACACCATATTCTGCTGCTTATTGGCAAAGTGATTTATACTGTTATAGCTCCTGCATTTTAAGGAGTGACAAAATCGTACACATATACCAAATGAAAGGTATATTTTAATCCTGGCCTTATAAAGCTTAACTATATAAAACTGCATAATACCAAACACTTTGAATGTTTATATTCTATTTGTTAAAGTTAAATCCTGTATTAATGATGGTGTACTAATGTAACATTTCATATATCCCTGAATAAGCAAAATACTATCCAGAAACCATTCTTACCATCAGACATTGGAGTAGATGTTCTAGAAATTAGAAGATGGTGGAAAAGTATATAAAGATGGAAAATTAGAAAACCAATTCATGTCTTAGACCTAATTCTAAACTGGCAAGAGTACTGGCATTGTCTATCTATGCATCTTTCACTCAGATTTCTCCCCTTCACTCTCCACAAGAACAGGACTTCTATACACCAGCTCTGAGTGGCTCAGAGGACGGTCATCACACTGCCCAAAATCTTCTCTTCAAAATATGAGCAACCTCAGTTCTTTCACCTGATTCTCACATGACACAGTTTCTAAAACCTTCATAATCCCAGGTCACACTCAAGTTCACTCATTGTCCTCATTGAAGAATCTGAGTACAACAGCTGAAATAAGGTATGACTACAGCAGATGGAAAAGGAAGGGCAATTATTCCATGAAGTGCTTTGCACACCAGTGACCCAAGATAAATTAACTATTGAATACTTTTGTGGATATAATTCAATTAATAGAGCTTTTAAAAATAAAAAGAACTGGCTTAATATTTAAAGATAAGGGCTTTATCAGACCACCCAGGAATTTTTGTTATGCTAGGATAAAAATTAACAAAACTTTTAAATTCCATTAGGAGAATTAATGTAATTTGTTATTGTCTATAAATATTCATATACTCAAAACAGGATCAGGATTAACAGAGCAGGGTTACAGGGTTCAGTAGGGTAAAAATAAAGAAATTAGAAAAGAAAATATGGACAAAAATATCAGCTTTTTCAGTAAGATTTCGTCTTCTAGAAATGTTAAAATACACTATTTTTAATAGAAGCTATTTTTGAAATTCAGTCCTTACAGAAGTAATGTGAAAATAGTTCCTTTATTAATAACGAATGTTCTGCACCAGCTTGTAGGAGGATATTTTTTACTAGCACAAAGAGATGACAGATACAGACTCCTCAAATCCATGATGATAACAAAGGACTTGAAATCCCGTTCCCACTTTGCATGAATCTCCTCTACAATACATGTACAGAATCTGTTTCCAAAGCTCTAGGCTATTGTTAAAAACAAAAACAAAAACAAAAACAAACAAACAAAAAACCCAGCAAAACAATCCAAATGTAACATCCAGTGACAAATGAATAAACAAAATCTGGTATACCCATGTAATGGAATACTACTCAGCCATAAAAAGGAATGAAGTACTGAGACAAACTATAACATGGATGAAACTTGAAAACATTATGCTAAGTGAAAGGAAGACACAAAAGGCTACATATTATATGACTGCATTTATACAAAATGTCCAGAGTAAGCAGATCCACAGGGACAGAAAGTAGATTTGTGGTTTCCAGGGGCTGGGGGAAGGTGATAATGGGGAGTGACAGCTAATAGATCATGGGATTCCTTTTGGAGTGATAACAATGTTCTAAAATTAGAAAGTGGTGATGGCTGCAGACCTCTGTTAATATACTAAAAACCATTGATTTAGACACTTCTAAGGAGTGAAATTTATGGTATGAGAATTATATCTCAATAAAGCTGTTATATTTAAGAACAGGAAAAAAGAACAGCAAACTATTGAAACAAAGTTTTAGAGAGGTTTTCTCACCTGTGTCCTATAGAAGACAGAAAATCTTATGTAATTTGGAACAAAAGACTCAGTAAAGACATATAAATCATGTCTTTACAAAGCTTATTATAAGCTTAGTTTTAAAAGGACTATTTAAAAGAGATGCATATTGACATTTCCGGTCAAGATGGTACGGTAGAGAAATGCTGTGTTTGCCTCCTCTTATGACCACATCAAAATTACAACTGAACTACATAAAAACCATCATTGAGACCCACCTGAAATCTAGCTGAAATGAAGTTCTACCTCTAAGGACATAAAGAAGCCACCCTGAGACTGGTAGGAAGGGCTAAGACATGGAATAGGCTGATCCCACACCCACGTGTGACCTTTAAAAACTGGGAGGGATATCTCAACTGTGGAGGTCCACCCCCCAGAGGAACAAGGGATCCTAGCCCCTCACAAGGATCCCTAGTCCAGGGTTTCAGTGCTGGGGAGAGAAGTCCCCATAACTTCTGGCTGTGAAAACCAGTGGAGATTGTGGCTGAGTGAGACGGAGGACGCCTGGAGTCCCAAGTGCTCCTCTTAAAGGGACCATACACACACATTTACTTGCTGACCTACTCACTCGCTCTAAGCTCCAGCTTTGGGGCAGCAGCTCAAAAGGCACGAGGGACATTTTGTCTGGAGGAACTGAATTGTCTGGTTTCAGGGAAAAGGCTGGAGGAGCAGCTTTCTCCCACACTGCAGTGCTGAAAAGCCATTGCATGTTTATTGAGCCCTCCCCACTCCTGACGTGCAGATCTGGTTGGCCACCATATCTGAGTCTCCAACCTGGCTAACACTGTTTGCCCCACCCTGGTAATTCCCTGAGACCCCACCCCACCCAACATTTGGGCCCACCCAAGCAGCTTTTCCATAGAAACAGCCTGTCTTGGCTCATGCTGTGAACTTACCTAAAATGTCTCAAAGGTTCATAAACCCAAACAAGCAGCATCTGGCCTCAGCATGTCCTGTACCTCTGGCTGAGCAACCCCAAGTCTGGCACTACAGGCAGCTGGCTCTGATTAGCAGCTTGGCCTCTTAAGTCACCTCCAAGCCCAGTGCAGGCAGGGGCCATCTGTGGATTGTTTGGTGGCTCATGCTGGGTGGGCCCAGGCAGTGTATAGGCTGCATCTGAACTTGACTTGTGTTGGGGTCCCTCTCAGGAGGCCCCAAGGCTGACACGCCCAGTGAACATCTTTGGACAGAGCCGGAGCATCATCCAGATGTCTCTCAAGATGACACACCCTAATGACAGACTGGGCAGGCACCAGAGCCCCGCTAAAGTGAATCCTGCTCCAGAGGGTCAGCCCCTGCACAACAGCTCCTCCACTGTGGTCACTGCCAGTCCTCACAACCAATCAGGCCAAGGATCAATCTCTCCCACTGACATGCAAACAGCAGCCACGCTGCAACTACAACAGGAGGGCACACACAACCCACACTAAGGACACACCTGGGGCACCCACTCAGGTGACCAGGAAGACTGTGCCACTGGGCCCCACAACACACCTACTATATAAGGCCACCTTACTAAGACCAGGAGACATAACAGCCCTACTGAATACATGGAAACAAACACAAGGAGGCAGCTAAGATGGGGAGACAAAGAAACATGTCCCAACCAGAACAAAGCTCCAGAAAAGGAACTAAACAAAATAGAGACAAGCAATCTATCAGATGCAGAGTTCAAAACACTGGTTGTAAGGATGCTCAATGATCTCAGAGAGAACTTCAACAAAGAGATAGGAAACATGAAAATGGAGATAGATAACATAGAACAGGTCAGAAATGAAGAATAACTGAAATGAAGAATACCTTAGAGGGAATCAACAGATTAAGTTAAGCAGAAGATAGAATTGGCAATTTAGGAGATAAGGTAGCAGAAAACACCCAATCAGAACAGCAAAAAGAATCCCCCAAAAATGAGGATAGTTTAAGGGGCCTCTGTACAACATAAAGTGTTGCATCATAGGAGTACCAAAAGGAGAAGAGAGAGTAAATAATTGAAAATCTATCTGAATAATGATGGAAAACTTCCCTAACCTGGTGAAAGAAATAGAAATACACGCCCATGAAGTGCAGAGAGTCCCAAACAAGATAAACCCAAAGAGGCCCACACCAAGACACATCATAATCAAAATGACAAAAATTAAAGACAAAGAGAGAATCTTAAAAACAGCAAGAGAAAAGCAGTTAGTTACCTAATAGGGAGCTCCCATAAGACTGTCAGCTGATTTCTCAACAAAACTTTGCAAGCCAGAAGGGACTGGCATGAAATATTCAAAGTGATGAAAGCCAGGACATACAACCAAGATTACCCAGAGACGCTATCATTTAGAATCAAAGGACAGATAAAGAACTTCTCTGACAAGAAAAAGCTAACGTAGTTCATCATCATCAAACCAGTATTATGAGAAATGTTAAAGGGGCATCTTTTTAAGATGAAAAAAAAGATAAAAAAATGTGAATAAAAAATCGGCAATAACTACGTATCTTTCAACAATTACTTTAAATGTAAATAGATTAAATGTTCCAATCAAAACAAAGGGTAGCTTAATGGATAAGAAAACAAGACCCTTACATATGCTGCCTACAAGAGACTCATTTCAGATAGAAAGACACACACAGAATGAAAGTAAAGGAATGGAAAAAAATATTTCATGAAAATGGAAACAAACAAACAAAAAGTTGTGGTAACAATACTTATACTAGACAAAATAGACTTTAAAACAAAGACTATAACAAGAGACAAAGAAGAACCCAATAATCCCACTTCTGGGAATTTATCCAAAGAAACCCAAAAGGCTACTTCAAGGAGCTGTATGCATCCATATGTTCATTGCAGATGTGGAGGCAACCTAGGTGTCTGTCGATGGATAAAGAAGAGGTGGTACATATATACAGTGGAATATTGCTTGGCCATGGAAGGGAATGGGTTCTTGCCATCTGTGGCAGCATGGATGGACCTGGAGATTACTGTGCTGAGTGGAGTATGTCAGACAGAGAAAGATAGATGCAATGTGATTTGACTTACATGTAGAATCTAAAGAACAAAATAAACAAACAAACAAAACAGAAACAAACTCATAAATATAGAAAAAATTTTGATGGTTGCCAGATAGAGGGGTTTTGGAGGGGGGATGAAAAAGGAAAAGGGATTAAGAAGTACAAATTGGCTGTTACAAAGTAGTCATGGGGAAGTAGAAATGGCATAAGAAATACAATCAACAATACTGCAATAACTATGTATGGTGTCAGATGGGTACTGTATTTATCGGGGTGATAGATGGGAGAAAGGTTGAGGAGCAGGGTGAAAAGGTGAAGGGGTTCAGAAGTGCAAATTGGCAGTTACAAAAGTTATGGGGATGTAAAGTAATACATAGGGAATATAGTCAATAATATGGTAATAACTACGTATGGTGCCAGGTAGGTACTAGACTAGTCAGGGGGATCTATATAAATGACTATATAAATTATATAAATGTCCAACCTCTACGCTGTACACCTGAAATTAATATAAAATTATATTGAATGTCAACTGTAATTAAAAAACTTAAAAAGGGGGGGAAGGTGAAAGGAAATAAGAGGTCCAGATTTCCAGGAATAAAACAAATAAGTCATAGGGATGTAATATACAACATGGGGAATATTGTCAATAATATTGTGATAGCGTGGTACAGTGTCAGATGGTTGCTGGACTTACCATGGCGATCACTTGTTTAGGTCTATAAATGTTTAATAACTATGTTGAACCCCTGAAAATAATATAATATTGTACGTTAGCTGTATTTTAATAAAAGTCTTCAAAAAAAATCCCCAAAAGAGAGATGCATATTAATCTGAACAGGAACTTGCAGATAAAAGAGCTATGCTACGCCGAGACACATCTTCTTCCAACATGGCACAGCATTTAAATCTTGGAAGCCATTTTGTATATTATTTTATAGACTATTTCAAAAAGTACAGCCTTGAGTATTCACTGAAAACAGTATTTCCCAAACTTCAGCCATGTATGACCTTCAGTATTCTTGCCATCCTCACACCATTTGTGTGATTATTAAATATTTTTTTGCAATCCACTTACTTTACCATCGACTCACCTTTTATAATAGCCATAAAATCATGGTTTGATTTGCTAATTTACATTTTTCTACCTTATATTAAAACAGATACATAACTATTAAGATTCAAAAGTGGTACATGCTTATCCATGTGCCACTTTAACTCATCTTGCACACAAATCAAGAAAACACTGGTTTAAAAAAAAAAAAAACAGCTTAGCCTGGTAACATATTTGTATCTACACTTTAAAAATGATGAGAAAATGAGAATGTTCAGGAAACAGAACATTTTTTCTATTCTATGAAGTTCTATTTTATAATTTTCTACAAAGGCACATGTTCAGTGGGAGCAACAGGGCCAGCACTTTGCCAAGAAAAAGTACTTGAGAATAACACTGGAGTGGATGGTGGAGGAAAATGGTGGGCAGCAGGCCTCCATGAGGGAAGCAGCTGCTAGAACAAGGATGCCAGGTCTTCTCTACAAGCTCTTGGGTAGGGTGTGGTACAGTCTGGGTGCTACTGCCACGCTCTGCTGTCAAACAGAGTTGAACTTGGCAGAAGGGTAACTGTCCCATGATCATCTGGGTGGGGCTTGTCACACAGGGTGTCAGGCGGGGTCTCTGCTCCCGTTCCCCACATAAGAACGCAAGATATGGTGAGGTCAAAAAGGAACACCCACGGAGCCATAGGTAGGGGTGTCATACCACTATAGTCTCACCGGTGGCTGGGCTGGAGACACAGGAAGCAGGAGCCACATTATCCGCAACCTGCGGTCCACTTCTCTCTGCCAACCAACCCCACTTGCTAACTGCAATCCGCACTTGCCAGCCACCATCTTCTTGCTAGCACCCATTTTCTGCTAGTGTAGCCACGGCAGTTATACTAGTGGCCAATGGCTTACTAGTCACAGCTGATGGCCCTCCAATCACAGTCGATGGCCATTTACTACCTGAGCCAGCACCTTTCCACGTGAGGCCGAGAGCCTGGAAACTGCACTCCTGGCTCTGTCCCCACAGGGCTTTTTTTGACCCTGCTTCCTTCCTGCCAACAGCAATCCTGAAAGCCTGCAGAAGGGCCCACTTTTAAAGTAGCGTCTCTAGTGAATAAAGAGAGTCTGAACTCTACCACACCTATTCCTCCTAAAGAAGGAAATATGGGTTAGATTTCACTTTGAAATATTACTACCGTGGGTGGTTTCAAACAGCTTCCTAACAGGAGCTGTTATGCAGGGTCTCTGGTTCTGCTCCCCACATAAGAACACAGGATATGATGAGGCCAAAAAGGAACACCCACCGAGCCATAGGTAGGGGAGTCATACCAATATAATCTCACTGGCGGCTGGATTGGAGACACAGGAAGCAGGAGACACACAATCCGCAACCTGCCGTCTTCTTCTCTGCCAACCAACCGACCAACCAACCAAGCCCCCAGAGTAGCCACGGCAGTTATATTAGTGGCTAATGGCTAACCGGTAACAGCTGATGGCCACCCAGCCACAGCGGATGGCCATCTGATTACAGTTGATGGCCATCTAATAAACGAGCCAGCACCTTTCCACGTGAGGCCGAGAGCCTGGAAACTGCTCTCTGGGACTCTGTCCCCACAGGAGCTTACCTCACTCCTGACAGGGGATGTCATTATATATACCCTCCCCCAACTCTCTGTCCAAAAATAAAAAAAAAAACAACATTGAAGACGCTAGAATTTTAATTCCCGTCTTTTATTCCCTTTTCCCATTGCAAAGAGAGAACACCTACATCTGTTTGTAGTTATCCATGGTAAGTAGGTGAAACAAGAACACACCACTGTCTTTATTCTTACCCTTTTCAGGAAGTCCTACCTGAATCATGGAAGTGAGACATTGAGTAAGACAGTAACAGGAGACTTTCTCCAAAGAGAACAGAAGAGAGAGAAATGCTTCCTGCCCCATTCTTGTTCATTAATCACCTTTCTGTAAGCTAGAGACAACACCATTTTATAAAATTCCACGCAGAAAATAATCATACATCATGTTAGATAAAGCTACTCCTGCCCCTGACAGTGAACTGCAGGCTCATTAACACAGTATTTTCTTAACACTCGTGATGCCTTCTATGCTCCTAGCACATGGTTTCAAGACTGAAAAGTTAATAGAGTTAATAGAGTTTGTTACTGTGTAAATTTTTGATACGTAGCCCCATAAGTGTAAAGGTAGGCCTCCTTAGATTATTCAGAAATATTAATTATAGAACTACAAAATTTTTAAGTCTGATTGGTTTTGTATTATAATATTACACTATCAAAGTGGACTTTGGGGGACATTTTTAACCTAGGAAGACTACTCATGATCTCTCAAAGAATTTTATCCCACGTATCTCTACGATTTCCCAGTGAACAGTAAACATTCAGGTAGCTTCGTTATTAGCAATTAAGATTCATATCTGTAAATATTACCAGAAACTTATGAAAATATTTGTATCTCAGACATCTCCCACAATAAAATTATAATCAGATAAATCACCACTCTTCTTGGAGATCTGTTTTTTCAAAGTGTGGTCAAAGGATCACATATACTAGAATCAATTGGGGAGGGGCAGGCTGGTGGGAGTGGTGCTTGTTAAAAATGCAGATTCCTGGACACTATGTCACATCTACTAAGTCAGGATCTCTAGGGATGGGGAGGGGCTATTAACCCACTTTTTTTTTTTTTAAAGATTTTATTGGGGAAGGGGAACAGGACTTTATTGGGGAACAGTGTGTACTTCCAGGACTTTTTTTTCCAAGTCAAGTTGTTGTCCTTTCAATCTTAATTGATTGAAAGGACAACAATCCTTTGTCCTTTGGAGGGTGCCGTTCAGCTTCAAGTTGTTGTCCTTTGAGTCTTAGTTGTGGAGGGCGTAGCTCAGGTCCAGGTTCAGTTGCCGTTGCTAGTTGCAGGGGGCGCAGCCCACCAACCCTTGTGGGACTCGAGTAGTTGAACCAGCAACCTTGTGGTTGAGAGCCCATTGGCCCATGTGGGAATCGAACTGGCAGCCTTCAGTGTTAGGAGCATGGAGCTCCAACCACCTGAGCCACCAGGCCGGCGCCCACCCACATTTTAAATAAGATGTCCGGGTAATTCTTATATACCCTAATGCTTCCAAATTACTTAGCTACTGGAACCAACTCTTGCTATCATGAAGTCATGAAAATAAGATTCGAAGAGGTCACTGCATCTATAAAATGCAAAAACAAAAAGAATAATCATCAGGAATATTTAAAATGAAAAAGGAGCAAGGTGAAAGCTCTCTTCCATTACAGCCTGGCAGAATTTAGATTCCAATGTGGACTGCAGCTATGAACAGGGGGTATTCTGCACCTACAAGCACGGCGTCACCTGTTACATATCTACAGTGAAAACACCAGTATGTTTTCTGTCCTTCAGCTTAGCTTGAAATACAGCAAACTCTGTAAGAGGATTGCCATTCCCATGTAAAGATAGATGAAAGGATGTTGTGGCATGCAACGAAGGTTTCACTCATTTTTTCCCCTCAACCTTGTGACTTTGCCACCACAATTAGGAAAGCAGTTCTCCACCACTTTGAATTGCCTGGGCCAGTGGTTTTCAAACTTGATGTGCATTTAGAAACCCCCACAGATCTTGTTAAAACAAACTACTGGGCTCCGAGAATTTGTATTTCTAACAAGTTCCAGGTGACATTGGCACTGCTGGCCCAGAGACCAGTCTTTAAGAACCATGGGCTTAACTGAACTGTGGCCTTCTCCCAACCAGCACTATTCACGGTACACTGTGGAGTTCAATGATGCTATAAAATGGCTCCATCTGGCCAATGCTCTAAACACATGCTCTAGGGCTTCCTGTGTAGGATTCTTGCTGCTCAGTATCTTCAAGAAATTCCCATCACGCAAAAGTTGGAGTACGAGTGATAAGCTGTCCTCTGTTGGCAACTCCAGGGATAAACGCCCTTTCTACCCTTCCCTCAGTTCCTGGCCTCTGTCTGACCTTAAAGCACCCACTTTGTATGCTGCATGGACAGCCCCTCTGTCTCTATAGGAAACTATATACTTAGGAAGAAGGGCAAGAGATCCCTCTGTTCCTGTCTTCGGAAACTACACTTCCTTTGGCTGGAAATCAAGACAGGCTCCTAACATTTAGTGATTTATTTGGTCATTGTCACAGGGCTACAGCTGTACAGACAAACTCAAAAGGAGTACTGCATCCAGAGGCAAAATCAGGTCAAGTACAAACTCAAAGATTCTTAGAAATCTAGGAAGCCTTCAGTTCTCAATATTTACATTCTGGCCTTTCATGAATAAATACAAAGGTTTCTCCATTCAGACAGGTCCAATTTACACACTACAATCGGGTGCCCCATTCTCTCTAAATGGCTTTCAAATCCAACTCATCAAAGTTTAAAATATACTCCCAATATCAGGTTCTAAGTGATGAACTGCTCAGGTATGCAGTTCATCCTTCCCAAGGAAAGCGACTTCAATAAATTCCTAGAAACTGAAAAGCATTTGGGAGTAAGATAAGAAAATGCAATGGATATAGCTTAAATATCTTCAGAGCTCAGAAGATCTTCAAGAGCTCACTTATCTTTTATTTTTATTATTTATTTACTTATTTATTTTAAATTTTAAACTTTTATTTATTTTAAGTGCTTTTTTCCAGGACCCATCAGCTCTAAGTCAAGTCATTGTTTCAATGTAGTTGTGGAGGGCGCAGCTCACAGTGGCCCATGTGGGGATCGAACCAGCAACCTTGTTGTTAAGAGCACCGCTCTCTAACCAACTGAGCTAACTCACTTATCTTCTAAATTTGAACATGTAACTGACAGTTTGAGACCATGTTAATTAGAAAGTTTTAAAAATAAGGTTAAACAGGTTTTTTGGGTTTTTTTTTTTTTTGAGACTTTGATATATGCTTAAGGAAAAAGTATAAACCTGGAGTACGGATACAGAACTACACCAACAGGGAAGGATGTTTTTAAGTATTAGCCACAAACTGGTTAAATGTTGCAAATACTGCAAAGCATTAATAATTTACCATGTAGTGTAAATATATGACTTTCTGAAATCGTTGTAAGAAAATGACTAAGCACTGCATAAACTGTATATAACCATGGTATTTCCAGAAACTAAAAGAGGCTCTTTATCTGAATCAAGTGTTGTTACACATGACGGTCGAAGTCCTTCGGCAGGCATTTGCTCCAGTGTGAGCACTGAAGAATCCTGGGTTTGCCCCAGTACTGGGCATTGCTGCAGCCTGAGCTCACACATCATTTAGCGTCACTTATAGACAGCAACGATGGGATGGATGTACTGCTGCCACCTTTTAAAGTGCGACTTCTCCAACCAAATGTGTCTTCTGACATGTTTTCCTGTTTGATATGAATGTCCATTTTCATGGTTTAGAAAGAGCAACCCATTTCTCTTTTAAGATGCTATATCCTAAACAGCCAAACACAGCAGCTCCAAATGAAAATGTGGTTATCACTCTTTACTGAGGTAATAAACTAACTTTTTTCTCAGAAATCCTCATACTTATGTATGGAAATGAGGTCATAAACTATCACTGCTAATCACCAACAGGGGATTTAGCTATCATAGGGTATTCCTTGATAGAAGCTGCTTTTTATACGGTATCAAATAGGCCAGCTTCCATGAAATATAATTTGTATGAGAATCAAGTAAAAATATCAAAGCTTTTAATGCTACCTACCTACTTCCTATTTTGCAATGACAACACTTGTGATACAATAACAAATCCTAGGTCAGCTTTTATCTGTGTAAGATTTATTTTTTTAATGCTCTGTAAAAGAGGAGGCAGTTAATAGCCATTACTTATTTTTTAATTCTTTTATTTTTCAATTACAGTTGACATGCAATATTATATTAGTGTCAGGTGTACAGCATAGTGGTTAAACATTTCTATAACTTACGAAGTGATCCCCCAATAAGTCTAGTACCCACATGACACCATACATACTTATTACCATATTATTGACTATATTCCTGTGCTGTACTCTACATCCCCATGACTACTTTGTAACAACCAAGTTGTACTTAATCCCTTCCCCTTTTTCACCCAGCCCCCCAACCCACTCCCATCTGACAACTATGTTTGTTCTCCGTATCTATGAGTTTGTGTCTGTTTTGTCTGATGAATAATGAATAACAAAGCTCATTAAACAAGGTAAAAGAGCAAGTTCCACTAAAAGTATAAATTAATCAAACACAGGAAATAGCATTTAAAGGCACCTTTCACAAGTAGTTTGTGTCCTGCTCAGAGCCCACTGTAATCACTTCTCAGTCAACATTATACATGTATATAATTAAGTTAAAAATAAATAGGAAACAATAGAGAGCAAAAGAAAAAACAAACAGAAAAACCTACTCACTTAATGAAAACAAGCTGGATCAATTCCATGATTTTTAAAAACACTACAGGAGGAAGAGACAAATTCAGGGAACTGATCATGTTAGAAAAGCAGCTGAGAAAAACTCAGTGGACGGAGTAAGGAAATAAACATCCAAAAAGTCTCAGTTCTAGTTTCATTTCAGAAACTCTTGGGCTGTTCCATCTGCTACTTTTCCAACTTGCTCCGTAACTACAGGCTATTTTCGCTCTCTCCCAAAATTACCCCTCAGCGCCAACAACCCTCACTCCACTTAGCAAACCAATGGTCCATTCTTGACATTTTCATTACTTGGGTCAGCAACACCTCTGAAATATTTAATGTCCACGTCTAACCTCAGAACACAACCTCCTATCCTCCCTGCTCTTTTTCTTGCTTATTCCCCAAATCTTACTTATTTCATTGAAACTCCAGTCATTTGGCTTTTCCATTTTCTCCTATCTACCTGTTCCTTCTGACTCTAGTGCTTCCAGTCCGGGATGAGTTTGCCCCTCAGAAGACATTCGGCAGTGTCTGGAGACATTTTTGATTGTCACAACTGGAGGTACCAGCTACTGGCATCCAGTAAGCGAGCCCAGGGATGCTAAGCCTCCACTGCAAAGGCCAGTCCCCACAGCAGAGACTGACACATGTTTCTGAAGTTAAGAAGCCCTGGTCTGCGGCCTTCCTTACGTAACATGCTTCATTTCTGCCTTCACTCGTAGAACATTGAACCCCAACTCTCTTGCCCTCTCATCCTTCTGACACACCTCTTCTATAACCTATAAAACCTAACCCTCAACCAACTGAATCATCCAAATTTCTTCTTCTAAACTTGGTGTACTGAGCTCAACAAAGGCAAACAAATATCACACAACCACGAAAATTGCTGACACTACATATTCACAGATTCCAACCTCAGGGGGACTCGCAGCACTACCAGGCAGGCAACCCTTCATGTCTCTCTCTAGTGACCCCCTCATCTCCTGTCCCTTCCCCTTAGTGACTATTTGAAACTTCTCCCGCTCCCCTCAATCCCCACCCCGCCAAATCAACACTCAATATCAACAGATTTACCTGCTTCACTTAAGACGATTTGCTACCATCAGACAAGAACTCCCATATATTCTTCCCCATACTATGAACTTATTTACATCTATTCTTACCCTTCTCCCCAGCCCTCCTCTGGGACCTTACTTCATCAACCATCCCACCCTCTAAATCCTCTGCCTCAACTTCTTCCTCTTTCTCAGCTCTTTTTACCTCAGAAATGAATGTTCCGATCTCTTCTTAGCAGGAAAACAAAAACAAAAACACCCACAAATGAATAAAAACCCTTCCCTACTTCCACATCTCCCTCTAACTCTTCTCCCTGTCCTCATAGCCAAGTTCCTTTAAAGAGCTGTCTTCACTTCCTATCCCCATCGTACTCCACCTCACTGTCAGTACGCTGTCACTACTCAGGGCTCACATCGCTACAATGCCACTGAAACGCCACAGTGGGGGCAAATGACTTCCTAGTTATCAACTTCAGTAGATTCTTTCAGCCCTTCATTTGGAACATTAATGCAAGTTACTATACCCTTCTTAAAAGTCACTCCTCTTTTGGTGTTTGCAACACCATTCTCTCCTCTGTATCTTCCTACCTTTTTGGCAACTTCCTTCTCCCACTCCTTTAGATGTTGCTGTGTCCTGTAACTCGACTTTCAATATTTCTCACTTGTCCATGCAATCCATGCTCTGTCCACATCAAATCCATATGCTCTGCCCTGATTTCTAAGTTCTTCTAGTGAATGACAGCACCATCTACCCAGTTACCCAAGCTATAATCCTGGGGATCAGCCCAGATCTTATTCTCACCTACACATAAATAACTATCACTTTAAACTAAGTATCTCTTGGACCCATCGTATCAGGTCATTCTCTCTGCAGCCTATCTAATTCAGGCCATTATCTCTCACCCAGAAAACATTATTACAAGCATGATAATAAGTACATATGAGTAAAAAACTTGGGAGTCCCTTCTTAAAGTAAGGATGCTACACAAATACAATGAGGTATGATCCCAAAGCACACAGAACATTGGTAGTCTTTTCTTAATGGATTATAATACCATATGAATATAGACAAATCATTTAATCATCCCAGGCTTCAGATGCCCAACTGCTGAATGAAGGATAAAAGAGATATATCTAAAGCAGCTTAAAACCCTAACACTCATTCTATAGTTCTATTTCTACCAGACAGTACTCAAACAGTTCATACCTCCAAATATAAACCATACTTGCTACAAACACAAGATATTGCTGATGCCAAATAAATGGGCTAATATATCTCCTTTGTGGCCAAAATATATCAAGCACATCCTGATTCCCATCAGTTTCAAAAACTAAACCCTCAGTTGCAAGTATCAAAGAAATAAAATGTAAGCAAAAATAAGCCAAGAAAAAATCATAATGAAATTGATTATATATATATATAAATGCTCTTTCAGAGTAATTTCTTCAGAAATCAAGCAACGCAGAGTAATGAGTTAGCAACAAAATGAGTGTGCCATAAACTATTGTGACAGTCAATAACAATATTATGAACAAAAAGCTCTTTCTATGCACAAAACAGTAGTGTGAGAACTGTACAATGTCTAAAGTCAAACACCCACACAATATAGATGCAATATGAGATCATAAAAAGTTTCAAGTTCTGCTTTTCAAAGACAAGGCTCTCAGAGAAAGATAATATGAACTAAGCTGTGGGAATGCAGTCTGAATGCCATTAAAATGCTATCACCCGAATCAAATGAGAGGCACCTGTTTCCTTTTGAGTTTGGGTTCAGTTGCTCTTCCATTGCCTAAACTCAGAAGTAATGTTCTGTTTTAAAGATCATACGAAATGAAGGATAATGGAAGAGTGTAGCAGGGAAACAATTTACATCGCAAAGTTGATTTTGATCTAAGGGTCAACCCAAAACTTAAGATAAATCAACTTTGGAGCCACACAGCCTGGGTTCAAATCCCAATTTCACCATCTACCAGCCTCATAATTTTAACAACTCATTTAATTTCTCTGTGCCTCAGTTTCTTCATCTGTGAAACAGAATGATAGTACCTACTTCAAAGGTAAAGCACTTGGAACAATGCCTGGCATACTGTAAATACTATAAAAATACTAGGTAATGTTATCATTATTTTTGTCCTTCCTATTTTTTAGACAAAATATTAGGTGAAAAGAAAAATAACACGGTAATGTATGCTCAAGTTCCAGTTTAACATTGTTACCAAGTATTTTGTGCTTAGTTTACTAACAATGTTATTTTGGTTGAGATTTTCATTCCTATTTTCTAGTAGCTCACAGTCAAATCAAATCACCAAGTATTAAGTTCATACCACATGAAATGAGAAGCATAAAGAGGCATAATTCACCTAAAAACAGACACGCAGATGAATGGAATAGAATACCAGTAGAGAGCACAGAAGTAAACACGCACACATATATGGTCAATTAATTTACAACAAAGGAGCCGTAATATACAATGGGGAAAAGACAGTCTCTTCAATAAATTGTGCTGCGAAAATTGGACAGCCACAGACAAAAAAATGAAACTGGACCACTATCTTATATCATATACAAAAATTTACTTGAAATAAAGACTTGAACATAAGACCTAAAATGCTAAAACTCCTAGAAAACATTGGTGGTAAGCTCCTTGACACAGGTCTTGGCGATTTTTTTAAAACTGACACCAAAAGCAAAAGCAAAAATGAACAAATGGACTACAACAAATTAAAAAGCTTCTGCACAGCAAAGAAAACCATCAACATAATGAAAAGACAACCTACTGAATGGGAGACAATATTTGTGAATCATTTATCTGGTGAGGGGTTAATATCCAAAATATATAAAAAAATCATACAACTCAATAGCAAAATAAACAAACAATCTGATTAAAAAGTGGGCAGAACATCTGAACATTTTTCCAAAGAAGACATGTAGATGCCAACAGGTACATGAAAAGATGCTCAACATCATTAATCATCAGGGAAATGCAAATCAAACCACCATGAGATATCACCTCACACCTGTTGGAATGGCTATCATCAAAAAGACTAGAAATAATAAGTACATGTAGGTGAGCATGTGGAGAAAAGGAAACCCCCCTTGCGCACTGTTGGTGGGAATGTAAATTGGTACAGCCACTATGGAGGTTCCTCATAAAATTAAAAATACAACTACCATATGATCCAGCAATTCCACTTCTGATTTATCCAAAGAACAGGAAAACAGCGCCATGTTCATTGCAGCATTATTTACAATAGCCAAGATGTGGAAACAACCTAAGTGTCCATCAATAGATGAAGGAATAAAGAAATTGTGATACATGTGCACACACACGTGCATGCACACACACACATACACACAATGGAATATTATTTAGTCATAAAAAGAATGAATTCTTCCCATTTGCAACAATATGGACCTCAAGTGAATTATGCTAAGTGAGATTAGTCAGATAGAGAAAGACAAAAATATGATCTCTCTTATAACATGTGAAATCTGAAAATAATTTTTTTTCAAAAATCAAGCTCATAGAGAAAGAGATTGGCAGTTGCCAGTGACAGAGAGTGGGGGCTAGGAGAAGTAAAATAGGTGAACGATTTTTTTTTCAGTTTAAATAAATTTAAGAAGAAAGAAAAATAAAAAATAAGATAATTCAATATGCACCAAAAGTATAGCATATGCATACATACTATGAAATATTATTGAGTCATAAAAAGAAATGAAATTCTGATAAATGCTACAACATGAACTGTGAAAACATGCCAAGTAAAATAAACCAGACACAAAAGGATAGTGTATAATTCCACCTATATGAGATACCTAGAATAGATAAATTCAGAGGCAGAAAGTAGAATAGGGGTCACCAGGGGCTGAAACAGGGAAGGGGTACAGGGGAAGGTGAGGGAATGGGGAGTTATTGTTTAATGAGTACAGAGTTTCTATTTGGGATGATTAAAAATGCTAGAAATGGATAATGGTGATAATTAAATGGTGTGAATGTTCTTAATGCCAACGAACTATACACTTAAAAATGGTTAAAATAGTAAATAAATTAAAACAACAAAAAAAAATCTTTACAAAATACAGCCTATATTTTCAACAGGAAATTTTAACACGAGTACCAGTCTTAACGGTATTAAAATAAAGGACAGATCACTTATTCTCGAGTTCCTAGCTATGGATACCAAAGGAAGTCGGTATCAATTCTTAGCTGGCCTTGGTTTAAAATGCGCACTGAAATGGATACATGTCTTATAATTTTCATAAGGTACATCATTTCACTTTATTGATAGAGCCCATTTTCTTTAGCTCCTTGAAGGGAGACAGAAGGAAAGAACTATACTGAGTATAGCCTACACTATTTGTGGCCTATACATAACGGTGTTTTTATAAAGAGGTATTTGTCCACAAAGAATCATGACAACATGAGTGCAAAAGTACACCTGTGCAGGGCACTATAAATGGACGTGTAACAACAGCTATTCAGTTCAAAAGTAGAGAGGGTTCCCATGTATTGGTAAACTATAATTTAAACCACTGAAATATGCCCCTAATTCAAACAGAAATTAAAAGTCCACTATTTTGATACATAGAAAATGAAATATTTGAAGTCTCTACTCCAAACATCCCAAGGAAAAGGTATAATGCATTACAAAAAAACACAATAAAAGTGAATTTAACAGTGAATAAATTAACATTTTCCCAGAATGGCTTAGGATAAGGGATTCCAGTTAGGATAATTTAATTTTCTAGTAAACTGGTAATTACCATGTATTAAATATCATTGAAGCAATAACAACTTTCAAAGAACTAGAATGCACTTTTCAAAGAAATTAAGGTCAAAACCAGACTAATAATATCAGCAAACACTCAATATGGCTTCACAATATTGAGCCCGATTTGTTCTAAGCTCTTTACATATACTAACTCATCTTATCCTCAGAACAATCTTCTGAGAAAAGTACTATTATTCACATTTTACAAATGAGGAAACTGCGGTGTACAGGGGTCAACCACCTTGCCCCAGCCCAATGTCTTGCTAGCACATGGGAGAGCTAGGACTTAAATCCTGGAAGTGTGATTCCCCAGTCCCTAGTTTTAATTGCAATGGTTTACCATTTCTTGGTGACATTAAGAAATGAACAACACAAAATACAGGCAAACTCAAAATGCAAAAAAAGTTTGGGGATCAAATACAATAAAAGCTCTGAGGGCTACAACACAGGAGGACAACAAATGACATTCAGAATGACTACTCTGAAGCATAGGGAAGGTTAAAATATGTTCAATAAACTTAGTGTTTAAAAAGGAATTGTTTCGTGCACTTAAAATTATTCTATCCAAAATAGTCAAAATACGATTTTCATTTCTAAAGAGGGAAAACTTGCAACTAGCCAAAATTATTCATTCGCTGAGGGCTCCAAACAGAAGGGTTGGATAAAGCAATCTTACTTGCCATTTATCTCATTCTTAAAGATAAAGATGGAGCGTGCACCCGTGTGTGCGCGCGCATGTGTGTATCACAAATTTAGTTTTCCAGGTGTTTGAATTCCAGGTATGAGAACTTAATACTAAAGATATTAGACAGTGTCAAATAATTTGGATAGATGAGTGAACAAACTCATAGAATTATGCGTGACTGTTGTAAAAAGCCTAGAATTTGATCATTAACAGTAGTGATTTATTTTTTTCAAAGTACAGGCTTTGCAGTCATACACAAACCTGAATTTAAAGCCTGGCTCCACCATTTAGTTACTATGAACGTTTGGCAAGTTAATTTCACATCACTGACCCGGCTCAGCTTCCTTCTCTGTCAATTGAGGATAATTCCCAACTCACAAGATCGCTGTGTGAGCGAAGGAGAAAACACAGGGAAAGTGCTGAACAGTCCCTGGGATATGGCACATGGTCAACAATGAGTGATTACTACTGTTCTCTAAACTTACTCTACTTTGTCCTCCAAATAGAAGAACTAAATCTTACCAATTGGCAAGTCATTTGTTAGGCTTCTCAGAATTATATGAATAATGGAACGTATTAAAGGTACAATACAAAACCAGTCCATCAAGGAGATCAAAGGTTTCAGAATCCTGCTTGCTTCTTCTTCCCTATCTGTTCTGGGTGGTTTTGTGATAACCGGTATTCCTTTACCAACAATATGAATCCTATTATTTCTTGGCGGTCTCAACCTTCGTACTGGGTTTCTGTTGCTTATTTATTTTATGGTTACCTTTGGACGGGTAATTGTCATTATTGCCTGAATACCAAAAAGACATCCAGGAAGAAGGAACATTTTAATGACATGTTGTAACTGTTCCCTCCATCTCCACAGTTGACTGGACCCCATGTGAATCATTTATTATCACAACATATTTTGACAACACTGCGCCAGCCCCTTACCCAACAAACACATGCATTACGGAGCAGAACTGCAGACGGACAGAGAACAAGTGCTCTTGAGGTACAGCAAGTTTTGATCCTCGGGGGCGGGGAAGAGGGGTGGTGGATGGCTTTTGCTGCAAGTGGAAATGAACAGAATCTGAAACTGTTTTGTCTGCTTAAACCGGACTGGAGTTGAGCCCTGCGGAGCGAGGAGCGCGGAGGACAGGGTGAGATGGGCCTGGAGGCAAGGGAGGAAGGAGGTGGCAACTGCAGGATAAAGGAGGGTCGGTGCCACGGGAGAGACGTGAGTCAGAGTCCATCACCACCCCGAGAGCGAGGGCGGAGGGAAGTGGCGGCTCAGCCCAGTCCCCAGGACGGGGCCAGCCTCTAGGAGTCCGGGACGCCTGAGAGGGACTGGGGACCCCAAGACCGGAGAAAGACGGCGGTAGGAGCGGGCTCCCGATCGCCTTCGCAACGGGATGCTGCGGTCCCCACCGCCATCCTGGCGCAGGAGTTGAGGAAAGCAGGGACCCAACAAGGAGCACACAGGTTACCTGTCTCAGCTGCCTGCCCAGCGGTCTCCACTTCCGCAGACTCGGGGTTACTACGGGCTACGGGGCCGCGCGCCCGTGACGTCATCCACGCGCGCCGGGGTCGTGGTGGGCCTAGTGCACCCGCTGGAGGAAAGCTGGGTTGCCCCGCCGCGGTGAGGTCTGCGCAGGCGCGGACAGGGACCACGCGAGCAGTTGGGTTAATTGGGGGGTTTGTCGGGTTGCCCTGTTACCCAGTAAACTACTCCGAATTATAAAACCTTGTGGGCACTGACGAAAAAATGTTACTGAAATTCACAAGTGCGATTTTTATTCCGTTTTTTCACTCTGCTTCTACTGTATCTGACTATTGTTTACATACTCATTCATTCCACCATAATTTAGCCAAGTCCTGCTCTGTGCCAGTCGAGCACGTGCTGGACCTCGTGTAGATACCTTCTGGCAGAGAACACTGAGTCTCAACAAATCCATATGCCTTCTTAGAGATCATAAGTGATGGAAGGAAAATGAGTTGCTGAAAAACTAAAGAAGGGAGGGTGCCTTTTTAGTTTGAGATGTCAAAGAAGAGCCCTCTGAGGAGGCTCTCTGAACGGAGAGAAGCAGCCAACTCTGTAACGGTCTGGAGGAAGACGAACCAAGAGAAGGATCAACATGTTTGCAAGCCATGGGGAGAAGACAGAATGTGATGCCTTTGAGAAAGTGAGAAAATAGGCTAGGGGCAGAATAGATGATGAGATCAACAAGGCAAGGAGAGTCCTGACATTGCAGAGACTTTCTAGGTCATTGTAAGGGGCATGATTTGTTTTGAAGTGTAATGAGAAGCCAGGGAAGAGTTTAAAACACGTGAGCGACAGGATCTGGTTTTATAAGATCAGCCTGGCTGCTGTGTATACAGTGAACTATTGGGAGGCAAGAAAGGATGCAGAGAAAACAGTTGCTTTTGCAATGATCAGGTAGGAAATGATGGAAATAAATGGACCAATATGAGAAATAATCTGGAGGTGGATATGATAAACTTGTTGATGTATTTAATAAGGAGGATAAGGAAAAGAAAGGTGTGAAAAACGCCTCCTCCTAAATTTTGGGCCTGAGCAAATAGCTGGATAATATAGCTAAAACAATTTCTAATACTTCACAAGATTTGCTACTTCTCTTTTCAACCCTAGTCCATTTTCTTCTTTGTTACCAAGCCCTCTTGGTTCTCCTCTTACCTTTCTGACCATCTCCCCTCAGTTTCCATTAAGGGGCTCCTCTTTCTTTTTCCTTAACTTTTTCACCCTTGATCTTCTTACGCTAAATCATAAGCTGCAAATCCAAAAGGCTACGTGCCCAGGCAGTGAACACAAAGGAGTGAAGCTAGTGGATAGAAAATATGGAGAACTGGAGCTCATGGTCTCCCTACGCAGCTCTAGTTTATTTTTGCCTGCCAGGAATGCCAGCTCATTTTTGTGATGTCATATCCCCTCATTTTAAAAGAGAAATCAATTTTCAGCTACTTACATAAAATCTCCCAAATTTTAAATGTTGGTCACTAAATGAAATTTTGTTAAACTTTTGAACAACAACAACAAAAATAAAAACAGCCCTATATATGTGTAGGCCACAACTTTCCCTCCTTGGTGGATATTTCCCCAGGATGGTGACTTGTCTACTTTCGTGTGACTACCACCTATAAACTGATAACTCTCAAGTCTAACTCTATGCAAAGCTTTAAAAATTTTCTTATTGAAATACGCAAATTCCACTTAGGTGTCTAGTTGAAATCTCAAACTTGACATCTAAAACTGAACTCATTATCTCCCTTCTTCCTTAAACCTAACCTACTCAAATATTCCCTGTCTCAGTGAATGGCATCAATACCCACCTAGTCACCCAAGCTTGAGATCCAGGATTATCTTGGACTTATCCCTCTTCGTTGTCCCACTGTCCAACTAAACATGTCCTGACCTTGATCGCAACATTTTCACATCTGCCAGTAGACTCCATCCTTACTGATCACTTTGCTCAAGCATTCGTTATCTCTCTTCCGACAAGTCACTTAATTTTTCCACACCTGTTTTCTCACTTGTAAAATAAGAGGATTCAATAAAGGGATTCCTAAGATCATTCCATTTGTAAAATTCTGTTTTATAAAGCCACTAAAAATGTGAGAATAGTTGCCTAGAATTGTTCGTGGTTTTTTTTTTTTTTTTTTTTTTTGCCTTGCTATTTTAATACCAAGGATATTGTAACTAGATTGACAGGGAAAACTGGATTTGATGAAAGTAATCAATACAAAATGAAATTAACAGTGGCTAAAAACAGACATAGTTTTGTTAAAACTGTAAAAACTAACTGAAAAATAACTGCTGATTAGTAACATTGAAAACAGGGAAAATTGAGAAAAATAGACATAGTAAAATTTATCATTTCTTAAAACTTAATGGAAAAAATCTAATTTTCTTGACAAAATTTGATCTACAAAGCTTGTGTAGGAAAAAAATTGGTTTTGGTTAATTAACACAAAAGAAAGATCATAATGCCAGAAGCTCTAATGGCTATAATTTGTCATGGAGAGAAAAAAATAATACTGAATTATAACATCAGTATAAGGTTTATATGTAAAAGAACAAGAATTGATTCCAGTGAAAATAATTTTAGTAAAATGATAAAAATGAGAAACAGTTGAACTGTAGTATAAATTTGATTTTTAAAAATGGCATTAAATTGGCACGATGAAATTTCCTCCAGAAAAAACAAAAACCCTCTTTTTCACATTAAAGATTTCAAATAGAATTTTAAAGCTTGGATTGAAATCAAGAGCATGGTAATTTCTGATATTTACAAGTTATAAAAAGTTGGTTTATATACAAGAGTTTTCTCATTTTGACGATCCAGGGTAAAATGAACTCAGAAAACTGGAAAAGCATGCACTTAAAATTCCGTTATGTGGCAGTTAAAACAAACAGCTAGAGCCAAGACAATAAACCACTTGATATGAGCTATCAGGGTTTTCTGAGTCATTCATATAGTACCAATCATGACCATGCTTCAGCTGACACTTTGCGTTGTTATGTTTGTACTCATAAGAATATAGATCCCCTTCCATTGTCTTTTTTTCTTTCCACCTGTTCTCATGGTTATGTAGGAAGAGTTACATTTTACAAAGTAAAGTATTATGAATAAATGTAATTTTTTAAACGAGAAATCGATTTCTAGGATTTGACTCTGGTCAAATATGTCAAATACGGTGCGTTTTCTGTGAAGGATTCTTGCGCAACAATTAAAACTATAATTATATAAGTTCCGTCTTTCCTTCAGTGTAGATGCTTTAGTTGAAATCTGAAATATTAAAAAATCCTGATATTTTTGTCAATTTTTCTTATCTCAAAATACATAGAAAAAGGTAAATTTTAAGTCATTTTATATTCTTGATACACAAACACAGCAATGTCATAAATGCTTCATTTTCAAACATAATTTGTTAATTACCACTCTGCATAGAAAAATAGGTTAAAATGAAAATTAAATAAAACTCGTCTGACCCCTTCCACCCCTGCTTTTGGCTTACCCATAATTTGTATATTTCTTCTTAAAGATAAATCTCAAAGGTCTATTAAGAAAATTATCATAAAAGAAAAGTAATTTGATTGGGTCCCAAGAGTTCAGGATGCTGTCATAATGCATTCAAAAAATAATTTTCTAGAAAATAATTTTTCGATGAAAATTATTGATGAAGTTATAATTTTTATTTAAATGTTTGTTTACATATACAAATATCACAGACTCAAAATGACAGAGTTAACATCTTGTATTCATTCAATAGCTCCTGAAAATCCTTAGCTAGTCTTTCAGTTCTAAAACTCATATTTATGAGTATTTATTCATGCCAGAAGTATAGGTACTTTCCTTAGGTCTACATAATTGGAGTATGTATATCCTAGTTTCAAACATGCTTTTAATTAGTAACTATTTTTCCCTTTGATGCTGTCAGCTCCATGAAATCTGTTTATATCCCCTCTGAGATTTAGTGCACTTTCAATTTCAAAAGAATTTCTGACTTGGCTCAGGTGAACTAGGTAAATAGAGGAAAGGAAAACAGACACTGCTGGCTGTCCTTCAATATCCAGTCACTTTTCTTCATACGAATAGAACCCTCACATTTTAGATAATAGAATATCCTTTCCTAGCTGGACACATGGCTACTCAGAATAGACAATGTTTTTCAGCTTCCCTTGCAACTAGATTTGGCCCTGTGACCAAGTGGTGGTTACTTGTAGTAAGTATAATGTGGCAACCATCCTTATAAAACTGATGGGACATAAGTTTGTCTTTTTCCTATTGATTGGAATGCAGATGTGTTGGATCCTCCTAGAGTATCCATCTTGATTAAAATTCAACCTTCAAAGCCTTATGTGAAAGCAACAAAATATGAATCCCTGAGGAGTTTATGGACAGAGCCATAATACCAGCTCTGAACTATCTACCTCTGCACTTGTACTGAGGGAAATAAGCTGCTCTATTTTTTTAAGTCACTTTATTTTGGGTCTGTTTCTTCTACCAAACTTAACTGATATAAGGAGTAGGAGTCAAAAGGAAAATACACAGTAAAGACATTTGCAGATTTCATGCAGGCCTGAACAGCAAGAAGAAAAAATCCTCTCAGAGGACATGGTGTCTCACTTCAGTGACACCAAACCATTGAGGCCAGAAAAAGCAAAGGCCTGAAAGAGGTATTGTCCGAAGGCAGTAACTCCTAAATTCAGTTTCATAATAAAGCCAAGTGCTGCACATTTGTAGCCTCACTTATTGTATCCTACCTAATATCCATTTTTTCCCTTATTAACAGAACATTGATTTGTGGAAGAAAACTTGCTGACCTCAGAGAAGGCAGGCCCCTGTTCCAGTCCCAATGGATGAATAGTTGTAAATATAAACCAGTTATGGAATCCCTTTCCTCTCTGGCCCTTATTTATGGTCCCAGCTCTCCTTATAGCTACAGGCAACCGTGTTGCCCAATCTGGCCAATGAGATGGAAGGGGAAGTCTGCTAAGGGCTCCTGGGACTGATTTTCCCTCTTAATAAAATATAGTCATAAAAGGAGAGCTAGCGGGCATAGCACTGTTCCTTTCTTTATTGCTTGTGATACTAACATGAGGAAAAAGATGTTTGGGGTGCCTAGCAGCCATCTTGACCACGTGTGGTAAGCATAAGGATGAAAAGTCAACATGCTGAGGAAGGATGGGGAGAAAAAGCCTGAGTCATTGCTGACATTGTTGAGATGCTGACCCAGCCACTGGTATCTCCATCTGGAGTTCTTAGTAAACAACGTTGCTTCTGGTTTAACACCTTAATTTAATAAAGGTTTGGGGGTTTTGTTGTTGTTACTGCTGTCACTTGCAATTAATTTTTGTTGTTTGCAGTTAGAAAAGAAAAAGAAAGAATTTCAGCAGTTTTGTGTGTTTTGCAGATTTCCCTCTTCACTCTTTTCTATACCAAGTCTTGTTTACAATGCATAAATAGTACTCACTGTTGATACTTCTGATTTTACTCCTATTCTTCTTGCTTCTGTTGCTGCTACTATCTTTCTCTTTTTAATGTATGAAGTTCTGACAATTTAGTTCACAAACTTGTTGCAACAATGTTGCTAACCTGTTTTGATATCTGAGGGATTATTCACTATGAATTTGTACCAACTGGACAAACAGTTAACCAAGTTTACTATTTGGAAGTGTTGAAAAGGCTGCATGAAAAAGTTTGACAAAAATGACCTGAACTTTTCACCAACAATTCATGGCTCTTGCATCACGACAATGCACCAGCTCACAGGGCACTGTCTGTGAGGGAGATTTTAGCCAGTAAACAAATAACTGTATTGGAACACCTTCCCTACTTACCTGAGCTGGCCCCTGAGCTGACTTCTTTCTTTACCTGAAGATAAAGGAAATATTGAAAGGAAAACATTTTTATGACATTCAGGACATCAAGTGTAATACGATGCCAGCTCTGATGGCCATTTCAGTAAAAGAGTTCCGAAATTGCTTTGAAGGGTGGACTAGACCCTGGCCTCGGTGCATAGCTTCCCAAGGGGAGTACTTCAAAGGCTACCATAGTGATATTCAGCAATGAGATATGTAGCACTTTTTCTAGGATGAGTTCATGAACTTAATTGTCACACCTTGCATACCTGATATCAAAGACCTTTCAGGCTACTGTGGAGATAAACGTGGTTTATTACCAAGGCCAGAGGTCAGAGCTCTGGATTTGTGTCCTAAGTGGGTTCTGAATAACAAAGCAGAGATGGCAAGAAAAGACAAATTAGGATAAAATTGGGGAGTGGAGATGGATGTTGACAAACCTAGAGAGATGAAGATGGGGAAAAGTGGAAGAGGTGAAAGGGAGATGGTCTGGGATATCCCCAGGATGGCCATTCTGGCAGACAGAACCAAAGGACTAAGTGGTTGGCCAGCTTCAACACCTAGCTTGGACTGGTTAAGAACATGCTCAGTACATATTGATTTATTAATTGAAAGAATGGATGAATGAAAGATAAGACTCTTGTCTGACTTTTGTGCCCATGTTTTTGGGATGCAGGAAAGCAGATACTTGAGAAGGTAAACCTTTCCTATGGATGGCTCTGAAGGGAAGCATATTTTATCTACATAGCACAGTGGAACACTTCACCCAAGCACAAACCCAACAGCATAGCTTTGGGAAGATGCCAGTACAGCTTTCTCTGGTGGGAACCTCTCACAAGGGACTGGGTGCTGGCTACCGAAGCAATCCCCTGTAGGAGGACTCCTCTTACCCATCATGTTTAGGCAGATGAAGCAAGTTGCACTGATCACCAATGATAGGGAGAATTGGAGTCCATTTGCCCACCAGTAAGACCACAATGATCTCACAAACAGTAAAAACTTCTCCCAGCCTCGAGAGATGTTTTTAAACATTTTTTTGTTAGTTTCAGGTGCACAAAGCAATGTAATAGTTAGACATTTATCACTTATATCCCTCATACAGTGACAACCCCCCTTCCCCATCTACTACCCCTCTGACATCGCACGCAGCCGTTACATTTCCACTGTAGAGAGAAGAGTATACACACACACACACGTGCAGTCTGACAATTAAGTTTGCAAACTCATCCTAGAAAAAGTGCTACATACCTCATTGCTGAATATCACTACAGTCACCTTCAAAGAACTCCCCTTGGGAAGCTATGCACCGATGCCAGCACCTAGTCCACCCTTCGAAGCAATTTTGGAACTCTTTTTCTGGAATGGCCATCATCATATTAAAGAGCTGTCATCATATTACCCTTGATGTCCTGAATGTCATCAAAATGTTTTCCTTTCAATATTTCCTTTATCTTCGGGTAAAGAAAGAAGTCATTGGGAGCCAGCTCAGGTGAGTAAAGAGGGTGTTCCAATACAGTTATTTGTTTACTGGCTAAAATCTCCCTCACAGACAGTGCCGTGTGAGCTGGTGCATTGTCGTGATGTAAGAGCCATGAATTGTTGGTGAAAAGTTCAGGTTGTCTAACTTTTTCATGCAGCCTTTTCAGCACTTCCAAATAGTAAACTTGGTTAACTGTTTGTCCAGCTGGTACAAATTCATAATGAATAATTCCTCCGATATCAAAAAAGTTTAACAACATCGTTTTGACTCTTGATTTGGATTGATGGAATATTTTTGGTTGTGGAGAATTGGCTGATTTCCATTGTGCACTTTGACACTTTGTTTCAGGGTCATATTGGCTCACCCATGTTTCTTAACCAGTGATAACACAGCCCAATACATCATCCTGCCTCTCAAAAAGTTTTTGGCAAACTCCGACTTTCTTTTGTTTTTGTTCATTGGTGAGCAACTTCGGGACTATTTTTGCACACACCTTTCTCATGCCAAGATTTTCAGTTAAGATTTTCCTATTATTTCTCTATTGATGTTTACTTGGTCTGCTATGCTTCTCACAGTCAGCCGACAATTTGGATGCACAATTCGATGAATTTTTGCAATGTTTTCTTACGTTCTGCTCGTTACTGGCTGCCGTGACTTCTCTTCATCAGTGACGTGTTCTCTCCCCTCAGGAAAACGTTTAATCCATTTGTACACTGCCATTTTCTTCATGACATTCTCCCCATAAACTTGGACTAATATGTGCTTATTTCACTTCCACTCTTGCCAAGTTTAACAAGAAATTTAGTGTTTGTTCATTGCTCTAATTCAAGCTCAGACATTTTCACAACGGCACACAAAAGCACGAAATAACAATAATGAACACCAGTCAGCGAGACACTGCCACACATTGACACAAACACAGGTGTGAGACACTCATATACCAAAGTTATGAAACCTTACTGAGCTGTTTGTACAGTGCTGTCAATGTAAGCTCATGGTGGCAAGTTTGCAAACTGAATTGTCAGACTTTGAGTGTATATATATGAGTATATTCTTAGGAATCTGTGGGATTCAACTTGATTGGAGGCCTTTGAAAAGTCACTAAATGTTTCTAATTTCATCGCTGCCAATAATAACAATACTTGAAGGATTCTGATTTTAAAACCCACCTAAAATACAGACACTTCCGTAAAAGGGTTGATAAACACTAATCTCTTGTCTCCTAAGAAAAGGTTACCACTGAATGGATGTTTGTATTAGTTGGAACTCTGGTTTCAAGTATAATGTAAGGGAATTTATTATAAAAATACAGTAGTGAGTCACAGAATCCAAGTGCAGGGAGGCAGTTGGGTCAGAGGAAACATGGGAAACTTGCGGAACTCTCTCTCCTCCTTTTTTTTATTTGTTTTCAAGCATTTCAGTTGCACTCTTTTCTCCCTTCCTCTATCTACTTTCTCTGAATCTCTAGTGTTGCAATGGATTAAGATGATCATCTCAGAATACTCAAGCTTATACCTCTTTCTTCTAAGAGATACTAGATCTCTTTATTCTAAATCACTGAGAGAAGGAATATGATTAAGAACACAGCGTCCACCCCTAATGCAGTCATCTCCAGCCAGGGGGCAAGTCATGTGACACAGACATAATTGTTGAGTATCCTTCTCTGGAAGGGGGTGGGGGGAAGGTGATTCCCCAGACTAGTGTTTTATTGCCAGGAGTGTGAGAATACCCCACCCAGCAGATGAAGAAATTCCTATCGTAATCATGCACACATTCTAGACACCTGGCTCTGGGTAATTGTTGGCCTATCCTATGTGAAAATGTTGGCTTACAGATTAACAAAGATAAATCTTGGCAGCTCAGCAGTATTGTTGCCTCCTACTCTCTTCTGCATCCCTGGAAAAGCTTCATTAAGATCTGCAGATTACCAGATGAGATCCCAAGTTAAATGTCTGCATACCTCTTGGCTGTATATAGCTGCGGCGTTTAGTGTTAAGTAAGAATGACTACAGCAAGATAATTTCAATAAGCACTATTTTACTACTGCTGTCAGAAAACTAATGTGATTAATGACATCATGGAGATCCATCAACACTATACAGTCTGGGCTATTTTGATGTTGTTTCTCACGAACTTCAGTCTCTTTTAAGTTATTGTGGGTGAGGAAGAAACTTTACCCTCAAGTTTCTTTCAGCTGGTCTAATAATTAAATCTACATGAGACATATTAATAAGAGAAAATGACCAAATCCAATTACATACATATGTGTGGGAACCCCACATACATGAAAGAGTCAGAGACCCCACATGCTTTAGAGGTTCAAAGACAGAAAGGGAAAATGACATGTATGTGACATTCTAAGCTAAGACTCACCATGCGGCTTCAGAGGGGAGGAAGGTCATTATAGGACAATAAAGAAGAGTGGATATTTGTATTAGTAGTTTGCCCTGCCATACAGATAGGTAAAAAAAATGTTATCTCTGATAATCTCTTGTTATGGGCAAGGCCCCTAATTCAAATTTTTCTAGGTAGTTAAGAGGGGGTGGTGCAAAAGGTTCTCTTGAGCCCCAGGGTCTAGGTTTCCTTTAGCTCAGAACCGTCTGTATACCACAGAGGCACATCTTGGGGGCGACTTGTTCTGAATCCCTACGTTATTAAAACTCAATGTGAGGAAGGGAAAACTTTTTTTTTCCTCAAGAACTGAAGAGATACAATCAGTTGAGGAGAATCATAACCATTCTTTCTTTCTATATTCTACATGTGGCCTTTTCAGAGCAAAGACCCCTATGATAAAGTTGCATGTGGGACGTGAACATTCCTCAACATTCTGGAGCTTCTTATTGCCAACTGAGTTTTAGAGAGCTGGAGGCAGGAGGTGACATCACACAGCAGAAGCTCTGAGGAGATTCTTTTGAACACAGAAAAAAAAAACGTTATTGTATTCTGCCATAATGTCTCCTGTTTTCCAATTGATTTTGGTTTTCATTCAGAGAAACTGATAATGCAATATTTTCTTCTAGATAAATTAAAAACAGACATTAGTAAACACAAGCACTTTTATTTTTCCATTGAAATTTGCTTTATTGTGCTTCGCAGATACTAGGTTTTTATCAACATCGAGGCAAAACCTCTACCAGCAAAAAAGATGACTCACTCAAGGCTCAGACAATGCTTAGAATTTTTTAGCAATAAAGTATTTTTAAACTAAGGTATGCACATTGATTTGTTTAGACACAATGCTATTATTACACACTCAGACTACAGTATAGTGTAAACATAATTTTATATACACTGGGAAAACAGAAACCTGTGTGATTCACTTTATTTCCACACTCACTTTGTTTCAGTGGTTCCGAACTGAACCCACAATATCTCTGAAGTATGCCTGTATAATTTCATTGGTTGAAATGTTCTCAGACATGGTGCATGGTCAAAGCCCTATGGTCAAAGAAGTGTGAAGTTTTTCACTGAAGGGAGGCATAGTAATATTTTGCAAAGATAATACATACGATTTTGCAAAGATAATACCGTGTGCTTACACTGTGGAAAGCTCACGAACTTAATTGTCCAATCTCGTATATAAAAGGAATCTCAAACATTAAATAATTTTTCTTACATTAGTAATGAATTGATATGGATGAGATGTGGAACCAGCTTTTGATGAGATTATTATGGCAGGATATTAATTTGTGTGTTTTTCTTAGTGCTGTAGGAGTGAATGAGGAGTAGTCTTCTTTCCCCATCCCAAGAAGCCTTTATGTTCTGCTTTTTACCTCCCTGGCCAAGGAATGGCTTTTGTGTTGGGAGCTGTAGTTTAAGGCACCTGGAAATCAACTTCCTGCTTGTGAGGATATGGGAGATGGGAGGGTGGGGTTAGTAATGGGGCGAAGGCAGAGCTGGTCCAAGAAGGGAGAAGAGCAGGAGTCTTACTCTAAAGAGGGAAGATCCTAGTGGCGGAAGGTCAGGTTAGCCTATGAATGTGAGCTCTGAGGGACGTTCTAGGAGGGACAGCACATACAAAAGTCCTGTGGAAGATGGTATATAATATATCTGAGGAACTTGCAGAAGAGAGGAGGATAAAAGTAGGAAAGGATGCTTGAGTGATAGGAGGGACCGGGGTTTATAGGGTCTTGTACCTTATGTTAAAAGATGGTCTCTCTCCTGAGAGCAATGGGAAACCATTGAAGAGTTTTGAGCAGGGAAGTGATAGAATCACATTTGCCTTACAGGCATTTTATCTTTACAGCATTTCTAGAAGGTAAGTCCAAGGACAGCCTCATAGACCCAGCACGGGGGAAGTTTAGCAATCTTGTACATATTTTCCATCAGCCACCCCACATGAGCTTGCATTCTTGTGAGACCAAAAAACCCCATTGTGTTTAATATGGAAATGCAGCTTCTAGACAAGTCCTTAGCACTCCTTTCTAACACCTCTGGATCTGGAACTGCTAGTAGGTGTGCATCGTTATTATTATTCTCTCAGATGAAGAAACTGAGGTTTAGAGGGACTAACTTGTCCAAGACCAAACAGCTAGCAAGTTTCAAAGTGAGGATTTGAAGCAAGTCTAAGTTCTTGTAGCAGATATGGTTAGTGCCCCACCCATATCCCATTGGCTCACTCAGGAGGTCACCTGCAGATAGTCTCCGTAGATGCCCAATGAGGGGGGGTTCCCTGCAGACAGTTTCTCAGCATGCCTACTGACTTCTTGCATATATCTGCATGAGGGCCTTGTCTAGCCACTGACATCTATTTGACCTGTGCACAGGGACTTAACCTCATAGAAGTGACACTCAGTCAATGAGGACAGGAGTTGGGAAACAAAGAGCCCTCTTCCTCACCCCTCACTCAGATGGTTCTGAGCTGCACTCCACAAAGTCTGTCAGAGTGTCAGAGGGTCCCCAGCAAGAATGAGCCTCAGCTGCCCACAGAGGTAACTGATCACTAATTTACCCTTTATTGGCTTTTTCTGTTTCCTAACTCTCCCTCAGTGCTTCCTGGGATCAACTTCTATGTAAATTACTTGCACCTAAACCTTTGTCTCAGGGTCTGCCCTGTGGGAACTCAAACTAAGACAGCGCTTAACCAGTACAGTCTACTGCATCTCTTAATAGCAGTTGGAGAATCTCCCAAAAAATTCTCTTATTATGAGATCAATTTAATGAACATTTAATGGGTACATGGCTCTGTACCAGTGGCTACAAAGGAGCCATTTATGACACCTATTTGGTCATTACTTTGGGCAGAAGGGAACAACTCCAAAGATGAAAATGAATAAATAATGGAAAGGGAAAGATGTACGTAGGTGGCCCTGTATGGGGGTATGATAGAGCAATGGCACTTAATATTAAATGTCGCAATCAGGGAAAGTAATGTCATGCTATTAGGAATTAATAATATACAACTTTTGGATGACATTACCTTATTAATTCTAGTTCTTTCTTAGTTGAACACAAATGCAGTTCAGTATTTGGGTGATTTATCAAGACATGAAGAGCTTGCCAAGTCTCCAGCTACCGTCGTAAATAATTCCACCATCTTTTGTTTCACATTTTCCTTTTAAAAGGCCATATACTGGCAAACTTGTCATGGGTGGACTTTATGCCTCAAATTATATTTTGAGCATGAACTCTAATCTTCAAACATGGCATGCATTTCATGGCTTTTCTAAAAATGTAAGTCCAATGACATGACATAGAATCCTACATGACTCTTCCATAAGGTTTGCAATCCACTTTTCTAGCCACAGTGAGGGTGCTGTAGCTGTCCTAGGAGAACCGGATGGCGTGGCTTTAGCCATGGTGGCTTCCAGAAGGAGAAGAGTTTACTTCACAGTTGATTGAAGACACTTCGACTAATCCACTCCTGGATTTCCACTGATTTCTGAGCTTTGTTCAAATAAGCCCATGGCTTTGATTAGAATAGCATTTGTGTGATTCTGTCTGTGGGTGAACACACGGAACTCTAGAATATCCCCACATATTGTCACCATTTCCCGTGTGCTGAGATCCTAGGGTTCTGAGGAGTTGACATGCAAATCAAGGAGTTCAACTCACTGGAATTCTCTGAACACGGGCAGGTTTTGTGAGGCATTCAGAAGTGGTAGAAAATTGTTGTCATCTCAGACTACCCCAAGATAGCAATGGTAAGGGAGTCTTTGGTTTTAGTGGTTTTTAAAATTTATTTTTCAGTTATAGTTGACATGTAATATTATATTAGTTTCAGGTGTACAACATAGTGATTAGACATTTATATACCTTATAAAGTGATCACCCCAATAAGTGTCTTGGAATGTTAAGTGTCCCATGAACATCCAAATCACTCACAATCACACTGAGGAGATTTTTCTAGAATCACTGTCTTTATATTGCAAGAAACCTAGGGTTAAAGCCGACATTCTGGAGTCACATGAAGGGTGGGGTGGAACGAGGGCTCAAAGTCAAAGGTTCAGTGGTTCTGAACCAGCCTATCCAATCTTTCCTAGATATCCTGAGTCATTTCGGCAAGAGGTAACGGTAGAAAAGAAGAGAGATACAGAATTCATGGAGCTGCTTGAGAGGTAGAGGCACTGAAAGATTTCATATAAAGGATTCTCTGTTGACATTATATTCAACAGATCAATCTTTCCAAGAAAGAAACTACAAGTTTCTTTTGATTTGATTATGTTTCAAATTTCAAACAAACAAACAAAAAAACGAAGAAGAATAAATAACTGCACTGGGCAATAAAAAAGACTGTATAGGTGACAACATACACCAAGAAATCAATATGACAGGAGAAGTGGAACAGGAGCTAGACAGGCAGTGAGACTGTCACCACCAACTGAGCACACGAACAGCTTGCAGCATTACTTTTCTATTTTGATGAAAAATTTGCAATTTTTGCATTGCTGCAGACCAAATAAATTGACAATGAACATTTCTCAATTTACATTGCCCTTTCCATGAACATTTTGTTGACAGTATAATCATGCTTCCAATATTTACAAAAACAATCTCTTCTCTGCTGTGAAGCTACCTAAGAGAAACACTTGCCCTCATTCCCTTCGATCTGTGTGACACCATCTTATCAGTCACTATTTATTCTTTAACAGCTTTATCAAGGAATAATTGACATACAATGAACGGCACAAATGTAAAATACAAAATCTGATGCTTTTTGACATTGTATACACTTGTGATCTCTTAACATCACTCCAGAAGCTTTTTTCTTGTTCCTTTGTAATCCTTCTCCCACACTCCTCCCTCTCCCTAGGCAACAATTAATTTTCTCCTGGCACTATAGGTTAGCATGCATTTTCTAGAATGTATAGAAATAGAAGACTACAATACATACTCTTTTTTGATATGGCTTCTATGACAGAATGATTATTTTGAGATTCACTCATCAGTAGTTCACTCTTTTTTATTGCTAAGTAGGATTCCATTCTGTGGAACCACATTCTGTTTATCCATTCACCTACTGATGAATATTTGGGGTGTTTCCAGTTTGGGATTATTAGAAATAGGGCTGCTACAAGCACTCATATATGAGGCCGGACAATTAAGTTCCTGAATTCTTCCTAGAAAAAGTGCTACATACCTCATTGCTGAATAACACTACGGTCACCTTTGAAGTACTCCCCTTGGGAAGCTATGCACTGATGCCTGTGCCTACTTTACCCTTAAAAGCAATTTTGGAACTCTTTTTCTGAAATGGCCATCATCATATTAAAGAGCTGTCATCATATTACCCTTGATGTCCTGAATGTCATCAAAATGTCTTCCTTTCAATGTTTTCTTTATCTTCAGGTAAAGAAAGAAGTCACTGGGGACCAGATCAGGTGAGTAAGGAGGGTGTTCCAATACAGTTATTTGTTTACTGGCTAAAAACTCCCTCACAGACAGTGCCGTGTGAGCTGGTGCATTGTCGTGATGCAAGAGCCATAAATTGGTGGTGAAAAGTTCAGGTCGTTTTCATCTAACTTTTTCAAGCAGCTTTTTCAGCACTTCCAAATAGTAAACTTGGTTAACTGTTTGTCCAGTTATTACAAATTCATAATAAATAATCCCTCTGATATCAAAAAAGGTTAGCAACAGGGGCCAGCCCGGTAGCTCAAGCGGTTAGAGCTCCATGCTCCTAACTCTGAAGGCTGCTGGTTCGATTCCCATATGGGCCAGTGGGCTCTCAACCACAAGGCTGCCAGTTCGATTCCTCGAGTCCCACAAGGAATGGTGGGCTCCACCCCCTGCAACTAGCAACTGGCAACTGGACCTGGAGCTGAGCTGTGCCCTCCACAACTAAGACTGAAAGGACAAAAACTCGAAGCTGAATGGCACCTTCTACAACTAAGATTGAAAGGACAACAACTTGTCTTGGAAAAAAGTCCTGGAAGTACACACTGTTCCCCAATAAAGTCCTGTTTCCCTTCCCCAATAAAATCTTTAAAAAAAAAAAAAGATTAGCAACATTGTTTTGACTCTTTTGGTGATAGAGAATTGGCTACTTCCATTGTGTATTTTAATGCTTTGTTTCAGGGTCGTATTGGTACACCCATGTTTCATCACCAGTGATAACATGGCCCAACACATCGTCTTGCCTCTCCAAAAGGTCTTGGCAAACTTCGACTCTCCTTTGCTTTTTGTTCATCGATAAGCTCTTTCAGGACTATTTTTGCACACACCTTTCTTGTGCCAAGATTTCCCTACTTTCTCTATTGATGTTTACTTGGTCTGCTATGCTTCTCACAGTCAGCTGACAATTTTGACATACAATTTGACGAATTTTAACAATGTTTTTATCAGTTCTGCTCATAACTGGCCTCCCTAACCTCTCTTCATCAGTGATATGTTCTCCCCCCTCAGAAAAATGTTTAATCCATTTTACACTCCCATTTTCTTCATGGCATTCTCCACATAAACTTGGACTAACATATCCCTGATTTCACTTCCGCTCTTGCCAAGTTTAACAAGAAATTTTTAATATTTGTTCATTGCTCTAATTCAAGCTCAGACATTCTCGTGACAGCACACAAAAACACACAATAGTAATGCACGCCACTCAGCAAGACACCGCCACACGTCAACATGAACACAGCTGTGCGACCTGATATACCAAGGTTACAAAACTTCTCCGAGCTGTTTGGACAGTAAGCACACAGTGGCAAGTTCACGAACTTACTTGTCAGCCCTCATACAAGTCTCTCCATGAACCTAAGCTTTCTTTTCTCTTGGGTAAATACCTAGGAATGGAAAGATTGGATCACATGTTTAACTTTCTAAGGAACTACCAAGCTGTTCTCCAAAGTGGTTGTGCCATTTTAAATGCTCATTAACAGTGTATGGAGGCTGCTCTACATCCTTCCCAATATTTTGGGTGGTCAGTCTTTTTCATTTTAGCCCTTTTAGCAAATTTGTAGAGATATCATGTTGTAATTTTAATTTGCATGTCCGTAATAACTAATATTATCAAGCATCTTTTTATGTGCTTATTTGCTATCCAGATATCTTCTTTAGTGAAGTTTCTGTTGAAATCCTTTGCCCATTTTTTACTGGACTGTTTTCTTATTACTTAGCTTTGAGAGTTCTTTATATATTCTGTGTATGTCTTTATATATGCTATAAAAATATCTCCAGTGTGTGACTTGTTTTTTCATTAGTTTAAAGTATTTTTCAAATAGTATAACTTACTAATTTTGGTAAAGTCCAATATGTCAAATGTTTTTTGTTTATGGATCATGCTTTTGAGGTTGCATCTAAGAAATATTTATGTAACCCATGGTCACAGAGATTTTAATCCTATGCCTTCTTCTGTAATCTTTATTGTTTTAGCCTTTACATTTAAGTCTATGATACATTTAAAGTTGATTTTTGTAAAGGGTGTGAGGTATGGATTGAACTTCTTCTTCTTTTCCTTCTTCCCTTTCTCCTCCTCCTTCTTTTTCTTCATCTTTTTTTTTTTTTGCATATAGATTTTCAATTGGTCTAGCATTTATAAGTTTCTTGGTGATATTGATATTGTTGGTCCATGAGGCCATACTTTGAACTGCAGTGTAATAAAAACGTTTGCAAATAATTAAGGATATGCAAGTTAAAAAAGAACAAGAAATTCTTAATTCTAAAAAAAAATGAATAGTAGAAAGGAAATGAAATCATAATATGTTACTTGGCTTTGAAGTGAGTACATGTACAGTTGTCTTAGCCTACTTAGGCTGCTATAACAAAATACCATAGACTGTATAGTTCAAGCAACAGACAGACATTTATTTCTCACAGCTCTGGAGGCTGGGAAGTCCAAAATCAACTCTATTCTTGTTGAGGACTCTCTTCCTGGCTTACAGACAGCTGCTTTCTCACTCTGTCCTCATATAACAGAGAGTAGGAGAGAGAGAGAGAGAATACCCTGGTCTCTCTTCCTCTTCTTATAAGGGCACTAATCCCATTACTAAGGCCCCATCTTCATGACCTCATCTAAACCTAATTACTACCCAAAGGCCCCCTTTCTAAATACTGTCGCATTGGGTGGTAGGACTTCAACATATGAATTTGGTGGGGGACACAATTCAGTTCTAGCAATGGTCATAATGATGTAAACACTTGCATAGTGATTTCCCTAAAAGTGGTAATAAAACTAGAAAGGAAGAGTGAGAATAATAAAAATAAACTAAATCTACATGTATCAGAAGAAACTTAGCTAATGCCAAAAACTGATAACTCAAAGCATAACAACATACAGCTACTTTTTAGTGATATAAAGGTAACTACCTCTCCTTACTATTGGTTCTAAGGAGTGAGCGGGAAAAACCTACTGTTTTTTTTTATTATATGCTTTTTTGTATTTGATTTGATTTTAACAATGTGTATGTTATGCTAAACAAAATACAAATAATTAAATTTGAAAATACAGTCATTCTATACAGAGTTTGATATTTTTGAGTAAACTTGGGCCTTTTTTGGCTCAATATTACACTGAAGGGTAGAGCTGAATGAAGAGTTTTAGGATAATCAAACAAACTATGAAAAATAGTCTTTTCATTAATTAATCAACTAATCTAACTGTTGGAATTATAAGCACCACATAGACCTAAGAATAAAGCTGTCAGACATAGCAAATAAATATGCGTATGTCCCTTGCAGTATTTGGGACATACTAAAACTAAAACGTTATTTTTCATTTATCTGAAATTCAAATTTAACTTGGTGTCATGTCTTTTCCCTACCCGAGAAATAAATGATTCATGAAAACTGCTAGCGTGGAACACAGTGAGGATGGAATACAGTGAGGATGGAACAAAGTGAGGGTGGGAGTTGGGAGATACTCCGTTTACTCATGCTGGATGGAGGTGGCCCGTATTGAGGGCCTGAGATGAGGTCCTGGAATTGCAGTACATTTTTTTTCTTTGTCCACTCCAGTCCTCAGAGTCTGCCATAAACAGACACAGCAAATGCTTATAATAAGAAATGATCAAATAATAATCCTTAAAAATAAATCTTGCCCCACAGAAAGGTAACAATTTCTAAGGGCTAGAAAATAGAATGGTCAGAAATGGAATGAGTGTGCATGTCAGCCACGTTTCCTTTGTGTTGTGGGCATTCTAAGCAGGAGAAACTTAGGTCTGTGGTTTTATATGGATTGTCCAATGGTGACCTTTATACCAGATTCTCCTCTTCTGTAAATGTAAAAAAAAAAAAAAAGTTATCATTATGGAAAATTTAGAACATATGCAAAGGTAGAGGGGATATTTTAATGAAATGCCATGTATCCACCACCCCAACAACGATCAACTCACAACTGCTCTTTCCTCATTTCTATTATTCTTTACCCTTCCCCAGTCATTGTGAAGCAAATTCCAGACATCGTCTAATTTTATCTCTAAATATTTCAGTATGTATTTCTGACATACAAGGACTCTCCCTTTTAAACATAACCACAATACCCTCATCACACACACTCCAAAATCAACAATAATTCCCCAAAAAGGCATTTTAAATAAAATTTGATAGATGAAAAAGAAATGCTCTCCCAGGATTTAAGCCAACACAAACCTTTCTGGTATTAATTAAGACGTGGACCAATTTAAATACCATTCTGGTACCACTTCAGAGGAGGTAAATTCAAACACTTCAATGGGTATTAAAATAGCTTGCCGTTTATCAAAGAAATATTACTATTGTTCATTCATTCATTGATACAACAGATATTTATTGGATATCTGTCTTGCTAGAAAAGAATACACAGATCAACAAGGTCTGACCTTTGTCCTTGAGACATTGTGAAACATGTAGGTTTATATTCAAGTACACGTGATTCAATGCAGAAAGAATTAGGCACAAACAGGGGTACAAGGCAGAACTAGCAACCGAAATGAGTTCTAAAGTTTGTGTGCCTATTCTGAAGTCAAAGAGGAGGGCTTTTCACTTTTGGAATCGGCATGAACAAAGGCATAAGGAAGATCAATATCCTAAATTATTCTTTCTTTAAGAGCAAAGACCAGGCCTTCCACATCTTTGCAAATCTTCTACCCTGGCCTATGACACCTACACAGTAGTTACCCAATGAACATTTACTGAAGAAATGAGTGCAGAATTTTTACCCAGGTGATTATTAACATTAATTCTCAGCCAGTTCTAAAACTCCTCGCTTATACTGCATTGTTTTCATGTGACTATGCCATAGAACCCTTGCAACTGCTATCAGAAAGAGGTAAGTGTTGATGTATTTTACAATGAGGGATCGGTTGTGCTGAACATTTTCAGAAAGATGCTGCTCCCCTTATGCTCTAATTTCTTTCATATGCCTAAGCAGTTAGTTGGTGAGTCTTTGCTCTTCTCTTTTATGAGTTTAAAAGATGATCAAACCATCTGTGGTCCCCCAGTTATCATGACCTGCCCATTGGCCTTCTAATGAGCAGACATGAAATTTGCTTCACTGACCATTTTCTATGGAAATAAAAGCCAGAGTGGAGCTTGCTAACCACATGATTGAAATTTATTGCCACTGAAAGGATATTTCGTGTGTGTGTGTGTGTGTGCGCGCGCGTGTGTGTGCAGGGTCTGCATGGGGCTCTAAATTTAAGCTTAAATAGCCCTCTGTAATCATTACATGGACTGTACTGCCCTGAGTAAGATTTAATCCTAGCTGCTCTATAGGAGAGAAGGTCTGCATATTTACCAGCTGGCCAGCAGTGCAGTAGATTTATATGGAGTTATTTTCCATACCATTTTGTTTATTTATATAGGCCTGATTAGACCCTTTTAAAAGCTTAACTTAGTGTAGCTGCTGCGGACAACTAGTTTACACCAAGTATTTCTTGGCAAGACTTGAAAGCAAACGGTAAATGGTGTAAACAATTGTATGTGATTATACACTGCCAAATAATGTGCATCTGGGAAGACAAACAAAACTTATTAAACAGACAACAAATAGCCAAGGTAAATATCAAATATGTTAACTCTGCAAACTACAGGGCTGGATCTCGTCAAAGTCTTATTAACTCAGCACAGCTGGATTAAAATAAAAAGAGCCATTTAGACTTAAAAGCAGGGGATCCCCAAGTTAGAAAGTCTGGATTCTGTTCCTGTCTCCATCACTAATTCACTAAGTGACATTGATTATTACTTTGATTTTTGTTTGAGTTTTCCCATCAATGGCAAGGGAATTTTAGGGCTGCTCCTGAGAGCATAGGAGAATGGTTGCCATATGCCTTCCCTGAAAAGGAACAAAAGAGAACTGCTGTCTGGTCACTTCCCAATTCATGCTGCAATCTCCAAGACCTTGATGTCCCTGGAAACAGAGTAGGCTTAGGCAAAAATTGGTGAAGAAGATGACGTTTCCAAGTTAGGTCGCCAACACGGCCACGGCAGACTTTGGGGACTAGGCAACAGTATCGCAACAGACATAGTTATTGATGACCAGTTCTGTTTCTGAGTGCACACGGGAGAGGGGAGCACACGGAGGGGAAAACATGTCAGCCCCAAAGTATATAGTCATGCAGGACACTTTCCTGCCTCTTAGAACCACAGGCATTTGGAACCACACACGTTCATGGCCGTCTTTGAGTGCTCTTAATACAACTTGCTTTGAAAGCAAAGCATTGTCAATGAATTCTTGAACCTCATTTTATCTACCATTGTTCCTGAAATGTCATGTACCTCACATCCTAGGGTTCCCATTATTCTTTAGGTCAGAAATGTTCGACTTAGCTGCACGTAAGAATCATCCAAGAAGATTTTTAAAGTCCTGATTTCCAGGCTTGCAATCCGAGATTCTCTGCGGGTGAGACTGAAGCATCAGTATTGTTTAAGGCTACAGAGTGGTTACAAAGTACACCCGCATTGAGAAGCACTGAACTAATGGTCTGAAGGGATGATCATAATTTAAAGTAGTGGTGCTCCTTAATCTTGGAGATTCACTTGAGTCACCTGGGGTGATTGAAAATGTCCTATTTGCCTGGACCCCACTGTCTGAATATATCCCAAATTCAACACTCCCCTTTTCTACTGTTTTCATCTTAATCAGGCCACTAACAGCTCTCTCCTCTACTTCTGCATTGGTATTTCTGTTTTCACAGCACCCAGAATGAGGCCGTGAAGCATAACCTGATCATTTATCATCCTGCTCACAATCTTTAACACTTAGAATAAAATCCAATGTTCTGACCACAGCCAACTGGCCCTAAGGGACTAACTCCTGCCTCTGTCCCTCCAGCCTGATCACCTCCCACTCTCCAATTTACTCAGTAGCCTTTAGCCTCTCATGTGCCCAGCACATTCTCATCTCTGGGCCTTTGCCCTCGCTGTTCCCTCTGTCTAGCACCTCTCCTCCCAGATATACATATGGCTTTGCTTCCTTCATTCAAGATTTTGTTCCTCACCAGATATCTTCCCTTGACTATATCTATCTCAAATAATGCTGCCCTATGTTTTGTCCCCTTACACTACTGTATTTTCTATCATAACTTTTACCAGAAACCATATTACTTGCTAATTTATCTCTTTAGTGCCAATTTTCCACCTAGAAAATGTAAGCTCTATGAGGGCTAGGACTTTGTTTTGTCTGGCTATAACCCAGTATCTGGAATAGTGCCTGGAACAGAGTAGGCATTCAGTACATGGTGAATGAGTGAATATATGTCCCCTACTTTCATTTCACTCTCATACTCAAATATATCATAATTATAAGGCTATCTCAGAAAGAGGCTATTTAGATCAACCACGTATCTCAAACAAAGCAACCCTTGGACACATTTTTGCTCTACCTTATTTGACTTCCTTTAATTTGAACCCTGAGCTTCCCTAGATCTTACCAGCCAAACAATATATTGGGTTATATAGAACATCAATGAAAATTTATTTTTATTGGAAAAGATGATTTCTCCAAATTAGGGCTATCTGATTTAGCAAATGAAAATATAAGCTGTCTAGTTAAATTTGAATTTCAGATAAACAATGAATAATTTCTTAGTATTCGGATATCCCATGCAATTGGGACATACATTAAAAAATTATTCATTGCTTATCTGAAATTTAAATTTGATTGGGTGCCCTGTATTTTATCTGACATTCTTCATCCAAAATGCAATGGAATTTGTTTTTATACCGGAGCAAGTATGCAGTCAGATAACCTGGGTTTGAATCTTGGCTCAGCCCTCTTATTGGTTTTGTGAATTTGGGGAAGTTATTTAACTTTGGGAAGCTGTAGTTTTCCCATCTCTCAAATGAGGATAATATCTACTTCGCATGACTATTGTGAAGATTAAATTGGAGAACTAGCTAAGTCACTTAGTGTGGCACCTGGCCCATAATGAGCACAAGTAATATTACTGTCATCATTGTTACCATATGTAGGTTGATCATCTCTCTCGGATTGTCTCTCTCATCTGTCCAGGACTGAGGGGTTTCCTGGGATACGGGACTTACAATGCTAAAACTGGGAAAGTCCCAGGCACACTGAGACAGTTGGTCATCATAGCAGCTACTTAGAAAAAGTTTAGTGCTGCTGTATGACTGCACAGTATATGAGGATTGTTTTCTATCAATTATTAAGGAATTATCTGGTTGCAATGGAAATGTTTCTAGCTTTTATTTTAAAAAGCACATTTATTCCCATTAACCCTAGTCACATTTAGATCTCCATTACTGGAAAGAGGTCTGTTTAGGTTCTATGTATTTGGAAAATCATTCACGTAGCACCAGTAAATGTTGATTAATACATTTTTAAATCATTAACCATCAAAATGGGACATTTGACTGCCTGTTATTCTGTGCGTTTGTTGTTTGGCCCTTTGTTCTCTGCATCCAAGAGAGCTGTTAAAAAACAATTTGTTTCACAGATGAAATGCTATTAATTTATGGAAATACAATGAATGAAGCAGCAAGGTTCAAAGAGTTTATACCTTAAACCTCTCAGGCAGGGGAAATGAATAGGATGATTTTGTCTCACAGGTGCCTCTGTGAGCTGGTACTTGGTGCAATGATGGAACTGGAGAGGGATACACCTCTTTGGCCATGACCAAGGGTAGCAGAGGGCTGATACGGCCTCCGTGTATTGGGTTTCCACTTTCAGAGCTGGTCTCAGTTGACACAGCACAGAAGACTTGGTTGAACTTTGGGTAGCATTTCAGTGATAAAATGGTGAAGGCATAATCAACAGAAGGCTGGAGCAGGAAGGGGGAAATAAGAGGGGACAAGCCCCAATCGGGCACCATCTCCATCTTATAAAAGAGGGAGTTGCTGGCAGAAAAACTAGAGATTCAAGTATATTATGTGTTTTATTATAGTAACACTTAAGTATAGTATATTATTTATAGTTGCAAAGATTACCCATTGAAGATCTAATAGTTATCATTAACTCAAGCACTAGAAGTAGGAAGAGATGGGATAGACAAGAGTGAACTAAACAGCGTCTTTCATTGGTATGTTAGTAAATACTCTAGAGTCAAGTCAAGAAATTGAGGAAATAAGCAGAAAATATAAACTATAGAGATGAGATGCTAACTGAAAGAACTAATCTTGTTTTCTTTGTTTAATGACTAGAACCGAATGGGGAGGGCTGAGGTGATTGCATCAGAAGCTGCTTTACTTGAGTCATTGTCACGGGCACAGGCCACTTTCATAAAAAGATCAGTACAAAGATGACAATGTTGTAGTGCAAAAATGTGGTCATGCTGTTCTTTTGAGGCAAATGAGAGATAGTCTCAGTATTGTTTGTTTAATGAGCTTTCAGAAAATTGAGTTTAAGTTGTTTACACTCATTTTGTGCTTCAAGGGCCTCAGGAACTACTTGGCAAAATTCAAACAACAAACCAAAGAAATATTTTAGAAAAGGGAATGAGGGGAAGAGAGAGAAGAAAAGTTCAAGATCATATCCTTCATGCCATCAGTAGCAGAACTAACACCTATCAGCTTCAAAAGTCAAGGACCTCAGCACTGCCCTAAGCACTCGTTATATGTATACGGAGCAAAACATCCTATCACCTCTCATACCCATCCCAGTCTTCCTGGCTTCCTCCTGTTTCTTTGCCTCTCTCTACCTTGGACACTAAGCAAGTTACATTTTTTTCATTTCTCTTCACTTTCCACCTGTATTAAGTTTTTTTCTGATATGCAATATTATATTCAAGGGGACATTTATCGCCTGCTGCAGTTAAGAAGGGTGTGCCATCTGCAGGAGGGGCAGGGAAGGGACAATTAAATAAAACAACAACAACAAAACACGGAGCCTTTGGTCTTAGCAGTAAATCAACATTTCTCTTTTTGAGTAAGTTCACTGCCAGGGAGGATAAGAGTAAATCCCCCTCAGTCCAGCTGTTGAATGAGTACAAATAAACATAGGCTGGGAGTGGAAGACTTCTGCTTTGGTCTTTATTTTTCTTTCGGACTTGAGCTTGAATTTTCCTTTCCAATCAAGAACTATTGTGGCCCAGCCTGCTCCTGTGAATTAAAAGCCTTCCAAACACAAAGAATCCCTTCTTAGGGTTAGAGAATCATGTCAAGCTCAGATGCTCTGTATAAGGGACATGTCTCCAATCACTGCCAAATGTTTCCTTTTGAATTCACTATCTTTCCTCAGCCAACCCTTCTCTGTCAAGCTTCTCCCCCCAGCATTGCCTAGTTTCACACCATCCCAGGACTGCCTTCATTTGCAAAGGCTCTGGCCCAGGGTCCAGAAGTGAGGATGGGAAGGAGGGTAGGAAGCCCAGTGGGAAACACCTGTTTCTCTCCTCCTATCCCTGGAAACTATGAGCAACACAGAGTCTAAGCCCTCACCATTGTTGTTGCGGCATTGAATTGTGGTGGCAAATGACAGTTGTGACTTCACTGAAGAAAGAAAAACAGCTGGCAAGGCCTGGTGGGTGTGCTCCTAATTTGTGCCCAGATACCTTTGTAGTTCACAATGGGTTCCGGCCAGCAGTGACTGGAGCCAGACCAAAAAAAAAAAAAAAAAAAAAAAAGCCCCTCTATTGAAAATGTGGCTTCCTTCTCTGCATTGAAGCCAATGTCAAATTTTGCTTCTGTGAGGGCCAAAAGGTTGAACCCAATAGTTTTACAAAAGGCACACACACACAAAAAGGCAGACTTCAAGGCTGACCACACTTTTCTCATGAATTCTGAACGCCTGCTGCCTTCTCCTGGCTGGTCAGTGTACAGAATAAACTTGTAACCTAAAGATGTAATTTCTGAAAAATGTTGGCATCCTGTAAAGATAATTCATTTATTTACAAATAAAAATGTAAGAATTCTTTCTGTTTGAAAAATTACCCCGGGTCCATGTGGGATGAGAGAATACCTTTCTAAGACTTTCTGAAACAAGAGGCGCAAGGTATGTGCACACAGGGCCAGGTGGAGATGGGGGAGATAGTTAACTCATACTTCTTCAGTTTCAGAGCTTAATAAACTGGTCTCGCCTATCATGTACCTGCATACTCCTTCAGGAAGTCCTCCTTCCTCACTCTGGGCCCTGTGGCTTAGGAGTGATTGGCCCCATCTCCTGCCCCAGTAGCGTACCCTGGTCAGTTTAAACAGAAGAGCGTTTCCCATTTATCCACTCACCTCCTTCCCTGGTTCTCAGATAAGTCAGTGACCCAATCAGATCCACTGAAACACGAGGAGACATTTGAGACCTGAGAAAGACAGCATCCTCTTTCTTCCACAAGTGTTAACAGAAAAGAGGCTCACTTTTCCTCTGGAAAGTGAGGGAGGAGACCTGAGGTCTGGAGTTGCTGCAGCCATTTTGCTACCACAAGAGGAGAGTCTGGAGCTGCCAATGAGGAGGATGGGTTGCGAAGGAAGGACAATATACATCTGAGGATGAAGCTGAGACAGAGAGGAACCAGTCCCCTGCTGTGCTTATGGAACTGCTAGGTCAATTCTCATCTGGGGCCAGTATCACCTGTGGACATTTCCATATGTAAGCCAAGAAACCCCTGTACGGTTTAAACCAGATCAAGTTGGTTTGTCTGTTGCTTGTGATAAAGTAGTCCCAAATGATGTAAGTTTCTTGTTGAGAACTCTCAATATCCCCCCATTGTCCATAAAAATGGGCTTAAATTTCTTAGCATTTGAGATAGTCCACAAATAGAACATAGCCCGTCCTTTTATCCTTGTCAAACTCGTCTTCTAACAGTTCCCACTTGCCCCTTTTCTCACTATTCTGCTTTAAAATGTCACTGCCCTTAAATATGACACCTTCCCTTATCTTCCCAAGCTATACTTATCTCTCTTGACCTCTGTTTCCCCTCCCATTTTTCCAGTGATTATTTGAACTGCTGTATTTTCTCTGCCCTTTTCATATAGGCTGTCTTATGTTGTTGTTAATCATTTTAATGTACATTTAGCTTATCTTTGTGAGAGCAGGTATGGTAGCATTCTGGTAAATGGCTACCTCCTAGCACCTAGAACCACACCTTACACGTAGTAGGTATTGACAATACATGCTGGGTAGTTGGTAATAGTCATATTTTTTGATCACCATCAACACAAATGGTATGTCCGGGTAAAGTTAAGGACTCAAACATTACCTAGACACATGAAAACAGTAAAACCAGAGGAGTCTGGCCAAATAATTTTCACTTGAGAATAAAATGGGGTTATTCCATTAAGAACAACATTTATATGAAACAAACTGGACTATAACCTAACTTCTAACTCTTCAAATTACAGGGCTCATGGAAACCAATGAGGTAAACTCATTTGACTAATACATCTCTATTATGAAAGCCCACTGCAGCTTGCTGAAGCATAAGCAAGTATCAAGTGGCCATATAATATAGCCCCATCACTCAAGAGCTGCCTGTGGTCAAACATGTCTGCCAAAAAGGTGTGTAATTTGGCAGTCTCAGTTCCAAGTGCTGTGTAAAGCCTCTGAGTGATGACTGGATGGCTGGCCATTCAGGAGGCCCCCAGACCAAAAAGCCTGCAGAGAGCCTATGTCATGCTGTTCACTTCATCATTTCCTGCATGATTTCCCACCTACAATCCCTCTGGCTTCATGGAGTCTGTTTACAAAGAGAAGTAAATGCCCATATTCTGCCTGGCCTCCACATAGGTTTTATTGTAACTCTTTAAAGCTTTATGACATTCTGGGGCGTATTTCCCTGGCATTCCAGCATGACCCATAGTACAGTGGAAACAGGCTGCCCTTAGCATTTCATAGCCTGAACATTTAATGACATCATTCCGTGAGATGAAGAGAAAGCTTTAAGAAAAATCCAATTTGGACTGCTCTAGCCACAGTTGCCTTAATTAGCCTTCGTTTTCAACCTAATGAAAGGAATAAACCTGAAGATGGCTGGCCAGGAAAATTATGAGCTTTCAGGTACACTCAGTTACTATAATTTTTCTGCTAGCAGAAAACATTGTTGAACTGTGGATTTGCTCTCTGTCTTGAGAACAGAGACAGGAAGAAGAAAGAAAGGTACACACATTAATTTTTATAAAGACATTAAGGTATGCTATCTTGTGCCATCACCATCTTGGCATCTTATTGCTTCCAGAAAGCATAAGCACTTCCTCTATACATTGGTTCTTCCCCCCTTTTGCTGTGAGCCATATCATTTTGTGAAACATAAAGATGTAATATTGAGCTGGATTGGGTCCACTCTTCACTATAAAGCTACATTGTCTCCATTGACAACCCTTTGGAGTAATCTTTAAGCAAAGAAGCATTTGGAACATCACACAGAATAAGGCACATTTTCTCCTAAGTATGGGTTTTATTCTTCTGAGTAAATAGATGCTTTATACGCAGCCAAGTCTCCATTTGGTGTATCTGAGTAGGAGTTTGATATTTGCACTGGGAAATATCGAATTCCTAGAACACGAAGAGGTGATTCAAGAATTTTCTTAAAAGTCAGTTAGACTTTAAATATATTATTTGCATATTCATGAGTAGATATATTTCTCTAGTACATCCTAATCATAAAGAAAAAGAGCATCAACCACTGACTCTACTTTATCTAGGGGCATGTTTTGTGATACACAAGAATCAAGTGATACGGTTAAAAAAGAAGTACATTAGACGGAAGATCCTCAGGGCAATTAACTACCTAGACCTTTAGTGTCTGTGGAATTAGAACAGTCCCAGCCTTATTAAGGTGTCTGATATGTTGTGATCTGTGGATTTCAATCATATGCTGTAAACCACTTGCTGGTAGGTGGGCCTAGCCAGTCATCTGCATCCACTCCCAATGCAACTTTATTTTATTTTATTTTATTTTATTTTACTTTTTAATTAAAGTTTATTGGGATGACAATGGTTAGTAAAATTACATAGGTTTCAAGTGTACAATTCTGTAATATGTTGTCTATATATCACATTGTGTGTTCACCACCCAGAGTCAGTTCTTCCATCACCATATATTTGATCCCCTTTTCCCTATTCTATGATCCCCTCTCCCACCTTACCCTCTGGTAACTACTAAACTATTGTCTATGTCTATGAGTTTTTGTTTCTTTGCTTGTTTGTCTTGTTCCTTTGTTGTTTTCAGTTTTATATCCCAAATATCAGTGAAATCACATGGTCCTCTATTTTTTCTGTCTGACTTATTTTGCTTAGCATAATAATCTCAAGACCCATGCATATTATCGCAAATGGCAATATTTACTGCTCTCTTCCTCAGGTAGGATATGCAGTAACTCTAATGACTTGTTAAAAGTGTTTGTTAAAAAAATGGCAACTTCTGTCTTTTTTCACCCCTATGCCCCCATAAAGACCATGAATGCTGCCAATGGAAATGAAGTAAAAGTGAAAAGATTTAACAAAGGGGTGGCATTTATGATCAATCTCTCTTGAATATCCATGTTACTGTGGTTATGAGGCTTCCTCAAGGCACTTAGCTGAGCCTTATTCCTTCCTTCCTTTTTTCATTCTTTCATTTCTTTATCTCTTCATTTATTCAATCAGCATTTATAGACTATCTACTCTGCGTCAGGCACTGGTTAAGCACAAGGCATATATTGGTGAACTAAACAAAATCACTCCCCTCATGGAGCTTATATTCTGATGGGGGAAGGACAGAAGAAGACAGACAACAGGCCATAATACCTGATTAGTTTTAGTTAGTTTGCTGGGGCAAATGAAGCAACTTTATTCTGATTTTACCAAAAAGACTTTCTATTTATTTTTTAAATCAGACCCTACCATTTACCTAAGTTTTATTAAATACTCTGAAGGGCTCATTCTGGTACTCTTCTTAGGGCAGCTTTCAGGATAAACTGGAGGTGGAAGAGGAAAAGAGGCAAGGCCTCCTCCACTTACTAACTGCATTACCTGCAGGATTCATTTAGCCTCCTAAATGCATCAGCATGACAATAAAACTCCCTAATCACCTCCTGCGTTAATGTAAGAACCAAATTGGGATGAGCTCTGAGACCCAGCACTGTGAAATGCAGGGCCAATCCTGGGGATTCTGATGACAGTGCAGTGATGTCAGTGATGAGAATCAAGGGGGCAGCGTAAGGTTATTTCTCCCTGCGTTTCTCTTCCGCTTCGGAGGGAGTCCAGATGCAACTTGACACGTGTTAGATGCTTGCCTAACCATATACCTAACCCCATAGATTGTTGACACTGTTCCCTATGGGCTCATCCATTTCCTTGGGGGCACATCATCTCCAGCAATGGGCATTACCAGACAAAACTGACCAATTTAAGAAACCCCACCTTACCTGCCCCTCCACAGAAATTCTTACCCAATTTGGACTCCAAATGTTGTATTCGTCTTGTGTTCTTCGGCACCAGTGTTAATATTTAAAGATATGGAAATGATTGCCCTCACTGGAAGTTGAACAGAGTATTGGTAAAATAAAACTATGGATAGAAGTTGTCTTTCTCATTTCTCAATCTGTTTTGGATTGAAGACAAGAGAAGACCTTATTAGCAAAAGAAAAATTGGCCTAAGTGTGAGAACAGTTGGCTTTAAAAAATACATATATCGTTAAGTAGTCACAGAATGGCAAGGAGCCAGGAAAGCACTCAGTGGAGTTTTCCACTCCACTCTCCATATCTTGCTTGCAGAGTGTGTACTTTTTGTCTTAAAGCGCCATGCTCCCGGGCTGAGAGAGGCAGTCTGTCTTGCTTATTTCTTGTAAACAAAACAGTTAAATATGAAACAAGCAGAATTTTGATTTGAAGAACAGATAAGTAGGTCAATAAATGTTAAGCTAATAGAAGTCTTTCCCCGCAAAGACCGTGTCCTTGTTAGGGATGACAGTCTGTCTGGTCCTATCTGAACGCAGCTGAAAGCTAATTGACTCAATCATTTCCTAAGCTTTGGAGGCAGGCTGGTGCAAAGACCAGGATCAGAACTCATGTTAGGGATGGAATGGAATGATTCTATTCCATCTGCTATAAGTGTGAGAATAAAAAATTTCTTTCAAACAAAAAAAGATGTATGTTATGATACAGCAATAAAAAGGGATGAGCTACTAACATAAGCAACAACATGGCTGAATCTCAAAAGAAGACACAAAAGAGCCTATACTGTATGATTCTGTCTACATGAAGTTCAAGAACAGACAAGACTAATCTCTGGAGAGTTCAGAACAGTGGTTGCCTGTAGGGGGTGAGGGTACTGACTGGAAAGGGACATGAGGAAACTTTCTGGGTGAATGGAAACATCTTCTATCTTGATCTAGGTGAAAAAGAGGTGTGTACAAATATATGAAAAGTCATCGAGCTATACCTTAAGATTTGTGCACTTTCCTGCATGTAAGTTATATCTCATTCATTTTTTAAAAAATGGCACAACATTTATTAGCCACCTAAGCATACATTTGTAACAGTAATAATGATTGATATATTTATAACATTTGCCAATCTGCAGAAGACTTTCATATGCATTGTCTCTGGATTCTCAAACACATCTTCAAGATTAGATGAGGAAGGTGAGGTTCACTGGAGTCCAAGTTTACAAGGGTGTCCCTCCCCTCCCCATTTCAACAGCTCAGGGACACCAGAGTCCCTCTCAATGCGGGCACCGATCATGGTAATTGGTCAGAACGTGTTTCCATTGCGTGAGTCTGTTCCATGAATTGTGGAACATGTACCATCCCTGCCAAATGCCCTTCCGTAAAGGTCAATGAGGCAACCTGAAACACCTTTGCACATTTCCAGATGCTGCCACGAGGTCACTACCAACCTCAGTTGAGAGCTCTTGTGCTCACTGCATCCCTGGGTGATGGGGCTTGTTAAATCCTAATTCCCAAAGGACCTGGATGCCTGATGAGGACACCTTTGTTTGGGCACCAATGCAGAATGGGTTGTTGGTCTGGGTCCTCTTGTTGAGCCAGCGTTCCTGCTCTGGCTTGAGGTCCACCACACAGGTCCCTTTACTTTATCCGACACACATCCATAGATGTGGTGTTGGGGTGGGGCTCAAGCTCCCCGTCTGTTCCCTGGAGGAACAGTCCCTGGAGGACTGTTCCCAGTCCTCTAACCATGTTCTGTTCCTTTCTTGCTTCATTAGGATCATGTTTATGGAACTCCCTGGGGCTCTGGAACGCAGGAGGTTAGCCAGGATCAGTGACTCTGCCCCACCCCTTCAGAAGTAGGTACATTATTGTAGGACCTTCTGCAATAAATGAGACTCCTGGAGGTCACGTGATAATACATGACAAATAAGGGCTTTAGCCCACCTCTCCTTCTCTCCTCATCTCAAATCTCTCTCACTCCACTACACCCTCTGTTGGCAAATCAAGACCATGGTTCGAATCTGACTCACTGCTTGTCAGCTCAAGGACGTTTTTAAAACGTTTCAATAATTACATTTAAAATAGTTACATAAGTATCTACACGAAATATCCTTGATTTTGCCTCTTGGCCCACAAACTCTAAAATGTTTACTCGGTCCTTTTACAGAAAAATTTTGCAGCCCCCTCCACTGCTATTATGCTTTATTCCAGTGTGTATTTAGTAGAATTCTGATAGGGTTTATGAACAACAGCTCCCCCATTGGGAGCAATTGTGATTTATTTTATACTACAAGAACAGGACAAGTGACAAGAAAAAGATCAGCTTTATTAAGATATCAGCCAAACCTATGAGGGAACAAGGAGAGTTAAATGAGGGTGTAGAGATAATCGATCACATGTATTGTCCCATCCTTTTAAATCAAGTGGTTGCATTTGATCATGTTCTCACTTGTACCCCTTACCCCCATGACAGTTTGATGACCAGCTCCTACACTTAGCTGGTTGACATTAAGAAAATCACTCAAGGAATGTCAGGAGAACACTGATGTAATCTGCTTAATGGATTTGATTTTTGCCTTGGGGTTCTTAGGGCTACAGACCGTTCATCCATTCATCAACAGACACGAGGATACAGAGATAGAGGAAAGGGAGGCCCCCTCTCCTGAGGAACTCATTGACAAATAAGCAGATGTTTACCTAGCAGGTGAGACAAGAGCAAGATGAGAAGCACGTAACTTTGCTGGAATGGAGAAGGTGAAGCCGAGTCTAGGTGGCAGGATGAGTTCACCTGCCAGGTGAGCAAAAATCAGGGAGAAGGGCACTCTAGGCAGAGAAGAGCATGAATATCTATTGTGTGGAATCTATTTTGTGCATGTGTGTTTATTTTATATATAAAGAATCAATAAAGTCATAGAAGCAAGATGGAACATTTGGTGTTAGACATCAGTGAGGAGCCTGGGACAACTGGCCCCAAAGGTGAATGTGAGGGCAGAGATGCCTCTAGAGAGACTCAGGGGCCAGATCCTGCAGGCTCTTGTAGGCCGTTGTCTTAGGTTGGGTTACCCCGGAAGCAGACCCTGAGACAAGATGAGGTAGATTAGAGATGGCCACAACTCTTTGTTATTTCTCCCACTGAGAGGTGGAGGCTTATTCCCAACCCTTTGAATCTGGGCCGAACTCAGTGACTTGCTTGAACAATAGAATAGGATAGAAGTGATATTCTGGAACTTCTGAGACTAAGTCACAAGAAGACTTGCTGCTTGTGTTCAGGTATCTTGTACACCTTCTCTCTGGGATCCCTGAGCCATCACATAAGAACTCTGAGGCCCCTAAAACTGCCACGGTCGAGGAGCCATGTGCAGGCTCTCTGGACAGCTGTCCCAGCTGAGTCCAGCCTTCTAGCCATCCCTGAACTCCCTGCCACATGCCAGACACAGGAACAAAGCTGTCCTGGATACTCTGGCCTTGTCCAGCTGTCAGATGAATACCAATGAGCAACCTCAGTCAACACATCCCGGGACAGAAGACTTGCCCGGCTGAGCCCTGCCCAAATTTCTGACCCAGAAAGTTGTGAGAAAAAACAAACGGTTGTTGTTTTTGTCACTAAGTCTTGAGACAGTTGTTATATATAGCAATAAAAAACGGTATTAGTTTCATAGGGCTGCTGGAACAAAGCCCCACACACTGGAGGGCTTAAAACAACAGAAATGTATTGTCTCACAGTTCTAGAGGCCAGAAGCCTGAAAGCAAGGTGGTGGCCATGCTTTCTCTGAGGCCCTGGTGGAGAGTGTGTCCACGCTTTTGTGTTAGCTCATGGTGTTGCTGGCCATCCTTGAGACTCCTTGGCTTGTGAGACACAGCACTCCAATTTCTGCCTCTGTTGTCACATGGCATACTCCCCGAGCGCCTCTCCTACTCTAAGAAAACAAGTCCTTGCACTAAGGCCCATCCTACTTGACTGTGATCTCATCTGAACTTAATTACATCTATAAAGACCCTCTTTCCAAATAAGGCCCCAGAAACAGGTACCTGGGGTTAGGAATTCAACATATCTTTTGGGGCGGGACACAATTCAACCTACAACAGTAACCCAAATACAAAGATTTGAATATAAGTAGTTTATTTGGGGCATGACTCTAGGAAGCATTGGCAGAGGAGTGAAGTTAAACAGAGAAGGGACTAAATCTAAAATAATGTGCATCACGGAGCAAAACAGATGGCTACTGTGGGCAACTGAAGTCAATTCCACTGGGAACCTGGGACACAGCAGGGAAGAGATCTCCAAGTTATTCTCTCTCTGTTCCCCACCAAGGAGCCAGGAAAATGGAGAATTTATCCTTCAATTCCCATCCATCACTGGCTGAGGGCTGCTCCCTAGGAGCATTAATTTCCTGGCACTTATGGCCCATTGCCCACAACTAAGAGAACAACTCAGGTGAAGGGTAGCAGGGGCTTGCACAGGGTGCTGTGGGCGTGTCCTGGGACAGCAATGCTGTGGCATACGAGTGGGGCTCTGACGGCCTGTGCTACAGCCGTGCTGAGGAGGTTAAATTTTATTCTGAGGCCGTGGAGGCTGGAGGGAGTGAGGAGTTGAGTGATTTAACGCAGAAGAGTCATGTGTTCAGATTGGAATTATAAATCACTCTGATGGGAACGGATGGGGGCTGGACGTTCCAGTTAGGAAGCTGTTTCTGTAATCCAGGGGAGAAATCAGGAATGCACAAACACATGCAATGGGAGGTCAGATGGAAGGGAAAGGATAGACTCAAGATATAGGAGTATCTAGAAGGTAGTAGGATCAACAGGACATACAAAAGGTAAGGATAAATCTGAGGAGCTTCTGGGACCCTAAAGGAACTTTCAACATTGAGCTAAGCTAAAGGTGAAACCTTATCTTTCATACAGATAGAATAGAGACGTAATAGCAACCTGCCTCTAGTTCCTTGCACAGGCTGTTTCCCCTGCCTGCCAAATCTCTCCTCCCCCCCACAGGCAAGTCGCAGCTTTCTGTTAAAATGACTCCTTCTCAAGGAGGCCTTTCCTGACTACTTTACTTAAAATTGCAAGCTACCTCCCTCCTGTCATTTCACCCTATTGTCCTATCCTGCTTTATCTTTCTCCACTTGTCACAACCTGACATACGTTCATTTTAATTACGCATTTGTCTACTATGTGTTCCCTGCTCTAGACTACAAGCTCCACAATGGTGGATTTTGGTCTGTTGTGGTTGCATCTCAGCGTCTAGGGGAAGACCTGGCACACTGAAGGAGGTGAACTGTTGAATGAATGAGCAATTCGAAAACTTGTTGGTAAACACAAATGGACTCGAGCTGCTTCTGTCTTCTAAACGGGGAGGAGTGATGGTGATACAATTTATATTCCAGAAGAAATAAAATTTCTACATCACTCCCTTTCCCCTGCAAGGACTGGGGGATGAAGAAGAAAGGGAGAGGCCTGGCAATGGCACCTAGCTTGGGCAGAGCGTAGGTAGCATTTTTAAATATGCAAAGGGAGGTGTTGTTAGGCATGGAGCACAGCAAGAGAAAAGGGACAATGAAGGCACCTATGCTTTATTGGTTCTGAGAGGGAAATAGTTCAAGGAGAGCAGGGAGGGGACCGTCACTCAATGTGATATAATAGGTAGAATGGCCAAATAGCTTTTCAGAGCAGGTGAGTCTCAGACTAGGTTTTATGGTTTGGAGTTTCTGCTGTGTAAATCCACTCTGTCTCCTCAAAAACCTGCTATAAGCACAGGCCTTGTGTGGAATTTTTTGGGGGGGAGGGGAAAGGGCCCAAGTTTCACCTCTGAGTCCACACGTTATGGAGCAGGGACAGTGAGCAGAGAACCTGAGATGATACAAAAATGGGATTCAGAGGAAGCAGAAGGATGGAACAAGGGAGTGAGGGTGGGGTCTGAGAATACAGGGCCCCCGGGGGGAGGGGCTGAGAATACAGGGCCCCAGGACGGTGGGAAATGCTTTGGAGTGAACGCTGTCACTTATCAGACCAGTCACGTGGATTGCCATGATACATTGCATTCATATGGCACTTTAAAATTCACATAACGTTTTCACAGACATTATGTCATTTTTATTTGCACCCTGTACAGCAGAGAGGTTACCCAAGACCACCTGAGTATCAGAGCTCAAGATGAAATTGGATCTTTGGACTGGAAGTCAAATACATTACTACATTACTTCTGGCTTTTGCAGATTCAATATTGAGCTTTCAGCTATTTGAGAAGTTCAAGAGATGCAGTAACTTAATGCTTTTGTCTCGGCACAGCCTGGAATCTTCTGTTCTGGGATGCTGGTCGGCAGAAGGGAGCCCCGAGCTAGTGAGTGAGCCTGGCCACTTGCTCAGTGACCACAGATCAACTCAGCTCTCTCTGTTGTTCCATCCGGTGGTGCATGCCGGAGGTTTTGCAGAGCTAGAAGGTCTTGGGATCTAACGAAGGCAAAGGGAAAAGGGCTAAAACTGTCCTCTTCCCACGTGTTTTCAGAAGGGGACCTTAGGGGGTGATTTGAAAGAAAAAAGCAATTTCAATTTCTTATGCTGCCTTTGGGTCTTCTGTGGTTTAAAGCATGAATGGAGTGTAAGTCTGGGTTTGGAAAGTTTGGGAAGATGTATTTTCACAATCCTTTCTTTAGTTTAAGCCCCTGCAATGACATCTTACCCAAAGTATCCTGACTCTTTTCCCCAGAGATTTCTCTTCTGGGAAAAAATGCAATGATACTCAAGTTAGAAACGGAGTGTGCCACAAATTACTCTTCGCTCTGTTTCTTTGGGTTGAGGAAGGGGAATGTTTGTAGTTCTGGTTATAATTGGAGCAAAGATATTTTCAATGGACCCAAATAAAATGAGTGAGGAATGCCACTTAAGTTTTTCTGTTAACGTTATATGCGTATGAATCAGGTTTGTGGAAGGGGAAATAAGCACACCTATTTTTTAATCCAAAAAACAATCCACAAATAGAATCCAGGGTGGCAGTGGCATGAAATTTAATTATTTACTCAGATCCATTACAACTGTTTTCTACTCCTTCCTGGGAATGGCTTTAGTGTGCTCTGAACCCCAAAGGTAAATCTGTGGAAAATTAACACTACATGTATTTCTGGTTAAGTGAGACTGAGTAAGTGGGATTTAAGGGTGATTTCTTTACTTTCTTCTTTGTACTTTTCTGTTTTGCTCAATTTAAAAAATTATGAGTGTGTATTAAATGTCTAAACAATAAAGCTATTAGAAATTAAATTCTTACTGTTTCTGTCAGGGTGCCAGTGGGAAGGCAGAACCAGTATGAGTTATGGACTCTGTTACAGGAAGTACAGCTTACACCATGGCGGGAGGGATGGGGAAGTGAAGGCCTGAAAAAAGGATGGGGGAAGCAGAGGAGTCACATGTAGTTAGAAGCCAAGCACATCCAGCGAGATCACCAAGAAGGAGCTGATGGAGAAGCTGCTGTTTTCATGGCCCCATAGCGGGGCACTGGTGATGGGCCAGAAGTCAGGAAGAAGAATGAAATATGGAGCACAGGAGATGGAACAACGTGGAACCTTCCAGCACTTCTAAGAATGTCTGTCACTACATCTAACCTAATGACCTTCCCAAGATTATGGCTGTTGCTTCACTTCCACATGAAAATTCTTCTTTTGGACCAGTCTAACCTGGAACCACATGGGAAGAAGATTCTTGGAAACAAGCTTCCATCTTAACCAAGTTGGCACTGGATATCACGGAGACCAGGAAGCATCATATGTATTTGATTCTGATCAACATCCTTAATTAAATTAAGTTGGGTGTAAGAAATCCCATATATAATCGATTTACCCCATTCTTCATACATTTGTAAATTCTTTATACATATCAATCCCATACATCATCAGTTTGTCCTATTCTTTATAAACAGCAACTTGTCACAGTGGAAAGAGCCAGTTATTGGAGACAGGCTATTTGTACCGGGAAATAGAAGTATTTTCTACTTATTGTGTGTAGATGAGGAAAACCTAAACTGACGTACTAAGCGTTTTTACCCCTCTTAATGCTGTAGAGTCAAAATCTCATGAACTCCACGAGATTTTTTTGTTTCTGTTCTGTTCATACGTCATCTATCAATCAGTGTCAGATCACAGGAATTTCATACTAAGACATACAAAGCAAGCCTCTAGAAAAAATGTTTAACCACTGCTTCACTTTCATCCCAGTGTTTAGCACAATGATTACCCAAGTGTCTGATAAAATGATACAAAGATATTGATCTTTCTATATCACTCATTTGTTCCATATTTATTAAGCTTCTACTGGGTGCCATGCAAGTGTGTGCATTTAGGATTAAACAGCCCAGGATAAGGGAAAACTTTCAACAATGATACCAGAACACAAAAAAAGGGAAAACCCCAAAGATTCATGTGTGTAAAAGCCATTCCCATCACAGTCACTCCAGAAATCACCAACACTATTATGATATAATTAAGAGTGTCATTAATATGTACCAGATAAATTTTGATCATGTTTTGTTTAGTTCCTCACTTATATTTAACTTTGTGCTTTTATCTACTCTTGTTTGAGAAAGCATTGTTATGTGCTTAGGATTTTTAAACATTTAGAGGATTCTGAGTATTGCCACAAAGAAGGACTGGCTTTTGTTCATCACTTGAAACGAATCTTATTATTTTATAATCACATAATGAGTTCTTGGAACATTCTCTTTAAAAGGATAGATGCAGCATTGCAACAAAATAATGTTATTAAAATTTCATAACCTGAAAACAGCCATTTGTGGTTCTTTTAGTACTTAGGGCTCCTTCAAGATAGTACTTGCTGCCCTCCTGAAGTGCATTATTTATGACTATAAAGGAAGAGTAAAGAACTGTAAGTTATTAAAAGAAATGTTGACCAGTACAATACAAACAGTATGATTGCTTATGGATTTTCCTAAGCTTCACCTTTCTGGCCCCATTATATAGTGGAAAAAGAGCAGGCTTTGGAGTCACCAGATTTGGGTTCAAAATCTTCTACTCTATCATTTTCTCGCCAAATGACTGACAGTAGGTTATTCATCCACTCCAAGGCTCGGATTCCTTATTTATAAAATGGGAATGATCATTTTTAGTTTGAAACAAATTATTTTGCTGCTACACAACCATTTTTGACGTATAAAAAGACAAATCCATATGGTTCAGCCTAGTATATACTTTACAGGTTAGGAGAGGATTAAATGTTCCTGAAGAGGAAGCATTTGCCTCCCCACCTGCGATCTGGTCAGCGCTTGATGGATGTTAATCTTACTCATGCTGCCTTTCAACTGGTGGGACTTTGGAAACCCTTATTTGGGTGTCCGCATCTGTTTCCTTCAGATTATGTCTTCTCTGAGCTTCTTTAGAGGAGGTTCCTCAGAACCTCACTTGAACGTCTTCCTAGTCTGTTGAGGCCTCAGTGCAGAACCTTAATCACCATCTTGAACCAACCTTTCTAAAATTATGATCAGTTTCATTCCAAAACCCAAATCACAAATTATAGGATTAGAAAAGCAGAATGTCAAACTGGTGAGAGCAGCTAACTACACAGTTTCGACCTCGGGATGTGTAAAGTGGAGAGGACATAGGAGCATTGTAACATCTGACTACAGCACAGCACATTGCACATTCTAAGTGTGAACGGAAACATTTCGTTGTGTAGCATGCAGGCTGTTATTTGGAGGTCAACAAAGTGAAAGCCTCTGGGCAAGATCTGAGCAGCTCTACAAGTCTTCACCAGTCCCATTCGCATTCTGTCCACTTGCGGTTACTAAGAGGGTGCCATTAGGGGTTCACTCTACTGGGATGTTCAGCAGAAACTCTGGCCTAGGAGAGGAGACCTGGGCCCTCATTCCTCATCAGCTCCTCAACCAGCTGTGGGAGGGAGACTTCTTATTCTTCACCTGTGAAGTACTGGGAGTTAGATTCTCTTAGCCCCTTCCAGCACTAACATCTTTGGTTCTATTAATATAATTCCATGTTCTTTGATATTGGGGTTTCCTCTTCAAATACCTAGGTTTTATAATTCATTATGGTTAGTATGCATCTTGCTGAAACAATGTAGCAGTCCTTATGGTCATTCTGGAAGGTAGTAATTAAGTAAGTAAGTAGGTAAGTAAGGCTCAAATGTGCCTCCTGGTTGGGGAAGGCAGGGCACTGCCAATATTTAGACATTCATTTAATGAAATGTTTGTATGCTTGTTATTTGTCAGCCACTGTTCTTGGGACATATAAAAGTGAACCAAATTCCTTGCTCTTTAAATTGGGGGTGGGGTGTTGTTTAGAAAGAAAGACAGATGATAAGCAAGATAAAACCAAATAAACAAAAGGAAAATATATTAGATGATGTTGGGTACCATGGTGAAAATGGATCAGGGTAAGAGCCTGGAAGGCCAGCACTGACCCAAACACTTCCTGCCACTCCCTATAGTATTCCCAAGACAGTCCTGCTCGTCGCTCATCTTCCCTGCAGGCCATGTTGACCCACTTTGCATTCAGCGGCCACCAGCTACTGGTGAGTGGGCTATGCAGTCACCATAGGCCCCAGATATTCACTGGTGCAAACTAGACACCCGTTGGAAACAAAATGACCCACAAGGTAGTGATACATTTGGTTCCACCTAGGCACTGAATGTGCACATGAGCACACCATAAAGACTAGGACATTCCCTAATTTTGTGAAAAGAATTTCCTTAATTGTGAGTGAAAAACCAGCCTAGGAGGTTCCTAGCAATGTAGAAGGCCTCAGACGTACTGAATTCTCTCAGCCCTGCTCTAGCCAGTGCTTCTCTGAGTGTCCTTCTTACATCAGCAGCATCAGCGTCCCCTGGGAATTGGTTTGGGCTGCAAATTCTCGGGCTCGCCCCACACTTGCCGAATCAGAAACTCTGGGGTGGGGCCCAGAAATCCATGATTCAGTAAGCCCTTCAGGTGATTTTGATCCAACATAATGTTTGAGAATCACTGCTAGACCATACTTATAAAAATAGATACTAAGAATGTTTTATAGTTTTAATAGTCATTTTCTCATTTGAAGTGTATTATGACAGTGCGGAATCACGTGGCAGACATTATACTCATGAAAAAAAAAAATTGAAACAAAGCAAAGAGGATGTTTAGGCTCAGAGTGGTTAAATGAGTACCCCAGGATCACACAGCTGGTAAGCATGGAAGAGGTACTGTTCTGGCGTTCTGTTTCCTTGCTCCTTCCAAGCTCTCTCCATTTCATTCTTTCTCAACCCTCCCTTCTTTTATCTACAACCTATATATACTGAGGTGCCTGCCTTAAACCCTCAGATCAATAGGGGACAGAATATAGAGATTATAGTTGATAGGTCGAGATATTGGGGGCAAAAATTTCCAGTGTCTGAAACTGAACGTTTCTTCAAGTGAAGGGCTTAGAGCTGAGGTTCAGTGTTTCTCTCTTTAGCAAGAAGAAACGACCTAGCAAAATTGGAAAATATTCACTCTAAATGGCTTCTCCAGCTAGTTAGTGTTTCCAGGATCCTTCACTAAGGCCTGGAGCCCAGTACCTGCCTTGTATCGGAAGGATTCACTGGCTTCTGATCTAGTCGCCAAGTGTGGATGGTGTAGTTTTATGATCCACACTGCCATCTCCTGGAGAATCTCACCCACAGACAGCTGTTCAAGTTAGCCAATGTTCCAAATCAAGGATGGGTCCACTTATCAGCTCAGCTGGACCCATTCCAATGAGCTGGAATGGTGATGATGATGATGATGATAAAATGCAGAGAATTCTGGGGTTTACAGCTGTTGTCACTGTTTTAAAAGCATCTCCCCCAAAAGAGTACAGCTGATTAAACAAAAAAAACAAAAGAAAATACACAAGAAAGCTGTCACTATTTTGGAAAGGTGGAAGTGGATGGAATGGGCATGGGGAGGAAGTGAAGAAAACTTGAAAATATACAATCCACAGTGATTGGCTCTAGACTGTGGAATGGCAGGAGCTTTGTAAATTCTCTCCTTTGTTTTCCAAAATTTGTACCAAAGCAGGTTGTAGGATATCATGTACTCATTTTCTAGGGCTAGTGAAACTAAGTACCACACCATGGGGTCTGAAAGCAGCAGAAATTTACTGTCTCACAGTTCTGGAGGCTGGAAGTCTGAAAGCTAGTTGTCAACAGGCCCATGGTCTCTTTGAGGCTCTGGGGGGAATCTGTTGCGCGTCTTTCTCTCAGCTTCTGGTGTTCCCGGCAATGCTCAACAACCCATCATGTGGTGTTCAGCCTGTGCTTCTGTGTCTCTCCTCTTACAAGCACACCGGTCATTTTGGAATAGAGGCCCACCCTACTCCACTATGAGCTCATCTTAACTAATTACACTGTGATGGTCCTATTTCCAAATAAGGTCACATTCTGAGGTTCTGGGAAGTACATGAATTTTGGGGGGACACTACCCAGCTCAGCACGTGGGCACTGGGTTTAGCTTTGGGTTCAGCTACTAATTAGCTGTTTAACCTTGAACAAACTATTGGCTCTTTCTGAGCATCCATTTTCTCATCTACAAGGTGAGGAGAAGACTATGAACCCCACAGACTGTAAGAATGCACACAAAGGGCTTAGCCTGTGCCTGGTGCACAGTACGTCCCAAGCAGGAGACAGCTAGTGTTTGTGTTTTCACTATTGGAAAAGAAATAATGCTTAACAAATTTAAAGGCAAGGGAAGCATCACACAGTGTCTGGACCAAAACACACCACTTAAATCAAGAGAACTTTGGGAACAATTCTACCTAACATTCTTTTCTCTCTCACATTATATTTAGTACCTAGTAAAGACAATTGAATTGAGCTCAGGAGACAGTGGGTTGTAGTTAGCTGATTGTTTCTCATGCAGGAGATAATATTTGGGTCTTTTGAGTCTCTCTTTTCTTGGAAGAAAGACACTATTTAAAATGTAAGAGTGCCTATAGCTACCTTTCCCATTCTCCTCATACACAAACCTCAGCTCTGAGCAAGCCTGACTTTCCGGGACTACGTTCATTTTTACTCCACTTGAAGTACATGCGAGACCTTTGGTGTTAATAGAAGGGAGTTACTTACTTGGCGTTACTTGGCAGTAAGTAGCTGCCTCATCAGCCTGAATAAACTTCTCTTCATTAAGGCTGGGTATTGGGGATGTAGAGATGTTATCTGGGAAGGTCATGATAATGACTTACTAGAAATCATTATCATTTAAGATGCATTAGTTTTCCAATAAATTAGAAGACCAAGAGGCCAGGATGCTCTGAGGAGAGGAAGGTGACTGAGAAAATTCCAGAGGCTGTCACTGCAGGGTACCTTGATACCTGAGGGAAGGTAGTAACTGAGAACCTCTGAGCAGTCACCAATTTCCCACCTGAAGAAAAAAACTCTCTAGCCATCAACTGTGGTATTTACATGTGTAAAATGTCCCATGTGCTCGCCTAAAAATGTCCATGTGGCTCTGTGTATACATGTGTTTACAGAATGTGTAAATAAATGCGAGTAGAATATGAAACACATGCGCCTGTGTTTATAAAATATGCATTCACTTATGCTAATGAAATTACTTCCATCTGAGAACAAACGGTCATTATCTACGGAAGTGCTAAGAATTAGGGAGATTACTGGAATTTTTGTCCTCACATGGAGAAACTGAGTCATCGAAGTCATTTTTGTTGTCAAAGGCAGGGAATGCCTTTGAGTCATTTTTGAGTCATTTTTGTTGTCAAAGGCAGGGAATGTGGCTCATGTCGATCAACATTGAAAACTCTACTGTGTAAGGAGCATATAAGCTAGAAAGAAAGCTGCCCTCAGAAAATTCAATTTTCACAACAGAGGAACTTTAAACTCAAATTCACTACCAGTGTTCATTGCAGTGACATCCCATGTATTCACGTATCCTGTTTTAGCAAACTTCTCCAAGGCTCCACTGACATGGGCACAATACACTTCACTACACAAATGAGTGACCTTGCTCAGATTTCCCCAGCTTTAACATGCACACTCTTATCTGGTGAGCATAAAAAATCTCTGGGGAGCTTGTTTACAATGCATATTTCTGAACCACTCCTCTGAAGCGTCTAATTAAGCACGTCTCAGTGAATATCAGGAACCTGCATCCTTAGTTCCCTACGTGAGGTGGGGGACGAGGGACCACACTTTGAGAAACATTGCTTTACTGTCTGAGAGGTGAAATGAGAAGCAGTTGTCTTTCTTTCAAATGGTTGAGGGTAGGGTAGGGGCATTTAGTGGACAACATACAAACAAAATGGAACAAAAATCTGTCTGTTCAGTGCAACCCCCAACATCCAACTCCATTGGTGGCTAACAGAGTTGACATTGCAGAGTTCCAGCCAGCTTAAATACAGGTCTGCACAGGCTGATGCAGCTCTTCAGTTCAGGGAGCCACAATTGCTTGCTGATCCAATGCCCACCCTTGGTGAAATAGGCCTTAATTTTTAAACACGGGTCGTGAGCTCATGATACCAATTTAATGGGTCTTGAGCAACATTTATAAAAACTTTTGTTTTGAAATAGAAATGCACAAATAGTTCAGAGAGGCTTCATATACCCATCACTTAGGTTCCCCCACTGGTAGCCTCTTACATGACTAGTGTACCTTATCCAAACCAGGAAATTGACATTGGCACAATACATGTAACTACTACAGAGGTGTGACCTTGCTCAGATTCACCTGCTTTAACATGCACACGTTTATCTGCGTGTGTATCATTCTACCGTATATGTAGAGGGGTATAACGCCTTTATAGTCACCCTCTCCTCCCCCACCCATCCTGTTCATATCCCTGAAAACACTAATCGGTTCTCCAGTTGAGCAACATTTAAAAAGTGAAATAGAGTAGAGCAGAGTGGAAAATGTAAGAATAGAAAATATCAGAGTGCATTTCAGAAGGGAGGGGTAAGTACTGATTTGGGAAACTTATGTTCTGATTATATGTATATATATATGTATATGTATATGTATATGTATATGAGGTCTGACAATTAAATTCACGAACTTACCACCATGCGTTTACATTGGCAGCACTGCACAAACAGCTCAGTAAGGTTTCATAACCTTGGTGTATCAGTGTCTCACAGCTGTGTTCATGTGGACATGTGGCGGTGTCTTACTGAGTGGCGTTCATTATTGTTGCATATTTTCGTATGCCGTCATGAGAAGGCCTGCGTTTGAATTAGAGCAACGAACAAACATTAAATTTCTTGTTAAACTTGGCAAAAGTGAAAGTGAAATCAGGGGTTTGTTAGTCCAGGTTTATGGGGATAATGCCATGAAGAAAATGGCAGTGTACAAATGGATTAAACGTTTTTCTGAGGGGAGAGAACGCGTCACTGATGAAGAGAGGTCAGGGCGGCTAGTAACGAGCAGAACTGAAGAAAACATTGCAAAAATTCATCAAATTGTGTGTCCAAATTGTCGGCCTACTGTGAAAAGCATAGCAAACCAAGTAAACATAAATAGAGAAACAATTAGGAAAATCTTAACTGAAAATCTTGGCATGAGAAAGATATGGGCAAAAATGATCCCAAAGCTGCTCACCGATAAACAAAAGCAAAGGAAAATTGAAGTTTGCCAAGACCTTTTGGACAAAACGATGTTGCTAACCTTTTTTGATATCAGAAGGATTATTCATTATGAATTTATACCAGTTGGACAAACAGTTAACCAAGTTTACTATTTGGAAATACTAAAAAAGCTGCGTGAAAAAATTAGATGAAAAGGACCTGAACTTTTCACCAACAATTCATGGCTCTTGCATCATAACAAGCATCAGCTCACCCGGCACTGTCTGTGAGGGAGATTTTAGCCAGTAAACAAATAACTGTATTGGAACACCCTCCATACTCACCTGATCTGGCCCCCAATAATTTCTTTCTTTATGCAAAGATAAAGAAAATATTGAAAGTAAGATATTTTGATGACATTCAGGACATCAAGGGTAATATGATGACAGCTCTGATGACCATTCCAGAAAAACAGTTTCAAAATTGCTTTGAAGGGTGGACTAGGCACTGATATTCAACAATGAAGTATGTAGCACTTTTTCTAGGATTAGTTCACGTACTTAATTGTCAGACCTTGTATATGTATTGGGTTGTGTCAAAAAATATATTTCTTATGGATATTTGCAGGTAAAAACAATTTTGCGAAACAAGGTGATTTTAGAGACGCTGCACCATCAGTGAAAGCTTTGTGTCTCCCTGGGGCTCCCATTCATGGAGCAGAGACATTTTCTCAGGGCTGAGAGCTGCTACTATCCTCTAGGCCTTTAATTAATGTCTGTCTGCTTCATATTTGGATAGAAATCCACCATCTGGACTGACTCTAAATGTTTGGATAATCCCCTGTGGACAGGGGACAAAGGGAACAGAAAAGGGAAAAGGCCCACGAGGGACTCCAGGACTGTATGAGTTCTAGGTTTCCCCCTGGCCTAGCCTCTCCGGGGGCCTACTGTGTTTCCCCGAAAATAAGACTTAGCCAAACCATCAGCTCTAATGCATCTTTTGGAGCAAAAATTAATATAAGACCCAGTCTTATTTTAATATAACATAAGACTGGGTATAACGTAATGTAATATAATATAATATAATATAATATAATATAATATAATATAATATAATATAATGTAATATAATATAATACAGGGTATAATATAATATAATATAATACAGGGTATAATATAATACAGGGTATAATATAATATAATATAATATAATATAACACCGGGTCCTATGTTAATTTTTGCTCCAAAAGACGCATTAGAGCTGATGGTCCAGCTAGGTCTTATTTTCGGGAAACACAGCAGGGCCTAACAGAAGCCAGGTGATAAGCCCGTCAGCTCTATTGACTCTCCAAAGGTTGTTCAAAGGAGCAGGTAAGAGTGTTCCCAGGACATTTTTTTCCATCTACAAGCCATTTAATGGTGTGCCATGCACACTCCGGTGACATCAGAAAAACTTGAAGGATTTATCACAATTTTAAATATTTTTTAACATTTTCACTAACTTTAAGAGTAGTAAGCCTCTATTTCCTTGTTTCATAAATAAGTTTGGCTGAGTTGGTGCTTTTGGAGATTAGTCAGAAACCAAATCCCATGTCCTTGTGTGACTCCTGGACTTTTCCTTTGCTTTCACCCTGGCTGGGGCTTCAGTAGCAGCAGGAACAACAATGGTGGCAGCAGCCACACGTGCAGATGGATCAGCCAAGAAGGCCTTGACCTTTTCAGCAAGCAGGAAGGTATAATCAGTCTCCACAGACAAAGCCAGGACTCACTGTGTCCCCTGCTGGTAGAATAGGGTCCCAATGCAACAGATGTGTAACCAATTGCAGACATGCACTCGCAACATTGCAGACACCCCGTAGGAAGCGAGAATGCAGAGACTCCTCTGGATGTTAGGCACTTCCGAGGTGTACATGCCGCCATTGTCAGATACCTACTGGATAATCAGCCCAAAGGAGAAATAATTTCTTCATGTTCTGTTGAAACATTGGGGTGTGAGTTGTAAATATGCCCAACAATATGCCATTGTTTTATTTCGCCAGTGGGCCACATGCCCCTCACTACTGGGTTGTCCCACCTAGCCCCTGGGTGGCTTTTAAGTCTCATTTCTGCCCTGTGTCAACTGAAGATAATATAAGATCTCCCTTGTGAGGTATTTTGAAGATTAAACTGGATAATAAATTTAAAACCTCAGCAATTGCAGGTACTCAAATAAATGATTGCTAAAGGCAAAAGTCATGGGAACTCCTAAGTGCTCAGCTGTTGACCAGAGACTTCCCATTCACCTCTGAAATGACGAGGAACTTGTAATCAGCAGCTACAAGAGGTGCTGGGTGTGGTGACAAACTTGGTACCTGGTCCAACAGTGATGGCAGCTAGTTTAACCATATTCATGAGAGTGGAGGGAAAGGGTGGGATCCAAAAATGTTTCTGCAGGAATAATAATTAGTTAAAATTAAATGACAGGATGGAAAAGACTTGCTCGACCATGGCCAAACACAATAGCTTATAATGGCTCTCCAAAGAAAATGTCTATTTCAACATTGTTCCAGGAATTCAGAGAATGCTGGAAATCATTTATTCCACCTTGTTTCTACCTTGAAAAAAAATATCATGTTGACCATGAGCCAAAGTTCACATCTCCATCTGTTGTCTTTCTGGAGCAGAGTTGCTCCTCTAAATCTGGGAGGTAAGAAAAATCAAAGTTCCAAGAATGGGCTGTCGACTTTCCCCCACACGGTGTTGACTTGTTTTGAGTGGCACAGTTACAGGTTTCACTACAGAGTGGTAACCTCACTGCATCTCAGCCAAGAAGCTCCCGCTCAAGAAAAAATATTTCAAGCCCTGCTGAAAACAGATCCAATGTTAACGCAGCCAAATTAAACCCTGAAACCAAGACCTTTAAAAATGGGAACTCTCATGTTGCTTGTTACTTCTTTACATGGCGTACAACGGAATATCTTAATTCTCTGCTGAGTTCATTAAGGACACAGTTTTTCGTTCAGCAAATACTCCTTGAGATTTGGGCGGGACTATGAACATCAATATGCAAGCACTGCATGAGCTTCCTACACTAAAAGAACTTACAATTGGGTTGAAAACTTGTGACAATTAACCAATACGGTAGTGGACAGGATGTTCTAAGGCAGTAAGAGATTCTGGACTAGTGAGTGATAAAGATAGCTAAGAACTGGACAAATCAGTGGAGACATAGACATAAGGCAAATTTTGAAAGAATGGAAAGGGTTTAGCCTGAGGGAAAGGGCTAGATGGAGCAGACATTCTAGGCCTGGGGCAGGTTGTAAGTAAAAGTTTAGAGAGGAAATGTACACTCCATAGTCAAGGGGCAGAGTGGGAAATACTAATAGCAAGTGTTTATTGAGCACCTACTATCCATTTGATTGTGCTAAACCCTTCAAAATTATTTTTATTTAATCCTCTCATAGCCGCACAAAATAGACATTCTTATCACCTCATTTTACAGAGGTTGACACTGAACTTGGAGAGTGAGTGACTTGCCTAAGGTCAAAGTGTTAGTTACTGGCCTGCAAGGGATTTGAACTCAAGACGAGGTTCAGGTTTGACTGTCAGGAGCCTTACATGCCAGACCTGTGTGGTAATGAGTGGGCAGAAAGCACACAGGCAGGACTGAGCCTCGGGCCTCAGATTCACAATCTAGTTGGTGAGAAAAACAAGATTGCCGGTCAATAGAACAGTGGTGTGCAGGATAGCCTGGAGCAGGCAAGGAACACAGCGCCAGCAGAGGAGCTTAGAAATGCAGATTCTCAGGCTGCGTCCCAGAAACACTGGGGGTGACACCCAGGAATCCGTGTTTTCCCAGGCCCCACCAGGTGATGCTGCAGCCTGAGAACCATTTCGCCACGGCTGTGGGAATGAAAAGGGCCAACGGGTGAAATGTTACAGAGACAGAATTAACAGAAAACCCTTCTCAGCTCACACAATCAGCTTCTATCAGCTCACACAATCTGCACCTTGATGACTGGATGTGCAGGAATAGGAAGAAAGGGTGGTGTTAACCTTCCCTCGGAGGTTTCAGGTTGGTGGTAATGAGAATCACAGTGGTCAGATTTGGACGTTTAAACCTGCGTTTGAGTGCTGGACCTGACACGTCCTTTACCTCTTTGAGTCTCTGTTTCCTCATATGTAAAATGGAAATAGCAACAACAGCCACCTCACAAGTGTTCTGTGCGCGTGGAATGAGGTCATGTGAGGAAACAAGCTAACTATCAAAAGTTGTGAAAATATAGGCTGTTATTAGTGACAGACAGAGAGGTAAAGGGAGGCTATGTTCACGACTTGGTTTTATAAATTATGAGATAGATAGATAGATGATAGATAGATAGATAGATAGATAGATAGATAGATAGATAGATGATATATACAGAGGGTGCCAAAAAATGTATACACATTTTAAGAAAGGAAAAAACTGTATTAAAATTATGCTGATGGTAACCACTTTGAGCACCTCTTGTAATTGCTTTGCAGAAGTCAAACGTGTCTTGCATTCATCTTTTGTTGTCGGTGTACATTGAGTATTACAATTTTAATAGTTTTCCTTTCTTAAAATGTGTATACATTTTTTGGCACCCTCTGTAGGTGATATTGATATGGATATAGATATAGATATAGAAGTGAGGGTACCATCTCTAACTGTGAATGCCCCTGTGGGCAGTGAAGGACACCAAGGTCAGATGGAAATACACATTTAGGAATCATCGGCAGAGAGATGAGTGAGCTCAGGGTTGGTCTTTGTCAAAAAGAGGGTTAACAATCGAGAGTCCATATTTATATAAAACACCACAGTACACAAAGAATTGTGGGAGGACAAGGCACATGACATCCCCAAAGGTGCACAGTCTAGGGAACCCCAGAGATGGAGACCGATGGAGAGAGAGTGGCCAACACACGAACGCTGAGGGTGCGCAGTCTTGCTGAGACCACTGAGGGAGCAAGTTCACAAATTAAAGCAGGGAAGCACCAGAGTAGTGGGAGCTAGTATTCAGGCTACAAACTCAGGTCGGCAAGAAACATAACCTATTTAACTCGTTTACTTTATTTTTTCGTTTTTGTGGTTTATTTACCATTAGTGCTTCATTTGAGAAATGTTTTTGGAAGAATAATTGAAATATGGTGTGATTATAAGAAAATTCACCTGTTTACAGTATACAATTCAGAGGCTTTTAGTATATTGACAAAGTTGGCTAACCATGACTGCAATCTAATTCTTGAACGTTTTCATCACCTCAAAGAGAAATCCCATACCGCCAGCAGTCACTCCATTCCTTCCACTCTCACCACCTGGCAACTGTTCTTCTACTTTCTGTCTCTACAGATTTGCTTATCATGGACCCTTTATTTAAATGGAAGAGTACAAAATGCAGCCTTTCGTAACTGGCTTCTTCCACTTACAAAGTGTTTTCCAGCTTTCTGCATATGGTAACAGGAATCAGTACTTTGTTCCTTTCGATTGCTGAATAATATTCCATTGTATAGATCTACATCCATCATGTTTGTCTAAACATTCATCAATTCATGGGTTTGGGGATTGTTTGTACTCTTTGGATATTTAGAATAATGCTGCAATGGGCATTTGTGTATAAGTTTTTGAGTGGATATATGTTTTCAGTTCTCTTGGGTACACACCTAGGAGTGCCATTATTGAGCCACGTATTAACTCTGTTTAGCATTTTGAGTAACTGCCATACTGTTTTCCAAAGTGGCTGCACCATTTTACATACCCACCAATAGTGTATAAAGGTTCCAGTTTCTCCACATCCTGGCCAACATTTTATTGTTCATCTTTATTTTTATTTTAATTATCCTAATATGTGTGAAGTGGTATCTCCTTGTCGTTTTGATGTGTTATTTTCCTAGTGACTAATAATGTTGAGCATCGTTTCTTGTGCTTATTGGCCATTTGTATATCTTTGGTGAAATGTCCGTTTAAATCCTTGCCCTATTTTTTAAAATTTGGGTTATTTGCCTTTTTACTGTTGAATTTTTTGCATGTGGCTATCTGGTTGCCCCAGAATCAGTTGTTGAAAAAAACTATTCTTTCCTCATCAGTGTCTTAGCACACTTGTCAAAAAATCAATTGGCTGTACATGCAATAGTCTATTTCTGTACTCTCAATTCTGTTGTACTGATCTGTATGTCTCTCTGTATGCCGGCGCCTTACTGTGTTGATTACTGTAGTTTCAAAGTTGAAATGTGAGTTCTTCTACTTTGTTCTTTTCAGGTTTGTTTTGGCTATTCGGTGTCTCTTACATTCCTATATGAATTTTAGGATCAACTTTTCAATTTCTGCAAAAAAAGGCAGCTGGGTTTTGATAGATAGGGATTGTGTTGAATCTGTAGAATAATTTGAGGTGTAGTGCTATCTTAATAATGTCTTCTAATCCATGATCATGGGATGTCTTTCTATTTATTTAGGTTGTCTTTATTTCTTTCAACAATATTTTATAGTTTTCAGTATATAAATCTTACACTTCTGATGTCAAGTTTATTCCTAAATATGAGGTCTGATGATTAAGTTTGCGAACTCACCCTAGAAAAAGTGCTACACACCTCATTACTGACTATCACCACGGTCACCTTTAAAGTACTCCCCTTGGGAAGCTATGCACGGACGCCTGTGCCTAGTCCACCCTTCAAAGCAATTTTGGAACTCGTTTTCTGGAATGGCGATCAGAGCTGTCATCGTATTACCTTTGATGTCCTGAATGTCATCAAAATGTCTTCCTTTCAATATTTCCTTTATCTTCGGGTAAAGAAAGAAGTCATTGGGGGCCAGACCAGGTGAGTAGGAGGGTGTTCCAATGCAGTTATTTGTTTACTGGCTAAAAACTCCCTCACAGACAGTGCCGTGTGAGCTGGTGCATTGTCGTGATGCAAGAGCCATGAATTGTTGGTGAAAAGTTCAGATTATCTAACTTTTTCACGCAGCTTTTTCAGCATTTCCAAATAGTAAACTTGATTAACTGTTTGTCCAGTTGGTACAAATTCATAGTGAATAATCCCTCTGATATCAAAAAAGGTTAACAACATCGTTGCAATAAGTTCTCGAACTTAATTGTCAGAACTTCATGTATCACTCTTTTTTGATGCGGTTATAAATTAAACTTTCTTAATTTCATTTTTGGATTGTTCATTACTAGTCTTTAGAAATACAATAGATTTTTGTATATTGGGTCCGTATCCTGGAAACTTGCTATATTTGCTTATTAGTTCTAATATATTGTGTGTGTGTGTGTGTGTGTCTGTCTGTCTGTGTCTGTATGTGTATTCCTTAGAATTTTCTACATACAAAATCATGTCATCTGCTAATACAGATGGTTTTACTTCTTCCTTACCAATCTGGATGGCATTTATTTGTTTTTCTTGTCTAGTTGTCCTGCATTTACTTTATTTTTAAATAATATTTTTTTCTTAAGCTCCTATTCTGCCAACCTGTGGAATTATAATTACCAGTCAGTTTGGATCTGCCCTACATTTTCTGGACTTGTGTCTAATTTCTTAAGGGGCTTATCTAAAATCAAGCCATCAATGGGGAGGGCAGTCTTCATCCTTGGTACCATCATCGTTCTTGTTTTCATCTACTGTTCAGCCACTGATGCAGGCAGACCACTGCTGTATCCTCTCTGGCCCATCTGCTGACCTTCTCAGATCTACAGCTCTGTGTGCTGTGTTTTTATAGCCCTTTGGTGCTCACAAAACATTCAGGAGCTCCCATTTTTCTCTGGGCTTCAGGAAATTGTCATAGCTGTCTTAGAATTGTTTGTTTAAACACAGCATTGCTCTCCTAGCCTGAGGGGCACAAGAGAACATGTACCTTGAGCTTTCCTTGCTTGGGATCCCCAACTAACATGGAGCTTCACTTATTTGATCCTGAACCCCACAGTTTGGCAGTGGGGTGGGGGCCATCTATGTAATCTGTCTCACAGGCGTCTGATTCCAGCACTCACTCTCTGGGTTCCTTTCTGACTCTCTAAATTTCCCATCTAGAGAATCTTCAGGTGCTTAGTTTAGATTTTAATATAGCAGTTTAGATTGGCTCTTATTTACTTATTCTTTTAAATTGGTGGTTCTCAGTTGGGGTGACTTTGCTCGCACCCGCCCCCCCCACCACACACACACACCCTTCCTAGGGATATTTGGCAATGTATGGAGACATTTTTGGTTGCTACAACTGGGGATGAAGAGGATGTTACTGGCATCTAGTGGGTAGAGGCCAGGAATGCAGCTAAACATCTGACAATACTCAGAATACCCCCACAACAAAGAATTATCTGGACCAAAATGTCAACTGGGTAGAGATGGAAAAATCCTGTGATAAATATACTGTTTAAGTTTTAAACCCTTGAGGATCTGGGCTTATAAATAATTTTTAGAAAGCATTTCAATCTGATTTTCTGCAGAAGGTCTATTTGGTCAGAGAAGGATAGGGAGCAGGACAGAGACCTCATTAATTGAATACTTATAGCAAAGAAAATGAATGAGCCATAGACACACACAAAACAATGTTGAATAAAAGAATATATACAGTATGATTTCATGTACACAAAGTTCAAAAACAGGCAAAATGACTGCTGGGAATTCATAGTTGAGTGATAACACTATCGAGAAAAGCAAGAATATGTTTGCGATAAAATCAGGGTAATGATTACCTCTGGGGTGGGGAGGTGGGAGGGAGTTGTGATGGAAAAAGGATACAAGGTGAGATTCTAAGGAACTGACTGTGTTGTGTTTCTTGTTTCCTCTAAACAGTGCATTCTGGTTTTACAAACTTCTATGTATGTTTCACAATTAAAAGTAAAAAACAAAAAAATTCATATTAGTCAACATTCAAAAATCTCATCCTCCTGGAAGAGAAAAAGTACATATGTGGAAAAATAGGTCAATTTCAAATAAAGTCTGGGGTTTAGTTAATAGTGATGAACAATGTTAATCATAGTTTGTATTAGTAAGAGGTTAATAATCGAAGAAATTGAGTGAAGTATCTTTCTGAACTCTGCACCCTTTCTATACATGGGGAATTATTATAGTTCAAAATAAAAAGTTTATTTAAGACAATTTTCATCTGAATATATTTGCAAATGCTTTCCTCTAAATCTGACTTATTCTCAGTTTTTACTTTATTGTCTTTTGATGGTATGAGCAGTGACAATGAAAATAATAGCAGCTAATACTTGCAAAGCACTTACTTTACGTGAGGCATTGCTCTAAGCTCTTAATAAGCATTCACTCAGTTCATCCTAACAGAATTCCTCGAGTTCAGTGTTATTACTGCCCTCATTTTAGCGATGGGGAAATAGAGACCAGAGGGCTGGGTGCAATGACTAGCCCACCTGGGAGGTGGCGAGGAGAGTAAACCAGCAGTGGCAGCAGTCCGGCTCCACCAGTCTGGGCTCATAATGAATTTTAATTCCTGAGGGTTTAGGAAGTACAGAAAAGTATAAAGAAACAGAGAAAAAACAGTCACTCAGGCGCAACCTATATTTTCACTTAGCATGTTTCCTTCCTGCTTTTTTTCCTCTGTATGTTTTAATTTGGTATACACCAATTTGTAGCCTGATTTTCTTTTTACTCTGAACATCATGTCATGAGCATTTTTCATGCCACTAAAATGCTAAACAAAGCATTAAAGGTTACACAATATTCTGTGTATAGATGTGCCATGCATTTAAGTTGCTTCCAATTTCTTTGTCATTATAAAGCTGCCATGAGCACCCTCATTTTAATTTGTTTACTTTTTTTGATTATTTGCTCAGTTTCATTTTTTTTCTGTCACTTACGTTTTTCTGTGTTTTCTTACCAAGACTTACTATGCCAACCCACTTTAGTATAAAAATTGGCAACCTTTTCTATATCATACCATTCAATATTCTCCCTTATTCTTCAAGAATGAACGTCACATTTTCCATCCTATGGAAATAAGGGAAGCAACGGTGACTGCTATCTTTTTATAAGCCCTAATGGAAGAGAGGTACCAAGGTGAAGCAGGATTGAGGTAATGATGGGAATAATTAAGGCTGATGAAAAGGTAACATTTCAAAGCTTCTAGGAATATAACAACTGCTGTTAACAGGCAGTGTATCACTTATTCCTCTGACCAGCACTATGGGAGATATTTCTATGCCCATTTTATAGATGAGGAAACAGAGGCCCAAACCCTGAGAGTTAGCTTCGGAAGAAATAGTGAGCAAGGAAATAGGGATGGTTTGGAAGGCGGAGAAACTGCAGACCAGACTCCTTGGATATGTGTGTCTGAGCACACAATGTATGCCACTTAGGCCAGTGTGTAAAATTTACTGTAATACAAATTTCTCAATTTATGACATTTTACCACATCAAAATGTCATTAATTTGCATTTAACTCAATCCACTTGATGGCAGTGTGGTGCATGCACATCCAGACCTTGCTACTCAAAGTGTGGTCCACAGAGCAGCAGTTTGTCAGACACGTGGAATCTCGGATTCCACCCCAAACCCAGATTCAGGATTTGCACCTTATCACGATCCTAGGGGATCCGCAGTGCTGCCCAAACTCTTAGCAGTGCCCTAAGAGTTTCTGAAGAAGGGTTTTCTGAGGGTGTCTATAAGCCCAGTGCAGCCCCTACAAACCACAAAACAGGTTTTCCAGCTCAGTTATGTTCACGAAAATGGCTCAAGAAATATTGGCTGACAGCATAGGCTATCTAGGGACTCTCAGACATTTGCTGTGGGATCAGAAAACTTCAGCTCTGTCAATGTGTTTCGTGTCTTAGTCCTACTCATAACTGCAGCCAATTCCAATTACGCTGAACTTCTAAGGAAGGATGGGTTGGGGGAAGCTGGAAGAATCCTGTAAATAGAAAACAGCTGAGAGCCAGCTGCCACTATAGGTGCCATAAGCCTCCGCCAAAGGACAATGACCACAAAAACAACAAAATGCTCCACTTGGGAGGTCAGGAGCGGGAGGATGGTGCCAGGAGATGGTCGCTCCTCACGCTTTTTACACAAGTGTGTTTTTGTTTCAGGAACTGACAAGGTCCCTAAGAAGGATGTAGTCCTGCCACTTGGTTGTGTGCATAAGGGCATGAGAGCTTTTATTAGGCGATTATGCAGCTACCAGTGTCGCGGGGAACCCTGCTCGCTTGCCAGCCACCATCTTCTTGCTAGCCCCCATTCATTTTTTGCTAGCATAGCCACAGCCGTTATATTAGTGGCCAATGGCTTACGGGTTACAGCTGACAGCCAACTAGCCACAGCTGCTGGCCATCTGATCACAGTTGATGGCCATTTACTACCCGAGCCAGCATCTTTCTATGTGAGGCCAAGAGCCTGGAAACTGTTTTTTGGGGTTTTGTCCCCACAACCAGCAAGGGGAGAGTCAGTGGTAAAGGTTGGGTCTTTAGCTTGCTGCCACGTGTAATGCCAGAATGGGTTGGTGCTTTATGGCCATTTCCAGCTCCTTCTAGCGTATCCTCCTGCACTGCCTTCACCAGTAAAACTCCTTTTCAGACCCTCCTGCATTTGGGTTCTGGATAGGATTTGGGTTACTTGGCTTAGGTGTGTTCCCAAGAGGTCTGAAGGTGGAAGCTAGCACAAGGCATCTGTGGGGACAGAACCCCAGAAAGCAGTTTCCAGGCTCTCGGCCTCACATAGAAAGGTGTTGGCTCAGGTAGTAAATGGCCATCAACTGTGATTGGAGGGCCATCAGCTGTGGCTAGTTGGCCGTCAGCTGTAACCAGTGAGCCATTGGCCACTAATATAACTGCCGTGGCTACGCCAGCAGAAAATGGGGGCTAGCAAGAAGATGGTGGCTGGCAAGCGCGGACTGCTGTTAGGACGGCGGGTTGCAGATTATGTAGCTCCTGCTTCCTGTGTCTCCAACCCAGCCGCCAGCGAGAATATAGTGCTATGACTCCCCTACCTATGGCTCCGTGGGTGTTCCTTTTTGGCCTCACCATGTCCTGCGTTCTTATGTGGGGAGCGGGATCAGAGACCCCGCCTGACTCCCCTCACGACAGCATCTTTCTGCTCTTTCTGCTGGCAAATTTGGGAACAGAAGTGGGACTGTCTGCAGCACAGCTGCTTGGGGTACAAGAGGCATGGAAGGACACTTGTTTTTGCCAGCACAGATTGAGCACAAGAGGTGTGGTTCTGAGGGAATAGCTGAGACCATGAGGCTTTCTGATCCCTGACTTGCATCAAAGGAGCTCCTGAAGGCAATAGTTCCAGACTTCTCTTCCTCCTCCTTCTCCTCCTCCTCCTCCTTCCCCTCCCCCTTCCTCTCTTCCTCCTCTTACTCCTCCTCTTCCGAATTGATTAACCTAATTTATTGATCCCATCCTTGCTATTACAATTTAGTCTTTTTCTAGTTGATAGGTGCAAAATAGTACTTTGTTTTAATTTAAGATTTTAACATTACTAATGAATTGAATAGTAAAAAAATTTACTGACAATTTGTATTTCTTCTTTGGAGAACTATTTATTTATGTCTTTTTCCTATTTATCTATTGCTTTGGTGTTTTTCTTGTTGATCCCTAAGAGCTCTTCATATATTAACATTATTAACTCTTTGTTAATTACCTGTTGCCAAAAAAACAAAACAAAACGCCTTGCTGTTTCTCTTTTCACTAAGTTTATACTGAATTTTAAGATTTAGAAAATTAAAATTTTATGGGCTAAACTATCAATCTTTTCCTTTTTCCTCTTTAAAAAAATAATAACTTAGTTATTAGTTCAAATGTCCTTTGCATCTTTTTTTTATACAATCATATTCATCTATGTAGCATTTACCAGGAAAAAAATTAGCATTTCTGAGATAGAATATATGACATTGAGTATTCATTCCTGCCAAGAGATTAAGCTAATTGCGTTTTCTTTAATTAGACATATTTTAAAGTATTTGTCATTTCCACCCCCAACCCCCGCCTCCAACCTCCTCCTCTTTGGCAACCATCAGCTTGTTTTCCATATCTGTGGGTCTGTTTCTGTTTTGTTTTGTTTATTCATTTGTTTTGTTTTTTAGATTCCACATATAAGTGAAATCATATGGTATTTGTCTTTCTCGGCCTGACTTATTTTACTTAGCATAATACCCTCTAGGTCCATCCATGTTGTCACAAACCACAAGATTTCTTTCTTTTTTATTGCTGAACAATATTTCATTACATTTATCCCACATCGTCTTTATCCATTCACCTATTGATGGACATCTAGGTTGCTTCCTTCCTTATCTTGGCTATTTCTAGTAATGATGCAATAAACATACAGGTGCATAGATCTTTTAAAATTAGTGTTTATGTATTGTTTGGATAAATATCCATAAGTAGAATTGCTGGATCATATGACAGCTCTATTTTTTTATTTTTTGAGGAATCTCCATGCTGTTTTCCATAGTGGCTGGACTCATTTACAATCCCACCAATGGTGTACGGGGTTCTGTTTTCTCCACATCCCCACCAGCACTTGTTATTTCTCAATTTATTGATGATGGCCATTCTAACAGGTGTGAATTTATATCTCATTGTGGTTTTAATTTTCATTCCCCTGATTACTAGTGCTGTTAAACATCTTTTCATAGGTCTATTGGCCATTTCTATGTCCTCTTTGGAGAAATGTCTATTCAGGTCCTCTGCCCATTTTGCAATTGGATTTTTTTTTAAATTTGGTGTTAAGCTGTATGAATTCAATATTTTGGTTATTAACCTCTTATTGGATATATATAGTTTGCAAATATATTCTTCCATTCAGTAGATTGTCTTTTTGTTTTGTTGATGGTTTCCTTCACTGTGCAAAAATTTATTTTTTGTTTTATTGCCCTTGCCCAAAGGAGGCATATTCAAAAAGATACAGCTAAGCGTAATGTCACAGAGGTTACTGCTTATATTTTTTTCTAGGAGTCTTATGGTTTCAGGTCTTCCATTTAAGTCCTTAACTCACTTTGAATTTATTTTTGTATATGGTGTAAAGAAGTGGTCCAATTTCATTTTTCTTTGCATGTATCTATCGTTTTCCAAAAAAAAAATTATCGAACAGACCATCTTTACCCCATTGTATGTTGTATGTTCTTGCTTCCTTTGTCATAGATTAATTGACCTTATAGGTGTGAGTTTATTTCTGAGCTCTCTATTCCATTGCTCTATATATCTGTTTTTATACCAGTACCATGCTGTTTGGTTATTGTAGCTTTGTAGTATGGTTTGATACCAGGGAGCATGATACCTCCCATTTTGTTCTCCCTCAAGATTTTTTTGGCTATTTGTGGTCTTTCGTGGTTTTGTGGTTCCATGTAAATTCTAGGATTAGTTGTTTTAATTCTGAGAAGAATGCCACTGGTATTTTAATAGGGATTGCTTGAATCTGTAGATTACTTTAGGTAGTAAGAATATTTTAACAATATTAATCCTTCCAATCTATGAGCATATTCATATCTTCTTCAATTTCTTTGTTCAATGTTCTATAGTTTACAGTATACAGGTCTTTCACCTCCTGGGTTAAATTTATTCCTAGGTATTTTATACTTTTTGATGCAATTGTAAATGGGCTTGTTTTCTTAATTTCTCCTTCTGATCATTTGTTATGGGTGTATAAAAAATGCAACAGATTTCTGCATTTGATTCTGTGTCCTGCAACTTTACTGGGTTAATATATTATTTCTAATAAGTTTTTGGTGGAGTCTTTAGGGTTTTCTATATTGTATCATGTTGGGCAGCTTTTTGATTCCCTATCTTTCTGACAATGGCTATGACAACATAGTAACTCCAGGATTTCTGATGACTTTGTAAGCACACAACTCACAGTATTAAAAATACCTCTTTCTTAAATTGCCTAGGAGAGTTCTATTTTCTGCAGCTGAATCCTGACTGATACATTTCACTCTCCTAAGTGTGAGGTATAAATTTACAATAAATTATATGAGGAAGGAATGCTACAAAGAGACATTTTTTTCCTTCTCTTTCTGAATACTAATGCACATTATGTGAAACACAAATGTCTTTCACAATGTACTCTTATTTTGGAATTTATATTATGTTATTACCCAAAATTTCTGGAACTGTAGGATAGTGGAATATAAACATGGTCATATCTCAAGACTAGGAATCAGAAAGAAATGGCAGAGTTTCCATTCAATTTGAAATGGGGTTACTTGCCGAAAGAACAAATAAACCTGACTCAACAAGTTACTGGAGGATAGAAAAACTTTAATTTCTCTTAACGTTTGTAAGCAACATTTCTAATGCTGAGTACTTTCTTACTTTGTAACAATATAGCATGGATTCATTCATGTGACACATTTGGCCCAGAAAGTGATCCATCTTAAAGCCCATGCCAAGGCTTTAATCATTTAGAGAAAAAAATTATATCAACATTCTACCTTATTTTAATAATAATAATATTAATAAATTCTATATATTGTGCCCTTTTTATGCTCCAATCACTACTAAGTGCATTTTATCTCATGTATATTATTGCCTTGAATGTTCCCATAGATAGACATTATTATTTCTGTTTTACAAATGATGAAACTGAGATTAAGCATCTTACTCAAGACCATGCAACTAGTAATTGATAAGGCTGTCATTTGAACCCAGTCCTTTTTGACTCTGAGGCTTATATCCCTTCCACCTTCATCTTCCCAAATAGCACCCACCTGAGAATAAGACATTCAGGGTTTCGTGAAGCTTCAAGATGTGCAGGATGTCTGCTGCAAATTATTAAAAAGGATGCTAAGGGGATAGCTTTTAAAAACATTTTTAATCTTATTTTCTTCTAAAATAAGATTTCTTTCTAAAATAAGATTTTCTTTCTAAGATAAGATTAAAATTTTGGCTCCATATAATTTTACATATGTCTTAACTCATGCAGTTTTAGGGAAAGGAGCCAGTAACTGGTACTCATGAAAAAATAAATTAGACCAAGGTAGGAGGACAGGAAATACTCTTTGTTTTTCCCGTTGACCACCTGAGGATTCTGTGCCATCACATTTTGGCAAAGGTTCGTAAGGATCTGAAGGTTGCTGGGTCACTCCTGGTGAGAAAAGGACTCACACACAGAGGGTTGTATGGTACAAGCTCATTGGTCATTTTCAGTGCTGTGCTAGGAAGCACAGCACAGTACCCCTGTCAGTTCAAACGATCTTTCCTGTTTGCTGGATATTTATGACAAAAGGGGGTTGGGGAGGCAAAACTCTGCTACCCACAGCAAAGGACTGTGTTCACCTGGACATTGGAGTCTAGGCCTTGGCAACTGGTCCTGAAAGACTTTAATTTTGAATGTTGCCCAATCCCCAAGCCAGCAATTACCTGACTGCAAACAAATGCTGGCTTCCCTTCCCTGGGTGTGAACGTCATAGAGGGGTCAGGGCTCCCAGGTTGTTCAATGGTGGTGTTATTGGCTTTTTGCAAGAACAGCTGAGACCAACAGCTATTTCCCCACATGCAGGCTCAAGGTTCCCAAAGCCAATGAGCCCTCCAGAAGCTCCACATCTGGACTTTGGGCTCCAAATCAAACACAACCCACTCTGCAGCCAGAAAGAAGCTGATTCAGCTTTTGTTGACTCTTCAGACTTAACCTTTCTCCTATAATCTCTAAGCTTGTTTTTAATAAATGTTTAACTTCTTGATTAATTTCCTGGATTTCTGAGGGTTATTTTTCACAACTCAGATAATGCATTCTAAATGCTTGCTGAGCTGTAGGTGCACTTCAACTGTAAACTCTTCAGACTGTTTTTGTCTCCTTAACACTCCTTTATTCTGTGGGTTTACATCATCAACAAAATTTTGTCTTATATGCTTTTAGCCATCTGCATAATTGCCAGCTTTTCAAGATTCTTGCTTCTCCCTTTCTTTGTCACTGGGAAAAGAATTGTTTGTTCAACCTTCATTAAACTAGTGTTTTTTTCTGGCTTATTTCTCATTTCTTGAAGGGTGGTGTATAATTAACTCTGAAATTTTGATAGTTTTCACTTTACCGCCCTTTCTTTGGCAATTCACCTGCTTTCTACTTTCTTCTTCCCCATCTGTTTATCCCAGAGAGGGGCACTTCTCACCCACATCTTTATTCCATTTGTTTTTTAAAAGGCTTTGTGGTTCTTTGGAAGAAGAAAATGTTATCTGCTGCCACAGAGCCCAAACTGTCTCCTTTGTCATTTTGCCTGAGCTCCCTGGGTCACGTCTCTCATCCTCAGTACTTGAATATTGGACTTGGAGGCGCCGTGTAATCCCATAATGGAACCACATTTAAAAGCTAGATGGATTCCTCAGAGTACTGTTGCTCTAATATGTTCCCATTACCGGCATTTGTCGATATGTGCCCGAGACAGCAAAGCTAATGAAAGGGTCTTTGAAAATGGAAGACAAGGCCAGGATGATAGGATCTCGGCATATTTTTTCCAGGGGTTCTTTTCCCTCCTGCCATACCACAAACGGGCTTCCTTCTTTCATTTTATTTTCTGCTCTCCTTATTGTTGCCTTTTCTTGCAATAGCAAATCATTCTGAAGTCCTGTGATAAAATTTTTCAATCACTTATACACACTGCTTTTTAAACACAAATTGGAGAATGCTGTACATATTTTTGAACAACTTAATTTTTAAAAAATTTCAATCTGTGACTTGAAGATAATTTCAGGCCCTCTCTCTGTATGTTCTTTTGTTTTGCAACAATAATATCTTATACGATATTACTGTTTTTCAATTAGCAATATGCGGTGATCATGTTTCCATGCTTTTATAGATATAGGAGAATGACAACTAAGTTTGCGAACTCACCCAAGAAAAAGTGCTACATATCTCATTGTTGAATATCACTACAGTCACCTTTGAAGTACTCCCCTTGGGAAGCTATGCTCCCACACCAGTGCCTAGTCCACCCTTCAAAGCAATTTTGGAACTCTTTTTCTGGAATGGCCATCAGAGCTGTCGTCGTATTACCCTTGGTGTCCTGAATGTCATCAAAATGTCTTCCTTTCAATATTTCCTTCATCTTCGGGTAAAGAAGTCATTGGGGGCCAGACCAGATGAGTAGGGAGGGTGTTTCAATACAGTTATTTGTTTACTGGCTAAAAACTCCCTCACACACAGTGATGTGTGAGCTGGTGCATTGTCGTGATGCAAGAGCCATGAATTGTTGGAGAAAAGTCCAGGTCGTCTAACTTTTTCATGCAGTCTTTTCAGCACTTCCAAATAATAAACTTGGTTAACTGTGTGTCCAGTTGCTACAAATTCATAATGAATAATCCCTCTGACTTCAAAAAAGTTTAGCAACATCGTTGCAAAAAGTTTGCGAACTTAATTGTCAGACCTCGTGTGTGCGTGTCTCTATAGTTATATACATATAATTGTATATATTAAACATCCCCATCTGCACAGCTCCCTGCTAATCAAACCCCCCGGTTGCCCTTCTGACCTTGCTGGTTCTTACAGTAATTGGGGAAACCCCTCCTCCACCTCTGGCACACTGGACCCCTGTTGCTTCAAGACCCTATCATCCCCACTGCTCTCAGAGAGACAAGTTCTGTGACTTCCTGTCCTACCCTTGGCCCTGCTTGCCAAAGTGATGGCACAGAACTTCTTAGTCATGCTGGTGTCCCCTTGCCAGCCCATTCCTGATGCAAAGGGTGTGTCCCACAGCGTCTCCCATGGAACACAGTCCTCTGGAGGCTCTCAGGGCCTCACATCTATTCCACCCACTTCCTTGCCTTTTGTTCTTTTGTGGAAATTCACAGAACCTGAAATTCATCATTTGAAAGTACACAATTCAGTGGCACTTACTATAATTGCAATGTTGTGCAACAACCATCTCTATCTAGCTCCAAAATGTTTTCACCACCCTGTAACCATTAAGCACTCACACCCCATCCCTCCTCCCTGCAGCCCCTGGCAACCACCCGTCTGATTTCTGTCTCTGTTGATTCGTCACTTCCAGACCCTTCACTGAGAGTGCAAGAATTGCGCTGGCCCACTGCTGTGCCGGAGACAATACTACAGCCATTGCTCAGTTTACGTCAGTCAGCTCAAGGCCTGCTTTTCGGTTAAAGGTATGCGGAACCAATAACCTGTGGCGAGCTGGGCAGCAGGTAGTCATCGGCTCTCCCAGGCAGGAGGGGTTGTTGACTGTGTAATTTCTCTTGGAATGAAATGTGAAAAAGCATGCCAGTGTGATATCCTTAGAACAACACTTGAAAATAATTTGCGAAAGTCTGCTTTGTTAGGGAGAGAACTGAGAAACCTAAGAGCCAAGTAGAGGAAAAAATGAAGGATAGGAATACCAAGGAGAGAGGATTTACAAGTTTATAATTGTCCAAGTGCCTGAACTGGATGGTCCGCAAGAATTTTCCATAACTAATGTTTCTGAACTTTGGTATACATCTGAATCTCCTATATAGGGGCAAAAAATATACTACAGGTTTTCTGGATCCTGATTCTTTGGGTTCTAGAGAGGGTGTGTTAGGAATCTATATTTCTAAAATACACTCCTCTGATGATTATGAAGTACACCAGAATATGAGAGTACCCTATAGAAATTTTCAGTAAGAGGATAATTAAAACAATAGAAAAATCAAACCTTTTTCCTGGTCAGAAAATTCCTTCTCAACTGCCTGCCATGTGCCCTGTCTGGGAGGTAATTACAGCCAACGAGATATTAGAATGCATTTTAAAGCTTAAGAATGATAATGGTAATAATAATGATGATATAATAAGAAGGCAATTGGCTGCTAAGAACAGAAAGGGTTACAGGCATGCAGGAGAAGAAACGAGTCCAAATTCTAATTAGGAATTTTCAAGGACAGTCTTGGGACTTCCAAGCCAAAAAGGAATAACAAGGACTAGGTTTTCCCTCCCACCTGGAAAAAAAAACCTGAACAAAATAACGATACAAGATCAATATAAAAACCCAGTTTTTCTGTCTATACCAACAATGAACTATCAGAAGTTGCAGTTTTAGAAACAATGTTATTTACTATAGCATCAAAAATTATGAAATACCAAGGAGTAACTCTGAGAAAAGATGATCAAGTCTGGTAACTTGAAAAATACAAAATATTGCTGAGATAAATTAAATAATATTTAAATAAATTGAGTGTTATGCTGTATTCATGGGTCAAAATGTCAATCAAAAATCTTGCAGGATTTTGTAGGAATTGACATGCTTACTTTAAAATTCTTATGAAAATGCAAGAACCTAGCATAGCCAAACCACTTTTAAAAAGAAGAACAAAGTTGGAGGACTAACACTACCTAATTTCAAGTCTTATTTAAAGCTACAATAATTAAAACATAATATTGATGCTAGATAGACAAATAGAACAATGGAACAGAATAGGGAACCCAGAAATGAGATGCATATTTATGTGGACAACTGATTTTGGACAAAGGTGCAAAAACAATTCAGTGGTGTAAGGAAGATGTTGAACAATTTGGTTTCCATACACAGTAAATAGAACTTTAATCCATACCTTGCACCATATATAAAATCTCCAGCTATGTCACAGACTTAAGGTAAACCTAAAACTGGAATGTCTAGAAGAAAACATAGGAGAAAATTTTGTGAGTTTGGGTTAGGCAAAGATTTTTTTTTTTTTTTTAAGATATGACACCAAAATATAATCCATAAAAGAAAAAAATTGGATGTCATAGGAATGGCAGCAGCGGGGCGTACTTTCTGAGTTCTCCTCTAGATCTTATTACAAACGGGACATATAACCCATCAACGAACTCTTTGCTCATCACTCAGAACAGCTAAGAGATTCGTGGAAGGATTACTTGAAGGTGCGCAAATTGGCCAAGTAGGGGAAGAAGGAAGGGAGCGGAGTGGAAACGCGGCCAGCGGCGGTAATGCGGCTGGCAAGAAGCATGGGACCCCAGGGCGGAACGGAGAACACAAAAGCCAGGAGGGCCCAGCATAAGAGGCACAAGATTCAACATATACAGAGGCCAATTCCAGACCAAACCAGAGTACTACCGTGTTTGACCTACAAGTCACACACCCAGAGGGAATCCTCTGCAGGCACAAAAGCCCATAGAGGCCAAAGCACATTTAAGTGGTCAATCCTCATGCAGCAGAACAACCTGCGGTAGGCAGAGCCAAGCCTCACAACTAGTCAGCCTGGGAGTTAACCCCACCTACTCACAAGTGAAAAGCAATTAAAGATCTTCTTTAACAGGACAATATACACAACACAAGAGTCACCTTTGGAGCACATGCAGAGGAGAAGAACGAAATAGAGCAAGTCAAATATAAAGGACACATACTATATAAGATAACCCAGCAAGAACTTAGAACTCTAGGGGATCTACCTAATACATCAAAGCAAACACAGAGAGTCAGCCAGAATGGGGAAACAAAGAAACATGTCCCAAATAAAAGAACAGAAGAAACCTCCACAACTGGAACCAAATGAAGCAGAGGTAACCAACCTATCAGAGACAGAGTTCAGAACACTGGTGATAAGAATGTTTAAGGAGCTTAGAGAAGACATAAAGAAGGATGTAGAAATCATAACGATTAACCAGTTAGAACTAAAGAACACAATTACCGAAATTAAGAACTCTCTTGAAGGAATTACCAGCAGGTTAGATGAAGCAGAGGATCGAATCAGCGACTTAGAAGACAAGTTAGCAGAGATCACCCAAACTGAACAACAGAAAGAAAAAAGAATAAAAAACAATGAAGATGGTTTAAGAGACCTCTGGGATAACATCAAGCGCAACAACATGCGCATCATAGGAATACCAGAAGATGAAGAGAGGAAGCAAGGGATTGAGAATATATTTGAAGTAATAATGTCCAAAAACTTCCCTAACCTGATGAAGGAAACCAACATACAAGCCCAGGAAGTGGAGAGAGTTCCAAACAGGATAAACCCAAACAGGTCCAACCAAGACACATTATAGTTAAAATGGCAAAGCTTAAAGAAAAAGAGAGAATCCTAAAAGCAGCAAGAGAAAGACAGAGGGTTACATACAAGGGAACTCCCATAAGACTATCAAATGACTTTTCTACAGAAACATTGAAGTCCAGGAGGGAGTGGCAGGAGACACTCAAAGTGACGGAACACAAAGGCCTACAACCTAGATTGCTTTATCCAGCAAGGCTATCATTTAAAGTTGATGGAAAGATAAAGAGCTCCCCGGAAAAGAATAAACTAAAGGAATTTATTACCACCAAACCAGCATTGCAAGAAATACTAAAAGGACTTCTGTAAATAGAAGAAAGATGAAAACAATCTAACTACAAATTAAAAACGGCAATAACTATGTACCTATCAATAATCACTTTAAATGTAAATGGATTAAATGCTCCAATCAAGAGGCATAGGGTGGCTGAGTGGATAAGAAAGCAAGACCCTTGTATATGCTGTATACAATAGACTCACCTCAGATCAAAAGACACACACAGGCTGAAAGTGAAGGGTTGGAGTAAGATATTTCATGCAAATGGAAATGAGAAAAAAGCTGGAGTTGCAATACTTATATCTGACAAAATAGACTTTAAAATGAAGAACATATTAAAACATAAAGATAGGCATTATATAATAATAAAGGGATCGATCCAACAAGAGGACATAACCCTAGTAAACATGTATGCACCCAACATAAGAGCACCTAAATATATAAAACAGGTACTGACTGACATAAAGACAGAGATCAACAGTAACACTGTCATAGTAGGGGACTTCAACACACCTCTGACAACAAGGGACAGGTCTTCCAGACAGAAAATCAATATGGAAACCACAGCCTTAAATGATACATTGGACCACTTGGATTTAATCGATATTTTCAGAGCATTTCACCCCAAAGCTGCAGAATACACATTCTTCTCAAGTGCACATGGAACATTTTCCAAGATAGACCATATGTTAGGCCACAAAGCAAGTCTTCATAAATTTAAGAAAATTGAAATCATACCAATTGTCTTCTCTGACCACAGTGCTATGAAATTAGAAATGAACTGCAGGAAAAAAAACTGGAAGACACACCAATTCATGAAGGCTGAATAACATGTTACTAAATAATGAATGGGTCAACCAGGAGATCAAGGAAGAAATCAAAAGACATCTCGAGACAAACGAAAATGAAAACACGACAACCCAAAAATCTATGGGATGCAGCGAAAGCAGTCCTAAGAGGGAAATTCATAGCATTGCAGGCCTACCTAAAGAAACAAGAAAAATCACTAATCAACAGTTTATTTTCACACTTAAGGAATCTGGAAAAAGAACAGCAAAATAAGCCCAAAGGAAGTACAAGGAAGGAGATAATAAAGATCAGAGCAGAAATAAATGAAATAGAAACCAGAAAAACAATACAAAAGATCAATGAATCCAAGAGTTGGTTCTTAGAGAAGATAAACAAAATCGACCAACCTTTAGCCAGACTCATTAAAAAGAAGAGAGAGAGAATCCAAATTAATAAAATCAGAAATGAAAGAGGAGAAGTGACAACAGACACCGCAGAAATACAAAAAAATTTAAGAAATTACTATGAGCAACTATATGCCAACAAATTTGACAATCTGGAAGAAATGGAAAATTTTCTAGAGGCATACAACCTTCCAAAGCTAACTCAAGAAGAAACAGAAAACCTGAATAGACTAATTACCACCAGAGAAATTGAATTGGTAATCAACAATCTCCCAACAAACAAAAGCCCTGGACCAGATGGCTTTACAGGTGAATTTTACAAAATGTTCAAAAAACAATTCTCCTCAAGCTCTTCCAAAAAATCCAGAAAAAGGGATGACTCTCAAACACTTTTTACGAAGCCACTATCACCCTGATCCCAAAAGCAGACAAAGACACCACAAAAAAAGAAAACTACAGGCCGATATCTCTAATGAACATAGACGCAAAAATCCTCAGCAAAATATAAGCGAACAGAATTCAGCAATACATTAAAAAGATCATACACCATGATCAAGTGGGATTCATCCCTGTTATGCAAGGGTGGTTCAACATCTGCAAATCAATTAATGTGATACACCACATTAACAAAATGAAAAATAAAAATCACATGATCATATTAATAGATGCAGAAAAAGCATTTGATAAAATCCAGCAGCCATTTATGATAAAAAAAACCCTTAAGAAAGTGGAAATAGAGGGATCATATCTCAACATAATAAAGGACATATATGACAAACCCACAGCTAACATCATACTCAATGGGGAAAAGCTAAAACCATTCCCCCTAAGATAAGGAACAAGACAAGGTTGCCCACTATCTCCACTTCTATTCAACATAGTGCTGGAAGTTCTAGCCACAGCAATCAGACAAGAAAAAGAAATAAAAGGCATCTAAATTGGTAAGGAGGAAGTAAAATTATCATTATGTGCAGATGATATGATACTATATAGAGAGAACCCTAAAGACTCCACCAAGAAACTATTAGAGCTGATAGATGAATTTAGTAAAGTAGCAGGATACAAAATTAATATTCAGAAATCAGTTGCATTTGTATATACCAGTAATAAAACATCAGAAAGAGAAAGTAAAAAAGAACAATTCCATTTACAATTGCTCCAAAGACTATAAAATATCTGGGAATAAATTTAACCAAAGAAGTAAAAGAACTGTACTCAGAAAATTATAAGACACTGAAGAAAGAAATGAAAGAAGATATAAATAGATGGAAACACATATTATATTCATGGATAGGAAGAATTAATATAGTTAAAATGTCAATACTGCCTAAGGCAATATACATATTCAATGCAATTCCTATCAAACTACCAATGACGGTTTTCACAGAAATAGAACATATAATCCTAAAATTTATATGGAACCATAAAAGACCCCGGATAGCTTCAGCAATCTTGAGAAGTAAGAACAAAGTGGGAGGTATAACAATACCTGACTTCAAATTATACTACAAGGCTACAGTAATCAAAACAGCATGGTACTGGCATAAAAAGAGACACATAGATCAATGGAACAGAATAGAGAGTCCAGAAATGAATCCATGCCTATATGGCCATTTAATCTATGACAATGGAAGCAAGAATGTACAATGAGGTAAAGACAGTCTACTCAATAAATGGTGCTTGGAAACCTGGACAGACACATGCAAAAAAAATGAAGCTGAACCACCTCTTTACACCATATACAAAAATAAATTCAAAATGGCTTAAAGACTTAAATGTAAGATCTGACACCATAAAATACCTAGAAGAAAATATAGGAAGAAAGTTCACAGACATTACCCAGAGTAGGATTTTTACTGATATATCCCCTTGAGCCAGGAAAGTAAGAGAAAAAATAAACATGTGGGATTACGTCAAACTAAAAAGTTTTTTCATAGCAAAGGAAACCATCGATAAAATAAAAAGGGATCCTACTGAATGGGAAAAGATAGCCAATGATATATTTGATAAGGGGTTAATATCACAAATCTATAAAAAACTCACTCAACTCAACTCCAAACAAACAAACAACCCAATTAAAAAATGGGCAGAGGACTTGAAGAGACATTTTTCTAAAAAGGACATACAGATGGCAAACAGACATATGAAGAAATGCTTAACCTCACTAACCATCAGAGAAATGCAAATAAAAACCACAATGAGATACCACCTCACCCCAGTCAAAATGGCTATCATCAATAAATCAACAAACAACAAGTGCTGGCGCGGATGTGGAGAAAAAGGAACGCTTGTGCACTGTTGGTGGGATTGCAGATTGGTGCAGCCACTATGGAAAACAGTATGGAGGTATCTCAAAAATCTGAAAATGGAACTACCTTATGATCCAGTAATTCCACTCCTAATTATCTATCCAGAGAAACCCAAAACTCCAATTCAAAAATCTTTATGCACTCCTATATTTATTGCAGCACTATACACAATAGGCAAGATGTGGAAACAACCGAAATGCCCATCAATAGATGACTGGATTAAGAAACTGTGGTACATTTACACAATGGAGTATTATGCAGCCATAAAGAAGAAAGAAATCTTACCATTTGCAACAACATGGATGGACCTAGAAAACATTATGTTAAGTGAAATAAGTCAGACAGAGAAAGACAAGTACCATATGACCTCACTTATATTCGGAATCTAAAGAAGAGAATAAGTGAATGAACTAATCAGAAACAGTTTTGGAGACAAAGAGGAAAAACAGGGTTGTTAGATGGGCAGGTGGGTGGGGATAAGAGGGAAGGTGAGGGGATTAGAAAATAGTTGGTAACCACAAAATGGCCACGGGGTTTCCAACTATAATTATATATATATATATGTATAAAAAAGTAGTTATGGGGATGTTGGGTATAGCATAAAGAATATAATCAATAATATTGTAATAAATATGTATTGTGTCAGAGGGATACTAGATTTGTTGGGGTAAAAGATGGGAGAGGGTCTAGGGGCAGGGTGAAAAAGGTGAAGGGATTAAGAAGTACAAATTGGTGGTTACAAAATAGTCTGGGGATGAAGGGTATAGCATAAGGAATATAGTCAGTAATATTGTAATAACTATATATGGTATCAGATGGGTACTAGATTTATTGGGGTGATCACTTCGTAAGTTATACAACTGTCTAATCACTGTTATACACCTGAAACGAATATACTATTGTATATCAACTGTAATTGAAAAATAAAACAATTATTTAAAAAAAAGAAAATAAAAAAATTGCTAATAGAACTTCAGCAAAATTAAGAAATTTAGCTCTTTAAAAGACTAGTAAGAGAATAAAAAGACAAACCACAGTATGGGAGAAAATATTTGCAAATCACATATTTGATAAAAGACTTGAATGAATGATACATAAAGAACTTTAAAAACTCAGTAAGAAAACAGCCAAACTTGGCAAAAGATTTGAACAGACACTTCACTGAGAAAAATATATGGTTGGCAAACTGGCATATGTAAAGTTGCTCAACGTCATTGTCATAGAAATGCAAGTTAAAATCACTGTGAGATCAGATTTCCTATCAAAATGGCATAGTAGGCAACTGCTGTGCTCACTTTCTCTAAGGACCACATCAATTACAACTAAACCACAGAACACCCAGTATTGAGAATCACCTGAAATGTAGCTGAACCAAAGCCCTACAACTAAGGACATGTAGAAGAAGCCACCTCGAAAATGGTCAGAGGGGCAGAGCTGCGAAACAAGCTGGTCCCACACATGCGTGTGACAATTAAAAATCGGGAGTGATATCTCAGCTGTAGAGGTTCCCTCCACTGAAGAGCGAGGGATCCCAGCCCCTCCACAGCCCAGGGTTTCAGTGCTGAGGAGAGAAGTCCCCATAATTTCTGGCTGTGAAAACCAGTGGAGTGTGGCTGAGTGTGATAGAGGGCTCTGCACTCCCAGGCGCTCCTGTTAAAGGGACTGAGCATAGACTTACTCGCTGATGGACTCACTGTTTTTGAGCTCCAGCTCTTGGGCAGCAGCTTGAAAATTTCCAGGGATATACGGGGAGGAACTGAGTTGTCTGGCTCCAGGATGAGAATAGGAAGGGCAGCTTTCTCCCAGATGAAAGAGCTGGTGGAAGCCATTGTTTCTTTGTTGAGCTTTGCATGCAGACACAGGCAGATGCCTTATTTGAATCTCCATCAAACAGACTATCACCTTTTGACTGCCCTGCCTAGTGATTCCCTGAGACCATGTCCCATGCAATTTTTAGGCACACCCAAGCAGCTTCCGGTGGCTTTTCCATATAAACAGCCTGCCTTGCCTCACGCTGCGGACTTTCCTAAAATCTCTCAGAGGTTCACAAAACCCAAACAAGCAGCATCTGGCTTTGTCATGTCCCGTATCTCTGGCTAAGCAGCCCTAAGCCCAGCTAGGCAACAGCTAGCCTTGGTTCGCAGCTTGGCCTCTTAAGGTACCTCTAAGTACAGTGTGGGTGGAGGCCATCTGTAGATTGCTTAGTGGCTTATGCCAGTTGGCCCTGGAAGGGTACAGACTGCAGACGAACTGGGCTTGTAGCAGATCCCCTCCTAGGAGGCTCCAGGACTGGCAAGTCTAATGGCTAGCTTCAGACTGGGTTGGAGTATCACCCTGCCATACCCAAAGGGCAGACTGGGTAGGAATCAGAGCCCTGCTAAAGCGAATCCTGCTCTGCAGTGTCACCCCTGCACAAGAGCTTTTCCACTGCAGTCACAGCCAGTCATCACAACCAATCCGCGTGAAGGTCATGCCTTCCCACTGACATTCAAACAGCAATCACGTCTCAACTACAATAGGCCGGTACACACAACCCACACAAAGGACATTCCTGGAGCACCTGGCTCTGGTGACAGGCTAGACTGCACCACTGGGCCCCACAGGATACCTACTATATAATACCGCTCTACTAAAACCAGGAGGCATATCAGCCCTAATAGAAACAAACACAGGGAGGTAGCCAAAATAGGGAGAAAAAGAAACACGTCCCAAATGAAAGAACAGAACAGAGATCCAGAAATATGGTCGAGATGTGGAGGCAGCCTGCGTGTCCATGGATGGATGAACAAATAAAGAGTAGGTGGTACATATATACAATGAAATATTGCTTGGTCATGGAAAGGAATGGTGTGGGGACAAAGCCCCAAAAAACAGTTTCCAGGCTCTCGGCCTCACATAGAAAGGTGCTGGCTCGGGTAGTAAATGGCCATCAACTGTGATCAGATGGCCAGCAGCTGTGGCTAGTTGACCGTCAGCTGTAACCCGTAGGCCATTGGCCACTAATATAACGGCTGTGGCTACGCTAGCAGGAAGGGAATGGGGGCTAGCAAGAAGATGGTGGTTGGCAAGCGTGGACTGCTGTTAGGCAGATTATGTAGATCCTGCTTCTTGTGTCTCCAGCCCAGCCGCCAGTGAGAATATATTGGTTTGACTTCCCTACCTATGGCTCCGTGGGTGTTCCTTTTTGGCCTTACCGTGTCCTGCGTTCTTGGGCGGGGAGTGGGAGCTGAGACCCTGCACGACAAATGGCGCAGCGAGCAGGGTCCCCCGCGTGACACATGGCGTAGTCGGCAGGATACGGTGCTGGCCAAAGCTTTCCGAAGGGCAGTGGAGCAGTGTGTGCGTATGAAAGCTCAGTCTGAGGAAGACCAGGAGGAGCAGCTGCCGGAGAGCTCGACCCCCATGGAGGGGTGGAAAGAAGTGAATGGTTCCCCAACCAGCAGAGGCTGGAGAAAGCGGAGAAAGCGAAGGTTGTTGCCGCCCTGTGGGCTGGGAACTGCTTGCTGAGGCAGCCCGGATGCAGGACTTTTAGTCCCAGGAGGAAACGCTTGCTGAGTCCTCCGTGGGAGATGAGGGTGAGGTCAAAGTCATCCCTCACCTCCAGGACAGCCCTGGCGAATGACTATGGACTATGGGGAATTGCCTTCCATCCCTAATTTATTGGACGCTTGACTGTTTGGGAACATACCACCATGTAGTGGGACTGGTTTGATGTTTGCTTTTGTGTCTTGACTGGCCGCCATTGATAATATGTAAGCACCTTGATGTGAGCCGCTGTTGTTCCAGCACGGTACCCCAAGAGGCCCAGAGAGAGACTGGCAGTGCCCTGAGAGCCCTGGCTGTGCCCAGGAAGTCTGGCTGTGTCCAGAGAGAGTGGCAGTGCCCAGAGAGGCCCTGGCTGTGTCCAGGAAGTCTGGCTGTGTCCAGAGAGAGTGGCAGTGCCCTGAGAGCCCTGGCTGTGTCCAGGAAGTCTGGCTGTGCCCAGAGAGAGTGGCAGTGCCCTGAGAGGCCCTGGCTGTGTCCAGGAAGTCTGGCTGTGCCCAGAGAGAGTGGCAGTGCCCTGAGAAACTCTGGCTGTGCCCGGGGAGACAGGTGGTACCCTAAGAAGCCCAGGATGTCTGGCTGTGCCCAGAAGTACTGTGGTGGTGCCCTGAGAAAACCTGGCTGTGCCTGGGGAGACAGGTGGTACCCTAAGAAGCCCAGGAAGTCTGGCTGTGCCCAGAAGTACTGTGGTGGTGCCCTGAGAAAACCTGGCTGTGCCTGGGGAAACAGGTGGTACCCTAAGAAGCCCAGGAAGTCTGGCTGTGCCCAGAAGTACTGTGGTGGTGCCCTGAGAAACCCTGGCTGTACTCAGAGAGCCTGGCTGTGTCCAGGATATTGCATTCACCTCCAGGCTCCTTGCACAGGGCCCCTCGCGGAAGACGCTTGTCGCGTAGATTGTGAGGCGAGACCCTGTAGGGGTGGAGTGTGGAGACAAAGCCCCAAAAAACAGTTTCCAGGCTCTCGGCCTCACATAGAAAGGTGCTGGCTCGGGTAGTAAATGGCCATCAACTGTGATCAGATGGCCAGCAGCTGTGGCTAGTTGGCCGTCAGCTGTAACCCGTAAGCCATTGGCCACTAATATAACTGCTGTGGCTACGCTAGCAGAAAGGAATGGGGGCTAGCAAGAAGATGGTGGCTGGCAAGCGTGGACTGCTGTTAGGCAGATTATGTAGATCCTGCTTTTTGTGTCTCCAGCCCAGCCGCCAGCGAGAATATATTGGTTTGACTCCCCTATCTATGGCTCCGTGGGTGTTCCTTTTTGGCCTTACCGTGTCCTGCGTTCTTGGGCGGGGAGTGGGAACAGAGACCTCACAGGCCTCCCTACCGGACTCCCTGCACGACACAAGGTGTGGGCAGGGCTGTGCTTTCTTGGAAGACTCCAGGGGAGCACTTTCTGGTCTCTTCCAGCGTCTGCTGGTTCCAGGCGTTCCTCCGTTTGCTGGCTGCAAAATTCCAGCCTCTGCGTCCTCCTTCACATCACCTTCTCCTCTGGGGGTGCTAATCTCTCTCTGCCTTTCTCTATAATGGTGCTTGTCATTGGATTTAGGGCTCACCTGGGTAATCCTGGATGATCTCATCTCACTATCCTGAATTATAGCTGCAAAGACCCCCCCTTTTTTTTCTTCAAATAAGGCCACATTCAGAGGTTCTGGGTGGACATATCTTTTGGAAGGGGCCACGATTCAACCCACTGCTGTCCTCTTTAGCACAATGGTTCTAATATTTTGTTCTGGATATCAACATTTGGTCTAAACTTGAACCAGTTTGAGTTGTATATTGAGTGGTATAAAGACTATGACCAAATCTGATATTCTCATGTGTCTAAGACTACTTACTTTTTCAATACTTCCATATAAAAAAAGGCACCCAATAATTTGCTATACTGGGAGTAGGGGATATATATAGAACAAAAACTTATTAATGACAAGTTTATGCAACCTAGACAAAGAAATAAAAATTTCAAATAGCCTGTGACGCTATAACAATAACAGAAATCTGGCCAGCAAGGACTTGGATTTAATTAAAAACGTTAGAGGAGTGACTGTCTCCACTGAGCCAAGTTTGCTAGAATTGGTGGCCCTGGGTTAGCGACATTTGGATTTCTCCTTCAACTGACAGATGTCTACTAGTCTAAAAAGCTGAAGTTGAGGGCAGAAAGAAAAAGATGTTACAAAGAATGTTCTTCACAGACAACAGTGGCTCATTGTACTTCCTTAGCAGAAAGTCATTAAAATTATGCAAGTATTGGGATGTCCCTATGTTCTCTGATCCTCACTTTAGAGATTGAGCCACTGAGGAATTTTAAGGCCATAGGAGGTATCATTAGAGCCCCAGCCAACATATTTAACTCAGTGTGAAATGTCTATTCTCAGACGATCTGTTGTAAAGTGTAGGGTTGTTTCCATAGCATGAGCAGTCTAGGTGGCCGGATTTCATATTACCTGCAGCCTGTGGACTACTAGGGTCAGAACAGACCCTCTCCCCTTATTCTAGGTCCTCCAAGTCATAGATAATGTCAACCAACCTGATGTGTCCTCCTGTATACGCTGGACCACTGTCCAGTTTCAGAACATCTACTCATCAGTACTCAGCTAGCAGAAGAACCCTAACTTCTCAGATCTCTGTTCCAAGAAGGTGGTATGTACACAACCAGTATGCACTCTCTGAGGGCCATGGAGGTGGCAGCCTGGACCTGGAAAGCAGGGTTCGGCTCTGAGGGCTATGCACTTGGGACTTGCTCTGAGTATCTTTAGTTTGCATCTCCAGTTTCATTCTCCATTCTTCTCCAGCTTCTGTAGGCCCTGAAAGGCCGACCTGCAAGGTGGCATCAAGTGTTCCTTTGATCTCTGGCTTCCAGTAGAGTCTAGCCAATGCAGGTTTTCCAAGAGATGGAAAAAAGTGAGATTGGAGCATTTTATTCATGTCACTTCAGGGGCACCTGGACAGGCCTCAGTGCCTCAACCCCAAGTTCTCAGCTCCTGCCTGGCAACCACTTCCACCCTGCCCTCTTTGTGTGTGGGTTCTGGTAACCTTCGGCCTAGCGGTAATAATGAAGTCCTTCCAGCCTTACTCATTCTAGGGTATTGGATCCTCTCTCAAGTCTTACTTTCCCCCTGCCTACAGCCTTGTCAGCATCCCTTTATGCAAGTCTTCTGAAACCTTCCTGTGGTGAATTTGCCATCTGTTTCCCATAGGGACCTTGACTGATGTGACTCTCATTTATAAAAATTAAAAAATAATGCCCATCTCCTGGTGTCTTCAGGATTAAATGTAATAATACATAAAAAGAACTCAGCATAATGAGCACATAGTTATATGTTCACTAAATGATAGCTCAAGATGTATTTCAGAGTAGAGCAGATATTTAACAGCAATTCAAATCAATTCAATCCAGTCTTCCTAATATTTATTTAGTCCCCGCTAGATGCAAGGAAGAGAGCTAGCCATTTTCTACAAATTGCATTAGCAAAATTCATCACAGGCTTGTTCTTCAGAGAACTCACAACAAGCAGCTTCATTTCCCTCTCTCTTTCCCCATCACATTCAATCATCATTTGACAAATATTTATTGAGGGCTTACAGTCTTCTAGGTCCAACCTAAATAATACTTGGAGATAAAATTTTTAACAAAATAGAGACACCTCTGCTTTTAGAGAGTGAACAGTCTCGTGAGAGGAGAGAGGCATCAATCATGAAATCACAACAGTGGGTGTGTTTTACAAACTGATCATAAGGGTTCCGAAGGAAGAAAACTTGTTTCAGTAATGTATAAAACCTGGCCTGAACCCAGGTCAGGGAATGCTTTGCAGATGATATTGGCTGAGATAAAAGGATAAGTAGGACTAAATCAGGCAAAGAGCAGGTAGAGAAGAGTGTTCCACTCAGAAAAAAAAACTCCATATGTAAAGGCCCCGTGGAGCGAGGGGGCACAATTCATCCAGACTAGAAAGAGTGAAGCAATTGCTGGTGTTGCAATATGGGCGATGACACTTGACAGGTAGACGGGGGCCAGATGGCCCAGGCTCTGTAGGCCAGGTTAACAGTTTGGTTTTTATTGAAAACAAACATGGAAACAAGCAAAGTTATTGGAATATTTTAAACAGGGGGGTTTCGTGATCATTTCGAGGTTTGAAAACATCACTTTGGCTGTAACAAAGAGAATAGGGTAGACATAAGAAAACCAGTTCGGAGGCTTTTTCCATAGTCTGGGTGAAAGATAATAGCTTGGGCTGGAGTGGTAACAGAACTGAAGAAAACTGGATCAATCCAAGATACATTAAGACAAAATGAACAAGAAAGTTGGAGGTGGGTTATATAGAGAAAATGAAGGAGGGGAGTATCAGAGAAGAAGCCTATTTCTGTCTGGTTGGTCATGTCATCATTCAAGAGATGAAATATTGGATGAAGATTTTGTTTGGTGTGGATGTTGAGTGATATTGGGTCTGGTGAATAATGTTGATAATGGGACAGGCTATGCATGTGTGGAAGACCATGAGTTTGACATGCCTTTTGAGACATCTAGATGAAGAAGTCAAGAAGAAATGGAAGTGACAACACCAAATGCTGCTGAGGAAGTGGAGCAACTCTCACACATTGCTGGTGGGAATGCAAAATGGTACTGTCACTCTGGAAGGCAGTTTGGTGGTTTCTTACAAAACTAAACACAATCCATCTATCACGCTCCTTGGTATTTACTCAAAGGAGTTGAAAACTTATCCAGTCAAAAATCTGCAGAAGGATGTTTATAGCAGCTACCAAAACTTGGAAGCAACCATGATGTGCTTTAGTAGGCGAATGATTAAACAAACTGTGTTACTTCCAGACAATGGAATATTATTCAGCACTAAAAAGAAGAGTTATCAAACCATGGAAAGACACGGAAGAAACTTGATGTATATTATTAGATGAGAAATGCCAATCTGAAATCCTACATTTATATGTGATTCTAACTATATGGCATACTGGAAAAGGCAAAACTATGGAGACAATAGAGAGATCAGTGTTTGCCAGGGGTGGGTAATGGGAGGGCTAAATAGGCAGAGCACAGAAAACTTTTAGGGCAGTGAGAGTATTTCGTATAATACTATAGTGATGAATACATGTCATTATATATTTGGTCCAAACCCACAGGATGTACACCAAGAGTGAACTGTAATGTAATCGATGGACTTCGAGCAATGGTATGTCAATATACGTTCATCCTTGGTAACAAATGCACCCCTCTGGTGAGTGATGTTGATAACGGGATAGGCTATACATGTGTGGGGCAGGGGGTAGATGGGAAATCTCTAAACCTTCCCCTCAATTTTGTTGTGGACCAAAAATTTGCTCTAAAAAAAGTTGTTTTTTTTTTCTTTTTTAAATAAAGCAATAGGATAAAAAGGTTGGGAGCTCCAAGGGGAGATCTGAGATTAGAGTTTAGTAACCGTTAGAAAACAGATGGTAATTAAAGTCATGGGCTGGCCTTGGAAGAACACTTATTGAGAGGGTCCATGAAGAACTCCAGAGAGGTACAAGGCAAAACAGGAGATTGTGTTACAAGAAAAAGTGAGCAGCTGACAATGTGTAATGTTCCTGAGAAGTCAAGAGGAGAACTGAAAAATGTCTGCTGAATTTAGCAACATAGACATCATCAGTGACCCTGACAAGAGTTCTTTTTATGGTCAAATGAAGGTCAAAGATAACTTGCAGTAGGGTGAGGAAATGGAGGAAGTTTTTATACTCATTGACACTTTTCTCATCTTCTCAAAAGATTTGACTGTGAAATGGTAACTGGAGAAGAGTACAGGGTGTGAAGTGAAAAATTTTGTTTGTAATTCTTTTAAGTCGTGAGGGATTTGAACGTATGAGGTGTGATTGAAAAATATGGTGAATGTTTAACTAAAAAATTATTACACAAAAGACACATTGCCATTAATCCCCCTCAAAATACTCTCCCTCACTCTGAACACTCTTATCTCATTGTTCTTGCCACTTTCTGAAGCAGTTCTGGAAGTCCTCTTTCGTGAGTGTCTTTAGCTGCGCTGCCCTCACTGCCTCAATGTCCTGAATCATTTTGACTTTGGGGAAGAGTCAGAAGTCACACGGTGCCAGCTCGGGTGAATAGGGTGGATGAGGGCACACCTCATCCACAAATAAAAACCATAATGTTTTTATTTGACAGAGATTGCCATATAACAGAAGCAATGTGTGACACGGAGCCTTTCCATTGTGGTCACAAGATTCAGTGAATGCTGCTGCCGAGAGCCATCCAACAGAAAGACAGGGATCTTCAATACGGGAAGTGGCGCATCAAACCTTAGTCAGGTGTGAGCTATGGTTAAGAGAAGGTGTGTTTTAAAGTAGGCTGTAAATCATCCTCCACATCATGACAACACTCCGTGTTGTCATTGTGTGTCCTCATCCACCTTATTCACCGTATCTGGTACCATGCAACTTCTGACACTTCCCCAAAGTGAAAATGACCATAAAAGTAAAGTTTTGACTCAATTCAGGATGTAGAGGCAGCCAGGACAGCTCAACTAAAGACACTCACGAAAGAGGACTTCCAGAACTTCTTCAGAAAGTGTCAAGAAGGATGGGATAAGTGAGTTCAAAGCGAGCGGGAGTATTTTGAGGGGCATTAAAGCTATGTGTCTTTTACTGTAATAATTTTTTTAATATAAACATTCACCATGTTTTTTGATCATACTTCATTTTTAATTGGTAATGAGACACATCCATTTGAGAGGAAGTGGTTGCATATGCAAGAAGGAGACAGGCAAACAGTGGTGGAGGTTTGCTGAGAAGGCAAATACAGGGCTTCAAAGCTCAGATGCAGGATTGGTATTAGGAGTAGGAAAGGAGGAGTGGACGGGGAAGGATGTAGTTAGATTTCTATGCAGGCAAGAGAAATTTAAAAAGCTCCTACTTGAAGCTTTAATCAGTGAAGTTGGAGGTGAGAGGCTGGAGGTTTGAGAACAGGAGAGAAAACTGATTGGAGAAATGTCCAACAGAATTGAGGGCAAAGGATGGCTTTATTAATTGATGGTGAGCCCCATGTATCCAGTTGGTGTGACTTTCTCTAGTAGTGCCCAGTAGAGAGAGCAGATAGGTGAGTTTTTCCAGGTGGAGGTAATGAAGAGACAGGAAGGCAAGGAGTTGAGAGACTTGCCAAGAATGTCACTGAAATGAAGCCTCATGAGATCTATGCTGGAAAAGGCTGGAGCAAAGAAGGTATTGGATTAGGAAAAAGTAAAGAATGACTAGCAAACTTGAGATCATCCCCTCACTTATTCTGTGAACATTTACACAATTACCTTGGAGAGAATTTATTCTGCCTTCCTCCTGGTTCCTGAGGCATTCAAGTACAGATCATCCCTCACCTAATACAACAGTTATTTGTATTTATGATACTCAATAATTATTTATTGAACCTACCATGTGCTGTCAAAAAATAAAACAAAGACCATCAGAACCATATTTAAATATAATAATAGTAATAATAATAATAATAATAATAATAATAATAATGCTGAGTTTATTTACTTGCCAGGCAAGGGAAAACATCAGTGAATACAGTCACTGACGTGTTTTCTGGGAGGAGAAAACTCAGGGTTTTTAAGAATGAGAAAAAATAGGTTTCGTGGTGGCTATGCTAATTAAGAGTGGACAACGTGCACCCTGGATAGGATGGTTTAGAAAAAGTCTCATTGTTCACTGGTGAAAAGAGTCTTCAGTGAGTTCCAGTGTGGGTCCCTTCCACTGGTTAGAGCCAGTTGAGGTGAAGCAGCTTTCCGTTTTGGTTATCTCCTCAGCAAGTGCTGCCCAAAGTGGAAGTACTTTCTTGTCACCATGTTCTATGCCCTGGGGAAGCAAGACCAGTTCCTGTCCCCTTGGAGCTGAGAACCCAGTGTAGAGGGCAGAAAAGTAATTGGGCAGGTACAGGGCTGTGTAATAAGTAGATGACAGAGGCAGTCCAGGGACAGTGGGGGCTCAGAGGAGGGTAGCTGACCCAGCCCTGGGGAGCTAGCCTTGGAGAGGAAACCTGCCTGGTGTCCAAGAATTACCCAGGACAAGTGAGCTTGCAGAGAGCAGGGGACTGTTTCAGGGGTGAATTGAAGCAGCAGCTGGCCCAGCCTTGAGGCAGGAGAGCACTGGGCCTCACACGTGACCTGACTTGGAGGTCCTGGAAGCCAGACAGGCTAAGAGCATGGATTCCAGAGTCAGCTTGTCGAAGTGTTTTTTTAATTTTTATTAAATTTATTGAGGTGACAATTGTTAGTAAATTTACATAGATTTCAGGTGTACAATTCTGTATTACATCGTCTATAAATCCCATTGTGTGTTCACCACCCAGAGTCAGTTCTCCTTCCATCACCAGCTTGTCGAAGTTTTAACCTGCTTATTAGCTGTGTGGCCTTGGGAGAGCTACATAACTTCTCTAAACTACAGTTTCCTCATTTGTCACGGGGGAATCATTGCTACAATTAATCATGAGGGCAATTGGGACCAAATGAGATAATTTGTTTAAAAGCATGATGCTAGGTGTGTCACTCAACAACATCAGCTGTTATTATTACTCAGAGTCAAGAAGAGAAAGAAGGAATTTTGTGAAAACATTTGGTTCCACCTTTTTGTTTCACAAATGAGGAAGCTGAGTCCAAAGAGATTAAGCGATATTCTTAAGTGAGGTGGCTTCTAGCAGAGCCGGTCCTGGAATCTGGATGTTCTCCTTCTCTGCCTCATCTGATGATAAACAAGCAAATGTTTGTTTAGTGCCTGGGTTCCAATCCCCACTCTGTTGCTTGTGACTATATGGCTTTAGGCACAAGAGGAAACCTGTCTAAGCTTTGGTTTCATCTGCTGTAAGAGGGGCCAAAGCCCTCAGGAGGCTTTGGGGCCTACTGACTAGATGAGTACCTACAAACCCAATTCATTCTGATCCTTCTTATACATGCAAGCTCATATGTAGTCAAGGCCCTGAAGCCTCTGCCCTGATTCCTTCCTTTCCAAGTAGGGATTAACCTAGGTGACAGGCAGCGAGGACAAATGGAAGAAACCCAGCCTATGGTGGTTTCATTATGCCTTCCTTCTGGCCTATCCTCTTGTTTCCTGACATGACGAAGGCGTCATGTGGAAGACAGGACGCAGGTGAGCACCCAGGCTGATGGTGAGATGGTCAAGCTTTCCCTGTGAATCCTTTGGTTCCGGGCCATGGCCTTGGAGAGTTTGGCCAAGTCACTAGGTACAAATTCATCCTCGCAGAGTGAGCTGTCAGAGGACATGAGTGGGACAGCTGAAGAATGTGGAGCTGGGGCTGAAATGTGGGGCTTGGTGACATGTGGTAGTGGTCGTCCTGCTCGAATTGGGTTGTTTTTTCTCCCAGACAATGGGGAGCCACGAGAGGTTTGGGAGTGAGGGAATAATAAGATCTGAGTGCGTCTCCGCATTAAGGGCGGAGACAAAGGGACAGAGGCTGGCAAGAAGGAAAAAGATGGGAGAGCTGATTCGGAAGGAGCACAAAGCTGGCCTGATTGGACGTGGGCCTGGGTATGTGGCACAGCCAAGATTATGGGTCTGTGTGATCAGACAGTGGCAATATCGTCCTGCCCAAATACGTCCTCAGAGTTTCGAATTTATTCCATATGCTGTCTGAAGTGTGGGGCCTCTGAGTAGATCAGTACCTACGTACCCAATTCATTATAATTCTACTTACAAATCAAAACTCCGATGAAGTCAAGACCCTGGTAGAAAAGGAGCCCCTACCCCAATTCCTTACTTCTAAAGATATGGGCTCCTACTGGCCTTTATGGCTCCCACCCAGAGCATCACGGAGCCTCCCATTTGGCGTCTTTTCCTCCACTTTCTCTCCACTTCAATCTACCCTCAGTTTTACCTCTAAGGAAAACAGAATCCTGGAACACGTCATTTGTCAAAACTTTGATGGCCCTCTGCCTCCATGGTGCTTCTAAAACTATATCTGGTGAAAAGCCAGTTTTAAAAAGTATTTCCAATGCATCATGGGTTATTGTTTTTATAAAATGTAATAAAAATGAATTGCTTGAAAAATGAAATAAGAAAGATATAAATACAGGTCCCAATTTTTAATTATTAGATTCAATATATATACATTTATTCAGTCCAATTACTATAGCTTTTTACTCTCAATTTCTGCATTTATTGTGGACAGGTCACAAATACTGCAGACCAGACCCCACCTGGAGTAGCAGTCGCTCTCAGGACACCCTTCAGACTCCGTGCTCTCATGTTCATCCCTTCGTAGTCTCAGCTAATTTACTCTCCAGGCTCACTATTATACCTCATTGAAACTCTCATGTTTCCAACCTAGTTTACTCAGTGTTGCTCAAACTCACCTTCAGCTTTCTTGTGGTTCTTTGCATTCTCCCTAACCCCAGAATGTTGTATCCTGGCTTCCAAGCCTCCATACCTTTCTAAATCCCAGCAACAATAGCAGCAGCAGCAGCTGGAGTCTGAGCATCTTCAAAATGCCAGGCACTGTGCTTTTATTCATGTTTTCACTGAGTCTGTGTAACAGGTAAAGTACTAATGTTTGTAATTATTTGCGTCTTGCATAAATAAGAGCAGATCTAGTGTTATCCCTATGATAACAATCGTGGGCAGAGGAATGGTCACCTCTCAGGGCCAGTAAGAGCTCAACACTGGATTTTTGCTGGAACCAGGGGGGAAAGCTGAGCTGTGTTGATGAAAAACATCCAGCCTAAGAGAAAGCTTATAAGAGTTTCTTTGAGCCAAACTGACAATTGCCGGGAAGCAAAATCTCAACAGACTGAGACAATGCTTTGCAAATTGGCGGTCTGCAGCTTATTTTATACATAGAATCAAAGGAGGAGGGTTACATGAAATCCATTGGTGATGGATTAAAGGGGTGGGAGAAAGCAAAGCAGGGAAATCTCGGATTGGATAGAAGTAAATTGGAGAGACAGTACTTCTTTCACAAAGGTGGGTACAAGATATGGAGATGTTAATCAAGGGACAAGAACAATAATGAGGGATTCTATACTTTTCTGCTCTGGCCTGGAAAAAAGGATTACTGACATTCCAAGGATGTCATCTTAGGTGCAAAAAGACAATAGACAGGCCCACTTAAAGGCACCGGTTACCTTTATGAAGGAAGCTTTTAGCTAAAGATATGACTTCCCGCCATGGCCCACTTAGTTATGGAATTTGTTATGCTCACGCCATCTTATGTGGTTATTTTCAGTCTTCTGAGCTTGTCAGATTTAATATGGGGCCTCTTTTCCGTCCACAGCTGGTAGAACACAGGTCTGGAAATGCCTGTGGCCATGCATGCTACTTAGAGGGGAGAGATGTCTGAGCGAGATGACACAGAGGAAAGGAAAGCCAACATATGCACAGACAGGACCCTGCCTCTCACCCCAGTTCTAGTCTGCTTTGCTCATTATAGTGGATGCTGTAACATGCCACCTAGTTCCTCACTACAGCGAAGAACCTGCTCTCCAGCTCCTGGGACTATTGCTTTGCAGAAGAGAGCCACCTAGTCCATGGCATGCCCCTTCTCAAGGCAGCCTGCAGCCAGTGACTGGTTGGCATGTGGATATAAGCCCTGTCCCCCTGGCTCCAACTCAGGACAATTCTGAAGGCTTGTCCCAGCTTCAGAGATCCCAGCAGGGCTGGCTGAGCCCTTTGTTGCCACCGAACCATGACTCAACTTCCCCGTCTTCCCCACCCTGCTGCTGCAATAATCAGCCTGTTCCCAGTAGTATCAGCAGGAGTAAGGAAAAAAAATTAATTTTTTAGATAGGAGAATGGACCATTGCAACATGGGGTGGAGCAGTTGGAGGAGAGCAGGAATCATAGAAATAGAACAGGGTGTGGGAAGGACCGGCAAGAAGTCAATGGGTCCAAAGCAAGAGGGGACAAACTTTAAAACCTTGCCACATGAGGAACAGTTAAAGGAACTGAAAGTATTTAGTGGAGAAGTAAAGATTTATGAGAAATATGGCAGCAGCCTTCACATATATAATAGACAATCAAGTAAAAGCTGGATTAAACTCATTCTGCTGGGTCTCCCCTTTTCTGCTTTGACCCCCTACAGTGCATTCTCACATATTTGGATCAGGTCATGTTACTCTCCAGCCTAACATCGCCGAGTGGCTTTTCACCACACTGTGAAGAGACTGAGTGTCTTGCTGTGATGTGCAAGGTCTTTCCTCATCTGGCCCTTGCCTTCCTTCCCAACTTCATCTCTTATGGCTCTTTCCTCATCCACCCTTCTAGACACACTGGCCATCTTCTCGCTATTCCTTGACTGTATCAGCTCATTGCTACCTCAGGGCCTTTGCACCTGCTGCTCTCTTTGCTTTGTCTTCTATATGTTCTTCTATGAGCTCTTCACTTGTCCCATTCCTTTTGTCTTATATCAGAGGTCATTTCCTAAGAAATCTTTTCCTGATTAGTTTCTACCTCAATGCCCTGTTTTATGTTCTTCATAGCAATCTTTGCTCCCTGAAATGGTTTTGTATCTTTGTTTTATTATGTGATTCTGTTTCCTAACTATCTCTTTCACAACGAATGTAAGCCTCATGTGGACAGAGATGTGTGTCTTGTATACAGGCTCAGCCAGCCCTGCCAGGACCTCTGAAGCTGAGATTACCCTTCAGAGTTGTCCTGGGTTGGGGCAAAGAAGCCAGGACTTACATCCCTGTCATAACCTCAGAGTGTGATATGATTTTGGCACAGAGCAGGTGCTCAATAACTATTTGTTGAGTGAAAGAATGGATGAATACAGGTTTAAGAAGTAGCCCTAGAGTTAATGGGTGACAATTCAGAGAGCAGATTTTTTTTGAAGCGCTGTCAGCAGGCTCAGAGCCTCACCATGGAGGCCACTGCCACCTAGCAGGGAACCAGCAGGCTGGTGGCAATGTGGGGATTGGAATCAGACCAGGATCTGAGTCTTGGCTCTGCCACTTCCTGGCTGGCCACAGGCCTGGGACAAGTTCTTTGACCTTCCAAAGCCTTAGTTCCTTCATCAGTAAAGACAGGAGCATGAGTACACCACGTCATTGGGTGCTGCGCTGGTTAACCTTTTCACTGTGTTAATTCATTTCAAGTTTGTTCTCCAAAATGTGTCAAAAATCCACAGAAAATAACTACAATATTTATATTTTTAAGTAATACAGTTAAGGTGCTACATTTTATTAAAATAAATGATTATTTTAAAATGCAAAAATTTCTTATTGTTATTTATTCTTGAAAAGCACAAAAATATAGAAAAATGTACATCTGCTTTCCTAAACTTCCTTTCTGGAACACTGAGCTCGTGGGGGAACGTCGAATGCCACAGTTAGCGGCATGGAAATATCGTTTGACTATAGACGAACGTCGCAGCGAAAATGTTTTAAAGCCAAGTGCTGGACATTGAACAAGTGCTAAATAGGTGTTACCTCTACAGCTTGGCTGTTTAGTTTCTGCTGCTTAAGAGATGACAGGTTCTATCTCCATTACTGGCAAGGGGCCACTGAGGCCACAGGAGCTGGGGACTCACCTAAAAAAGCACTGCTACCGTCCCTCTTTGAACAGCCGCTTGGTACCTCTTTCCCTGTCACACTCACTAGCTACTAACTGCACTCTTGTGTGTGGGGGAGTAAGCAGAAGTGCCCTTGGTTCAGGGGTGGGAGTGGGGAGGTGAGTGATCGTTCAGACTTACTTCTCAACTTCCTGTCTCTGACACAAACCAGAGCTGATCTCCTGGGCGGTGTGAGGAAAAGGTGGTCACTATTTCTTTGCAGGACAGAGCTGTTACAAAATGGGTAATATTGCACACAGTACTCAAAAGCTGCACTATTGTGTGAATTGGAGTGTGTTTTGTGATGAGAGAGGAGGGGAAATATTGTATCCAGCACGGAGCAACTGCGCAATGGGGATGGGTGGAGGCGGGAGGGAGAAATACCATGTGTGGAGGTGCCCGCCTTCCTCTGGTCCAGCATCTCCCTGGCTCTCTGGCTAATCCCCAGGTGATGGGTTTATGCATTTTGACCCTGAGAAGAGCTAGTCACAATCACTCTACATGATGGAGGAGACATAATTGCACAACAGGTGAATACAGGTAGAGGCTATCCATGCCCATGCCCCTTCAGCCCCTTTTTGATGGTAAGGGAATTTTTTCTGCTCAGATAAAAATAACAGTCGACACTACCCATCTAATGGAGGAAACACTTACATAGAATGTACTGGCCATGGTTCTTAAATAATTCATCTGTATCACTTGTGTAATCCCATGAGGTGGCCACAAGTTTTAGCCCCAATTCACAGATGAGTGAAATGTTGCTCAGCAAGGTCAGTAACTTGCAAGACTCAAACCGCCAGTGAGGGACAAGGCCAGGACTCCAAACCAGGATTTCTAGTTTCAGGGTCTCTGCACTTGACCAGCATGTGAAGTGGCTTATTCCTAAAGGGATGGTTTGCCTTGTAGGTACTGGGCTCCCCATCCCGATGGGTGACAGGCCTCAGTAATTAAGCCAGACAGAGGTGACAGGAATCAATTACTAAGCTAGACAGAGGTCTGTTCCTCGTATCTGGTGTGTCCTCTGGGTCAGGCTCAGAGCTGAGCACTTTGCCAAAGTCATCTCATGTCATGCTCATGCCACCTCTGCCAGCTAGAACAATAATCCCACTTATGGATGAATAAACTGGGATTCGGGAGACTGTGTAATGACCGAGGTCTCTAGGCTGGTGAGGGCTGAAGCAGGGAATGTAGCATGCCTGCTCAATCCCAATCTTGAGCTCTTCACCTCTTACCAGGGATGGTTTCCAAGAGATTAAACTTCAGGAGGGCAGAGGTGGACTAGTCAACTGTTACAGTGCTGGCTGATCTGAGATCCCGAGGAACTAAATGTCTGACACATAAAGGGGCAAACTCTTGAACAGAGCTGCTATAACTAGTTGCTAGGCCAAAAATACAAGTCATCACATTTCAGATTTTATAGTTAAGGAAATATTTCTCTTCCAAGGCTTCCTTCCCCCCTTTAACACTCTGCAGCGTTTCCCCTGAAAAGCTGCCAGAGGAACAAAGAGTTAAGTGGACCCTTAAAAGGTCTGCTCTCTCTGCAATGGTATCAGTGTCCCCTTGGGCTATGAAGAGACAGTAACCATTTTTCTTGGTAGTACCAGCACCTGCCCTCATCCAGAGGTCCCCATCTCACAACCCTGGGAACCAGCATCAACACACCAGCCAGGTCCCCGTGACTGAATCCAGTCGTCAGTTTTCAGGTCTCGTATTGCTGGCCCCTTCTACAGCAAAGGAGTCGGGTGTTTTATCTATTTTGTTCAGGCTCTATCCCCAGTGCATAGGACGTGCCGGGCACATAGTAGGTGCTCAATAAATGTGTTCCATGAATCAGTGCCTGAACTGCCTTAGGACAACAGCATTGTGGCCACAAAATGATGGTCAGGAAATGGGACACTGAGCTTCTGGCCTCAGTGTAGCATCTTGGAGACATTTCCCTGTGTCTGCTCACACTGTTTTCTCTTTAAAATGGAGGTATTGGAAACTAAGGTCTCCCCAAGAGCTGTCGAATTATAGGAATCTTGAGAAGAGGCCTGACTCTTGAGAAGGACCCAGACGTGGACCATCAGACAGGTGAGGGACAGGGAAATCCCCTTCTTGGGTTTGCCAGGGGATCTAGTTGACAGGCCCAGCAGGGATGGATGGAACAGAGGGCAGGGGGTGGGGACGGGGGCAGGAGGCGACAGTGGAGGAAGGAACGCAGCTGTCAGTGACCAGCTGTGCTACGCTGAAGTTATGTAGCCTTCCGGACTTCCGTTTTGTGTTGGGGGGACATCGTGAACTATCTCCGTGACAGGTCGTTCGTTGCAGGGACTGAAAGTGATAACGCAAGTGGCCCACAGCAACGGTCCCCAATGCCAGTGGCCGTCCCCAGCGGGCGCCGAGGCTGGTTGGGCAACCGCGAAGGAAGCGGAGGTGGTGGCCAGGGCCAGCGGTGGGGACAGCGAGGCTGGAGGAGGAAGGAAGATGAGAAAAAGTGCCGGACGTCCTGTGGATGGAGCGGGCGCGGCGCCAAGTTGGAGGGGGCGGGGCCGGGCGCGGAGGTGTTCCCGAGGCGGGACCTTGACCTGGCGCCTATAGGCTCCCCGCAGGACACACCGGCGGGGACTCGTCTTGGGCCAGTCACTCTAAGCAGCGACCCTCCGCCGCAGTGACCCGTGCTCCCCCCGAGCGCGCCGCGTCCCGCCTCGTCCCTGCCCGCACCTGCCGCCCAGCGCGCGGCAGCCCGGCCCCAGCATGACGGACCAGGCGGCCTTCGACACAAATATCATTACCCTGACCCGCTTCGTCATGGAGGAGGGCAGGAAGGCCCGCGGCACCGGCGAGATGACCCAGCTGCTCAACTCGCTCTGTACCGCGGTCAAAGCCATCTCCACGGCCGTGCGCAAGGCTGGCATCGCGAACCTGTGAGTCAGGCCTCAGACGCCAAGTCTCATCCTGTCGGTCTGTCCCGCTGGGGATGTGACTGGCAGCCTGGCGCCTGGTCCTCTGGCACTCCTGCTGTCAGCCTGTCTGTCTGTGACAGCTGAGAGTTAGTCTCTGTCTCTGTCTCTGTCTCTCTCTCTCTCTCTCTCTCTCTCTCTCTCTCTCTCTCACACACACACACACACACACACACACACACACACACACACAGGTTTGCCCAGCTGCCCTCAAGCCTCTCCCTTAAGCTTGGAGGTGCCCACCGCCCGGGGGGCCTGTCTTCCTGTCCACCCTGCCTCCATCCTGCAGCTCTCTCCCCGGGGGCTTAGCAGCATGCCTTGACATCTCTCTCCGTCTCCTGGTGAAGCTGTCTGGTGAGGTGGGCACCTGCCTGCTGGCCATACCCATCCTAGCCTCACATAAAAAGTGCTGGCCCAGCGTCTTCTTTTCTCTTTCTCCTTTTTGACCTCCTTCATTCCCTATGAAATTGGGGTTCCAAGTAGAGTTTCTAATCTAGTATGTCCTTGGGCATAAATAAATCCGGTTAGGAGCCAGGGAACTCCCAGGCAGGCTGAAAGGAAGCCTGCACTGCCAGAGCTCTCAGGAGCAGCAGTGCTCTGTGCAAAGGGTGCAGTAGGTCTAGTGGGACCTGAGACTATGCATTTCTAAGAAGTTCTTCTGTGGGAGGTGTTACCCATGCTGCAGCTCTGCAGATCACCTTGTATGTAGCAGAGGAATCACGGGACATGGGGATTCAAAGGGCACATTCTTGTGAGGCCTTTGTAAGCAACACAAATACACTTTGATTTATTCTGGTGTGCACAACCTTTTGTAGTTATTTGGTCTTCACTTTAGCTGAAGGGTACCTGGATTTTGAGGTTGCTCCTATTCCTTCCTAACATTTCCCATTAGGGACACTATAAAAATTGCACATGATGCTCATAGCTGATCTGAAAAATTAGAACCTCTGCAATCTGGCGTCCTTTACTGGTAAGTTATTTGGCTCTGGTCCCACAGCACGGGTTGATGGAGTTGACTCTTAAAGAAGGAGTGTCCAGCAGCGGGGTAGGCCTGGCTGGGAGAGGAATTGAAACAGGTATGTTAGGAAGCTGGTGACTCCATCACTATTTCACCTATGGCGCCTCTTAATAATATATTTCTAAGAAGCCATTGCTTTAGGAAACACACTCAGTTAAACTCTTACTTCACATTTAATTTACAACAAGTAGAGGTGGCCTCACAGCTTTGCCTGTGTCTGACAACCAGAGGGTTTTTAAAATAAAGAGTGCTTGTCACTTCCTGTATTATTTTTAAAATGTGTCAGTACCTTTCACAACTCCAAAGTAACTTGGAAATGCAAGATCAGATATGAAGTGTATGTTTCCCACCTTTTAAGAAACCTCAGCGCCTTAGTGGGACTGTGGGACCCTTAGTGATCCTGGGACCTGGACAAAGGGCACTAACATTGGCGATGTAAAATACGTATCTCTGCAGACTAGATAGTTGTGAATGCCAGGTTTAAAAAATATTATTGTTGTTATCATTACAAACTGCTTAATAAGTTGTACTCATTGACAAAAATTCAAGGCACTCAAAAGAACACAAAGGGAAAGGTGAAACTCACCTCTAATCATTCCCTGGGGTGTCCTGCTGATGTAGGAATATTTTCCTGTGAGTCCCCAAAAGAAGGAGGACTATGTCTTTGTGAATCCCCAAATGATGTAGATGATGTTGGATCTGCCAGCAGTTTCTGGGTGTGGGCCGGGATCGTGTCTCGTGAGAATGGAAAGACAGACCCAGGAGAGGCAAAGAGTTTTAAAAAGAGGATAGTTTATTGAAAACAGAGTCAGAGCTCCCAAGTGGGAGGGGGTCCCGAATAGGGGTGCCCTGTGAGTGAGACAAGTGCTCTTACTTTTATACTTTCCCTTGCCTACTTGAAGAAGGGAAACTGGGGCTTTCCAATGAAATTCATCTACCAGGTTTATTCTGCTTGCCCATCCTAAAGGAATTAGCAAAATAACCCTCTCTTATCTATCAGATTTGCTCCATTTGCCAGGCCAAAAGGAATTTTATGATTAACCTCAAGGCCTTTTGTCCTGGAGCGAAGGAGTGATTTCAAAACCTGGAGTTTCAGGATATGGCTGTCTTTGTTTATTCCACCAGGGAACTCCCTGTGTACCTAGGGACATGCTAGCTAATCTGTGTCACTGCCTGAATACTTGACTGGTTATTTTCTCAAGTCCTTCTTTATACTCATCTAAGTTTATACATGGATATGTATTGACATATATTCATATGTAAATAGCAAACAAAATGGGATCACACTTAACATATTCTTCTGCAGGTTTTTTTCATTCAACCGTATATAATGACCATCCTTTAATGTCAGAACATGTAAATCCACCTCCTTTGTTTTCACTGCTGCCAAGTGTTCCACTGCATGGACATATTACAAGCTGTTTTACTCTTTTCCTATGTTAGCACATTTCACACAGCGTGTACTCATGGAACATGCCTGGTCATGTGGGCTGGTGATGGGGAGGACCGGAACTCAGACACTTAAATACTTAAGCACTCCTGTGGGAAAATAAGAGTCTGGCTGTCTCAGTATGACATGCAGCTGGAGTGGCAGCAATAAGACAAGATCTCAAGTCAGGGCTCCAAATTACATTCATTATTAGCTTTGATGTCCTCGATGCAAAGGCTAGCATGCCTGCAAATAGCTTGTTAGTGCTGAAGACTTCCCCTAGAGCGTCATGTACCCAGAATGACAGGATGATTGCCAACTTGCAGGGACCTTACAGGAACCAGTTTATGGGGCTCAGCCATGGATGTCTCATCAGGAAGACATCAGGAGTTTTAAGCCCAGAGCACAGCTGGAGCATTCGTTCTGTCTCCCCCTCTCTCTATCTGTCAACCAGTAGTTGCTCTTTAGCCACTTTTCTTGCTCCTAATAAGATGTTCATAGAATCATAGAGTTTTAAGCTGAAAGCCTCAAAAGTCACCTGGTCCCACCGTTCTTTGTACAGATGGGGATCCCGAGGCCAGGGAAGATGAGATAACCTGGCCTATAGCCCTGGTTGGGCTCTTGCACCAAACACATATCTCTTCCTTTATTTTTTAAAAATCAGTTAAAGCTGACCCAACTCTAAATCTCATCTATTAATCACATTTTTTTATGTGATTTAAGATTTGTATCCCAGGAAGCCATTGCCTTACACCAAACTGTTCTTGAAACCTTATCTCTGTGTTTCTGGCTCCTCTGCCCACTCTCAGGAGAGATGGAGGTCGGCCAGCCTTCTGTCCTCTCATGAGACCAGTCAGGGGCCTGCAGGTGGATCTGATGGATTCATGATTCAAATATCAGTGTTCTCCCACTTCTCTATCTCCATTCCTTTGGGAGAAAGTGGTCTTCCAGTGGCTTAGGCTTCTGCTTTAGGCCTGTTCAGTTGACTTCCCTTGTATGTGTTTCCAAATTACTATTTGAAGAATTCACTGGTTCCATTCAATTCCACAAAATGATACTGAACACCCACAATATACAGAGTTCTAGAAAAGCCTGAGAGATGAGAATGGCACAGAACTTACACTGTAGGAAATATACTATAAGTACAGAATTAGTTTTGAAACACAATAGATATTCTGAAAGATGCTTTCATAGAGGTGCCAAAATTAAAGGTGAATGCAAAGGACTGAGGAGCTTCGAGATGGACATCCCAATGGGCAGGAACAGAGGGTCGTAAGGCCTGAGGGCCGGAGAGCCTTTTAGGCTGGGCTGTCATGTGAGGAAAGGTGCCCTGTGGGAAAATGTTTCTGGAAAATTTGCTCATTCAGTTTGATTGAGGCATGATGCACACATTGGGGTATTTGTGGATATTTCATTGTGGGTACATGGGGAACATCAAATGGCAGGGGTGAATGAATACTTTATGTTTTGGGGGGTGTGCAGTGGAAACAGTAAAGGTTTTTGAGTAGGGTAGTGCCATGATTAGATATTATTCTGGGGAAGATATGACTGGAAATGCAGAGTTGGAAGAGGGAAAGCTAAGACATGGGGAAAACCAGTGGAAAAGGAAAGGGGCGAGGAAAGTGGAAACCAGAGCTAGAACAATAGCGGGGAGGAGAGAGAGGCCCTGGGAGAAGTTTGAGTGTGGAGGGGGTGAGAAGGGCAGTTTCTCAAAGAAGAGTCTTAGCGATTGAGAGCAGGGCCCTGCCATCAAAAACAAAAAGAGTTCCAAAGGAGGAGCTGCTCTTTTAAGGCTGGGGAAGGGTGATAAGATGATTCCAACATTTTGGAAACATTGAACTAGAGTTTTAGAAGGCTATCCAGTTGGAGATATGGTCCAGCCTGCAGTTGGACATTCCAGTCTGGAATATGAGCATGCAGCACTGACTAAAGATTTGGCTCCTGGATATTGGTCCAGTCTGCCCTGAGGCAGACAGGAAGAGCTGAAAATCAGGACCGGATGGAGCAGAACAGGAACATGCATTGCTTAAGAGCACACTTTAGAGAGAGATGAAGTTGGGCTGAAATTCCGGGCTCTGCTATTTAATTTCCATGAGGATTTGGGCAACTGATGTAATATCTCTGAGATTCTGTTTCCCTACTTGTAAGACAGAGACAACTGTCTTTTTCAACCTCAAAGTGTTGGGTGAGGATGAACTGGGTTCATTTAATGAGTACCAATATTACCATCCATTGTTTTCCTCGGCTGAAGATTATTATTATTTTATTTTGTAAACTAATTTATTTTTATTTTGCTTTTCATTCCTTAGTAGTTGCCCACATGCATATCAGCCAGCATATGTTTCAGGCATATATAACATTATATATTTAAAGAATGATGCACCCACAGATCAGTTACAATAAACCTCCCATCATGCTCAAGTGGCGTCCAGGGATTTGCTTTTATATATGGGGTCCTCTCAGTTTCGATGGAAGAAAATAATAAATCACCTAAGTTTTAATTTTGGAATTACAGATCAGTTAACACATGTTCAAGTTTATCTTCAAATTTGCAGACTTTATGACATTAAACTTTTGGGAACTTTATCAGATTTATTTTATATTTCTTGAATTATCTTCTTCATATTTCCAAAGACTGAATTGTGACTTCCTTTCCATCCCAGAAGCACAGCCAGCCACATTGCATCCTACTGGCCCATTTTGGCTGGCGAAGGTTGGGGTTTGTGACCTTTCAAAGCTGTTCGGGTTGGTGCTTCTCATTCAACATATTTCTGATATGACCCTTGGATGTCCCTGGCTTGGGTGAATGGTTGGTCATTTACCTCAGAATCAATTAATAACAAGTCAGTGTCACCTTGGACTTTAGTAATAAGGATTAAATAATAATCTGCCTCCCTTTTTGTTCAGTTGGGTGTTCTGAAAATGAGCTTTCCCACTTGGTTCTTTTGTGTGCTGTCTGTAAAGGACTGCCTGCTTCACGCTGTCGTGGCTTTCATGCTGACATCAGGAGGAAATGGTCTGAAGTTAGCAAATCAAGGACATTATTGAGAATTCTTCCCTAAGTGTGGTCCTGGCTCTGGACCTTATGTCTGGGGCTGTGCTTCAGGAATCGTAAATCACAGGTTCTGTAGCTCATTCCTTTCTAGAAACCATATGCCAATTTAAAAACAGTGTTAATATTTAACCCAAATTTCTAAGGATTTTAAAATACTGACCAAATTAATTTATTTTTCTAAGGCGATCCCCATCATATGAATTAAAATAACAGTTTTTTCAGATTTTTCAATGAGGTTTACAATAAAAGTAAGAGATATTACAGACAATTTTTCAAATTGATTTTTGCTGCTCAAATGCCAGTAAGAGAACTTTTGTGTCTCTAGGGGTTTAAAAAGGAACAGCCACAGGGGCTTAAACCCTGACAGGATCACCCCACAGCCCCAATCTACTTGGGTTGCAGAGCCAACTAATTTGAATAAAATGGAAATTAAATGTCCTCAGCACCTCAAATGAAATAATATCCCCAATGAGACTTTAGTCAGATATGAACTTGGAGCACTTTTTTTTTTATTAGTTTCAGGTGCACAAGACAAAGTAATACTTAGCTGTTTATCATTTATATCCCTCACACTGCGGACCCCCCTCCCCCCATCCACTATCTCTCTGACATCGCACCAAGCCATCACATTTCCACTGTCTCCACTCCCAATGCTGTACTCCGCCTCTTGTAAGTATATACATATACATATATATACATATATATGTATATATATATATATATACACACAATTATAGTTGGCATTCATTGTTGTTCAGCTTCAGGTGTACATTGCAGTGATCAGGCATCTACATCTTCCCTGAGGTGGTCTCCCAAATGGGACACGTGTCCATCGGATACCCTACACACTTTCTTTTAATGTCAGTTGCCTGTGACATGGTTGGGCACTGGCTGTCTTCCCAGAAGTTGCCTGCAAAACTGGTTTAGAGGCTGTGGTTTCCCCTCCCCCTCATAACCAGCGTTTACTTGGTGGATGCCTGGGGTGTCCCATTAAAATCAGTGATGGCTGCTATCAGGCTGCTGTGACTTAGGTGCATCACATGGACAGGCGCTCGTTGTCACAGAACCTGGAAACAGAAGCAATCCGTCAGGGAGCTGAGACACCTTGATACATAATCAGTGAGAAAGAAAGGCCACATTAGGACCCACGTCTCTGTGGCTGTGTTCTTGCCAAGACCCGCCTTGCTTCTCAGCATGGTTGTATGACCCTGGGAGTTAGGGGTGGGCATGGGATGAGAACAGACTCTCCTGCTCACTTTCCAGGCTCTGTTCTAGCCCTTTCCCTGTATCAACTCATTTACTGCCCCTCTCCGTACACTATGCCCCTCTCTGTACTCACTTACTGCCCCTCTCTGTACACTATGACGTAGATATACTAATTTCCCATTTTACAGACGAAGAACCAAAGGGTAGAGGTGCTACGTGGCTTGCCCACGGTTGCTTAGCACATGGCAGGCAGAGCTGGCATTTGGACCCCAGGGGTCTAGAGTCCAGCCCATAGAGAAAAGCCCGTGATGTCGCCTTCCCCTCTATAATCACTTGTGTTTAGGAAAAGCTTCCTCAGCGGATCATGTCACTGGCTCAGTCAAAACTAAGATCCCTGTCCCTGCTTGATGAGCACCCAAATGCTACTGACTGCTTTTCTGTAGGGTGGGGCAGGCAGCTAAGCCTAGAGGTTTACAGCTTGCTCAGGTCCACCTGCTTCTGCAACCTTTCGACTTGTTCTCTTTCTTCATTGATTGTAAAGCACAGTTGGCCTCTGGCCTGCTCTTTGACAGGGTTGTATGATGGTTTCTAGCATCCCTGCAGCCTCATCTGCTGCTTGGTTCTGGACCCAACGAGCAGCACATTTGGAACTGATCTAAAAATGAGCCAGGTGGTGTATGGAAGGTATTGCTTGTCCCATGGAGGGTGGTGGGTGCCACATCCTCCAATCACAGTGGCTGGTACGGAAACTCCTTCCAAGTGAAGCTAGCCTGCCTAACTCACTGGGCTCTCCCAGAGTCTGCCTAGAACTCAGTTGATTCGTTTTCTAAGCCCGGGTTCAACCCGCCCTGCAAAGGCCAGGGTGGTGTCACCAAGAGCTGAGGCCCACGCCTGCTATTGATTCTGTAGGTGGTTACGCTGCTTCTTCGAGTGGCTATTGAAACATATGATGAAGGTTCTTGTTCATCTATCTGTCAAGGCCTTTGAAGAATAATGGCTGGTCAGAATGTAGACATTTATGGTTTCTAAGGGAGTTTCTGAAAACTTGTGGAGAAAATAAACTCCATGTGTTCTTCAGCTAATTAGTTCCTTGAGGATATATCTGAGGGATTTTTCCCTTTGCCCAAGTCGGGGAAGCCTTGCCTGCTTCTGGCTTTTCATTGACCTGTGGAAATAAATTCCCTGGGGACATTTGCTGCCTCCCCAGAGGAGTGTGGGGAGGCGCCTGACTGAGCATTTGCCTAGCCCAACTCATCATGACTGAGCAGAAATGCAGGGCTGTGTGAGAAACATCACTTCATGAGCTGACATGCAAGCAAAGACCGCCCAGTGATAGGATATAAAGTCAGATATCCTTATTGTTGACATGGCAGTCTGGGAACTCATTCTCTTGAACAGTTTCTATCTTAAAATCACTTTCTTGTGCTTTTGTCAAAGACTTTCCTAATACTAGGTCTGAGATGTCCCAGAAAAGTTATAAAGTGCCTGCACTTTGAGTTGGAGGGGCCTAGAATAATCTACCTCCAGGGGTTTTTTTTGTTGTTGTTTTGTTTGTTTTTTATGCTTTACAAGCAACTAGAGGATAGTTGGAGAAGGGTCCTTTTGGTTACAACAGAAGAGAGACCCTCAACAGAGGTTAAAGAGAAGGAAGGGGTGGGCAACCACCTAACCTTGCAGGGAGGTGGAGCCTGAGAAGTGGCCAGTTATCTGTGATGGGTTGGCAGTGAAGAAGGTCATTTCGGTGTCAGCTGTGGTGAGTGTTCCCACAGCGTTCATCCTGCAGTGTTTTATCTGACCTATACAACTCCCATGGTAAACAGGTGGTGCTACCCTCAGTGACCCAAAGGCAGGAGCCACCTTAGAATCCTGGAGCAGCAGTGAGGAACGCAGCTGGTGGTCTTGGCTGGACAAGTCTGCGGCCTTGACACTGACTGTAACCTCTCACAGGCCATGGCATGATCTGGGGCCGTAGGACTTGCTTCTCACTTCCTCTTGGCCTGCCGCTGAGTATGCAAGTTCAAGTAACGCAGTCCAGTAGCTCAGGAACTCTCCCACTTCCATTCAATCCCACTAGTCAAATGATGGGGACTCTTCTTTTGGGACACAGTCACAGGGAAACCAGTCTATCGTCGGCCGGTGAGACTGGCCCAGGATCACCACCAACCAGAGCTGGCCGTGCAGATCTCTCCTCTGTCTCCCTTCTCGTATTTCTTAGCTCTCTGGATCCAGGCATCAGGTTTAGATGCCCAGGTTTAAAAGGCTATGCAAATGTGCACAGAGTACTGCTCCCATTTGGAAATGTGTGAAAAACAAACTCCCTATTTTCTGTGGGTAAATTTCTAACATGGAGCTCTTCTGTGGAGCCATTACTGGTGGACTTATTTGGGCTCTTTTAGGGCATTTTTGTATCCTCCCTTCTGTAATGAAAAACATTTAAGGTATCATTCAGCTTGAACGGCCCCTTTGCAGTGGAACCTTCTTGACCTTCTAACACCGCCCCCTCTTCTCTTTCTCCCCACCCCCCCCCACGCACACCATCCCCTGGCTTATTAGAGCGAAGGTCACAATCTGATATTACCTCACTCATTCAAGAGCACTTGTTTGTTTCTTGTTTGCCTCACTTACTAAAATATAAGCCCCATGAGTGCAGAGATCTCATTGGTCTTGTTCTGCACCGTCACCCCAGCAGGTCAGACAAGGCACAAGGGTTTGGACAATTTCTGGTGTTGGCTCACATTTGTCTAGCCAGAGACAAACAATTCAAGAAAATGCATTTTGTGGAGAGGAAACAGTGGATGCCGTGACAATCAGTTCCCAGGCGAGTGCTCCTAGCAATCCGACCAAGCGTGTAGTTGGCCCCTTATCCCACTCCCAGCTGTTCCGCTGTTCCTTCCACACCTCTACGCTTGCAGCCCCACATCCAGTCTCTTGGTTTGTTCTGTGAATCCCCAGTCTAAAACCTTTCCTCTCCTTTCAGTGTTTCCATTCAGCCTGCCTCTTCCCTCATTCTAATAAACTAATCTGCAGTTTGGACAGGCCACTTGAATTCTGGGAATTCCACAATTACTGACTTGCAGGTACCTTGAAAATAAAGTAGAAACTGCAGGCTTTCCTGTCCGTCCAGCCCTTAAGACTCCTGCCAGCGTCACTGGGGTTGCCAACACGAGAACCCTGGCCTGGTAGTCCGAGTGAGCTTCCCATCTCTGCTCTGCCACTCCTGTTTGGATAAGCTCATTGCTGTCTCAGAGGGAGCATCTGCCTTTATAAAGCGAGGTCATGGGACCAGTCAGTGTTCCTTTTCTTTTAGGATCTTTTCAGCTATAAAACCATTGACTCTTTTGGCTTCACTCACATCTCAGGCTCCTCCTACCCAGAAAAATCCCTTGCTTGCTGTGTCTCTCAACTGATTTCATTAAGCATTAATCCATACCTTTGGGGGTAAAAATTGGTTCTTGGAGGAGGTGAAAAAAATTAATCTTTTTGTGTATAAAACTCAGATATACACACCAGTGCATAAACAGATATACACTATTCTTGTAATATTAAAATTAAAATTTCATGGAGGAGTATAATTAGGAGCAAAAAAATATAAAAAAGCCTCCTTAGAAGCCATAATGAAAAAAGGAGCTTGAGAAGCATGGATTTTACCACAAAGGGGTGCTGGGTACTATGATGGGTACCAGACAGGTGAATGACAATTTTTCCTTCCCTCCAGTCAGTAGCCAATCTAGAGGGACAACCATCCTTTTCTGTTCTCCCAAACCACGTGTCTTCTTTCCTTTTGTTCTAAATTCTACTACATGCTGCTTTCAGTGGGTTTGTGTGTACAGTTACATTGTTTGGTGGTCACGGCTTATATTTTTGTGGCTTTTCTTCCCTCTAGGTATGGAATTGCTGGCTCTACCAACGTGACAGGTGATCAAGTGAAGAAGCTGGATGTCCTCTCCAATGACATGGTCATTAACGTGTTACAGTCATCCTTTGCAACCTGTGTTCTTGTGTCGGAAGAAAATAAACAGGCCATAATCATAGAGCCTGAGAAAAGGGTGGGTCTGCACTTCCACCATCCAGGGTTTTAATGTAACCATTTTTTTTTCTAGTTACATAAATGACTCCAATTGTTCAGCCAAGCTAGATTCTTAGGAATCATCCTACGTCCCTCCTGAAACATGAGTCATTATTTTGCGATTCATCCTCACTATCATATTACAAGCTGTCCTTTCCTGTCCACGCCATCACCATAATTCATGCCATTATCATCTCTCCCCTGTATTCATACATGGGAGATACTCAAATATACTCATAATCTCCACTCCTAACTTTTTATTGTCATGTTCAAGGTTCTTTAGAGTCTGGCTTCGGTTTTCTACCTCTTTGCTTCATCTTCATCTACCAAATTCCCACCCTTCATACCCACCTGTCCTGCCAATCTAACCACTCACAATCCCTATCACTGATTTATGCATTGGAATCCATTTGGAATCCTATTACTGTGATTGATTCTTGAGGGCAGAGAATGAATTATATTCTTCTCTATTTTCCAGCATCTAGCACAATACCTGGCACATTGTAGGGGGTCAACAATAAATTATTGTTGCAAAGAGGAATGAAAAGAATGTATCTAGCTTTTATAGAACAATTATATGATAATAAAGAAAAACTTGAAATGAGAAGTGCATTTATATGGGCTTACTGTCTTTTCCTGTTTGAGTCAGATTGGGGACATGAGGGAGTAGAGTTAGAAAAAAACAATCAGAAGATGAGTTTAAAGAGGCTGCCTGATACCCAGTCTTGACCTTTTGAAGAGCATAGGGAGCCCTATCTGATTAATTTGTTTTACACCTTTCTAAAATACTGCAGACTCAAAGTTCATGTTATTCTCTGCGGGTCTTCTCCAGGTACTTGGCAGTGTTAGGCATGTGGATTGAATTTGTTGTTCCATGTTCTCTATCGGTCAGCCCAACTTCTCTGGCTACAATATGCCTTCTTAATAGGCATGTTCCTAATTTCCAAAAATTGCATGATGTAGTTTCTTCGGCATCAGTCAGAGTGATTTGTTAAGAGCAAGTGGTCAGGGAATCAGAGAATTGTCTTAATTTGATGCAGAAATTTAAAAACCACATCTTAAAGCAGCTAATATGGAGATGGAAATATCCCCAGTGGTATGCGGGTGAACTAATTCTCTCTTGAAAAAACAAATCTCTGATTTCTAGCAGTTGTCAATATCAACTGTGTAAATACTCCCCCATAGTTGACTTCAAGCTACCAACATGACATCACAGAAAGCAGAGTTGGAAGATGCACAATGAGCTCTTGAGAACAGGTACCAGCCACTCCAGGAAACCACTGACAATCCCATTCAAAGGAAGCATCTTTGGTGGTCCCACTACAACAGTAGTTCATTTCCTGTGGGAATTCCAGTTGGGATATTGTTGAGAACTCAGCACTGCAACCCCAAGTGTCATCTATAGACCTCCGTGAGAAGTTTGTTATAGATCTTACTGTTGTCTTTGCTTCACCTAAAGAGTTATGTCTTTTTCCCTTATGAATAATGAGAAATAAATGACTAACTTTGTTTAGCTTCTTTCTTTGGCTGCTAGGAAACACATTTTAAGAAAGGAAAAAACTATTAAAATTGTAATACTCAATATATACCAATAACAAACGATGGATACAAGTCACAAGTCATGTTTGACTTCTGCAATTACAAGAGGTGCTCAAAGTGTCCAGACACTTCTGATTACGGAGAATTACTACTTGAGCAACATTGACCAATGTTCACTTGTATACATTTTTTTGGCGCCCCCAGTATATATATCATTGTTATTTTCATTCTGAATGCCACTCATACTTTCCATGACAGAGTATAAATAAGACTCATATTTTTTGAACTTTCTCCTAGATTCCCTTTTTTACCCCCTTCGTGTATACTCTTTATTTTGCTACAATGTGTTTATTTTTAAAGTAAAATTGTATTTGTTGTTGTTGTTGTTGTTTAGGGGAAATACGTGGTCTGCTTTGATCCCCTTGATGGATCTTCCAACATTGACTGCCTTGTGTCCATTGGAACTATTTTTGGCATCTACAGAAAGGTAAAATGTAATGTATCTTTTTGATCCCTGGTGTGGGATCAAAAAGAAAGTTAAGATATCAATGATAAACGTCTAAGTATTACTTTGTCTTATGCACCTGAAACTAATTTAAAAAAAAAAAAGAAAGTTAAGGTCTAGCATCCAGGCCTGTTTCATTATTGGTGGAACAACCAGAATGTATATCGTGAAACTCTGTGGGGCTTGATGTAGGTTTATATCATGAATTTTTTTCTGCATTAGCTATAAAGTGAAGATCCATTAAGTTGTTAAGAGAAATGAAGTAAAACATGGGTAGGAAGAGAAAGATATTTTACTTTTTTAACTATATCTTTCTTTTGTAATAGAAAATAAAATTAAAAATAAAAGAGACAGTAGTGGGCAGTTGCAGTGACAATACTAATTAAACTGAGAACTGGGAAAGTGTGACACCAACAGAGATTATATATGCCAAAATTGTCCTTTAGATCCCCTAAATCAGGGGTCTGTAACCTATGACCCTCCCCAAGGCAAAATCTAGCCCGTTGCCTGATTTGTATGGCCTCTGAGGAAAAAATAACCCTCCTGCATTTTTAAAGGATAGGATGAGGAAAATAATCTAAAGAATATTATTTCATGGCCCATGACATTTATATGAAATTTAATTTTCACTGTCCACAGTTTTAATGACATACAGTCAACTCATTTGTTTACATGTTACCTTTGGCTGATTTCATGATGCATTGGCAGGGTTAGGTGGTTATGATACAGAATGCACAGTGTAGGCTGTTTACTATCTGTACATTTATGGAAAGAGTTTGCTACACACTCCTGCAGCTTGGGGACGTGGGCCCCTGCCCTCGGTCTTCCATCTGTGTGACCTGGGTAGGTAACTCTAATTCCAGCGCCTCTCTTTCCTTCTTTTTCTTGAAGTCTGTATGTACACATGCATGTCGTGGTGGTGCTGGAGGTGGTGGGTGGGTAGTGGAAGACCATTCAAGTATACAGACAAAATAGAATGAATACCTGTAGATCCATCATAAAACAGTACGAAATCTAAAATCTGTCATCTTGGCTTCAGACTTTCTTGTTTAATTTAGAAGTAAAACTTCACAGATGCTGCTGATGCTGAACCAGTTTCTTTACGTTAGAGGACAAGTTGGCTGGTGTAGCGAACTGTCGAGGTTCCTCTCACCTCTCCTATTCTAGGATACAATGGCCCTGACTTCAGTAGTGAGACCCTAATTTTCACTTTATTATTCCAAATGACTTGTTGTCTGGTATTGCACATCATCTCATTTCAAACATATGGACAGTAGGACCACCATGGGACAGTACCCTTTCCTCTTTGGAATGGTTTTTGCTTTTTTCTTGGCTGAGCAAGAGATGTGCATCAAAATCAAATTGAGTAATAGAAGGTTCTAATACTCATACCAGAAAGGCAAAGGCAAGAATTTCCCTATTTTCCAAGTCATACCGTAAAACATACCATTCTTGTTATAGACATGGAGGCAGGTAATTTTACCTGCTACATATCAAATCGATAGTTTATCAAGAGAGGTTTGTAGCAAAAATTTTCATGTAAAGGAAGACCGCTGGTTAATGATTCAACCAAAACTAAAGCAGTGCAAATGTTTGCCAGCCCCAGTTTCCACCTCGACCCCCACCCTCTCCCAAATAAAAATGCTTTGAAGGGAAAAACAAAACAAAACTAGAAAACTGAGAGACACTGGCTATCAACTAAAAAAAATCAAACCAGCTTGCAACAGCAGCTTGAATTACGAGTGCTACAACTCAACTCTGAGTCTCCATACTCAATAAACCTGAAGCGACTCTCTTAAAATACTGGGAAAAAATAAAAAGATGAATGTGACACTGCCTTTAAGCCATTTCAGTTTTCAGAAAGCTTATTGATTGGGCTTATGGGACATAAACATCGATGTGCCTGATGCTTCAAAGGTGATCTTCCCTGCTTTCTGTGGAGATGGTTCTAGGCTACCATTCAGCTCCCTGGGGCACCTGCTCAGTGGCACAGCACCTGCAACTGGAATCAGCAATAATATTAGGCCTTGCCCACATGATACCTGGAAACAGGCTGCAAAGGGACCTGGGAGGGCATGTGGCCCAGTGTTCCATGCAGTTCCTACTGCAGCACCTGGGAGGGGTCACCCATCTTCTGGCTGGGGACATCCACAAAGGGCAGCATTCCCCTGAGGTGTTGGGCAACCATCATAGCTAGAATGTTTGTCCAAACATTGAGTCAAAATCTATCTCCCTATTTCTCATTTGACATTTTAGAGCATCAGAAAATGAGACTCTTTTACGTGTTTAGAAATGGCTTTTCTGCCATCCCTTCTCCTCCCCTCCTCTTTATAAATCGTCTTTAAGTGAAACATCTTTCAGATGAGATGATTTTTAGACTTCTTGCAAGCGTGGTCACCCTCTACTGGACACATTCTAATTTGCAAGGTCCTTTAAAAATATTCAGTCCCCACATATAAAAGTAGAGTTTTAAAAGTGTTCTATCAGGTTCAGAATCCAATTCACTTCCCTTTACTGAGCACAGGGAGACTTATTAATAATAACATATGGAACAACAGCTATTAATAATAGCTTTCTGACGTTGACAGTTACTAGCTCTATGGGACATTGGACAAGGTAACCTCTCTATGGCTTGTTTCTTTATCCATAAAGGGGAGATACTGAAAACTAAGTATAACTCACTGAAAATAATGCCTGGTACATAAAAAGTGCTCAATAAATCACAGGTATTAATATTATTAGTATTGTTTTGTGTATTAAAATTCAATGGACATATCACAATTCAAACTAACTTAAGGAGGGAAGGAGGGAGGGAGGGAGAAAGAAAAAATAAAATTATTGGTACAGGTAACTAGAAAGTCCAGTAGGTAGATCTTCTTCAGCTGCAACTGCATTGAGGGACTCAGACCATGTAATCAGGACACTTTCCATGTTCATCTCTATTGTTTCCCTCCTCTCTGGTGGCAACATGGCTGTGGGCGCGTCTGGGCTCACATCCAATCCTCTCAGCAACTCAAGCAGAAAATTCAAGTCTCTTTTCCAACAATTCCAACAAGCATATTGTGTGATTGGCTCTGACTGGCTTGGCTTATGTCACGTGTCCATCCCTCAACCGATCTCTGTGGCCTCAGGCATGCAATGATCTGGTTGGCCAGGTGAGGGTCATGTGCCCATCCCTAGAGCTGAGAGTGGGGGAGATAGTATCTTAAGATTAAGGTGCAGTTATCAGAAGAAGGGTGATGGACTCTGGTCAGGCAAAACCAACCAATGTTCACTGCAGATTATAAATTCGTTGAGGGCAGCGAAGTCATCTTATATATTTTTTTGTCTGCCAAGTTTCCTGGTGCAATAGTAGGTAAACAATAGTGGCTGAGTTACTGGGGACTCTGCCAAATGCCCTGTGAGACCTTCTGAGGAGGGTTCAGCTGCCACTCTGAGGGAAAAACTTCTGGTGACATGACAGCCCCACCACATTTTTTTGCTTGACTTTCTCCTCTACCAACTCAAGTCTCCAGGATCCGTGCTGTCTTCCCCTATACTTCTTATGGGTTGGTATGCAATAAAACAAACCAATACCTATGCAGGTGGTGGCCAGGGATGCTTTGAGACAGAAAAGGTCCAGAGGCTTTCTAATTTTGCCAAGTGCTTTATTCACACAGTCTCAAGAGCATCCATGTGAGGATGTAACGGAGCTCTTGGAGCAAAGGCTTTCACTGCTGGGGGCTTGGAGGAGGGGATTCAGGCATTCGCAAGGGAGTCAGGCTACAAAGGAATTCCCCCAAATCCGTGATTCCATGGCATTATTTTCTATTTCTTTTAAGTATGCAGATCCTAGGCAGTGTTACCATTTCTTATTCTATGCAAAGAAGTCGAAAATTAAGATTATTTGGTGACAGTATTTCAGGGAAAGGCAGTTTACTCTTATACCTTCCCCACAGGGAGGCATGGATGGTTCTGAGCGAGGTGAATCTCTGCGGGACTTTTCTTAGTGGAGAAATGATTACTCCAAGCTTTTAGCGGCTTCCAGTCAACTCATTTGTTTACGTGTTTTGCCCTTGTTTGATACAGCGAGCGCTGCACTGGCTGGCAGGGTTAATGGTTGTGATAGAGGACAGTTAGAGGCCTGAGTCCTTCCTTTATGTCCCTGGCTTTGAAAGAAGCTGGTTCCTTTTTCAAGGTTGTGCACTGGCAAAATTTTGGGTTGTGAAAACAACTCAAATTTTCAATACTGTGTTTAGTCTGTGTTTAGCGCTACTGTGTTATCCTGTGAATACAGACCAAACTAAATCAAATCACTTGACCCAACCCAACCAACCAACCAGATGAAAACCATTTTATTAAACACATGGAGTGGGGATTGAGGGGGAAATGGATGGGAAACATGCAGAGAAATGGTTTTAGTGACTCTTCCTTTTACATGAGTAGTTTTTAAACTTCAGGGCATTTTCATTTCTGTTTAAATTCAAGAAGAGAGTACTTAAGCAGAAAGATTTGTTTGGGGTTGTTTTGAGGACCAAAGAAACCAATCAAGTGTTAATAAAGCAGATAATTATCAGTTAGTAATCACTAATTAGGAGTCATCTCCATAAGGTGTTCCATTCCTTAATATTAGGTAAACGGATGTCACAAATCCCTATGGGCTGTGTTTTCAATGACAAAGAGGTCAGCGTGCATGTAATGTTCTAAAGTATACATATTGTTTCGTTAAATTTTTTGTAGTTCTGTGTGCATGTGAGTGTGTGTTGATACTGGTTTGTGTTATGTATTTTTAGTAGATGTGCTGCCGAAGCGAGCACGTGTTATGTATTTTTTACTGGGAGTCCTGGTGAAAAAAAGGGGGAAGTGTCTGCCCTCCCCTGTAATGACTCTGGAGAGATGTTCTAATTTCCCATATTTCTGAGAATTTCTTTGATGTGCGAGTAATGTGGACCACACAGCTCACTGGGGGGTGTGCTGCAACTGGCAGGAGCTTATGAAATTGCTTTCCTCGCCAGATGCTCAGCCCTGCTGCCCAGTCTTAATTTGTTTAAATAAAGATGGAGTAGGCAGGTGAAAGACACTGATGCCTATAATAAGATTAAATTAGTGGGCGCTGGCAAGAAGGCATGCTCTTTTTGAAAGTGATAATGGAGAAATGAGAGAATATCAAATCAATAAATTTGGAGGAGGGCCCTGACTGGAAAGAAGGATCCAGATGCAGGAAATTTGGGATATGTGGGAAGGCTGCTGTGGTCATATAATGATATTACTGATTAGTGGAGGAAGGCCCCTCTGGGAAGATGTCCTATTTCATTAGGAAAGCACCTTGTTAATGCATCTTGCTAAGGGTTGAATTGGAAAAAAGAACCACAGAACAAAACCAAAACACATTTTGTTTTCTCTCTGGTCCTAGAGCTCTACAGGTGAGCCTTCTGAGAAGGACGCACTGCAGCCAGGCCGGAACCTGGTGGCTGCTGGCTATGCACTCTATGGCAGTGCCACCATGTTGGTCCTGGCCATGGAAAATGGTGTCAACTGCTTCATGCTGGATCCGGTGAGAAACTCTGTGGGAGGTTAGGTGCTTGTCTGGTGGCTGTGAATGAGTGGGGTGTGTGTGTGTGTGTGTGTGTGTGTGTGTGCAGGGGTCTATAGAGTGGGAAACGAGGCCTGTGGAAGGACAGAGATGATGGGGTGGAGACGGGGGTGAGCGTCAAATGGAGGACAATGTGTACGTCGAGAATATTATTGAGGTGAGAAATAATATCTGTCCAGAGAATAAGAGGATGTCTTTGTTCCAAGGTGAAATCTTTACAACAGACATCACTCAACTGACTCAAGTGCTCGTTGAGGCCAGGCAAGCCATATAAATCAGTAAAGTGTGCCGGGGAAGGCAGGTCCGGGGTGATGGTGGGAGCTGTGGTGAACTGGAGAGATCCAGCAGTTGGTACTATTCGGGAACGGGGGCCCAGTCTTGCCAAGGCTTCCAATATTTATCAAGAAACACTGACTTTTTAAGAAACACTGACTTTTTTAAAAACGTAATGTTTCTATATTTGTAAAACACCTTGCTAGCGAACTAAGACACATTTATGGACCGGATGGGGCCTGTAGATGGTCTGTTTACCACCCACTATATCCATTACTAGCTTATTTTCCTGAGGTGAATGGGAGTTCCAATTGAAGAACTGCATTGTTTCTTCAACAATAGCTACCAAATTTGTTTGATGTGCACATGCTCGCAACCCTTCAGTTAACCCTTGCAGCTCTGACAAGGCTTTAACGAACTCAAACACGTGAAAATAAAGAAGGAAATTAAGATAATTCTTTAGTCCACTTTAGAGAGAAAAGCTACCTTACGGACAGGAGCCCAAGGTGCCATGAAAAATATTCGTTAGCAGTTTTAATTTGTGGATAATTTCTTCTACGTGTCTATTAATTGGAGTGATGCATTTATTCAGTGAGATGATAGTTTCAACAGAGCAGATAAATTAGGGCAAGGAGTCTCTTTAAATATTCGGCGCAACTAAACCCACCATTGAATATAGACTCCATAGAATAATCTTCAATAGGTTGCCATGTTCATTATGTGTTTGGTCCATAATGAACCATAATGAAAAGAACTGGGTTCATGAATACCTTTTGGTTTTAGAAACGTCCTTGGATGACATTAAGGAAACACGTTATTTATTTGATGCTTTTTGCTGACAAGGTGAACACAAGGGCTAGCAGCCACTGGAACCGTGTGAGGCCCGGGGCTTGTGCGTTGCAGGTCCTACCAGTCGAAACGCAGGTTACTTTTGTGCTCCACACTCTTGCACAACTGGACTTTGCCTCCTTGGAAGGACCTGCGCTTGATAAATAAACAACTGTGGGGAACAGCACTTGTTTAAGCCTCCAAAAGAGGTGACCTCAGGGAAAGTAGTGGCAGAATCAGAGCACAGTTCTCTCAGAGCCCAGGGGACAGTTTCTGAAATCACTGGTGAGTGCTGATTTATCATCTCGCCAGACAGTTCCTTCTTCCCAAGACATTCTTCTGGTGGCTGCTCTGTTACCTTTGCACGTGTAAAGAAAATTGAATCTCTCCTTGTTTCCAGGTTGCAGACTGGTGTCTCTAGGAGTAAGTTTCTGTGTATTTGATAGTCTTTTGCCTCCTCCCACCGAATGGCCACTCAGTATTTGGAAGAACAATGAAGGCTCGCTGTAATATTCCCCTGCTGGCAGCCCTCCTGAATCTGACTAACCCTCTGCTGGCTGATGCCTGCAGGAGTGAGTCTTGCACCAGCTTAGCATTTCTTTCTTTTCATTTTTGTCTTGCTTCAAGGACAGGCTGACAGTTTCTGCTAAAACACCCCAACAGCTATATTTGCATTTCTGGCGGGCTTTAGCTTTCACAAAGTTTTTCGGTCTCCTGTCTCCATGTACAGGAGACTTCCCTCCGCCACACCCTGGATGCTCTGGCCAGGTACCCGGGTGGGGTGTCTGCAAAGCATGGCTTCATGAAGTCTGCAGCATGTGCTGTGTGATGGCTTCATTTTCCAGACTTTTTGCATAAAGATATTTATTTATTTATTTATTTATTTGCTTATTTATTTATTTTTCTGACTACAAAAGAATCTTTCTACATATTCGTGGTGAAAATGTTTCGAAAAAGCAAAAAAGCAAAAAAAGGAGAATCACTCACAAGGACACCTTTCAGTGACTACTGTTAATTCTAGTTTCTTTTTCTCTCCCTTCCTTAATCCCTCCCCCCTCCTCTCCCTCTCTAGATCCAATAGGCTCCACATGGGCAGCGACTAATCTTTGCTATGGGAATAAATGGCTGGGGGGAGATGTATTGAAGGGGCTCCCTTCTTCTTAATTCTTGCCTCCATGGAGCAACTCGCCTCCCCAGATGGGCAGAGCCTCAGTCACCCTCGTGTCAGTGACACTCAGGAATCCTACACTTTTCCTCCAAATTTCAGTCTCTTTTGAAGAAGCTAAGCCCTCAAGGCATCAGCTTAGCGTTAGGACTTTGTGGAAGGACGAGTTCTAAGAAACATTTTGCTCAGCGAGCAAGGCACCTGACATTATAGGTGCTGTGAATCAAAACTCAGGGTTTTATATACAAAAGGGTAATGTCATCGAGGTAGAAATGGAACGCTGAGAACAGCCCTGAGCATGCTGGTGGAACTCAGGTGTCCACCTGTCCTAATAGCCCACCTCTTATCTGCACCAACTTTTTCTTTCTTTTTGTAGTGGCGCACACATCTTGTGTTGCTTTGGACACAATTCTTATTTTCCTTCAGGGTTTGCTACTGTTTTACATATTTCTGCCTTCTGATTTTTAATGCTTTCTTTCTTCTTTTACTGAAACCATTTGAAAGCAAAGTGAAAGGTCTCCTCTATCCCCTGACAATGTCTGCAGCAGCCTCTTGTCTGCCCCCTGGTTCCTTTTCACGAGTCTCACCACTGACTCTTCCCTGGCCCTGTCCTGTTCACAGTTCTTGGAGAGGTGGGCTGGACGTACTGGTGTCCCCTAGGGCCAGGAGAAACTCCCCGCACTGGTGACCGTTTCACAATGTATACAAAAATCGAATCATCATGTTGTACACCTGAAACTAATATAGTTACATGTGAATTATACCTCAGTAACAAAAACCATACAACACACAACCAAGCATGGGCATACCCACAGTACCCTCAGCCTGTCGCATTCTCAAACCGGCCCAGAGGAGACGGCTCATGACCTCTCCCCCTTTCCTTCCTGTTTCACAGGCCATTGGCGAGTTCATTTTGGTGGACAAGGATGTGAAGATCAAAAAGAAAGGGAACATATACAGTCTCAATGAAGGCTATGCCAAAGACTTCGACCCTGTTGTGACTGAGTACATCCAGAGGAAGAAGTTCCCCCCAGTAAGTGAGGACTCCGGGGGAGGGCCCCTGAGCTATGCAGAAATGTGTTGGTTCATGATTTACCCTAGAGGAAAAAGGTGGAAGGGATGAAAGCAGTCCCTGTCAGTCTTTGCCAGTTTCTCTTGGCAGAATTAAATCAGGATAATAAGGCCAGCCAGATGAATGAGTTCATGGCGATAAAACATTTTTTACTTCTGGGGTCCCTGATCCCAGATGGTACAAAATGTGGTTCTGTCACCCAGGCACCTGCTCCATGGTGTCTGATGGATTTCTAGCAGTCGTCTCAAGACTGAGAGTATCCATCTTGGTATCTGTCTAAAGAGGTTACAATTACTGAATACAAAGAGAAGAAATGGCTGTCTGCAGAGCTGGTTCAATGTGGGAATATCCAGTTTTGTCATACTTTTGTCAAACGCCATTGAAGGCTGCTGTGTCCTGGGGAAGAAGCCTACATGTTGTTAGCATGACATTCAGGGCCCTTAGAGCTGGCCCAGGCTCTCTTTGCCACTTTCTCACCTCTCCTTCCACCTTACTTTAGATACCCCTCCTGTCCCCCTGTACTCTGGCTGCACCAGGCTTCTCCCCAGGCCCCAGACAGAGAGCATTTACGTCTCTACGTTGCCACACCTGCCTTTGCTTATACACTCCCTCTCCCTCAAGATGAAACCCCACCCTTGCCCAGCTCCTTAGCTTGGTAAAATCCTTCTCAACCGGCAAGGTCCTGCTAAGCGGTACCATTTATGTGATGCCTGCCCCAACCCCATAACCAGAATCAACTGCACCCTTCTCGGAGCTTCTGTGGGAAATTTGACCCATGTAAGATGTGTGAGAGGCTGTCTCCATTATTCCATTTTCTGCTCCTGGGGAAAAGAGTTTTCATCACATTTCCTAGCACAGCCCCAAACACACCCCTGGTAGGTGCTCACTCAACAATTGCTGTATCGAATTAGTGTAGAGGACACACAGAGTACTTCCTTTCTTTCCCTCAACTCTAATTATTGCTGGTCTTAACCTTGCAGGATAACTCAGCCCCGTACGGGTCTAGGTACGTGGGATCCATGGTAGCCGATGTGCACCGCACCCTTGTCTATGGAGGGATCTTTCTGTACCCAGCAAACAAGAAGAGCCCCAAAGGAAAGGTAAACGAGTCCTCTGAAGAGTGATTGAGAAGCAGTACATTTCATTTGCAGCCCAGGGATTTGACTTAGGAAGAAAGAAAGGTTATGAGAGCTGTTAGACTCTGCAGTAGGGTGCTGTGGCATACTCCTATCTGGAGTAAAGGCTGTCCTGGTGATCAGCTCAAAATGGTCTTTCGAGAGCCCTTCCATTGCTAATGATAAGTAATGGTCTAATGGTCAGGACGGGACTAAAAGGGCTCAGTGCGTCCAGGGGGTATATGGTTTGGCTTGGGCAAAATGAATTCCATTCATAAAGAGAAATGAAGCAGTCCAGTCGCATTACCAAGGCAGCAAATCAAATATGTATTGTAAACAGAGATTATCTTTGATTGCTTTCAAAAGGCATAAAATAGAAATAACTAAAGAGTCGACATTTGCTACTTGGAAAATCATATCTTTCGAGGGGAAAAAAAGACTCTCTGGGGAAACCTAGAGCTTTCAGGTGAGCTGTTCCCACTGACCACCCACAGCATTCGTGCGAGCTGTGGGGTGGCTATGCTGGCTTATGCTGGCTAAGGGGCATTCCACTTTTCTTCTGCACAAAGGGACAGTGGGTTTCCTTCCCAGGTATTGTCCTTTTGTTTTCCCCAATAGACAGACTGTCTTTCTTTTTCAGTGTGAAAGAAGGAATAGGAACAAAAATTCCCTGAAGTTAGTTAGAAATATGTATATTCAGATATGTTCAGATCTCTGTTTATGGCATATGGTGTCCATTTTACTGAAGGCATTCCTATTTACTTAAAAGACCACTCTTGCCATAGCCACCTCGGACAACCCAACCTATGTGATTGGCCTGCTTTATAGCACTTTTCTCTAACGCCCCCCCCCCCAAATTGTTCCTTAACACAAATACGGAGTTTCCTTCTTTTTTTAGTTTTGCAGATCTGGCCATGACACCTGTATGGAAATAGAGTCAGGAAACACCTGCAAAAAGCTGTCTGCTCAGTAGGCAGACTGCATGAAAATATATACAATAAAGAAGTTAATATTTAAAAGTAAATGCCAAGGCGTATAATATACTAAATCCCAACCCTCAAGCCTTAGGAGAATTATAAAAGGAATGTGTATAGAATTGCAAACAATATTATACTGTTTGGAGGAGCTAGTCTGCTTTCCAGATGTCTGCAGCCAGACACAACCATGGATTTTTAAAATGCTTTTAGAATAGGCAAAGCTCCATCCAAAACACATACAGAATCAATCATTAGGTCCAGTTTCCGTGCTATAAAGAGAAGGGAACCATCACTTCTGCCAAAATGTCATTCAGTCCTGAGTCCAGGTGGTCTGTCTCACATTTTCATCAAGCAATCTATCCCTGCCTCTGGCTTGATAAATGGCTTAATTTAACCAAATGACTAAATTAACCATTTGGCCTTATATGCGACCTTGGTGTGTGTGTGTGTTGGGTGGGGGTTTACAACCTTATAAGAAGGAAAGGGAGAGTATCAGTTACCTTGAAAACTTCCACCAGCTCTGCACTATTTTGCTATGGAGTTAATCCCTTTTCTCTGTAATACCTTCTGGTGTGAGGACACTGTTCTCTACTCTTGTTTTCCAGCTGAGACTACTCTACGAATGTAACCCAATGGCTTACATCATGGAGAAGGCTGGAGGATTGGCTACCACTGGGAAGGAAGCTATATTGGATATCATTCCCACTGACATCCACCAGAGAGCGCCAGTCATCTTAGGGTCCCCTGAAGATGTGACTGAGTTCTTGGAGATATGCAAGAAGCATGGTGGCAAGTGAAGAGCCGACCTTGCCCACACCAAAAAGAATTGTCTTTTATCTGGACCTTTTATCTCACATGGCGCTACCCCATTCTGACTGTGCATTGTACATTCCTAGACTGCAGAAATAAAAAGCATGGATATTTCTCACCATCAAATGCTGTGTAATGCCTGGTGCTGCCTAACCAAAATGCTATTTATATAATGCCACTGATGCTCGAAATATATTTTGAGTGGATTGAGGCGAAATAAACATATTCTTCCTTTTTCTAAAAAAACCCCACAAAAACAAAACAAACAAAAATAATAATCTTCGATGCTTTGTGTCAAATACTACTGTGTTTCCCCCAAAATAAGACCTAGCCAGACAATCAGTTCTAATGTGTGTTTTGGAGCAAAAATTAATATAAGACCAGTATTATACCCAGTATTATATTATATTATATTATATTATATTATATTATATTATATTATATTATATTATACCGGGTCTTATAGTAAAATAAGACCAGGTCTTTTATTAATTTTCACTCCAAAAAACACATTAAAGCTGCTTGTTTGGCTAGGTCTTATTTTTGGAGCAACATGGTAGTAATAGTACTAATAACAGTTAATGCATAGAACATTAGATAACTCACTTCATCTTCACAGCAACCTTATGAATTAGGTGCAATGAACAACCCATTTCACAGATGATGAAATCAATGATAGAGAGATGAGGTAATCCCCCTAAAGTCTCCAGCTAATGAGTTACAGAGCTCAGATGAGAACACAGGCAACCTGTCCACTAAGCTGAGTTGGCGTATTATCATTTCTCCTATGTGTTGTCTGTTGAGGTCTGGGCAGAACTAACCTGAGCAAGGCTGTTTATACCTCTGGGAACTGGAGATAAGTTCGTGGTGGACCATCTATGACCTCTCGGCCTCCTATACATGGGTATAATCATCTGAGTCACAAATGAAGGTTTACGTTATTAATGGTGACTTAAATAAAAACATAACACTTTACTGAACTAACAAAGCCTAATAATTTCTATGGTCTAATTACCATAAGGAAAAATATTCATCATAAAAACAAAATTTGAGAAAATAGATTATTATTGCAAGTGAGTGTATTTCTTACTAGGCTCTCTGTATAAACAGTTTCTCCCTTAGTTAACCCTAGCTCTTTCTGGACTAGAATATCCAAGATCATGGCAAATTAGTTATATCAGGTGTTAAGAAACATCTGTGGCCTTTCTTGAGCTCTAGATTTTTTTTAAATTATTTATTCTTACTGGTGAACTTGAAACAGGTTTTTGTGTAAATCCTGCTCCTTTTCCTCCAAACGTTGCTTGTTAATTCCATGGTTTTCCAGAAAGGAAACTTAGTTTGATCTTAAACATTATATCTGCTTTTGTCCACTGATTGGACCCAAAGCCAGTATTTCTCCCACTCCAATTGTGGCTGGACCTCTCAGTAAAGTCCCCAGACTTGCAAAGCACCTTTTGATTTTTAATCATCTTGTAAGTTAGTTCTTATAACTTCTGGTTCTCAAAGTATTGAGGGAGATGTGACAGTCTGGGAGCTGGATGGGAAATGATACTCCCCCTCCTTGCAGCCATGATGAAACCAAGCAAAATCACAAACAGATCCCTTTCCTCTGCTTTTGTTTGTGTATTCTGTGTGGTGTTTTTTGATTGAACCATGGGTTTATTTAACTGACAGTTTTCAATTGATATTTGTTTCTGTTCTAATGTGGATGCAGCCAATCTTTCTCTGAGAAAGAAAGACAGGGACAAACCCAGACAAACAGCAGCACAGCAATTCTTTGATGGTTCTTGGAACCTCAAAGCTGGATTTGACCATGGAGATCCTTTGATGCTCTTCACCAATGAAAGTGAAAGGATGGCGTTCACTGAGCATTGTGTTCAGAATTGGCAGGAACTCAGGTCTGTTGGTTGCCAAGTGCCACATCACTCTGTCCCTAATATGGGAGACCCCCTCTTACTTCTAAGTAAGCATATAAAGGAAAACAACTACCTCTAACCACTCAAATATTTGGTTGTTAAGGATTTTCTATCAAGTTACAGCATCAGCAGGATTTCTAAAGCAGCCCTCATACCTCTCTATTCCCACCTACTGGTATTGCTCTTAAAGGTTCCATAGCCATACCCTTCACCCTCCACATTAAAACAATATTTGACCATTAACCTAAATTCTAATATTTTAAAGCAAAATTCTCTATAATGAAGTACTTGCTGCTTTGTGTCTTTTGCCAAAAGCTAAGAAAGCATCCTTCAAGTTTGACTCCAGGGCACCTATCTTCCCTGGCTTTGCTACCACGGCTATGCCACTGGCATTTGCTGGAACATTTGGTTACCAGTATGGAGGTAGAAGCTCTACATGAGTATCACCGGTTCCCCAAATACCCAGAGTGACTTTGGCCTGATTTCCAACTTTAAACCTCAGAATAAAAAATTACAAGGCATACCAAAGGGCAAAAAATATATTTTGAAAAGACAGAGCAAGCATCAGAACCAGACATAGCAGAGATGTTGGAATTATCAAACCAGGAATTTAAACAATTCTCCAAGAATATTTAAAAATTTTTAGCATGTATGCACCTAACAAAAGAGTCAAAACTGATAGAATTGCAAGGGGAAATAGATGAATCTGCTATGATAGTTGGAGATATCAACAATCCTGTCTGAGAAATGGACAGATACAACAGACAGAAAATCAGTAAGGACATAGTTGAACTTAACTATACCATCAATCAATAACATATAATTGGCATCTTTAGACTACTTCATCCAACAACAGCAGAATACACATTTTTCTCAGGTTCACACGGAACATTCACCAAGGTAGACATCATCTGGGCACATAAAGCACACCCTAACAAATTTAAAACAATAGAAATCATACAGTGTCTGATATCAGATAACAATGGAAATAAGCTAGAAATCAATAACAGAAAGCTAACTGAAAAATAACAAAACACATGGAGATTCAACAACACACTTCCAAATAACATATGGATGAAAGAAGTTTCAAGAGAAATTTAAAAATACTTTAAGTTAATTGAAAATAAAAACACAACTTATGAAAATTTGTGGGATCCAGTGAAAGCAGTCCTTAAAAGGAAATTTATAGCATTGAATGCATATGTTATAAAAGAAGGACAATCTAACATCAATCATTGAGATTTCCACTGTAGGAAACTAGAAAAAGAAGAGCAAATTAAATCCGAAGTAATCAGAAGGAAAGAAATAAGAATTAGAACAAAAATCAATGAAACTGAAAACAAGAAATCAATAGAGAAAAATCAACGAAACCTAAGCTAGTCTTTTAAAAAGATCAATGAAATTATAAGCTAACTAAATTATAGGCTAACTAAATAAGAAGGGAGAGGACACAAGTTGCTAATATCAGAAATGAAAAGGGGGACATCACTACAGATCCCACGGACATTAAAAGGATAATAAAGGAATACTATGAATAACTCTATGCCCATAAATTTTATAACCTAGGAGAAATAGATAAAATGAAAGACAGAATCTGCCACAACTAATGCAAGAAGAAATAAGCAACATCCTGAATAGGCCTGTATCTATTAAAGAAATTGAATCAATAATGAGTAACCTTCCAAAATAGAAATCACAAGGCCAAGATGGATTTTGGTGAATTCTACCAGACAATTAAGGAAGACATAATATCAATTCTCTAAAATCTCTTTCAGAGGATAGAAGCTGAGGAAATATTTCCTAGCTCATTCAATGAGATGAGTATTACCCTAATATCAAACCCAGACAAAGACATTCCAAGAAAAGAAAACCAATATCTCATGAACATAGATGCAAAAACCCTCAAAAAAATATTAGCAAATCAAATCACCTAAAGTATAAAAGGAATTTTATACCACGGACAAGTGAAATTTATCCAGGTTTGCAAGTCTGTTTCAGCATTTGAAAATCAATTAATGTAATCCATCACATCAACAGACTAAAAAAAATATCAATGATCACATCAATAGATGTACAAAAAGCATTTGACAAAATCTATTCATGATACAAATTCTCAGTAAACTAGAAATAGAGGAAGATTTTCTCAACTTGGTAAGAACTGTCTACATAAGACATACAAATAATATCATACTTGATAGTGAGAAACTGAAAGCTTTCCCACTAAGATCAAGTACAAGATAAGGATGTTCCCTCTCACCACTCCTTTACAATGTCGTACTAAAAGTCCTTGCTAATGCAACAAGACAAGAAAAGGAAATAAAAAAGTATACTGATTGGGAAGGAAGAAATAAAATTGTCTTTGTTCATAGATGACGTGATCATCTATGTAGTAAATTCAAAAGAATCAACAAAAGAAACTTCTGGGCAGGATTCAATGCAAAAGTTAATTGCTTTCCTATATGCCAAGAATGAACAAGTGGAATTTGGAATTAAAAACATAATGCCATTTACATTACCTCCCAACAAAATGAAACACTTAGGTGTAAATCTAACAAAATATGTACAAGAGCTATATAAGGAAAACTACAAAATCTGATCAATAAAATAAAAAAAGGACTAAAGTGAGTTCATGTTCATGGATAGGAAGACTATTGTCAATACTGTCAAAATGTCAGTTCTTCCTAACTTGATCTGTAGTCCCTGTCAAAATCAGTTATTTTATGGATATCGACAAACTGATTCTAAAGTTTATATGGGGAGGCAATAGACCCAGAATAGCCAACACAATATTGAAGGAGAACAAAGTTGGAGAACTGATGCTACCCAACTGCAAAACTTACTATAAACTACAATAATTAAGACAGTGTGGTATTGGCAAAAGAACAGACAAATAGATCAATGGAACATAACAGAGACCCCATAAATAGACTTTCACAAATATAGTCAACTGACATAAAATAGGCAACTGATCTTTAATGAAGAAGCAAAGGCAATACAGTGGAACAAAGATAGTCTTTTGAAAAATGGTGCTGGAACAAGTGGACATCCACAGACAATTAAAAAAAAAAGAAAGAATTTGACACAGACCTTTACACCCTTCACACAAATTAACACAAAATGGACAATACACACAATGTAAAATATAAAACTTCTAGAAGATAACATAGGAGAAAACCTAGATAACCTTACGTATTGTGATGCCTTTTAAGATACAACAACAAAGACACAATCCATGAAAGAAAGAATTGATAACCTGGACTTCATTACAATTAAAAACCTTTGCTCTGGGAAAGAGAGTATCAATAGAAAGAGAAGACAAGCCATAGACTAGGAGAAAATATTTGCAAAGACACATCCAACAAAGGACTATTATCCAAAATATACAAAGAGCTCTTAAAAACTCAACAATAAGAAAACAAACAACCCAGTTAAAAAATGGGCCAAAGACCTTCACAGCTGCCTTACCAAAGAAGACAGACAGATGGCAAATAAGCATATGAAAAGATGCTCCAGGTCATGTCATCAGGGAAATGCCAATGAAAACAACAATGAGATACCAGTATACACCTACTAGAATGGTGAAAACCTAAAACACTGACACCACCAAATGCTGGTGAGGATTTGGAGCAATAGGAACTCGCATTCATTGCTGGTGGGAATGCAAAATGGTACAGCCACTTTGGAATACAGTTTACAGTTTCTAACAAAACTAAATGCACTCTTACCATATGATCTGGCAACTGCATTCGTTGGTATTTACCCAAAGGAGTTGAAAACTTATGTCTACACAAAAACCTGCAGAAAGATGTTTATAGAAGTTTTATTCACAAGTGCCAAAACTTGGAAGCCACCAAGATGTCCTTCAGCAGGTGACAGATAAATAAATTGTGGTCCACCCAGACAATGGGATATTATTCAGTGCTAAAAGAAATAAGCTAGCAAGTCACGTAAAGACCTGAGGAAACTTAAATGCATATCACTATGTGAAAGAAGCCAGTCTGAAAAGGCTACATACTGTATGATTCCAACTATGTGACATCCAGAAAAGGCAAAACTATGAAGACATTAAAATAATCAGTGGTTGCCAGAGGTTAAAGGGGAGAGATGGATAAATAGGCAGAGCACAGAGGATTTTTAGGGTCGTGAAAACTCTGTATATTATGATAGACATATGAGGTCTGACAATTAAGTTTGAGAACATGTTGCTAACTTTTTTTTTTTATATCAGGGGGATTATTCATTATGAATTTGTACCAACTAGACAAACAGTTTACCAAATTTACTATTTGGAAGTGCTGAAAAGGCTTCGTGAAAAAGTTAGACGATCTGAACTTTTTGCCAACAATTCATGGCTCTTGCATCACGACAATGTACCAGCTCACACAGCACTGTCTGTAAGGGAGTTTTTAGCAAGTAAACAAATAACTGTATTGGAACACCCTCCTTAGTCACCTGATCTGGCCCCCAATGACTTCTTTCTTTACCTGAAGATAAAGGAAATATTGAAAGGAAGACATTTTGATGCCATTCAGGACATCAAGGGTAATACAATGACAGCTCTGATGGCCATTCAAGAAAAAGAGTTCCAAAATTGCTTTGAAGGGTGGACTAGGTGCTGGCATCGGTGCATACCTTCCCAAGGGGAGTACTTTGAAAGTGACAGTAGTGATATTTAGCAATGAGATATGTAGCAGTTTTTCTAGGATGAGTTCTCAAACTTAATCATCCAACCTCGTATGTCATTACACATTTGTCCAAACCAATAGAATGTACAACACCAAGAGTGAACTCTAGTGTAAACTATGGACTTTGGATGATGATGATGATGTTTTAATGTAGGTTCATCCTTGGTAACACACACACACACACACACACACACCATTCTGGTGAGTGGTGTTGATAACAGGGGAGGGTATACATGTGTGGGTGCAGGGAAAATGAGACATCTCTACATCTCCTCTCAATTTTGTTGTAAACCTAATCTGCTCTAAAAAAGTAAAGTAGTTTAAAAAATTAAAAAGAAAAAAAACATAGTAAAATGAGAATATAAGCAAAAGGTACAATGGGTATTACAAAATTAAAATATAGGTCTAACATATGCCAGTCCCATCTTAACTTTGTTTTTGCATTTGAAAAATGTATGTAGCACTTTCCTATCTACTTTTCACACACTGAAAAGTGGACTTGGTGTAACTATATTACAGAAAGTAGAAATTGTACTTTTTATTTTCCATCTTTGTTTTCTGTTACCCACAAAGTTGATGCTTAAGCATCAAGCTGATTTCACTGGTACATGAGAAAAAGTGGGCACAATCTGCAAAGAATCAGATTCCCTATGTGAAGCCAGTTTAATGTGGCATTTAATATTCACTGCTCAGGTATGTAGTAAGTCCTGTAGACACAAATGTGCAGATTTTTTTTATTTTGCTATAATTGTGTAATTTTTTGCATTTTTACCTGATAGCATTGTTTCTTATAATAAAACCTTTTCTGATTGAAAACTTTTTTAAAAAGTACATATGTGGGGATTGCATGAGAGAGTATATGTATAGCATCTTAGCAGAGTTTTGCTAACAGAGAACGGTCTCTCTGTGGATACTCTAGAGTCACGTAATAGATCTTTGTCTTTGGGTGAAGGACCCTGATGCATGAGTAGGTTTGCCTCGCTTGTCGGGAGGGTGTGCTAGTCCTCATGGACTAAGACGCGGGTCAGTGAGCATCTTTCTCACAGCATAACAAGGCCGTAGATAGCTTTGGGATCACCAGTGTGTCAGTGGCACTGAAATGTGAGTTGGATGCATTTCTCCCTTCCTCTGGGCTTTCACTACAGCTGCTCTCCTAGCTTCCACCCTGTTGTGTGCCCTGAAAGAACTCTGGCATTTGCTGAAAGGTCGTCAGCTGCAATTTTAGATCGCTGGGTAACTTGAACTTCTAACATTTAAATGTAGCTGCAAGGGGTATGATTGCTGCTCCCAGCTGTCAGCAGGGACTGGATGATGGCAGAAATCGCAGACCCTTCCTTGGGTCCCTTTATGGGAGAGTAGTTAACTGCTTAAAAATGACACCAACCAATGCTTCTTCCTCTCAATCCCCAAATTATGCAGTCTTTTGCTCATTTTTTTACATGCTCCGCTTGCTGGGTACCTGTGCTTCTCCCAGTCGTTGTTTAAAGCACTGTTTTGTTTGTTTCACTTCCAATCTGTTGTGAACAGATACGTTTATAGAACATAATAAAAAGAATTACTGGAAAGGCCAATAAACATATGAAAAGATGCTAAACATGACTAATTATTAGGGAAATGTCAATCAAAGCCACAATGAGATAGCATTTCACACTCACCAGAATGGCTATTATAAACAAACAAACAAACCCAGAAAATAACAACAGCTGGCAAGGATGTGGAGACATGGAACCCTTGTTGACTGCTGGAGGAAACGTAAGATGGTGCAGCCACTGTGGGAAAAGTATAGTGGGTCCTCAAGAAATTGAATATAGAATTACCACATGATGTAGCCATTCTACTTATGGGTAAGTACTCTAAAAAAATTGAAAGCAGGGAACAGATATTGTCCAACCACATTCATGGCAGCATTACTCATAATAACCAAAGGTAGACGAAACCAAAGTATTCACTAAAACATGAACGGAAAAACAACATGTGATATATCCATACAATGGAATATTATGCAGCCTTAAAAAGGAAGGAAAGTATCACACATGCTACAACATGGAAGAACCTTGAAGATATTATGCTATGTGAAATAAGCCAGTAACAAAAGGACAAATATTGCATGATTCCACTTATATAAACTACTTAAAACAGTCAAATTCATAGAGACAGAAAGGAGAATGGTGATTACCAGGGGCTGGGGATTGAATGATGATGGAGAGTTACTGTTTAATGGGTCCAGGGTTTTATTCTGGAAAGAAGAAAAGTTCTGGAGATGAATGGTGGTGATGGCTGCGCAATAAAGTGAATTGTACAGTTAAATATGGTTAAAATGGTAACAAAACATTACTGGAAAAATGAAATTAAAAAATAGTTATAAAATATAGGCCCCAATTGTTTAGTGCTGGATTGTAATTTCATTTAAATTTAAATTACATTTTATTTTTTAAAAATTACATTTTACTGTTAAATTTAAATTACATTTTAATAAATATAATCAGAACAAACATAAGAAATTGCTATAGAAATCTCTAAATACTTTCGATTTTTCTACTTACCTTGTCGTGGACCATTGTCCATGATCCACTTGTGTGTTGTGTTACAGTAAAATGACTTTTAGAACATGTAGAGTTCTATGAATTTTAGCACATAGATCCAAGTTGCCATCACCAAAATCAGGATACAGAACAGTTCCATTAGGCAAAATATCTGTTTCCTGTTCCCTCCCCACACTCCTAGTCCCTGGTAACCACGGAATTCTTCTCTATCTCTACAGTTTTGTCTTCTTGAGAATAGTCACAGCATATGGTCTTCTGAGACTGGCTTCTTTCACTCAGCACAGTGCCTTTGGGGTTCATCTCAAAGAGATGCTGCTACGTGCAACAATTGCTTCTTCCTTTTTCATTGCTGAATAGTATTCCATTTTATGGATCTACTACAGTTTATCCATTCACCCTCAAAGAGCGTTTGCGTGTTTACAGTTTCTGACAATTATAAATAGAGTTGCTATTTGCTCCCGAATGTGTTTTTGTGTGAATGCACATATTCATTTCTCTAGGGGAGATGTGACAGTCCACTCTGAGTGGCATTGCTTTGCATCATCATGTGGGAAAACCTTAATCTGAGGACAATGTTAGATTTCAAAGGAAACCTGGAAACTAATCCACCAGGCCACTCTCTTCATTTTGCAGTCATTTACTGGCCCAGCACTCCTAAGAGTCAGCCAAAGTTCCTTCTAGAATTATGTCCAAAGAATCATGGTTGATCTCCCATGTGAAAGACAAAACTCACTTAATTTGTTAAAGGCACCATGACTCATCAGGCCCAAAGAAAGTTCCATTCTACAGTCCTCACAATTCTCAGACGCTCTAGGGAAAGAAAAAGAGTTTTCTGGTTAGATACTAGTGATGTCAAAGTTAAAATGTTCTGACATAGCAGTTTCTCTTCTCAAGCTGTATCTTACTGAAGCCCTTGCACAAGTCCATGCATAAAGATGAGGAATCTGGTTGCAGCACTGTTTGAAGAGCACATGTTTCCACAATAATCTAACTGTCCACGTGCTGGAAGGCAGTACTTTCTGTGTATTGACATGGATGTATTTCCAAGATGTTTTGCTATGGCAGACACTTTCAATGGGTTGAACCAACCCTTGCAGCAACGAATCACCATATGACTCAAATCTGGCCAACACTATGTAAGTGAAAAATCTATCAGGGTACGGGTGTGTTCTGGGGATAATTTTCTTTCCTAATAAAAGAGAACTGATATAGTTGGAGCTGCCCTTTCTCTCCTGTGTGGGTCTTCAGTGTGGGCTAGATGTTCAGAGCTGTGGTGGCTATTTTGTGCCCAGGAGGTGACAAGCAAGAGGGCAAAAGCCAGCGGACTAAGGATTGTAGAGAAGAGACGGAGGTCCCTAGTGGAAACTTTGAACAGCTAAATGAATGGAAGCAGCTACCTCGAAGTGAACTCATGAGAAAATATGAGAAAAATAAATCCCTACATATTTCAAGCACTCTGAGTTTTCTATTACTTGCTGTTAAACACTTTGTGATTGAAATAACTGTCAAAGGAAAGAATCAAATTGCAGAGCAATGTGCATATTCTACTGTTTTGTGAAATAGAATTATACATATATGTATACATCATAGTTATATACATGTCAAAATATAGGAAGGGTAATAATAGTTAACAAGTATAAAGCACCTATCATGTGCCAGACACATCTTATCACTTTAATCCTCACAACCACTCTATAATGCACATGTTTTATGGTTCTTCTCATTTACAAGTGAGGAAACAGAAGCTTTATATAACTAGCAAGTAACTAGCTGGGGAGTCAGAGCCAGGTCTGTCTCCCCCTAGAGAAAATTTTTACATCACCCTATCCAGACCCCCACCAGTTCTAAGGGCAGTTATTTCTAGGGAGTGGGTTGGAGGATGGGCTGGTAGTGAGGACTTCCACTTTATGTGCTTCCGTAGTGTTTCCTCTTCAACAAGCAAGTATTATTTTTTTGTTATAAAAGTGCAAATCTAGATAAATAGATAAAATAACCCTGGTGCTAGTAGTCACTGTGCTAGAAATAGAATTTTTTTTTCCAGATTTGGATATCTATTATGGATACATTCAGTCCTACATGCTTTTTGGAAATAGAGAGCATCCTTTTCAAGCTTATATGAAAGAACCCTGGCTAAGAGTTCCCATGATTATTATTAGTTTATTGTGCCACCCATACCCCAGATAAGAGATCTGCCAATCTGTCTTCTATAAACCACAGGGGAATCAGGTTCTTCAGTAGATAGATGTGAAGAATCCTTTTCAGTCCTCGAATAAGAGAGTTTTATGGATCATGTTTTAGTAGCTGGATTTCTCGTCTCCCACTGGTTACTAAATGGTTTCTTCTTAGGATCTTTAAAGAAAGGAGCCCACAGAGAGAAAATAGGTCTGTGTCTGTGGGCTGCCCGGTTCTATTTATAGCTTGCTTATGGTGCCTTGGCAGCCTTCAGAATCAGCCACGCCAGAGAGATTTCCTTGAGGTCTCGCCCAGTTATCTCAATCACGTGGGCTGGGGCGCTTTTCCTTCAAGGTTCTAGGCCAGCTCTGATACCTCGGAGCAACAGCTCTTAGAGATAAGGAAGGCTTTCTGCAGAGAGAAAAGGACTTTGAAAATTACCTGCCACAATGACGGACAGAAGCCCCTTCGAAACCGACATGCTCACCCTGACCCGCTATGTTATGGAAAAGGGACGTCAAGCCAAAGGGACAGGGGAGCTCACGCAGCTGCTGAACTCTATGCTGACTGCCATCAAAGCCATCTCTTCCGCCGTGCGCAAGGCCGGCCTGGCCAACCTGTGAGTCCCGGGGAACAGGTGCAGCCACACAGACCAGCCCTAATGCGCAGGGATCAGGTCCAGGTGGAGGGTAGGCAGAGCTGCAGGTTCCCAGGCAGGAAATCGGGTCAAAAGCTATTTTCCAATGTGCTCCAGAGGGAAGTTGCCTTTAAAGTATCTGTCACGTGTGCTTTGGTAAAAGGGACTTTGACTTGAATAAGAAAGGAACAAAATGCTTGGAGACATGCTACGGTGAAAAAATATATCTAATTTTTCCTGTTGCCATGTATATGATGATAACAAGCTCAGTGGCTTGTTCCATTAAAACATATATTGAATTATTGTGATTTGTATATGCATTCTCACTGGCACAAAGAAACAGCCAGGAGGCTTGTTCGTTCCCTTTATTTTCTTTGCAGATAACAGCATTTTATTGTCATGACCTTTGCCAATAGTTAGGAGCTAGGCATCATTTACAAAGTAACTTCCCAGGAACTCAGCCCACATCTCTTTTCTCACCATCAAAACGAGTCTTGTTTTTAAAACGATTTTTTAATTTCTTCTCTGTGACTCTTTCTTTATCTTCTCCACTTGGTGGGCAGGGAGCTGAGAGGTGCTGGTCCTGGAAGGAGGAAATGCCCAGTGTTCAATACTTTGTTCTCTTTGGTGCTTTATCCAAGCACAGAATGAGGCCAAGTTCAGGCTATGGCAGCTGGTCAACCAAGACAAGTGTCCAGTTTAAGTCTGTGATAAAAAGAAGCTGTCTTTCTTTGGGCTTCCCTTTTCATTGTAGTAATTCCAGTAGAAGTCCTCTCAGAAGTTGAAGGGAACTACTATAATTATTATTCCAAACTGAAGAAATTACAAAGGCTAATCATTTAAAACATTTACTATTAGCAATGTAGTGCTTTTAACACACACACGATAGCATTCTATAACAAGATGTAATGATCACAAGATAATTACAGAATTATTTATATGTAAAGTTTTGTGACCAGCAGTGGCTTTTTCCCTCTCTGTGTATTGCTGTCACTGTATTATTACTTCATATGGCAATAATAGCCAAGCTCGCCTTGTTTGTGGGCTCTACTATGCTTAGGGCCCTTCTCTGCTGTCTGCCTGACATTCACCAGCGCCTGCTCTGGGCCGGACACTGGGCTCGGCAGCGGCTGCTGTGGTTGGGTTTTATCAGTCGGCTGCAGAACTGACTCCGTGGCTGCTGAGTGTCCAGATGAAGTGGAGTCAGGAGTTTGATAATTAAGGTGCTCAGATCTGATTTGGCTTTTCCTTCCACGCGATCATGGACAATGATCTATTCTTGCTAGGACATTAGTTTCCCCATTTGCAAGATGAAGAGGATACTAACAACCTCTAACTTGTAGGGTTATTGTAAGGGTTAGTGAGTCCACGTGATGGTGATTTCGACAGTGCCAGCCCTATGGTAAATGCTCAGTATGAATGCTCTTTATTACCGTGGCTCTGTGTCCAGACCTGGGGAAATTTGCCGCTTGGCTGGTCGATGCCGCACAGTGACCACTAGGTGGCAGGCGCAGCCCGTGGAAACAAAACGTCAGGATTCCACATTTACTGGGAGGCTGAATTTTCCTTGGTCTGGCAGAGGGCCCACATTCTGCCAATTCAGACGACATCCTTCCCCTGGTCCCTCTGTAACACACACCCAAAGTGGCAGCGGGAGAAGTCTATTGGCTAGAAATTCCTTCTTTATAACAAGATGCTGAAATTATTTTAAGAGAAACCTTGAATTGCTTCTCAGAGAGCTAAATGGTTGCACTCTGTCCCAGAGCAAATCTGCTCTGGAGAATGGGACTTCCACATATTTCTGCCACTTCCCATACATTTCTAAGCACAGATTCAATTAATGCAACTTAAAAGTGATTAGGAATTCTCATGTTTTCCTTCTTTTTTTTCTCTGCTCCTTGTTGTAAGAAGAAGGGAATGTTAGAATGCCTCCTCTGAAAACCTCTCTGAAGCTTTTACTGCCAAAATGGTAGAACTTCCACTCAAAAATGGTCAGGAAAGCTTCCGTGCTAGGAGGTATCGCCCTATGCGTTATAAAGCACCCCTTCACCCATGCTTTAACTTGGAGCATTTGTCAGGCAATCAGGCCTCATTGTGATTGAGCTTCTGTTCTTTCTGGAAGGAAGTGTGTGGGTGGAGGTGGACACAGCAGGATGCCTGGCACCTGGAGGAAGGGTGAGAGGGCCTGCTGAGGGGTGAGTAAGGGTGAGGTTGGTGGGGTGTTGGGGTGGGGAGATTGTAAAGCACAGGACAGAGAGCCTGTTTCTCAGCTCTGCTCACCAACGGCCTTGGGCACCCTGACTCTTCGTTCTCTAGCAGCAGCGGCTGCAAGGATCCACATTAAACAAGAGGTTGGGTTTGCAATCCCGATAAACTCCAACGCAAAATAATCCAGTTTTATTGTTGCTATTGTTTGTTTGCTTTTATTTTTAAATTTTTAATGTTTTTAAAGATTTTATTGGGGAAGGGGAATAGGACTTTATTGTAGAACAGTGTGTACTTCCAGGATTTTTTCCAAGTCAAGTTGTCCTTTCAATCGTAGTTGTGGAGGGTGCCGTTCAGCTTCAAGTTGTTGTCCTTTCAGTCTTTGTTGTGGAGGGCGCAGCTCAGCTCCAGGTCCAGTTGCCATTGCTAGTTGCAGGGGGCACAGCCCACCATCCCTTGTGGGAGTCGAACTGGCAACCTTGTGGTTGAGAGGACACATTCCAACCAACTGAGCCATCTGGGAGCTCAGCGGCAGCTCAGCTCAAGGTGCCCTGTTCAATCTTAGTTGAAGGGGGCAGAGCCCACCATCCCTTGTGGGAATTGAGGAGTCCAACCGGCAACCTTGTGGTTGAGAGCCCACTGGACCATGTGGGAATCAAACCAGCAGCCTTCGGCATTAGGAGCACAGAACTCCAACCGCCGGAGCCACCGGGCCAGCCCTGTTTGCTTCTATTTTGAACCAGAAGCTACACTGTTTGAGGCCAGGCTGCCAATATTGTTTTCCAAGGCAGCTGGCTCAGCACACCACATCACAGCAGACATCAATTGACATAGGGAGGGATTGTGGGAGAGGCTGTCAATCAGGGAAGAGGGTGGGACATGACTTTACCACGGAGGGTAAATCCGTGGTTCTCGACCCTGGCTACCTATTAAAACACCTGAGGATTCCTTCAACAAATAAATAGCGTTAAAAAGGGAGAGGAAAAGAAATTACTTCCCTGCCGTCCTTTCCTCATTATTAAGTGAGCACGTATTGAGCGTCTCCTATGTCCCCAGACACTATGTCCCCAGATACAGTAGCTGTACTTCTTGCCTCAGTGAGCAGACAGTCCAGCAGAAAAGACATTCCTATGAACAGATCGTGAGCCACTGTGGATCGGATTGCAGGGGTGTGCCTGGTGTGTGGTGGACACATGAAGGGGGTCCAGGGAAGCTTCTAGAGCAGGTCAGGAGGGCCAGTAGGAAAAAGCGGATGGCAGATCCGGACCATTCCTACGGGGGAAGTGCCACAAGTGAAGGTGAAAAGGAGGAACAGCTTGCCGGGCGCTGGTGGCCACAGGACATTTGTGACTGTTGGAATGCAAAGGGCTTGGGTGGAGTGATAGCCACATGGTTCTTAGAGGGAAGAGTGTGGGGGAGCAGGGCAGCAAGCCCAAGTGTGTGCCCTGTAGGTCTGGAGGCTGAGACTGGCTGAGTGAGGATGAGGGGGACAAAAGGCATTGTCAGTGTGGGAACAGGGCTTCCCAATGGGGCCCGATGGGTTCCGCTTCCACTGTGGGGACTTGGGAACTCTGAGTGGACCAGAGTGATCTGACTCAAATTTTAGAAGAATCCTTCCCGTGAGGGTGGAAGCTACATAGGAGACTTTTGCATACGAATATTCTAAAACACAAAGACTCTAGATAGAATTTTACAGTAGTGCTCTTTCTAACATGGCTTGAAAAGGTAGTGAAGAACCAAATTAAATTAGTGAAGTCTGTTCCCAGATTTCCTTCTTATTCAAGTAACACCAAGCTACAGCAGGGCAATTTTCAATTCAGCCCGGCAGGCCACTATTGGAGGATAAATAACAAATATTGAAATTCCAGGGCTATAAAGTCATGGTTTTTTGCTTTTTGGAGTCATTAATTATGGTACATGTGACTTTATGACTCTCTCTCTTCACCTTCCAGTGCTGAGGGCAGGTTTGCAATTTTGTAAAACTGAATTTTGATCAGTGCGTTGGGAGAACAAGGGAGTAGGACAATATCCCCGAGATGTAAAGGAAGCAAGGTTGAGAATCACCGCTGTGGGACGTGACATACTTGGTTTGTGTTTACAGTTTGGAGACACCGGAGCCATGAAGGGAAAAGAGGATACACTGGTGGTGTTTTAGTGTCTGGTCATTCAGCGTTTTTTTGTTTTTGTTTTTGTTTTGCTTTGTTTTTGGTCTTCTTAGGTATGGAATCGCGGGGAGCGTGAACGTGACGGGGGATGAAGTGAAGAAACTGGATGTGTTATCCAATTCCCTGGTAATCAACATGCTCCAGTCCTCCTACAGCACCTGCGTCCTGGTCTCCGAAGAGAATAAAGAGGCGATTATCACCGCCAAGGACCTGAGGGTGCGTGCGAGAGCCGGGAAGCAGTTCCGCTTATCACCACTAGACGGTGCTACTGAGTTGGGAAGCCGGTTGCCTCACTTTTTCTTTTGTTTCCGAGATTTTCCTCTGTTGATTCATTTTCAGTTTCCGGAAACAATTGCATATTTCTTTAGTCGGAAATCTCATGCTACCTAGTAAAAAAGACTCCAAAGCAGGGCAGTCATTCATTTAGGAATTAATCACAGTGATTTACCAAAACGCCTCGGTGGGTGGGGTTCATGAGTGTTCACCGAATGTTTCCATAACCACGTGCTGGCATTTGGGGGAACTTGAACATCATCAAGTTCAGTGAAAAGCAGAGTGCGCTGGGAGAGCCGTGCTATAGGACCTTTTATTCTTCCCCTCCCCACATCTGTTCAACCCCACCCTTACCTCTGCATCCACACACTTCCTCATGCCTGTTATAGTTTCAGCAGAGGTTTCTTCATGCCTGACACACTGTCAGACTAACATAGAAAAGAAGTGAAAATGGTGCTTTCTCTTGCCTTAATACAATGGTAAACTTGGTTAGTGCAGGGCATGTCTGGGAGGGCCCATATTCACTATGGTTTTGTGAATAGTTTACTAGAGAGAGTTTTGCTGGCGGCCAAAAAATTCAACCCACGTTCAGCTGTGATACAGTAATATGAAATAAATGCTGGGACTGCTGGCCCATGATTTATACATTGGGTGTTGGGGACAAAGTGTCATTTCTTTATGATACTCCGGTAGGGTAGAAAAGGTAAAGTAAAACCAAATTTATTAAGCACCTACTATATGTCGGGGACTGTGAAAAACACTTTTCTTGTCTTACGTAATTTAAGGTAAATCACACCTATTATTTTCAACTTTCAATTTCTACTGCTATGACCCTCAATTATCACTTCAATCTAATTTAACATTGTCTTTTCTGGTTGGCCTGAGCTACGCCGGTCTTCATGCTAATTTATGAGTACTTCACGCCTACTCCTATATCACCTCCTTGAATACTTTCCAACATATGCTAGATGCTCAGCAAATATCTGTTGAATAAATACATGAATGAATGAATGAATGAACTAAGTTGAATTATCCACAGGGAGAATGGGAAATCTCCAAGTTCATGAATTATCCCACTTTTTGTGCCCTCCACCTCCCCCCCCCCCTTATCTCCATTCCTGTTGAGCAAGGGGGAAAAGGAAATAAAGTTCAACTTAAGCTAGGACATTACTCATTGGAAAGTCAGGGAAAAGTAATTTTAGTGGCAGGAGAAGTGACTCCCATTTTTTACTTCATGTTTTATTACAATGTTTAATTAGCCAGGAGACTCCAGTCCCCATCGTGAAGACTCTCAGAGGGCCTTGCACAAAGGAGGCTTGTAAAAAGTATCTGGTGACTTCTTCTCATGGAATGTTGGCTGGAGCTGCCTGTGACCGCAGTGTGGGTGGGTGCCAGGGACATGGTATGGCAAGACCCCACCTGCTCTGTCTTCTGGTTTTCACATCAGACAGGTAGGTTGGATGCAGCAAAACGCAGAAGAGTATTTTTATTCTCCTGAGATGTCTATCTATGCATATCAGCTATCTTAATAAGACAGACCCAGAGGCGCTCTGGAACATTGTTCTGAGATTTTTTGAAATTTTTTTGGCAAAAATGCTCCACAATGAAAAATAGCTGTCTGGGGAAAGGCTTAGAAGGAATTATCAATAACTGACCTTTCTTTGGATGTTGGTGGAGTGAGTCCAGGTTTATCTTCAGTTTCTCTACTTCTTCCCTGCAAGGTGCCCATTTCAGATCAGGTTTCCTCTCACACCTTCAGCAGCTCCAAGTCCCCGTGGGCCCAAGTTGGAGGGGAGGAAGGAACCAGAAGAGGCAGAAGGAGAGCTATTTGGAGGTCGTGGGACCTCCATTGCCTTGTGTGGGTGTCAACTAATGTGTTATGGGCAGGTAGGCTCTGAGCCTGTGTACAATTCATATATGCTGATATACTCTGCCACTGGTAAGTAATTGCATTTTTTGATAAGGATATCCCTTTGTTCTAAATCATTTTTTGGTGTCACGTCATCTGCTCCATATCACCACTTACATAGACTGTGTTGATCAGAAGATGATCTGATTGGTGGTTCTTCCTTCCCTCTGTATGTTCAGGGGAAATACATAGTCTGCTTTGACCCACTGGATGGATCTTCCAACATTGACTGCCTGGCCTCCATTGGAACCATATTTGCCATCTACAGAAAGGTGAGTAGACAGTCTAATCTTTAATGCCTCTTTCCTCTGGTGGTTTCTGGAAGGTTCCTGAGCTGGAAGCCACATGTCTGGAGTTCTAACCTCTGTCCTCCCACTATGCAGACAAGCCACTGTAGGCAATCATGAACCTCACTCTGCCATGGGCTCCTCGTTGGAGGAACCAAAATGGTAATTTTCCCTTTGCCTTCTTCACAGCATTCGTGAGAAAGTAAAGTGAAAGGACAGATGGGGCCTTGTTTTGAAAACCTGGATGCGACACAAATGTCAGGCAAGGTATTAGGTTCCAGGCAGCATCTGAAAGCCCCTCTGTTTCTTCTTTATGTATCTCAAATCTAACTGCATTACTTATCTATCACTGCTGTAACAATTTACCACACATTTAGAGCTTAATACATCACCCTTTGATGATATTCCAGTTCTGTAGGTCAGAAGTCTGGCAGGTGTGGCTGGTTTATCTGCTCAGGGTCTCCTAAGGCCAAAATCTGGGTGTCAGCCAGCAGGGCCTGCTATTGAGAGGCTGGGGTGTGTGTGTGTTAAGCATTTAATGAGCTTCTGGGCTCATTTAGGTTGTTGGCAGAATTCAGTTCCATTCTGTCGTGGGATGGACGTCCTAGTATCTTGGCTGGCCAACACTGGGGCTTCATGCTCAGCTTCTAGAGGCTTCCTGCATTCCCTGGCTTGTGATTCCTACATCTTCAAAGCCAGCAAAGACAGGCCAAGTCTTTCTCACACTTATCTGTCTGAGTCCCCCACTGTGCCTCATCTCCCTGCCTCCAGCCACAGAAAGTTCTCTGCTTTTAAGGTCTTGTCTGATTAGAGTTGGGCCCACTGGGATAATCCAAGATAGCCTCCCCTTTTAAATTGGTAACTCTAACAAAGTCCCTCTTGTCATGTAATGTAACATAGTCACAGATTCCAGGGATTAAGATGTGTTTGGGGCGATTCTACCAACCCCATATACTTAACAATAGACAGGATCTTATGGATTGGTTTTTGACCATCCAGAATCTTCATGCCAAACCACATAATCCACACTCTACTTCAACCTGAGGACCAGTCCTTGCTCCAATCAGGAGGGCTGGGTCTTTGCCCTTGGGGCTTTCAAACAGGAGGCCAAGGGCACTTGAAGTTCTCAAGGATCGCTCTGTTGGGTAACCTGCCCTCTGACTAGTTTTCTAAGACCATCTCTCTGGCTCCACAGTGCACATTCTTTCCACTAAATTACTCATGATCAAACAAATGCAGACTTCACTTATTTTCTATACTACCAATTTAGAACAAATTATATAATGTTTGTATAATTAACTTTCCATGTGTGTCTTTCTTAGCTCTCCTAGATTATAAACTCGGGAGAGGATTGGGGATGCCTCATGTCACCTAATGTTCTGTCTCTAGATATTGATAATCCAATAAATATTTCTGCTTGGCTGATAGTTGTCCAAAAATGGGGGCAAGAATTTGATTTTGGGGGCAAAAGCTTAGCAGTAAACTAACCTTAGCAGAATATGTGAATTAGCTTAAACCTTTTTTCTGAGAAGAAAAACAAAGAATCGATGAGTCATCTATTTCTTCTGTCTTGGAGAACAAAATGGAAGCTAACTCAGCTTGGGCGAGAGGAAACTTCCAAGGATGTTTCCTAGTTGGTGTTTTTTTAAAATTTATTTTGTTTTGGGTTTTTGGGGTGTGTGTGTGTGTGTGTGTGTGTGTGTGTGTGTGTGTGTGTGTGTGTTTTGTTTTTTCCATTTGAAAAGAGAAAAGGAGACTCTTGTTAAGGGAGCAGGAGAGAATGACAAGATATTTTCTCTGATATCTGAGAAAGCTAAAGACTAAGATGATCTTTCAAGTTTATGCAAAAATGAGCTAGGTGAGTAAAAGAGCTTTGTTTGCCTATTTGAGGTATAGCTTAGAGATAAAAATAAAGAGATAGCTGGTGTGATACTTATGAAAGTCTGCAAAAAGACACCCAGTTGTATCTTTGAGGTGCTTAGTATTGGTGTTTTCATCATGGCTATTGCTCTTGACTCAGCCACTGCTCTACCTACCTAGAAGAACAATGCTCCTAGGTCAGTCCTCACCTCAGCCCCAAGGCAGGTACACATAATATTGTCACTTTTAAAAAAAAGCAACTGGTAAACAAATGGAAGCACAGAGAAGGTAAATAACTAGACTAAAATCATCAGTCAGGTCTATGGCCATACCACACTGAATGCACCCGACCTTGTCTGATCTCGGAAGCTAAACAGGGTCGGGCCTGATTAGTACTTGGATGGGAGATCATAAAATCGTCAATCAGGACATGGCAGGATAGGGATTCAAATGGGCCTTCTAACTTCACCTTCATGGCTCTTAATAGCTTCTCCCCTCTCTCCCAGTTTTACTGAAATATAATTGGCATATAACATTGATATACTAGTTTTAGGTGTACAACATGATTTGATATATGTATATATTGTGAAATGATCAACACAATAAGTTTAGTTAACATCTATCACCTCACATATGTACAATTTTTTTTCTTGTGATGAGAATTTTTAAGATATACTCTCATAGCAACTTTCAAATATATAGTACAGTATTATTAACTACAGTTACCATGCTGTACATTATATCCCCAGGACTTATTTAGCTTATGTGTCTTATAACTTTTGACCAACTTCACCCATTTCCTCCTCACTGCCCCACCGCTTGCCTCTGGCAACCACCAATCTGTTCTCTGTTTTTGTGAGTTTGGTTTTTGTTTTGTTTTGTTTTTTTAGTTCCACATATAAGTGAGATCATATAGCACTTATCTTTCTCTGTCTGACTTATTTAACTTAGGATAATGCCTTCAAGGTTTTTAACATAGAGAATGCCATCCATGTTATTGCAAGTGGCAGGATTTTCTTCATTTTTTATGGTTGAATAATATTTGTGTATGTACACCACATTATTTTTATCCATGTATCCGTTGATGGACACTTAGGTTGTTTCTATGTCTTGGCTATTGTGAACAACGCTGCAATGAATATGGAAGTGCAGCTATCTCTTCAACATAGTGTTTTCATTTCCTTCAGATACAATTCCAGAAGTGGAATTATCATATGATAATTCTATTTTTAATTTTTTGAAGAATCTCTATACTGTTTCCATAATGACTGTACCAATTTACATTCCCATCAACAGTGCACAAGGGTTCTCTTTTCTCCACATCCTCACCAGCACTTGCTATCTCTTGTCTTTTTGGTGATATCCATTCTGACAGGTGTGAGGTGATATTTCATTGTGGTTTTGATTTACATTTCCCTGATAACTGGTGATTTTGAATAACTTTTTACGTAGCTGTTGGCCTTTTGTGTGTCTTCTTTGGAAAAATGTCTTCTCCACATTCAGTTCTTCTCCCCATTTTTAAAATCAGATTGTTTGTTTTTTATTGAGTTATATGAGTTCTTTATATATTTTGAATATTAATTCCTTATCCTATGTAAAATTTGAAAATATTTTCTCCCATTCTGTAGGTTGCCTTTTCATTTTGTTTTAATAGCTTTTTTTTTTTGTATTTTTATTTTATTTTTTTTTATTTTTTATTTATTTATTTATTTTTTTAAATTTATTTATTAGTTTCAGGTGTACAAGACAAGGTAATACTTAGACGTTCATCATTTATATCCCTCACACTGTGAACCCCCCTCCCCCCATCCACTATCCCTCCGACCTCACACTGAACCATCACATTATATATATAAAATTATAGTTGGCATTCATTAATGTTTAGCTTCTGGTGTACAATGCCATGATCAGGTATCCACAGTATCCCTGAGGTGGTCTCCCAAATAGGACGCATGTCCATCGGATACCCAACAAAATCTTTACAACATTATTGAATACCTTCCCCAAATTAATTTTCAAAAAAACCCTGAGGCCATCTTGTGGTTACCAGCTGCTTCCAAATCCCTTCACCTTTCCCCTTATCCCCAACCCCCCCCACACACACCCATCTAACAACTCTCGGTTTTTCCTTTGTGTCCCCAAAACTGTTTCTGATTAGTTTATTCACATAGTCTTTTCTTTAGATTCCATATATAAGCGAGATCATATGGTATTTGTCTTTCTCTTTCTGACTTATTTCACTTAACATAATGTTCTCTAGATCCATCCATGTTGCTGCAAATGATAAGATTTCTTTCTTCTTTATGGCTGCGTAATACTCCATTGTATAAATGTACCACAGCTTCTTAATCCAGTCATCTACCGATGGGCATTTCGGTTGTTTCCATATCTTGGCTATTGTGTAAAGTGCTGCAATAAACATAGGAGTGCATACAGATTTTTGAATTGGAGTTTTGGATTTTAAAGGCCAACTGGTGTAAAAACAAAGAGGAATAATGGGGGAGGCTGTGATGCGAGGGGACAAGGGGCATATGGGAGACTGCTGCATCTTCCTCTCAATTATTCTGTTAACCTAACACTCCTCTAAAAAATACAGGGTATTTAAAACAAAAAGGAGAAATATTATTATACATAATATGGGATAGTCACACTTGAATTTAGGTGATTTCGAACACAGAGATTTTTGTCTTAAAGTTAAGTAAAGCACAGGTTTTGAAGGATAATCCAAATAACCATAGTTTGTCTCTGATAATATTTCTAAAGAAGGGGAGCAAATTTGAGAAACTAATAAACCACTTTTAGAATGGAAATTACGAAAAAGGAAAAAACCCAGAAAAAAAAATCTCTAATGGAATGGAGATAAGTAATTTCTCTCTAAAAAATTCAAAGTAATGGTCATAAGGATGCTCAACAAACTTGGGAGTAGAACAGAGGAACTCTGAGAGAGTCTCAATAAGGAGTTAGAAAATATAATAAAGAACCACTCCGAGATGAAGAACACAGTAACTGAAATAAAAAACACACTAGAAGTAATCAACAGCATATTAGTTAGTACAGAGGAACAGATAAGTGACAGGGAAGATAGAATAGTGGCAGTCACTTAATCACAACAGCAAAAAGAAAAAAGAATTAAGAAAAAGAAACAGGATAATATAAGGAACCTGTAGGACAACATTAAGTGCATTGACGTTCACGCTATGGGGATTCCAGAAGGAGAAGAGAAAGAAAGGGGCAGAAAGCATATTTGAAGAAATCATGGCTGAAAAATTTCCTAATCTGGGGAAGGAACAAAGACATCCAGGTCTATAGGAAGCACAGAGAGTTCCAGACAAGTTAAAAATATTTGGGAAATACCTAAATTTTAAACAACAGAGGCTGATTAAATCTGTGTAATTTCCTATGAATCTATAAGTATATATTTTTTAAGTTAAAAATATTTAGGAAAATCCTGAGCTTTAAACAATAGTGGCTGATTAAATTTTGGGGTGCCCATGCAATAGACTATCCAGCATTCTCATGAAAAAGTATGTATACATATACATATGTGTAGATATATATATGATTTCATATACATGTGTGTATATTCATATATATGTGTATACATATGCATGTGTACTAACTTATATGTATGTGTATGTGTGTCTATCAATTGAATGCAGCAACTGTGGGTCAGATTGCTCTAGATAATAAGAAAACAGACATGAACAAGCCAGTTGGCACCTGCCACTGTGGAGCTGCCATTCTATTTAGGAAGTCAAACATTAAACACACTAATGAAGGTGTGTTGGGAGCTTCAGAGGAGAAGCATTGTGTACCTGGGAGACCAAACCATGAGGTCAGGGAAGGCCCCCACAGCAAAGCTGATGTTTTACTTGAGACTTGAAGGGTGACTATGAGTTCCTCAGGCAAAGTGTGAGAGGAGAAAGGAGAAGGCCATTCTGGCTAGAAAGAAAGCATAGGCGGAGTTCTGGAGTCCAGAGGCAGGGTGGAATGTTCGAGAGAAAAAAAGCTCAGTGTTGCTGCAAGATAGGGTTTGGGGGTTGGGCAGAGAAATGGTGTTGGACAAGGCTGGTCCATCCAGCCAGGGTTAAATCATGGAAGACCTGATAAAATGAGTTAAGAATATTGGACATCAAGGCGGTGGGAAATCAATGAAGTGTTTTAAACAGAGAAGTGACATGGATCTGAGTGGGGCAAGGATAGAGTGGGAGGACCTGGCAGGAGGTGATGGCCACTCGGACCAAGGGGTGGTGGTAAGAATAGATGGGAGGGCTTGGACCTGTGAAGAGTGGGTTGTAGAACTGACTAGACTGAGTGATTGAGTGAAGGTTGTGGGTGAGGGTGAGGAGAATGGTTAGGGAAAGGGAGAGGAGGGTGATTCCCAGATCGCTACTGGTCAGATGACATACCATTTGCTCATCTGGGGAGCAATGGGAGAAGAGTGAAAATTTTGGGGGGTGAGACAGGGCAGATGAATTCCATCTTTGATGTGTTGAGCTTGAGGCATCTGTGGGATACCTGAGTAAGGATGTCTGGTGAGCAAATGGCTCCAAGAGTTGGCTCTCAAAGGAGATGAATATTGAGGTCTGGGAGTCACTGGCACTGTGCAGGCCTTAGAACTCTAGTTGTGGGTGAGATTGCCGAGGAATGTATAGACTGAGAAGAGAGCTTCATCAGTCAGGACTCTGCTATAAATGCCAGCAATGGATCAGGAAACTCCAAGACAGGTATATGGCCAGCCTCAGATACAGATTTCTGGAGCAGAAATTCTGATTGAGCATCTTTGGGTCAGGACTGTATTTCAGACCCGTTTAGACTTGTGGGGAGGGTTGCAGGACTCATAACACAAACATAGCAGCTGAGATTCCAGTTCTCCACTTTGGATAGGGTGGCAGTTAAGAAGGTCCATTTTGCACTGGGTAGATACCTGAGGGTTGGGGAGGAGCCAGGAGGAGCACTTACATTTGAGAAGAGGGGCTGGCAAAAGCAAATGAGGGGGCACATCTAGAAAGAAAGAAAGCCAGACAAGAGGGAGGTGGACAGAAAGAAGCTCTGGAGAGACACGTCTCAAGAAGGAGACAGTAGCCAATGGATCCAACACTGCCTAGAGGTCAGCTAAGGGGAAGACTGGAAAATGTTGCCAGATTTAGTAGATAGGGTCATATCTGGCAGGCTGCTGTGGGGTCAGGAAAAGGATAGCCAATGTAGGCAGGCTTTCTAGACTCCAGGTTAGAGATGAAGACAGAGACAGGGGAGTAACTGCAGGGACGTCTTGGGATCTAGAAAGAGTTTCTTGTTGTTTTTTAAGGACAGAGATTCTACGAGTAATTAAAGGCCCGTGGAATCGGTGTGAGAGGAGAGGTTCTCTTCAAGCCATTGTGCAAGTTCCTGAGGACCAAGAAGAGGGTGCAACGCCGAGGAGAGGCCACAGGATCATGGCTCAGAGAATGGAAAGTCTCTAGTTGGAGAACTCTGATTTTTGTACACACAAAATGGGATCTGTCTGATAGCCAAACAAAGGTGTTTCAGAAGCTTCCATAGGGAATACCAAAGATTTAATTTAAAAAACCTAATACTACCTTCGCCTTCCAGTTCTCTGAAGGTTCTTAAGAGATCATGCTTTAGAGCAGTGTTTCCAAAACTTTCATGTGCATCAGAATTACCTGGAGGGGTGAGTCTGAAGGTCCAGCATGTCCGATTCTGGGGGTCTAGGTCATGGCCCAAGAATCTGTGTATCCAGCCACATCTCAGGTGATGCTGAAGCTGGTCCACTCTGAGAACCACTGCTCTGGGGCCTGGTTCTCAGAATCCGTATGTAGCCTGGGAATCTGAAAATAAAGCCAAATTATTGAGCACATGTGCATATCGAATGAAAACATAATTAGTTGTAAAAAAAAGTATTAGAATGAATGTGAGATTGTAAAAGTAAGGAAAAATATTAAAGAAAATGTGTCATTTATTTATTGATTTCCCTAGGGAAATACTAAAATAATAAAAATATGAAAGGGAAAGTGCCATTTTTAAAGAACACCTTAAAGAAAGATAAGATTTGGTTTTAGAATAAATTTGTTAGAATGTTACTGGCAGGGAACAAACTGGCCCCATATTCCACGTATTGTTGAGAAGGACACTGGCTTAGTGACAGGAGATATGGGTCCAGCCCCAGCCCCAGCTTTATCACTCTCTGGTTTTAAGATGTGTGTCCTTTCTGACCTCCATTCTTCTCTTTCAAATAACACAAATTATTATTTTATCCTTAGAAGTTATTCTTCAGGAAGGTTAAGAAGCCCAAACCTTGGCAAAGGGATGTCTCCAGAGACAATAACACACCATGTTTCTCTCCTCTCTTCCTCAGACTTCAGAGGGTGAGCCTTCCGAAAAGGATGCCCTGCAGCCAGGCCGCAATATTGTGGCTGCGGGCTACGCGCTCTACGGCAGTGCCACTCTGGTGGCTCTTTCCACCGGGCAAGGAGTGGACCTCTTCATGCTTGACCCAGTAGGTACCCAATATTGGCAGTCCCAACACTTGGGACTCTATGGGCCTCTGGGCTTTAATTCCAGTCCCCTGGGATAACTTGCTGGTCATTCTTAATACTTGCTTATTGGGCCACAGTCTAGTTTGGGGAGACAACACTATCATAAAAAACATTAAGGACCTTTGTCCAAATAAGGGCATTTGGGGGTTCTACAGTTTCAGTCAGGCCATGTCCTGAAAGAGTTTATTATCCAAAAGTGTGTTCAACATCTTTGGTTTATGGGAATACAATGGTTTAAAAATCCCAATTATGCCAGTTGCCAGACAGAAACTTGAATTCTTTAGAGCAGCACCACCCAATAGAACTTTCTGTTGCGATGGATATATTCTGTAACCTGTGCTGTCTAATATGGTAACCACTAGCCTCATATGACTAATTGAACACTTGCAATAAGGCTAATGTGACTGAGGAGCCAGGTTTAATTTTTTAATTTCATTTTAATTAACTTAAATAGCCACATGTGACTACTGGCTACCCTGTGGAATAGCATGAGTTTAGAGGACTTTCCCTAATCTACACGTTCTTCTCAATAGGAAGAGCCACTGATAGAAAACTTCTTTATCAGGTTCTGCTTTATTCTCCATACTTCTCACAATGAGAAGATGCTCAGTAGTAGAAGAAGAAACATAGCCTCTGAGTGGATGAAAAATGATAGCACAATGCTGACTGAAGGAAGAAATAATTGGATAAAAGATGTAAGAGTTCAAAAAATAAGGCTGTGCCTTCTGGCAAGTGTACATTAAAAATGTTCAGGAGAAGTTTTGGAAAATCTTTGTAACTTATAGAATGTCTCTTGTATTGCTAATTGCTGGTCGCTTTGCCTATCACTTGTAAACCACTTTGCCAAATATAGTCAGGTCTTCTGAAAACTCTAATGATTTTGACCAAAATCCATTTCAAAGTTTCCAGTATTCAGTAAGTCAAAAGCAATTGTTCAGTATTTCCATTTAATTTGAATTTACAAATGTTTATTGAGCATCGAGTGTGTCCCAAGATACCAGTTGTAGGCTGTGGAAGGAGATACAGCACTCATGAAGCAGACAACATTACAGCCCTGGTGGAGTTACATGTTGGAGCGTGTATGTGAAAGGAAAGGGGGGAGGGTAAAGGAGGGGTCACAAAATTTCAAAACAGGGTTTAACTAAACTTTATAGTATGGAAACACAGTATCTTTTCAAATATAAACGTTTCACATATAAACCCATCAGATCAAAACCCATTGATGTTTCCATTTGCTGATACCCTAATTTCTCCTTATGTTCAAGAAGCAGGAGAAACTGGAGAAATTCTGTAGTTCACAAACATTACTCTCAGACAATAAAATTCCCCTTCTAAAATTGTTCTAGAATAATACCTAACAGTTATATAGCACTTACAAAGTGGTGGGTATGTATCAGTTCCAAGCAATTTACATCTATGAATGTAACCTCCCAGCAGCCCTGAGGGGGTCCTGCAGGTAGTGACTGGTGGCTATAGAGGGACTGGGCACAATTTTATTCATAATTCTCAGGATTTCTTTCGTTTTTGTCAATTATTCCTTATGCTGAGTGAATACAGCTTCTGACTAAAGGGATTTCCTCTTTACTCCATCTAAGAGCCACTGGGGTACCAAGAACTTCTCTAATGGCTTCCAAGATTGAAACCTTAAGCCAAAAAAAAAATAACTGGACCCACACATTAGTGGTTGAAATACATCCCCCACCTTTATGACAAGTCCCATTTGCGTAACTTCTTCTCATTGTTGATGGCCCAAATCTTCCTGAAAACATTAGGAATTATCTGGGCACGAGAACTTGGTGGACAAATACAGCTAGATTATATATATTATAAATGAGGCACCCAGCTGACAGTGAAAGTTACAAAGGAAACTATCCCTCTTCCCTTTGAATTATTTTATCTCCTGTTATATTACTGCTTGAGCTTCCTGTGGGGCTCAACATTGTCACTGTTCTTTATACAACTCATAAAAACATCACTGGGCTGGCTGCAGAAGGACTTGGCAATGCCCTGGGCCCTTCCAGCGGCCCACATCTTCTAATGTTCTCTGATTACTAGAGAGTGTGCTATCGGCTTCTGTTTCTTGGTATCTTTATTCTTCTTACTGGTGTTCCTCTTCATCTTTCTAGGCTCTTGGTGAATTTGTTCTGGTGGAAAAAGAGGTCAAAATTAAAAAGAAAGGAAAGATTTACAGCCTCAATGAGGGCTATGCCAAGTATTTTGATGCTGCCACCACGAATTATGTGCAGAGAAAGAAATTTCCTGAGGTGAGTGAAGAAAGCCTAAGGCGGCAGCAGGGAGAATGCTGTCTCAGTGGGTTCCTGTTTCGTGGCGGCTCTCTGGGCCTGGCCAAATAGGTCGGTGCCCCTGGTGATGGCTTGGTCAGTATGAGAATGGTAGGCTCTGCCTTTCTTCAAAAACAATCGTTATCTTTTCTAGCTAAACTTTACCTACTAAAGGTAATACTCCCCAGTTTAGTTTGCTAAGAGAAATTGTTTATAATCAAAACAGAGACCATATTTTTAAAATTCAGAGGTTCAGGTCAGAACCTCTTTCAAGTCATTTGTTTTCTGTACTACCACCTCTGCAGATTCTGGTCACTCAGTTGTATTTGCTTTCAGATTGAATCATCGTATTTGAAGGTCCCATTCATATGCTCTGATATTGAGGCCTTGTGTTTACCCCAAGTTTTAGGAAGGTCTTTGGCTCTCAACGTGATCACCAATCTGTGGACTTCATATGGTTATTAACACAGCGCCAGCAGTCCATTGAGTGGGTTCACCATATTCACCATACAAAGAGAACTTTTAAGGCAGGTATGGGAGCATAGTCAAATAATTTCCAGATCAAGTGTAAAGTATGGCCTAAATTGGGAGTAGAGCAGAGCTTATTTACAAGTGGGACCTTCTTTCACTAAATTCTGGGGGATGTGCTGAGGGAGGCCCCTTTTCATGTGGTAGAGGAGCGGTGGTGTGGTGTGCCAACCTGGCTCCTCATGAGCTCCCGGGAAAAGGATTTGGGATTCCATGGGACCAGGTGGCACTCACTCAGCAGGATGTGAGACCTGACTTTGCTGCCTCAGATTCAAGCTTTAGAGGGTTTTCTTCTCTTTTTCTTTTGTCTGTTTTATTAAGTGAAATTCTCAGAAGCGCAGTTTCCTATATCTCTGCTTTACGAGGTAGTATTTTGCCATAGTGCACAAACCCGTCAGATATTTTGAGGGCAAAAGCAACAGTATGTGAATGAGGTTGATAAACTTAAAATTATTTACAAGTTCCCAGTCTTGGAGATGGTTTCATAATGGTTTCAATTCTAAGCTAAAAGTGCCCCCTTTAGAACTCATAAAGGAAGATATTTATTTTACCACTGAAAAATAAAACTCCTATGCAAAATAGTCCCATAAATCTTTTTGAAGAAGTTGTAAACTGAGAAAAAAAGTAATAACCACATATATGATATATGACCAACAACATGAATAGTCTGACTACACGAGGATTCTTGTAAACCATAACACAAGGATGAGCTAGCCCCCAAATAGAAAACCATCCAAGTCTTGGAAGACATGTAAATATCCAGAGAGCAACTGGGAAGGTGCTAATAAAAATTAAAATTAAAATGCAGTATCATTTTTACATATAAGATTGGTGAGGATTTAAAAGATGAATAATCAGTAGTTCAGGAAAATAAGCACTCTCATAAATTGTTAATGAAAACATAAACATCACAGTCTTTCTGGAGGGCGATCTGACAATCTGATTTTAAGTATTAAATATCCATACATTTTGATTCAGTAGTTTATCCTAAACTCCCAGGAGTTTATCCTTAGGAACTAATAATTCAAATGAAAAGAGATAAATGCAGAAGGATGTGTTATTGCAGCATTATTTATAAAAACAACAAAAGGAATAATTGCAGTATCCATTCATAACGCTGGGTTAATATATTATGGGCATTCACAATATCCTAGTGAATATTGTGCTACACCTCTATTCATCTATTACAAAGGTAAGCTCTTCTTTATATATTGATAGTGAAACATATCCACAAAATATTCAGTGAAAGAAATGGGGTACAAAACTAAATATAATCATATATATGAATAAAATGTCTTCAAAGAATGTGACATTTTGTTAATAGTGGCTTCTCTGTATGTGTGAATGTGTGCAATGCTCATTGTTAATAAAAATAGACCATTCCAATTCTCTTTATAGAAATTATTATAAAACCATGTCATTTGAAGAGTCCAAAGAATAAGCAACCAAAAAAATTTAAGGGGAAAGAGTATATCAGGAAGTTAACGAATAAAAATAGCATATTCTTTTTTTTGGATTTTATGATGTTTAATATAATGTTAGTCAGCTTTGTAAAATTTGTAATATGTTATGATTTCTTTTTCCGTTTTAAACAAATGCTGTTCTGCACCTTGAAAAAAAGAAAGTAAAATAGATCATTCCGTTTTGAAAAAGAAGTCTCGTTTCTCTCCTAAAGCTTTGCTTTCTGGAAGCCCCGCTCAGGTGTGAGCAGGCTCCTCCCACTCCCAAAGCTTCCGGAGGCCCTTGCCTGTTGTTTCGCTGCAGGATCTTTGTGTTCTGGCGGCCATTCTCCCACACACCAATCCCAGGGGATGGGGAGTAGTGCAGGCACTTCCCTTTCCTCTCTGCCACTGTGGAAAGAAAGAGCATCCTCCTTTGCTGTCTCTGTCCCCTGGCAATAGCAGTTTCCCCTTCCCTGATTGCACTCTTTATTTAGTCATGACAGTAGTAGCTCGTGTATATTGTGCAGTGCTGTTCCAAGTGAACAGTCAAGTAACTTGTCCAAGGTGACCTTACTAATAACTGATAGAACCAGGATTAAAATCAAGACCATCTGGATCCAGAGCCCATGGATACCGTGCAACCCACTAGTGCAGATGAGATTAGTGTAGGGAGTTGTGGCCAGCGTGTACGTTTAGATGAAATAGAAGAGAACAGAACAGAATGGAATGAATAGAATGAAAATGAAACAGAATGGAATGAATAGAATAAAAATTAGTAAATAATTATTGTTGCAAAACACTTGTTTTATTTCAGCCATGTATGTGTTTGAGCGAGCACTGTATTTTGTCACAAAATGTATTTCTTTTTTTAAAAAGTTTGAAAAACATTCCTATACTATGTGGCCTGTTCCTGACCTTTATCAAAACTGTGACATGCCACTCAGTATCTCTCTCCACTCTGAGTTTTGCCAACATCTGGAGTGATTTTAGGGTCCATGGGTCAATCCAGTAGCTAGTTCTTATCATTCTTTAACTCCAGCTATATTCACAGCTATTTCAATTTATCTACCTGGTTCCATTGCTAAATTTTAGGGATTATCATTTCTTAGTAATCACTCAATTATAAAAATGTAAACTCTCATGTTTACTCTTCAAACAACCCCCTAGCCTTCCATATTTCTTACACTGTGTATTAGTCCATTTGGACTGCTATAACGGAATAACATAGACTGGGCAGCTTATAAACAGCAGAAATTTATTTCTCATGGTCCTGGAAGCTAGAAGTTCAAGATCAAGGTGCCAGCAGATTTGATGTCCGGTGAGGGCCCGCTTCCTCATTCATGGATAGCCGTCTTCACACTGCATCCTCTCATGTTGGAAGGGGTGAGGGAGCTCTCAGGGGTCTCTTTTAAAAGGCACTGATCCCATTCATGAGGGCTCCACTCTCATGGCCGAATCCCCTCCCCAAAGCCCACCTCCTACCACCATCCCATTGGAGTTAGGATTTCAACATATGAATTTGGGCAGCGGGGGTAGGAGGGGACCACAAGCACTTGCTCCATAGCGCACTGCCATATTCCCAGGCCTGATTTGGAGTTCATCGTGTTCCTTGATTCTTTCTCTTTGTCCCTATGTATTGTCTGTGTCCTCTTGTCCCTGTCTTTCGCTCCTCTTCTGACCTTATTGACACCCCAGCAGCCTAGATGCTTTGATTGATGACACCAATTCTCTTCCACCTGCATCCTCTACTCCCTTACCTCGTATCCTTCTGCATTCTCCTGACCCTGAGTCAATCTCCAGTTGATCCTACATTTTGATGCATGCCCTGAGGAATATAAGCAAGCAAATGGTGGCACTACGAATGCTGTCACCATATTTACTGGTCCATTAGTGCCCCTTGACATCTAATATTTGACCTTGGCCCTACCTGACATATAAAATAGATCCCATCAGCTCTCCATATCACACCTGCAAACACATTGACAATCTCTTCCTTTCTAAATGACCCCAGGTCCATGGTTCATCCTCCTGCCTGTGCTCTCAGCCCCACCTCTTTCTCCTCACTCCATCTTCCTTCTCCTGTATTTTCATCCTCTTGCTCTCTTCTAGTGATTTCCTTTCAGCCTACGAACATATTCACATCTTTTTCATCTTAAAACTCACCTTCCCACCAGTTTTGCACCTACAGCCAATGCCCAAACCCTCGCCATCACATTGCAATGAACACACTCACACACATACTCAAAACACGCATGCATGAATCATTCAGTCTCCATTCCCTTTTCTCCCAGTCAGTCCTCTGAAATTGGGCCTTTGCCCCTACAGCTCCATGGAAACTGCTCTTGTCCAGGTTACCAATGCCTTCCTTGTGCTCAAGTCCATTGAAACGTGTCTGTCTTTATGTTATTCACTCTCTCTGAGCATTTGGAATTACTGATCACTGCCGTCGTCTTGGAGCTTTCTTCTCTAACTTCTGTGACTCTGTTTTTCTGCCTCTCGTCTCAGGAATCTTTCTTCATCATTACTTTCTCACTGGTAAGAGTACTTTAAAAGTAAAGTTTGAGGTGTAGTTTAGTTTTAGAATGGAAGGAAATAGCCTATGTGAATTGAATTGACCAATTAAAAGTTAATTTTCTCAATTAAAAATATCATCAAGATTTTTTTTGAACTAGACTGATTCTAAAGTTTCTATGAAAAATGAACAAACAAGTATAAGTGATGCAAGAAAATCTTAAAAAGAGGGGAGACAATGAGGTGGAAATAGTGGTGCTACGAGATATTAAAACATATTATAAAGCCTCAGTAATGACAACAGCATGGTACCAGCACATAAACAGACAGAGCAGTGGATCAGAATAGGAAGTCTGGGAGCAAATACAAATATACACAGGAATTCTGTTTATGACATGGTGACAGCCAGACCAATGAGTAAGGATGGACTTTCAAATTTTTAACATCCCCCTTCCTATATTTTCTATCTCATCTTGTCTTTCTGTCTCCTTTCCTTGGCCTATAAATACACTTAAGTGTCCCTTGGTAAATATCAGAAAACAAACTACCCTTCTTCCCTCCCTCCCTTCCTTCCTTCCTTCCTGTATCACTTTAACCATGCTTTCTCCCATGCTTTGCAGCTAAGTTCTCTTGAAAGAATAGTTTTTATACACTGTCCAGTTCTGCCTTTTGAAAAAAATATTTAAAAAATATATTGGTTTGTTTTTAGTTATAAAGTAAGACAATACAGAAGACTATATGCATTTTAATAACTTTTTAAAATGTGAGAAGAAAACGGTAGCAACTAAATCTGCACTAACATTACAACAACCACTGTCCACATAAGGCTATTGAGTGCTTGAATTGTGTCTAGTCGAAATTGAGATGTACTATAAGGTACACACTGGATTTTAAAAGGCTTAGTGTAAGAGGGAATGTAACATAACTCTTGAATAATATTTTCTATTGATTACACATTGAAATAATAACATTCTGATATGTTATTTTAAATGAAAAATTATTTCTAAAACTGTTTACAATTTTGCCAGGGAATAAACAATGCTTGCAGTAAGTGCAAAAGGCGTCATTGTTCAAGGAGGTCTGGTCTCAGAAAGCTAAAAAAGACTCTGAACCGTGGTACGCCAAGAAGGAGTCTCAAGGAGATGCCAAGCAATTGTTTGAATTATAGGAGAGGAAATTTCTTCTTCCCTTCTAGGTTTCTTAGCCGATTTAATAGTTAAATCGACGTAAGACAGATTAACAGGAGAAAACCAATTTAATTTCATACTTATGGAAACACCATTAAAAATATGAGACTCAAAGAAATAACCAAAGCAGGTAGCTTTTATAACTTTTAGACAAAGAAACAATAAATGTGTGAAGAAGTTAGGTCTAGGGGATAGTAAATTAGTGAGGAAGTAACAAAGTTTGTTGATACAGCTTTCTAGGCCCTCAATTCCCTATCTCTGGTGATATGGATGTCTCTCTTCCTTCTGGTACAGGAAGGTTCTTTTCACATGGAAGATTTATTTCCTGTTTTCAGGGGAACAAAGGAAGGTCAGAGTATCCTTCTTGCACTGACTGTTTCTCAAGTTACTTTAATTAAAAATAATCAATATGCCAAAGTAGCATATTCTGCTCTCCTTCACTGTATTCTTCGTTTCCTCTCTTTCCTTTCCTTTCCTTTCCTTTCCTTTCCTTTCCTTTCCTTTCCTTTCCTTTCCTTTCCTTTCCTTTCCTTTCCTTTCCTTTCCTTTCCTTTCCTTTCCTCTCCTCTCCTCTCCTCTCCTCTCCTCTCCTCTCCTCTCCTCTCCTCTCCTCCCCTCCCCTCCCCTCCCCTCCCCTCCCCTCCCCTCCCCTCCCCTCCCCTCCCCTCCCCTCTCCTCTCCTCTCCTCTCCTCTCCTGTCCTCTCCTCTTCTTTCCTTTTTCTCTCTCTTTTTTTGGATAGCTTGTCTCTTAAGATTGTTATATGTGTCCTACTATAAGTAGTCTTACATTTGATGAGTCCAATCACTAGTCGAAGTATGGGGACTCGTAATGAATGAAATTCTCAATTATATAATTCAATTTTTAATTCCTCAACTAGTGGGTGGAGGATGAAGAACCTGGAATGCAAAAGCTATACCAACTGGATGTGTGACCCCGAGCTGGGGCTGGCTAATTACTGAACTCACTGCATCTGTCTCTTCCTTCTTTGCTTTCTAGGACAGCAGTGCGCCCTATGGGGCCAGGTACGTGGGCTCCATGGTAGCTGACGTGCACCGCACCCTGGTCTATGGAGGGATTTTCCTGTACCCAGCGAACCAGAAAAATCCTAAGGGCAAGGTAATTCCCCTTTGTCCACTGTATCCAGTCAGGGAGCCAGCTGGATTTCCCTTTCTCTTCATACATGCTTTTTGGCTACTGCCCTGTCCTTGGCATGTCTTTCTGTGAGTGGGCAGTAGAAAAGAAATGAGGTGTATTTCCCATTAGTGAACTTTGAGGCTGTAGTAGAAGGTTTGGAGAAGAATAAAGTTGTTGATATTGGCGATTTTTCTGGCCTTATTCCCATCGTTCACCGTGAGTCAGCTGTGTTTATCTCCTACTTTCCACATGCTGTGTCTGACTTTTAGCTTTAGAATCAGCTCTTTAGATCATAGACTCCTTTGAGAAGCTAGAAACTTATGGACCCACTTCTCAGAAAAAAATATGCACGCAAACATGCACGTTATATACATTTTTAGGGGATTCACAGATGACCTGAAGTACACCCAAGATCCTCCTGTGTGTGCTTGTCTCTGTAGACCCATGTAGATTTTAACTGCAGAAAAAATCGATCATGTGGCCTGCAGGCTAAGACACCATGAAGACCTGGGCATTGTGTTCAAGATAGGTTTACTACAATAGCATGTGAAGGTCAGAGCAAACCGTGGCTCCAACACAAGCTTTATGTGAGAATGCTGTACCCTTTTTTTCTTTTTTAAAGTATCTAAATCAACAGGGTATAAACAAAGGTTAATTGGTTACAACTTGAGACTTTATTGTTTGATACCCCAAAACCCCTGCTCTCAAGTCCCGAGGGCAAGGGAAAAGGGGGAAAAGGAGCCAAGTTCTCCATGTTGTCAGTCAGACTCTCACGTCAGTCTGTCCACGACAGTGTGGCCTCCAGTGTCCCTCCCATGGACAATCAGGGACCCAAGCTTGAGTCCTCCCAGATAGAGTCTCCTAACCAGGCCTGCACATTCAATTTGCTTCATTACCGAACCAACAAGAAAAGGGTACCAAGATCTCATTCTCCCAAATAAAAAGGCAGGTCTCTCATAAGGGTCGCAAGTCAGCTAGTTACTGACCAGAGGTGCCCGCAAAAGTAAATGTGGTGAGCATCAGCTGACGAAACCCAGCCTCGTGGAGGGTCTAGATCTCAGGCAGCCCCGTCTGGTGAGGTGGGTGACCTACTCTCACTAACGAGACAGACAGAAGTTCAGGAGTTGGAATGCCTGGTCGAGCTTTAGGGGTGTGGCTTGGGATTTTCGGGCACTTGCGAAGCTTGTCTGCTTCTCCACAGCTCCGACTCCTGTATGAGTGCAATCCTGTGGCTTTCATCATTGAGCAGGCGGGAGGCTTGGCGACCACAGGCACCCAGCCCGTGCTGGATGTGAAGCCTGAGACCATTCACCAGCGAGTCCCCCTGATTCTGGGGTCCCCTGATGATGTACAGGAATATCTCACCTGTGTACAGGAAAACCAGGCAGGCAAGTAGTGAATTTGACCCTGCAAACCCTCTTCTCTTTGTCTTGTACCTTGTACTGAGGACCCTAGATGAATGATAAGCAGCCACAGTGGTGATGAGTAATAAACTACCAATCTACTGAATTACAAACAGAACAGGAGAAGCGAACTGCTCATGACAGGTCTAGAGGGCAGATGTGAGTCTGAGATCAGTGTAAATGGCTAAAAATAAAAACCCACATGTGAAAAGAACAACTTTGATTTGTTTTCTGTCATCAACAGTGGTAGATAGGGTTGTAATTCGAAGTCTGTCAGTTCAAGTAATCGGCAGCTATCTACTTGTGGGCAAAAAGTACAGAGATCAATTAAGAATTTGTCATGGTTGGCTTAAAATTTGAACCTAGTGTCTTATCCTGCAATGATTCATTTCCTTTCTCATAAAAAAATACATATGTTGAATATATATATTATACATTTAAATGTATATTTATGTATTTTTAAATGGCTGACTTAATTTCTTAGAAGAGTTTTTGTCTTATTTTGGTTAAGGTTTGAATTAGAAATCTCATGGCTATTAAACTCTAAGATTTTGAATTGTCTTTTTTGGGAGCCATAACTTGAATAACCAGTAACTGAATGGAAAAATGTAGTCACCTATTGACAAATCTATAAACTAAACAAAGGTAATATTTAAAAATTAGCATCACTTTTCTCAACCCCTTAATTTTGCATTTTTATTTTGGGGAGAAATTCTTTAATTAATCCTAGGACTTAACCACAGTGCACTGGTTAAATGACTCTTCATTTGTCCAAATTATTTCAACATTGGGATGGGGTGGCAGATGCGTTAGAAAACTCAGCTTGTTTTAACAAGAATTGCTATATGTGTTTATGAACCTGGAGGCCAAATACCCTTACTGAAATATTGACAAATCAAATCCAGAAGTATTTAAAACAAAAATGCATCAGGATGAAGTCAGGCTTAACTCAAAAAATCAAGAATGATTCACATTAGAAAATCCATTAAAGTAATGCATTAAGTGAAGGCAAAAGGCAGTGGTGTAGAGGTGGGGGTGTTGGAGAAGGCATGGGAGGAAGCAAAGGTCTCTTTTCACACTTTAGCTTTGGGCAGGCTGCTTCAGACAACCCAAAGGCAGATTTCCACTTGACTCTAATTCAGGACTCAGCGTTGTTCTTCAGTCCTCTGCGGCTTGGCAGCAGTAACAAAGGCGGCAATATTTTAATACATAAATCAAAAATGTTTCATCCTTCCAAAAAGGAATAAAGAATTTCTTTTCTAGGAAAAATTCTGATTCTAACCAATGGACTATTAATGCTTTCTTAGACACTCCATCTGAAACTTTTATCTCAAAGATTCAAACTGATTTCTTCACATCAAAATCTTTTATGAATACCTTGATTGGCTGAGTTTGAGGCACACAGTTTAAAGCCTACACAGCCAGGAAGAGGTTTTCTTGGAAACAGAGCTGAGAGATAGCACCTTCAATCATGGTGTATGTTGCTTTGATATATGGTGGTGGCCACTCAGGGGAGGATTCATTCACCATTCATATGCATTCTTCTTCAAGCTGAGACTCTGGGTCCCTGCACATCAAATCTGAGACCAAGGAACTAGGGAAGAGTATGGGACTCTCATTCCATTATCAGAGGCTATCCATCAAAGATGCTAGCACATTAGTGCAATGATGCCTGGGTGACTGGTGTTTCCATAGGCAGGATCCAGAAAGACCATTGGTTGGGCTCTGTGGCCTAAATGAGCTGAGAACCCTTTTCCTCTCAGTTTCTCATGGTCTCCTGATTGCCTTCCCAATTTAGATGTTAATGTCTGTCCCAGGAAGAAACCCCATTGTTTTTTCCATTTTCAAACATTCCTCCAAAATACAATGTACAGGTCTGGCCCCACTTGGGGAAGGTGGGGCCCTTAGCCGGTTTCCATCACACACAGGGCAGATGGGCATCAGCAGCTGGGAGGCAGACCATTAACACATCAAAAAGAGAAAATCATTTAAATAGATTCTTTTTAAAAATAAAAAGAAAGCATGCTGTTTCAAATCAGTTGGGAAAGATTGACTGGTGTTCAAATAGTTAGCTAGTCATTCGGGAGAAAAAGTAAAACTAGATCCCCAAAACATATTGCAGATGAATTCCAGAATTAAATATAAAAAAAAATATATAAAGGTATTTAAAAAAATAAAGGAGACTCTATTTATGATATTAAATCGGACCAAAAGACACAAATCAAAAGGTATAAAAGACAGATGTGATTACATTACATCAAAATAAAACTAACACCTCAAAGTTAAAAGACAACTGGTAGCTGAGGAGAAGATGTCTGTAACATATAACAAAAAAAATGACTATCAAGAATCATATATATTAGAGGAAAAAGATAAACTATTCATGGAAAAATAAACTAAGGATGGAAAACTGCCTTTGCAGAAGAGAAAATATAATCAATAAACATGAAAAAATGATTAATATCCCTGATGACCCATTAATTTTTGTGTATGGTGTAAGACAATAGTAGGGTTTCATTCTTTTGCATGTGGGGGGTCCTGTCTCCTTTTTTCCTTAAAGTCAACTGATTGTAAATGTTAATCACTTCTACACAGGAACTTAACAGCAACCTCTAGACTTGTGTTTGACCATAAAACTGGGTACCATAGACTAGTGTGGACGAAGAAAAGGGCCACATGTTAAACCTTGACAAGCTCAGAAGACTGAAAATAACCACATAGGATGGCGTGAGCATAAAAATTCCTAACTAAGGTGGGCCATGGCAGGAAGTTACATCTTTGGCCTGTGACTTCCTTGACAAAGGTCAATCTTTACCTTAAATGAGCCTGTCAGTCATCTTTTTGCATCTGAGATAACATACCTTTGGAATGTCATCGTAATCCCTTTTTCTAGACCCCTCAGGGAGCACAACCCACCATACAAGAGGAGGAAACTACAAAATCCCTCACTGTTATCTTGTTCCCCACATACCATGTCTATGTCCTGTAAAATGCTATTAACTATTCTGTACCCAGCAATGTAAAAGAAGTGTGTGTCTCTCCGTTTTATTTTTTATCCAGTCCCAGAAATTTTCCCACTTTGCTTTCTCTCACCCCTTAATCTACAACCTTCATGTGACCTTTTTTCTTTGATTCTAATGTATAAAATAAGTTGCAAAACGGCCATTTTCTGGAGCATTTCTCAATCCGTTGAGACTTTGCTTCCAGGCAATTGTCATCAGTTTGGCTCAAATAAACTCTTGTAAGTTTTCTCTTAGGCTGGATGTTTTTCTGTCGACACCAGTCAAGTTGACCCTTAAAATTAACCACCTCAGCTCCTAACTCCAAAAGCTGCTGGTTCGATTCCCACATGGGCCAGTGGGCTCTCAACCACAAGGTTGCCAGTTCAACTGGAGTCACGCAAGGGATGGTGGGCAGCGCCCCCTGCAACTAAGATTGAACACCACACCTTGAGCTGAGCTCCCGCTGAGCTCCCGGATGGCTCAGTTGGTTGGGATACAGATTAGCTAGCATGTCCCTGGTACATAGGGAGGTCCCTGGCGGAATAAACAAAGATAGTCATATCCTAAAACTTCAGGTTTTGAAATCACTCCTTCGCTCCAGGACATAATGTAACAAGGCCTTGAGGTTAATCATAAAATTAATTTTGGCCTGACAAAAGGAGCAGATCTGATAGATAAGAGTGGGTTACTTTGCTAATTCCTTTAGGATGGGCAAACAGAACAAACCTGGCAGACGAATTTCATTAGAAGGCGCCAGTTCCCTTCTTCAAACAGCTCCCCTTCCCCAAGCAGGCAAGGGAAGGTATAAAAGAAAGAGCTTTTGCCTCAGTCATGGGGGCACCCCCGCATTCGGGAACCCCTCCTGCTCAGGAGCTGCAACCTCCTCTCCTGCCTCTAATAAACTATCCTCTTTTTAAAACTTTTTGCCTCTCCCTGGTCCGTGTTTCGATTCTTCGGCTTCACGAGACACGATCCCGGCTCGCATTCAGAAACTGCCGGCAGATCCAACATCACCTACATCATTTGGGGAGTCACAGGAAAATATCCCCACATCACCACCATGACCCACGTTCAGTTAGGATTTTTTATGTTCATGCCATCCTATGTGGTTATTTTCAGTCTCCTGCTTTTCCGTCCTCAGCTTCTTAGAAGTTTATGTTTGAGACAAGACTTTTTTTTAACTGAAATTTGTTTTCAGCTTTATTTAATCCATGCTGATTGGTTTATTTTAAAAATACTTTTATGACAGATGCAGTTTGGAACTGTCACAAGTTTAAATGAATATAAATGTCTTTGGAAGTTACAGAAACTTCTAATGTGTGTTTAATCATTTAGACATCATTTAGTTTGGAACTTTTCTGTAGTTTAAATATAATTGTCTTTGAAAGTTACAAAACTTCTAATATGTGTTTAATCGTTTAGACATCTGAGAGGTCTTCACATCTTCATTCATATCCACACCTAGGCAATTTCTTAAGGTGTTGGGTTGTCCTTCATGAATTCCATGGAGAGCAGTCTGAGCTAGCCTGTCACGGTGAAGCAAGATGACAGTCACAAAGAAATCCTTTCTAGTGGATTTTCAGAGACGAAATGTGGCAGTTTGCATTTTCCAAAGATGTCCACAACCATATCCACTATGTCACATGCTCTTCTGCTAAGTGACCTTCCCTCTCTCCATCACGAGGTGGACTCTCAGCTCCCTGCCCGGGAATCTGGGCTCTCTGGTGCAGTTCTCCAAATACAATACAGCAGCAGAGATTTCACTGGGGCAAGGTGATAAGAAACCTTGCAGTGCGTCGTTGGGCTTTCTGGCACAACCGCTAGGGACATTGCTTTCCAATCCAGCCTTCATGCCATTGAGCGCAAGCCACGAAGGAGCCCATGTAGGTGCTCTGGTCAGCAGCTCAGACTGAACATCCAGCCCACTCCAGCATCTGGAACAGCCATGTGACCGTAAGCCCAGTTGGATATAAGCCACTCAGACTTACAGATGATTCCAGCATGCATGAGAAACTTCCAGGGGAAAACCACACAGATAAGCCCATTAGGAAATGGGAAAGATGTTTTTCTCAAGTTGCTACATTTCCGGGTGTTTGTTTTACAATAACAGAAAACCAGAACAGTCTTTTTACTTCACGCCCCTGTGGTTCCCCTGTGTCCTAAAAACTCACGTGTGGATCCAGCCTCATCTCCCACACTCAACTCACTCACTTCCCACTTTCTTTAAATGCAGTTTTTCTTTTCTCAGGGATTCTGCCCGTGAGTCTCTGCTCAGACACCCACCTTTTATCCTGTCTTATTGACTGGCTCCTCCGGGTTCACGTAAGACCCCTCTTCCTCCTGGTGCTCTCAGCTATCTCCCTGTCCCTAACAGCACCAGCTCCTTCTTGAGGTTGGGAATGTTTCTTCCACACGGTGATGACCCAGGCACGGTGGGGGCCACATCAGTTCCGGTTGTTTCAATATAGTTCCCAACCGGCATAAGGGATTCAGCTGGGGAGCCTCCCAAATCTTCCTGTGACCACACTTGTTAGTACTCTCACAGAACCCACAGAATTTCACTCCCAATACATTTGTCATTTTAGGTCAAAAGTTGGAACTTTAAGGACCTACGAGGGAAGGCCACATGAGGGTCCCAGCATGGCACATGGTCCAGTACAGATGGACTTGATCGGAAGCTGCTGGAGCCTGGGTGACAATCTCAGTTGTCCTCTACCTCATGACCTCATAAGGAATTATGAGCTCTATTAACTAAATACTTCCACCTACTCTGTGTATTTCCTTCAGTGGGAACAGAAGAATTTTAAACACACAAAGAGCAAATGGAACTATATAAAGTCTGACAATTAAGTTTGCAAATTTGCCACGGTGCACTTACATTGGCAGCACTGTCCAAACAGCTTGGTAAGGTTTCATAACCTCGTATATCAGAGTCTCATAACTATGCTCATGTCAACGTGTGGCGGTGTCTTGCTGAGTGGCGTTCATTAATGTTGTTACCTATTTTTGTGTGCTGTCGCAAGAATGTCTGAGTTTGAGTTAAAGCAATGAACAAAGATTAAATTTCTTGTTAAACTTGGCAAGAGTGGAAGTGAAATCAGGGACATGTTAGTCCAAGTTTAAGCGGATAATGCCATGAAGAAAACGGCAGTGTACAAATGGACCGAACGTTTTTCTGAGGGGAGAGAATGTGTCACTGATGAAGAGAGGTCAGGGCAGCCAGTAATGAGCAGAACTGATGAAAACATTGCAGACATTTGTCGAATTGTGCCTCAAAATCAGAGGCTGACTGTGAGAGGCATAGCAGGCCAAGTACACATCGATAGAGGAGCAGTTAGGAAAACCTTAACTGAAAATCTTGGCATGAGAAAGGTATGTGCAAAAATGGTCCTGAAGGAGCTCACCGATGAACAAAAGCAAAGAAGAGTCGAAGTTTGCCAAAACCTTTTGGAGAGGCAAGACGATGTGTTGGGCCGTGTTATCACTGGTGATGAAACACAGGTGTAATAATACAACCCTGAAACAAAGCATCAAGGTACACAGTGGAAGTCAGCCAATTCTCCACGACCAAAAAATTTCTCAGTCCAAATCAAGAGTCAAAACAATGCTGCTAACCTTTTTTGATATCAGAGGGATCATTCATTATGAATTTGTACCAACTGAACAGTTAACCAAGTTTACTATTTGGAAATGCTGAAAAGGATGCATGAAAAAGTTCACCAACTATCCACGGCTCTTGCATCACAACAATGCACCAGCTCACACGGCACTGTCTGTGAGTTTTCAGCCAGTCAACAAATAACAGTATTGGAACACCCTCCCTACTAACCTGATCTGGCCCCCAATGACTTCTTTCTTTACCCGAAGATAAAGTAAATACTGAAAGGAAGACATTTTGATGACATTCGGGACATCAAGGGTAATATGACAGCTCTGATGGCTATTCCAGAAAGAGTTCCAAAATTACTTTGAAGGGTGGACTTAGGCACTGGCATCGGTGCATAGCTTCCCAAGGGGAGTACTTTGAAGGTGACCATAGTGATATTCAACAATGAGGTATGTAGCACGTTTTTTAGGATGAGGTCTCAAACTTAATTGTTGGACCTTGTATGCTTCTTTAGCCTGCAGAATATAGGGAGTTTTAAAAAATAAATTCAGAGATTGGGTAACTAGGTGTAAATTTGGCCTCAACTATCACTTTTCATGCTCTCACATATCTCCAACCTCTAAGATTACAGCACAATTTTTGAAGCCCAGTCTCAAATCCAGGAGCTCTTCTTTCATCCCTTGTGGACCCAAAGACAAACATTGCAATCCAATGTGTCCCGTCCTTCCCTCGCTGCAAAGTAGCCATGTGATCTTCACTAGTTGAAGAAGATGCACTGGAAAGTGGTTCTGTGACTCTTGTCCTGTAACTCAGCTGGGTCTTAATCAAATTTTGTCAAATGACCATAATCTCTCAGGCTCTTTTCTAGTCAGGAAATCCTATGCGTCCATGATCACTTATTTAATATGTGATTCTTTTTCTTATTAAAATATTTTATCTTTGTCCTTATGGATATTTGTCAAATTTTTTCCATTCAAGGGTGGGGTCATGCACAGGCAATGGGCAGCTGAACTAAGATCTGCATACTTCTAACTAGAAGACCCAGAAGGCCACCCAGGCATAGAGGACTACTGCCACACTCAGTTATGTTTTTAGAGCCCAATTACATGTTTGACTTGACAAAAATTTAGTGCTTTAAAAACAAAAAGAAGCCTCACCTCTACTTTGAAATTAACTTTTATTTTTAAAAGGTAAAACTTTATGCATTCTTTTAAAACATAATACAAAAGTTCTTAGGCAAGCCAATCATACAATAATTAAAGAATTGGTAACATTTTACCAGTGTAAAATATCACATAATTCAAATCATCACTTTGATCTTTAATGATTCAAGTGTTTTATCCCACACAATAAGATGTGGTCAGTTTTCAAATCGAATTCCTCCTCTGGATATTCTGTTCTTAATCACATCTCTCTTGATCACCATCATCTCACACAACAGGATAGCTGGCGGCGGTGGCAATTCCACAGTTGTTTTTCCTGTCTTTGGCCATCTTTATGTAACCATCCATGCCCCATTCTGTACCCCAGCTGAAACAAAAGATGGTTTTCCATTTTATACAAAAAATCAAACACATTTGTCTTTCTTAACAATCAATCTGGTACATAAGCAGTGCTCTGGAGGCCCAAAGATTCAGAAAGATGCAATTGTTTTCATCACTTCCAAACCTTCACGCAACTTCTATCCATATACCTTTCAGAACTGCAAAATTAGAAACTGGAAAAAAGAACTCTTGGGGCCAGATACGTTTCAGAATTCAGAAAATTTTCAAATTTAGAAATGAAATGGTATCAAAACTATATCAATGCCCTAGCAAGCTTGAGGCAGCATCTTTTATTATTATTATTAAATTTATTGGGGTGACAATGGTTAACAAAATTACACAGGTTTCAAGTGTACAATTCTGTAATACATCATCTATATATCACATTGTGTGCTCACCACCCAGAGTCAGTTCTCCTTCCATCACCATATATTTGATCCCCTTTATATGGGGTCATATATATTAAACCCCTGTTTAATGTTACGATCACACATTCATATGTTCACCTTAAGTGGGATAAAGACTTCTGGGTTTCCAGAAGGTGCTCAAGGTTTTGAGGACCTGGATCCAAATAGGATACCCTTTCCAATATTAAACGTAACTATTTTTGGCATTTTATACCTGTTCTTGACAATCCAATATTTATTGTTATCCAGTTCTGCTCCTTCAAAGCCGTAGCCAACCACCAGTACTCCATGATCCAGGTCTTCACTGCTGCATTTTGGTTCATAATAAATGCCTGCGAAAGTCAAGTTCAGTCCTGGGGTGACGCCCTCCAAGTGACACATGACAGTAACTCAGCTTAGCAACCACAGTAAGGGAGGCATCTCAAAATTCAGTTAGATGACAGACATCCAGATAAGACTTAAAACGAGATTTTTTTAAAAACAGTCTAGGCTAGGGATTTCGGCCCTCCTGTAATACTAGCAACAATACAAATTGCCACTATCACTTTTGTAAATAACTTATCAAGAGGCATAAACAACCACTTGTTGAAACCTTGTCATTCTATATTTAGTATGCCGGTCTAAGGAAACAGCACAGAACACAAAATTACTTGAAGCAAGGGTTCTTTCCAGTTTTAATTGCAGTAGTAAAAATATTTGAACATTTTAAAGGTCTAACAATTTTTTAAAAAGTAAAATAAGTAAAGCTATACCAATCAAATTATAAAGCCATTTAATATATTTATGAAGTGCTTAAATAATGTCAAATGAAAACATCAGGCACAAATATTACATGTACGGAATATACAGCTAGTTAAATCCACACATCCAGAAATTCTACATTGAATTCTCCATTCCAAAGAAAATATTTTGCTGTATGTCATGGTGGTTTTATAATTTTTCTGCCTAAATTTGTACAAAGAAAAATGCTTACCTTTTTTATAAAACTGGAAGGAGCTATAGCTTGCATCAATACCAACAGATATGGGTCCCACACTTGCCACTGCCTTCATAAGGGACCTCTCCCGCTTATGGATGTCCACGAAACCAGTGTCATTCGCAGCAGAAAACTCAGGTTTGTATTTGCAGGATTCATCCTTTCAAAGGTAAAAGTGAGAAACTTTATTATGACCCACCTCCTGGGGAACATGAGTTCAAGATAGTTTGTAGCTTAATGATTTCCAGGTCAAGTTTGTTTAAAGCATTCCAGGAGGTGCAATGTTATTGGTTCCTTGGAAACTATCTGGTGTCTATTCAATGAGATATACTCAGTCTACTCGTATCTATCCATAGACCTTTTTCCCTCTTTAGAAATACTATACATAGAATGGTATATATATCTCCATGTAACACAGAGGTAGGAGCAGACATATGGTAACCATCTGAACAGAGAACTGTGCAGTTCTGACAGTTTGCACATATAGATTCTACAATCTAAAATGTGAATTATAAATATGCTATCTGTTTTCTCTAAAGTGTTCAACACTCAAAAGCAGAGCTGGTATGATAACAGGCTATGAAGCACCTTTTACCTTTGCATGATATGGGTAGGATTCCTCTGAGTCCAGGCCTCCGTTTTCCTTGACATACTGGAAGGCATTATCCATTAGGCCACCATCGCAGCCCTCATTGCCTTGAGACTGAGAGCAGTCCACCAGGTTCTGCTCACTCAGAGAAACAAGTTTGCCAGTTTTCCGGAACATCTGTCCTTCAAGGGCACCAGTTGCACTAAAAGCCCAACAAGAACCACACTGACCCTGAAAATACAATTTTAAAGTGCTCTGTCTACAAAATAAATAGCAAGATGTTGACAACAGCTGATATATCTGAAAGCTCTTTTAAAAAATAGCAAACTGCATATTGTTCCCCAGTCCACCATATCAAGGACACTAACTCCTTTATGGTTTTGCTCTTGGAGAGAGACCTGCTACAAACTGTCGTACCTGATCCTTCACAGGAGTTACATAGCCCTTCTTTCTCCAATCCACAGAAGGGGGGATCTCAGCCAAGGAAGGTTCTCGGAATACTTTCCCCTTCCTATGCTTCTGGGGTTGAAGGCCATTCATCATCTGCCTGAATTCTTCACTGGTCTTCAAGGAAAAGGAAATAAATGTTGTAAAAGAAGAGATTATTTTGGTAAATCAGTGAGGAGCAGAAGCATGAAATGATAAGCCTTCTATGCTTACCATGTCACCAAAGGCATTCATTGCCATGGTGAAGCTCTGTTTCCCTTGGCTGTATTCCTCATTGTGCAGTTCAATCATTTTCATATTCTTCTCCCACACTGCTCTCCTCCATCCTTCTTCATTCTAGAGGCAAACATATACCGTATTGTCTTTATTTCTATTCAGAATCAACTCACCTTCACCAAGTGGATTTGCAGAGAGAGAGGAACAGAAACCATGGCCGGGGATGGCTTTATACTTCTGGGAGTTGTTCTCCAGCACCCACAAAATAGGGATGAATGCCCTATTGTTCTAAGCAGTAGGTACCATGAAGATATTGCCTTGTTAAGAGCTGGCCTCAAGAAGCTACTCTCTGCTGTAAACTCCCAACAGCTTGGACCATTCTCTGCAGGGTCCCTCTGGACAGTTTCAGTCGTTATCAACCTCATTATATAGTTTCCCATGTGTCTCCGTCCACTCGTTCCATTGTCCATCTAAACTTTGATCAGCTTTTGGAGCAGCTGAGGCTATTCCCAGGCAAAGGAGATTCAGGGTGATGGAAGGATTCATGTTTCAAAAACCTAGGAAGAGCAAAGGAGTGAGTCTCTGATTAGACCAGTCCACCACGATGGAGTAAAAACGTTTAATTTATTTTCCCAAGTAATTACACAAGGACTGTGGAGGCAGGCTAAGGCTGTGGGTGGAGGAAACAGCCCTGGGACCCATTCCAGAGCCCGGACAGGGCCAGGCTCTCCAGATGTGAGACCCCGCTCCGGGCCGGCAGAACCCGGCAGGGGGCGTGCCATCCGCTCCCAACGCTCCAGCGCCAGCCAGCCGCGCGCCGAGGATGTCGTCGCCGACGGGGAGCGGCGGCCCCCACAACACAGCGGACAGCGACATCGACTCCTGGGACCCACTGAACCCTCGATGCCCAAGGTGGCAGCCGCCCTGGTTCCCGAAATAGTCCCGCCGCTCCAGGCCGAGGCTGGGGGGGCGCTCACCTGCGGCGGGAGCAGCTGCGCCAAGGGTGTCAGTACGTGCGGTTCCAGGAGTCTCAGGCGGGAGTCTGGCCCCCAGACCGACGACGTGAGGACCTAGTGTTCAACCAAGTCGGCCCGGCCCCCACCGCCTGCCGGCGCCGAGATTAGCTGAGCCGGCCTGTGGGCGGGGCCTCCGGGTGCTGAGACTCGGGGCGTGGCCGGGCTGGGTCCCAACTTGTCCTAGAGCAAGTTGGACCCTGGGGGCGGCGAGCTGGGGGCCCTGGGACAGCGCTGAGCAGGTTCCCGTGCCTCCCAGGGACCCGGATCCACGACTTACCTCTGATTCATATCTTCGGTGGGTGGCTCACGAAAAGAAGCTCACAGGGAGCCGCAAGTGGATGTTCAGTGTGAGCCTGTCTGCACTTCAGTCTAGAATTTTTGGTTAAACTGTCAAGAGGGCTGAGAACACGACAATCTCGTCTAGTTGTTCCTGTTTATTCCATAGTAAATGTGGAACGCAGTGGAAGAATTCAGAGTCCACAGGCAGATGTGTCCTCATTGTTTCCGGATGGGTGCATCTGGGTTTGGCAGGATTTGGAGTGGAATGGCAATGTCTAAGGCATGCCCTAATCGTGGCAAGGCAAGGGGAGGACTGGTGGTTCTCCACAAAAGGCGTGGCATTTTGTAATGCCCCTGTCCTGTCTTCCACACTCGGGGATTCAGGGATTTTTCTTCCCTCTCAAGCCTGTCTCAAAACCAACAGAAATAAGTTATTTCCAGAAAAAATGTTGAAATGGAATTGGCTGAAAGTAGAAATGCTTTTACCTCCTCCCTCTCCGCTTCATGGATTATTGTCGTCGTCAATATCCAATGTGCTTTTCTTGAGATTTAATTTAAGAAATTTATTTTAATGACTTTTGCTTCAATGATTTTTACAGTTGATGTCAGGATTTAAGTGACAGTTTGTGAAAATGCTTTAAATGAAGGAAAATATATTTATATATTAAATATTAATGCACATAATTAAGAATTTAAGGAACACAAACCAGAAACATTGTATGTTGGTCCTTTTTATTACAAAACATATTCATTGCTGAAAATACCTTCTAGAAAAAAATATCATTACCTCGTTTCTCTTACCACTTCACTTTTTCCCATGCATATTTTGACGTCTTTTGATAAAAATGTGTCATGTTTCATGTGGACTTATAAACTAATTTCTACTTAGGATGAAACTGGTAAACCTTCTAAAAGCGCTAATCAGATGCATAGTTGTTGTTTTTTTCTGTGGTGACATATACGTAATACAAAGATATGTATTTTAATGATTTTTAAGTGTACAAGTAGTGGCATTAAGTCCATTCACATTGTTGCACAACCATCACCACCACGCATCTTCAGAACTTTTTCATCTTCCCACACTAAAACTCTGTATCTACTACACAATAACAATGCATTCCTCCCTTCCCCCAGCCCCTGGCAACCACTATTCTATCTTCTCTATCTATGAATTTAACTACTCTAGCTGCCTCACATTAAGTAGAATCATGCAACGTTTGTCCTTTTGCGTCTGGTTATTTCACTTAAGATACTATCTGCAAGGTTTGTCCATGGTATAACGTGTGAGAATTTCCTGTTTTAAAAGGGTGAATAATACTCCATTGTGTGAATGTACCACATTTTGTTTCTTCAGTCATCCCTGGATAGACATATGGGTTATTTACACATTTGCCTGTTTTGAATAATGTTGCTATCCACATAGTTGTACAAATGTTTGAATTCCTGTTTTCAGTTCTTAGGGTATATAACCAGAAACGGATTTGCTGGATATGATAACTTTATGTTTAATTTTTTTCTGTTTCCCATAGTGGCTGGACCGTTTTACATTTCTTTCAGCATTGCACAGGGAGGGTTCCAATATAACATGATTAGCAAACATTTTCTTGAACTCTGTGAGCTGCCTGTCATTAAATCTATAGCGTCCTTTGATATACAAAGTTTTTAATTTTGATAAGGTTCGTTTAATCTATTTTTCCTTTGGTTGCCTGTTCTTTTGGTGTTATAACCAAAAAGTTATTGTTAAGTTCAATATCATGAGGCTATTCCTTTGTGTTTTCACCTAAAAATTTATTATATATGGTGTAAGGTAAGGGTCCAACTTCATTCTTTTGCATGTGGACATTCCATTTTTCCTGCATCGTTTGTTGAAACGATCATCCTTTCCCTATTGAATAGTTCTGGCAACCCCATACAATTTTAACAAAATCAATCCATTAAAAAATTCATTTTAAAGTCTTTGAGGAAATCAAAGCTCTTCTTTCTCAAACACGACTAGAGGCTGAAGCTCTTAGGTGGTTACAAATGTATGTTGTATTGTAAATGACTGGAGGTTTAAATTTTTTTAAAAAATATACCAACATAATCATTAAAAAAACCTCAGTACATATGCTAATATATGGTTTTTCAGTTGCCCTCGGTTCACAGCTCCACAAGATTGCACAGGGTGGAAAACCTGCTACGGCATGATTGCCTGCACTTTAGGCAATAGCCTCACAGGAGACTGTGTGACAGGTGCTGCTCCAAAGAATGGCATTGAGACAGGTTAGTTAGCATGTTGTTAGGCAGACAAGAAAGTCCCTGGTGGAATAAACAGAGACAGCCATATCCTGAAACTTCAGGTTCTGAGATAACTCCTTCACTCCAGGACAAAATATGACAGCGCCTTGAGGTTAATAAATTATCTCATAAATCCCTTGTGGCCTGGCAAACGGAGCAGATTTGATAGATGGGAATGGGTTATTTTGCTAATCCCTCCAGGATGGGCTAACAGAACAAACCTGGTAGATGAATTCCATTAAAAGGCATCAGCTCCCAGGCAAGGGAAGGTATAAAAGTAAGAGATTTTGCCTCAGTCACTGGGCACCCTATTCGTGACCCCCTCCCGCTTGCTCAAGAGCTGTGACCCTTTGCTTTTAATAAACTATCCTCTTTTTAAAACTCCTCACCTCTCCTTGGTCCGTGTTTCCATTCTTAGGTCTCTCGAGACAGGATCCCAGCACTCACAACAAAAATCTCCTACGTCAGCATCCCCTTTGTTTCTTGGAATGTAGTAAGATACACTGGAGAGAAAGCATGGACTCCTTTTCTACCAAATGTGCCCCAAATCTGGAATGAGACCAAGACATATCTAAGTGCCAGAGAAACATGGGAGAAGGCCCTTTAAGCAAGAAACTTAACATCTATTTACAAAATTTGTTAAATAATGAATTACAGAAAGACGGCATAGCTAACCATTTTGTTCTTATTCCTAATCTCCTGTCTCCATTTCTTCGCCAGACAATCTAGGTAAGTGCTAATTCTTAAAATGGTTATATTTTATGCAAGTGACCAATCCTCAGCTCTGCCTTTTGCTAAAATGCAGTTGGCAGATTTCCCAATTCCTATTTAAAATACAGCATCTGTGAAAGCATATTCTTGTGTGCATTTGTCTGGATTTCTTTTGCTCACTAGTAAAACAGGATGTAATTCTTTACCCCATCTCGAAGTTTCAAGCCATAGTAGAATGAACAAATTTAGCGTGGTGGTATTCAAGACCCCGAGGCCATTTACCTCTCTCTAATATGACAACCCCCTCCAATTTGTTTATATTCAGTGAGCTAGGAATTACTCTTTTTAAAAGTTACTCATTTGTAAAGTAGTTTATTACTGCAATGAGCCCCTTGTAATTTTAATGCCTCTGGTATTTTGGTAGCTATAATAGAATTAAATAATTTGATTCTCAATTAGACCTTTGTTCACATGTTAACTACTCTTCTTCCTCAGCTCCTCTTGTTCTCACAGTATAACTTTGTGTTGCTGATGTGTTGTTTCTTTGTCAAGCAGGAGGAAATAACTTCAGGGTCTCGAGGAGAATTTATGAGTTTGTTTTGCAGAAGGAGGGACTGTCTCCAAGGTAGCTGTGACCAGCTGCAGGCGCCCAGGGGTCTGATGTGGAAAATCGTCATCTATGACTAAAGAGACAGACTTCTCTCTCAGTTCTCTGAAACTCCCTTCTCCCCCTCCCTTTTTAAACTCCTCTGCTTGGTCTGCAACTTCAGAGATGCTCTTTGGACATAAGTCTGCTGTCTTCCCAGGCCGCTGGTTTCCTGAATAAAGCAAGCTTTCCTTTCCACTGACACTTGTCTCTGGAGTATTGGCTTTCCAGTGGCAAGCAGGGTCTTTTTTTGTGGAACCATTACCGTTTACAATTTCATGGAAAAGACCCTTGATAGTTGTATGAAGCCGTTTATGAAATAACTTACTTTTGTAAGATTCTATAACCATGATTTTCCTTTAGGGCTGGACAATCAGCTAATTCATTAAGTAAATCAATCAACAAGAACTAATTAAGCTCTGGTCTTTGCCCTCTGCTTGGTGTTTTTTCAGCATTTCTTTAGAAACAATTTCCAAGTCCCTTTCTCAGGCTTAACCTTTTCATTAAAAAATCTTGAGCTGCGCCCTCCACAACTAAGATTGGACAACAACTTGACCTGGAAAAGCCCTGGAAGTGCACACTGTTCCCCAGTAAAAGTCCTGTTCCCCTTCCCCAATAAAGTCTTTAAAAAAGAAAAATCTGAGGTTACCGCAGTAATCTTGATTTTATAGCATTGGGCACAGTACATGATGGATGTATGTCAATGAAATCCTACAAGTATGTTGGAGCAGTAGGTAACCAGGGAGCTGACTGTGGCACTTCTCCCTACACTCCTCATCCCCATCCCCAGGTCGGTAATCCATGAACTCTCCTTTGGAGGCCAGAGGATCTCTTCTGCAAATCTGACCTGTGTGCTGCCATCCTCTTGACTTCTCCCCCTGGAGAGGGAGAACACCATCTGGGCGCAAGATGCTGTTACTAATAGAATCATTTAAGGGAAGTGTTGTTGCTTCCTTGGGTCAGAACTGTGTTCTATACTGAGCTCTTACACGCTATTTCATTGGGCCATGTTAGCAGTGACGCTGAAGAGAGATGAGATTCCTTATTCAGAGGGCGGTTAGTTCTCCAAAGTGGAAGCTGGGTTCCTCAGTGGTTCCTATGGATTTGAGGCTAAGGTTTAGATGTGCCCAAGACCGCAGCTCCAGGTCTGCTTTGAGGACAATTAACCAAGGTAGGGAGGCAGCAACCACTGGGGGTTATGGGGACATAGAGGACATAAGAAAAAAAAATCATAAACCACCAGATTGAAGTCAGTAAAATTCCAATGTTTAATCTGAGAGGATTTCCTTGGTTTTGGTTTTTGAGGTGATCATGTAGGAAATAGGGACTCAAAAAAAATTTTTAAAGGGATATTTTATGTGTGTCTTTAGAATTCATACATGAATGAATCTCATATGTTTTAATACCTGAGATTGTCACTGAGGCACTGTCATTGGAGCTAGGCTTACAAATGGGACCTTTAATTATCCTAGATAAGGTACAGAGCTTTCATATCTGAGAAATGATCAAGCAAGGAAACACCCAGGAGGCACAGAGCAAAACACCCTGCTGGAAGCTGGGGGGGTGGGAAGCTGCGGAGGCTCAGTTCAGAGGAGGCAGCTGCAGGCCTTCTGCGTGGCTCACCTGTCTTTCCCTCCTTCAGCACGACACCAGGTAAGCTGGCATAAGCAGGGAAATGAGAGCCTGGCCTGGGGGACCTTCGGTGTTTTAGCTCACAATAGCTTCAGTGCTCACATTTCAAGTCTCCTGGTGCCCTCTGGCACCCAGAGCCAATTTGCAATGTAAGTGATGGGAGTTGGAGGTGAGGGATGAGGGCCAAGTCCCCAAAGCTCAGCCTCCTTTTCTAAGCCCGGCTGGCCTAAAGCATGTTTAAGTTTCTTCTTCACTGGAGGGAGGAACCTGGTACCACCCTTGACTTTGTACAGTTGTGACCATCCTCGCCTGTAAAAAGGACATACAATAGCACCCATCTCCTAGGGCAGCGGTTCTCAAAGTGGGTCCCCTGACCAGCAGCATCAGCAATTCTCGGGAACTTGTTAGAACCCCATCCCAGACCCACTGAACCAGAAGCTCGGGGGACAGAGGTCAGCGATGTGTTTCACCAGCCCTCCATGTGACTCTGATGAACGCTCAAGTCTGAGAACTACAGTCACAGGTTGTTGTGACGAGTTCATTCAGGAGGACGTGTAACGTGCTGGGAACAGAGCATGCACATAAGCGTTAGTTAGCTACAGGAATCCTTCTAATTATGCTTTAATTTCCAGTTGTGCTGGGTACCCACATGTGGAGATAACTTTTCTGTGGAACAAAACCCCTGGAACATATATGTGCAAGCTGGGTCTCTTAACAACACGAAAGTCTTCTCTGTCTTGACCATCTGCCATAATCGTACAGTGACTGATATATACAGCATTGTTTTTATTGAGATATACGTCACATAACATAAAATCCATCATTTTAAGTAAATATTTCAGTGTTTTTTAGTATATTTAGTATTTTATGTAACCATCATTACTATCTAATTCCAGAACATTTCTATCACCCTCAAAAAAAGCCTCATACTCATTAGTCCCAGTTAGTCCAGATTCTGTCCTACCCCCACTCCCATAATCCACTTTCTGTCTCTGTGTATTTGTCTATTCTGGACATCTCATACAAATGGAACCATAAAATATATGACTTTTTCTCTCTGGCTTCTGTCACTTAGCATAATGTCCTCAAGGTTTATTCACATAATGAAGGATGTATCAATACTTCATTCAATGAAGCATGTATCAATACTTCATTCCTCTTTTTCTCTTTATATCTGAGTAATATTTCAATGAATGAATCACTATTTTTTTATTCATTCATCAATTGATGGACATTTGTTTTGCTTTCATTTTTTGGCTATTATGAATAATGCTGCTATGAACATTTGTGTACAAGTTTTTGAGTCAACGAATGTTTTCATTCTGGGGTATAAACATAAGAATTAGTGTGTAGCACTATGTGGGGAAATTCCAGACCGTTTTCTATAGTGTTTACACCATTTACTTTCCCATCAGCACATTATGAGGGTCCTGATTTCTACACATCTTCTCTAATACATCTTATTATTGTCCATTTTAAAGTTGTATCCATGATAGTAGGTAGAAGTGATTCATTATAGATTTGATTTGAATCTTCCTAATGAATAGTGTTGAATATTTTTCATGTGCTTATTGGTTATGTGTATTTATCCTTTGGAGAAGTATCTATTCAAATCGTCTGCCTATTTGTGAATTGGGTTATTTTTCCTTTTATTGTTAAGTTGTAAAAATTCTTTCTACATTCTGGATGTTTTATATTTATGAAATTTATGGTTTGTAATTTTGTCCCCCACTCTGTCAGTTGGATTTTCACTCTATTGATAGGGTTCTTTTTAAAAATTGTGATAGAATATATATAACATAAAATTTACCATTTTAACTATTTGAAGTGTACAGATCAGTAGCATTAAATACATTTGCATTTTGTGGACCCCTCACCAGCATCCAACTCCAGAATTCTTCTCATCTTGCAAAACTAAACTTTGTACCCCTTAAATAATAACTATCCATTCCTCCCTTCCCCCAGCCACTGGCAACCATCATTATACTTTCTGTGAATATACTAAAAAACACTGAATTGTATGTTTTAAATTAATATGGTATATTCTCTGATATGTGAATTATATCGCAATTTAAAGAAAAGAGGGCCTTCTATGATGTCTCATAACGTTGCTGTAGTCTAGTGGGCTTGATCAGCAATTGTCTTACTCTTTACCAGGACAGACCTTCAGGGAAATTGAGGAGAAAGAAAAACAGTTGTGGAGAAACGGTAAAAATGAGCATGGAGCAAAGATTTGTTTTAACCAAGTGTCTCATCGGTTCATTTCCAAGAGTACCAGCAAAATAGAATCATATGGTATAATATTGTTTCATTTACCCCTGCTGAACACTCCAGGGTTTTTAACAGCACAAAACCTTTCCATCAGTGCAATGGGTGGTTGCTGCTCAGGATGGATAGTTTGATCATTTTGCCCAATTGGTGAAAGCGGAGAAAATGAGGACTTGTCTGAACTTTCATTTCTATTTTGTTGTTGTGGTTTTCCTTTTGGATTGAAGAAGCAGTGAAAATCATTTATGCTTCTTTTCTTCCTGTTTATTATTTTGATTGAGGTAGAAGAGAACATTGATAAGTAATCATGTTTTGCTAGAAACAGTAAACTTTGATTACCAAAATTATAGAATATCCCAAAGCGTCCATTTAAAAATGTTTCATGTTACTGCCTTGTCTGCACTTAAAAAGTCAATGCAAAGATGACAAACCAATAACAACAATTTTCATACCCCTTGACTTCATGATTTTACCATCCAGTTACACTGGCTTTGAAATGTGGATAATTCCAGTCTCATGTTTGGTGGGATAAACTTCGGGCAGATAACATACCCTTTTCAAGCCTTGTTTTCACTCACTATAAATGTGGATAATACCACTACCCTCATAAGGCTGTGTTAAAAATTGAGGTAATACCAGCGTTGATAGAACAAGCCATCTTCAGAATTTCTCCCTTGTAAATGGACATGTCCTTGAGAAATGATATTCAATCCAAAGACACACTAACATCACAATTACTACTATTGCCATTTAGATATCTTCTATTGATCATAATTATTTCATTTGCCATTCATCTAGAATTCTATTGTAAGGCATTAGAAAAGGCTTTAATTTGACTCAGGAAAAAGTAAACTCATTAACCATAAAACCATGGTAGCCAGCATCCTTCCCTTTCAGGATGGTCCTCTGCCATATTTTTTTCATTGTTTTACCTTTTGTCCTAGGAAACTCACCCCTCCAGAGATTCTCTTGGACCTATGAATGGATTTGAAATCCTCTAAGAAGGGTGAAAGAATTGTAAAATATCCTTCAAATTCCTTTTGAGAAAAAAGTGGTAGGTGAGAGACAAAGCGTCTTGAGGAGTTTAGGCCTAATTCACACAGCTCTGGCCTAGAGTGCCAGGCCTGAGTCCAGAATGACATGAGTGACTTGCCCTTCCCACCCGCCCTTTAGTCAGATCTGTGGGGCTGGGGTTGGCTCCATTTCTTCTTTTGCAAATAACCACCACTCTGTTCCTCTGGGGATACTGTGTAAGATGTTGGAGTGAAAAAGACAAGGGGCTTGGGATAATGACAGCACAATGGCCTGATTCAGGAAACGATGTTTTGCCATTTATTCGTTCCACAAATCCTTATGAGTCCCTTTTATGGCAGACCCTGTACTGAGGAATCATTGCAGAACTAACACCGATACAGTCTCTTGGGGACCTTACGTCCCATGGAGCAATAGGCATGAGTCAATACTCCCTTTGGATGACATATAGATCTGTGCTTCCTTTCTTCCCCATTGACCTAACAATGCGGGAGTTTCTCAATTTGTGCGTTTCCAAGTGATGAGGTTTCCATGTAGCCATCCCATCCACCTGGTAAGGGACCCTGAAAAAGTATCAGCCTCTTCTTCTCCAGATTTTATCAGGAAAAAGAAAAGTCCGGAATGACATTTAATAAAAGACATCTGACCAAGTTCCTAGTGCCCTTTATCATGGACCAAGTATGTCTCATTGACTGGGTATTTCTGAACTAATAATAAGCCCATCATCTGCTACCTGGCTCTGCTCTAGCTCTCCTGACTGTGACCTGGTGTCTGATCTCACTCTTCAAGGAGTCATCTCACTGCACCAATGACCCTCAGGTTGCCCCCGCAGTGAGTCCCTTGGCAGGTTCTCTCGTTTTAACAGAAAAATCAAGGGCTGAGATTCTGATCAGAGAGGTCAGGTAGCAGCAGAATTGAGCAGCCTTTGAAGTTTAAACGGAATGTCTTCACAACTTTAGAGTTCTTATCTGGGGGCAAAATGTTCATTTTAATAGAATGGGTACAGAATCCATCCCCTGTCCACCACTAAAATATTAGCAAAATATCTAGGATCATGAATGGCATCAAGTAATACAAACTCTTCTATTTTAGATCCAATACTAACTATACCATAAACGTCTTTCCTTTTCAGTACTTATAGCATCCCATTGTCCCACCATACCATAATTTCTCTAACAATCCCCTTTTCACCTACTGACGGACATTTAGATTATCTTTTGTTTTCATTTGCAACACTGCAGTGAACATCTTTGCATGTGTGTCTTTATAGATGTGTATAAATATTATTATAAAATTAATTCTGGGAAATGGAACTACTTTCTGAAAAAAAGTTATTCCAATGTGTACTCCCACCTATGGTGAATGAGAATGTTCATTTCCTCGCAACTCATAATTCAGCTCATTTTATCATCAAAATGTGACCTAATTTGCATATTTTGGGGGTTGTCCTCATTTCAAATTAGTTATTATAAAATAAAAGTGTTATAAAATAAAATTATTATTATGTTCACCATCATGTTTATCATTATCATGATCATTACCATAAATAAATGATGTGAACAGTATTTACCATGTATTAAGAAGCCATGTACCAAGTACTTTACGTACAGAGATGATTTAATTTAATCCATTCCTCACAGGAACCATATGAGGTAGGAATTACTCATTTGTTGTACGATTGAAAAATGAGATGTGAGTTACTTGTGTGCCCTTAGGCAAGTTATTTGAAGTCTCTGTGCTTCCCAACCCAATAGAAAAACGAAAATAATAACATCTTCCTTATGTACTATGTGGGGAGGTATCAAAAATTAAAGTACCATATATCTGCAAAATATTTTAGGACACCTGTGAATTGTTGAGCGACAACATTAGACGTGGTACGTTTATAGCTTAAATGTGCTGGGATGGTGGCAGAATAGAAAGAAGACTTAAAAAGACACAAGGTCTGGTTGCTGGCATGCAGCTTGACCACCCGCAAGGTAGGTGATTTTGAGTAAGTCACAATCACTCTCTAGGATCTATTTCCTCATTTCTAAAAGATCAAATATAAAAGGAAGGAGTTGAATTAGATAGAGCTCAACTTTTCAGGGTTAAAACACCTAGAATTATTAGTTTGCTTAAATCCACAATTAGGATTTGAAATATTTTCTTTTTCATTGTCACAGTTATTGAGATATCAGTCACATACAAAAAAATTCACCAACTTTAAGTGTCCAGGTCAATGACTTTTGACAAAAGCATCCATCCACTGGTGTTACCACCACCATCACACTCACAACACAGAACATTTGCATCACTCCACAAAGTTCCCTCCTTCCCCTTTGTAGTCCATCCCCTCCCCCAAGCCTGACCCCTGGCAATCATTGATCTGCTTCCTGTGGCTCTAGCTGTGCCTTTATCCTGGACTGTCACAGAGAACCCAGGGATAGTGGTTCACCAGGCTCACTTTTGCTTCTAAAAGCTTCCAGATGACGCATGCCTATGAGGAAGGAGCTTGTGGAAAATTAGTCCTGGGAACTGGACACATTGAAAGTATTTTGAGGTGAGTCATGTCAGCCAGTTGACAGGAGCACTTGAAGCCTGATGTTTCAAGATTTTAGGAATGGACATCATCCCATAAATAGTACCCTCAAAAAACTGATGTCTCCGTGGCAGGAGGACCTCCCACACAGGTGTCATATTGAGGAGGTCTCCTCCAGCCTTAAGTTACTCTCTCTCTCTCTCTCTCTCTCTCTCTCTCTCTCTCTCTCTCTCTCTCTCTCTTCTCTCTCTCTCTCTCTCTCAATGAGATATTATCTTGTTTAAGGAAAGTCATAGAGACAGAATGTAGTAGAATAGAGGTTACCTGGGGTTTTGGGGGAAAAAGAGTGGAGAGTTATTGCTTAATGGGTACAGAGTTTCTCTTTGGGATCATGAAAAAGCTTTGGTGATGGTTGCACAATACTGTGAAAGTAGTTAATGCTACTGAATTGTACAGTTGTAAAAGGTTTAAATAGCTATTTTTTTATTATTAGTTTCAGATATACAAAACAATGCAATATTTAGACATTTCAACCCTCACAAAGTGATAACCCCCCTCCTCCAATCTGTTGCCCCTCTGACATGTATATAGCTGTTACAATTCCATTGACTCTATTCCCTATGCTGTACTCCATATCCCATGACTACATATATATTAAATTGTAGTTGATATACAATATTATTCAACTTCAGCTTCAGGTGTACAGTGCAGTGGTCAAGTATCTACACCGTCCATGAAGTGGTCTCCCTAATAAGACATGTGCCCATCTGACACCCTACAAAATTTCTACATTATTGATTATATTCCCCAAACTCTCTGTCATTTCCCTGTGGCAATATTGTAGTTACCAATTTATGCTGTCTAACCCCTTCCTCTTCTTCCTCATCCCCATCCCCCTCCCTTCTAGCAACCATCAAATTTTCTTCTATATCTCTGAGACTATTTCTGTTTACTTTGCTCATCTATTCAGATCTTTAGATTCCACATACAAGTGAGATCATATCGTATTTGCCATTCTTATGTTATATTTATTTTACCACAGTTGAAAAAAAAGATAAAATACAGAACAGTGTAGAGTCAAATTCTCAACTGTGCACAGCAGTCTCCAACTTCTTAAGGAACGCTTGCCTAAAAAGTTGAATTCTCTCCACTACTTCTGGTAGGAGGATAAATTAGTAAAACTTTCAGTAGGGCTGAAAGTTTTGTTTGTAGAAAATTTGTGAAAACCACAGCCTGGGTGTTGCTTTGGTGTTTATTCTCTCCTCCAGGTGGGAGGCAAAAGGGCCCAAACAATTCCAAAGGTGAACTGTGGGTGGGCCAAAAATGTTAAAAGTTTGTGTTGCTCTTTCCTATAAAAAAATTAAATCAGGTTCCAGGGTTGGAACAAAGCTTTAGATAAACCAGGAGTAAAAAGCAGGAGAGGGGGATCCAGCTTAGGTGGATGCTGTTTCAACACCCCCTCCCTGTGCCCCACCCCAATTCCTAGGCATTACCTGGCAGCTGTAATGTTAACCCTGTAATCGATAAATTTACCTTTGGGGATTTAAGTAAATTTACAATGTGGGGGCAAAAGGAGAATTTTTAAAATGAGTGTGTTTTGTGTTTTATGGCTATTGCATCGGGATGTATGATAAAAACTAATGTAAAATATTCTATGCTGATAATTTCATAAATGATTTCCTGATTAGTATAGCTAAAAATCCCCCAAAACAAAAAACCCCAAAGGTTACACAACTTGCTTGCTTTTTGCTGCCGGTGAGTCAATTGAAACGTCAAGTCAGTCGTTGGGGATTAAAAACAAGGTAAGTGTCATAAGTGATGATTTTTGCTATAATTTTTGCCTATTGGAACCTCTGAAAAGAGGAAGAAAACATGAAAGAGAGTAACCCCTACATGGAGATACACTTTGTTTTAAAAAGCAATTTTTTGTTACTAATGAACTCTTGTAAAAACAGACGTCTGACAGAGGCTAATTTTCTGGCCTCTGCATGTTTTTGAATGAGTCAACTCGGACCCTAACAATATCGAGATTAGCAGGGTTTAGGAAAGCCTTGGTGTTCACTTGGATTTAGGACACTGCTGCCATGCAGGGTTTTTGTTTTGCCATAACGACAAAAGCTGCAGATTTTTCCTGGAACCCTCCTTCACAGATCCTAATTGCCTGCTCCTGATTCTAAACTGAAAGCAGGATACGATCAGCAGTGGGTTATTTCAGCCTCAATGCAAACTGTGCTGGAAGAAAAGCAGACATAACTCGGACTGTGGTATCATTGCAGATTCAGGACACCCGTGGGTGGGGCTACAGTCTCTGACACATCATACCCTGTATCCCCGAAAATAAGACCTAGCCAGACAATCAGCTCTAATATGTCTGTTGGAGCAAAAGTTAATATAAGACCCGGTATTATATTATATTATATTATATTATATTATATTATATTATATTATATTATATTATATTATATTATATTATATTATATTATTATTATACCTGGTCTTATGTTATAGTAAAATAAGACTGGGTCTTACATTAATTTCAGCTCCAAAAGATGCATTAGAGCTGATTGTCTGGCTAGGTCTTATTTTCGGGGAAACACGGTAGAAGCTGGCTGGACTGCTGAGTCACACACAGATGTCTGCAGGAAAGGGGCTGTGCTCTAATGGGACCGTCTGAACTCAGGATGCTGCTCAGTTCTATATTTCTGACACAAAAACTAATTGCATTCCTAACTTTTGATTTCTGCACCAAACCACAGGTTCTGGGAGGACACATGACAGGGACTGTGAACTCTGCACCCACTCTTGGCCAAACGGACTCTTGACCTACTCCCTGGGAGTGTCTCACTGTTGTTGATGATTATACACTTTTTGGCTTCCCGGATTAGTTGCAGTTTGCAATTGTAGACTGATAAACAGACCCAACTTTCCTTATCTTTCTCCTGGTACCTACACTTTAGAAAAGCTACCCCTCAAAAGGAATTAATATTTTTTAGGTGCTCACTGGATACATCAACAGGATGGAAAGTGGTGATGAAAGCCATTTTGAAATATTTAAAAATTCAAGGTTTTTCTCCTGACAGAATCCTGAACATGACGTGTCTTTCCAGCTAAGTTGTATAAAAATAGTTTTCTGTGAAAATACTTTTATTCCCCTTGCATACAACCCTTCCTGATGAAATACCTGGATGAGAGTAGGGAATGATTAAAAAAAAAAAGTAGAGTTATGATTGCTGAAAAGGACAATCATGATTTTCTAACAATGGGAGAAAAAAACAAAACCTCAGTATCTGGAAGGCATTGGGGTGGGGCACTAATAATTTTCGTTTTGCACAACTGTTCCTGGAACTGTTCCCCTTTTCTAGAAAAGAAAGCTTCCTGTGCTGCCTTTCAAGCTGCTGGGAATGTTCTGATTCAGACTGATCACAGTGCTGGCTACGAGACAGCACGGGTGGCCCCAGCTCTTATGCTTTTCAAGCAAAATACACTCTTGAGATGGGTGAACTGCTGTCACAGCCAAACAAAACTGAAACTGTCTTCTTGCAGTCCTTCTAAAACCAAGTACTCCACTAAATTTTTCCAACTGAACCGGAAGTCCTAGGGCAGGAGGCCCCACTGGGATTCTGTTAGCCTGGGGCCTACTGTGTGCCCTGCTTGGGGTACACTAACAGAGTCCCTTGAGGACTATAATTCTTTTGTATGTCCTCTCACCATTATGACACTGCCTCAGCTGGAAGGTGTTCATGGTAGATTCAACTTCCTGGCCAGGTTTATTCTGTGCCTGAATTGATGCCTCAGGTCACAGAAAAAATGATTCATACAAAAATTTGAGGAGGAAGACACCTGGCTTTGTAAGATAGAAATTTATGCTTAATGGGATTTGTTTTAAATCTCAAGGAACATAACTGAGATCATTAATGTAGTTGCCTGGGGTCGAATCGTGCTGCATGGGGTCTTACTAATAATTATTTTGCTAGAAAGACAGTTTGTCCAAAGGCCAACCGACGGGCTATGCTGAAAAGCGCTAACATAGCAGGACTGAGACATCATCCTTAGGAAGAAGACGGCTTTTCGTTGGCATCTGAGAACTTGCAGTTTGCACCAGTTCTCACCAACCCAAACTGATCAGGGAGGCTCACTGTGCCTAAACTGTACAATGTAGTGTATGCTGAACACCTGCTTTCCTTCTGGGAGTCTGAAATTTTGATAGATGCTAGGCAGAGAATACCTATGTGACCAGCACCTAACCTTGGGTACTGAGTTTCTAATGAGCGCTTCTGGTTGGCAATGCTCGGCGTGTGTTGTCACACATCAGTGCAGGAGAAATTGAGCATATCTTGTGTAACCCCACTTGGAGAGAACTCTTAGAACCTTGTACCCAGATTCCTCTGGACCTCCCACCGTGCGCCTTTTCCCTTTGCTGACTTTCCTCTGTAGCCTTTCACTGTAATAAGCAATAATGGTGGAGTGTAATAACTTCTCAGTCCTGTTCCTTCAAGTCAATGGTTCAGCCCAAGTGTGATCTTGGGAACTCTGACACAGAGGCCTTGCTCTAAACCTGTTCTCTTTGGAGAAATAGATGGGATTCTGTGATGCTCATAGATCATTAAAAAAAAAAAAAAACTTTCAAAAACATCTCCCTTTAGTGATCTCATAAATACCAGAAGAGACTATCCTTATCTGTCCCAGATTATGGGCCACGCTCCTTCTGACTGAGGAGAATCCTTCCTTGCCTCTTCTAGCTTCTGGCATTTGTGGGCTTATAGCTATATCTCTCCAGTCACATGGCTATCTTTCCCCTGTGTGTCTTCATATTGTGTTTCCTCGGTGTGTGACTGTCTCCGTGGCCAAATTTTAAACTTCTTATAAGGATACCAGTCATATTGGAATAGAGCCCACCCTAATAACCTCATTTTAACTTGATTACCTCTGTAAAGACCCTATTTCCAAATATGATCACATTTTGAGGTACAGGTGGTTTGGATTTCAACATATCTTTTTGGAGGACACAATTCAACTCACAAGAAGCTCCTAAATTAATTTCTGTTAGAAGCCCATAGGTAAAATCCTCACTCCTCTGTCTTCCTAATATGGCTGCTGGAATTTCTAGGAATATCCCATAGACAATATTCTCTTTTGAAATTAAACATGTTCTAGGTAGCAGTACAGTGTGTAAGACAGAGCTGGAAATGTATGCTGCACCAACCAAGGGTAGTGACAAAGTATGTGCATGAGGACCCATAGGAGAATTGTATGAACTGGGCTTAAAGTGGTAAAACTTGCATTTGGATAGGTTACTATCTTAACAATGTGAAAATTGATTTTGAAAAAGAGCATACTGGAGATTAATTAGGAGGTAACTGCAACAATCAGACAAGGGGTAATGAGGTCCTTGACTAGGCATAAGTAGTGGAAATAAAAAGGAAAGGGGTAAGAGATTGATGTGGGGATAAACCTGGAACGATGTTGGATGTGGATATTCAGGAAGAGTCAAAGAGCACTGTTTTTTTGTTTTTGTTTGTTTTGAGGGCGCAGCTCACAGTGGCCCATGCAGGGATCAAACCGGCAACTTTGGTGCTACCAGCACCACATTCTAACCAACTGAGCTAACCGGCCACCCAATGTTTTAAGACCAATAATGCAGACATTAATAAAAACGAACAATCCCCCTACTCCAAACCCAAACCAAAACAACAACAAAAACCCAAAAGGCAGGGTTTGGAATAGCAGTTCTAAAAGGAGCTGGGAGATTACATGTAATTCCTGGCCCTAGCCCTACCATGATGATGATTTATTTCCATCACAGTGAGGGCCACAGCCTGAGCCCAGGAACCATAACCAGAGGCAGAACTAAGAACTGAGACATGGGTGTGTCTTGTGGATGGAGACATATTGTGCTGCTTTTGTTATAGCTATTGTGCTGAGGCTCCACTCCCATGTTGTGGCCCACAAAGTGTGTAGACATTCCCAATGTCCATCTCCCAGGGTAAGGGGAATTGGAGTTTATGAGGAAGTCTGGATTGAATGAGGCCCACACATTATGGAGAATAATCTGCTTTACTCAGAGTCTACTGATTTAAATGTACGTAAAGTTAATGAAACTTATTAGATTAGGGATGAGAAAGGTAAGAAAACAAAGTACATACATGCATGCATATGCACATATTCGTAACAAGATAAGGAAAAATACACATTATAGTTACAGTCTGCATTTCTGTAACTGGTCACTTGGTTACAGCTAGTATTTGTAAATACCTTATTCCACTACCATTCTGCATTCCCTTGGCCCACAGCAAGCACCTCAGTTGCTTGTGGTTCTTTTATATTTGATACGGTGATCCAAACCTTAATTCCTGAAGGGTCTGAGACATTAGCAGTCCTGCCTGAATTGGGTTGCTGTAGTTTTCCATTGACTTAAACACAAGACATAGTAGTAGTAACAGGCAATCTAAAGAGATCTCTTGTATCTTAGATATACACTGATGCAGAGCATATACGGCCTCCTGGAGAACCTTGTCGCATTCCTACAAGGTATTGCCACATAGCTGGTGCTGTCAGTGAGTCTTCAAAAGGCTGTTCCCCTGTTCTGTCAAGCCAGATGATTCAGGATGGTGGGAAACATGGCAAGAACAGTGAAGTCCGTGAGAATGGGCCTATTGCCACACTTCACTTGATGTAAAGTAAGTTCCTTGATCCACAGAAGCAATGTTATGTGGAACACCATGATGGTGGATTTGTCATTCTATAATAAGCATTGCATACAGGCAAATCACTATCCAGAGTGAGTGCTTCTTCCAATGTAATTGTCTCTTCCATGATGGAAACAGTACAATGTAATCAACCTGCCTCCAGGTAGTTGGCGGATCACCACTGGGAATGATATCATACCAGGGACTCAGTGTTAGTCTCTGCTACTGGCAAGTTGAGCACTCAGTAATGGGCAGGTGGTCCTTGATGAATGGAAATCCACATTGCTGAGCAAGTACATAACCTCCTTCCTTGCCACCATGGGTGTTTGTTCATAAGCCTACTGGTCAATGACGAGACCGGCTGGAGTCAGAGGCTGGCTGGTATCCACAGAATAGATCATCCAATCCACTTGATTCTAAAAATCTCCTCTGCTGAAGTCTGTTTGGTAAGCATTCACATGGGACTTAAACATCTTCATGGTTTTGGTCCATTCAGAGAGGTCTATCCATATACCATTCTCTAGAACTCCTTGTCACCAGTTGTCCAATCATGTTCCTTCCAAGGCCTTGACCAGATAACACCCAGTTCCTGATGGGCAGCTCAGGTCTCTTGGTAAATTGGTGACTCCTGACTAAGTGTTCAGTCTCTATGAAAGCCCAGTAGCAAACAAAGAGCTGTGTCTCAAAAAGAGAGTAGCTATTCACAGAGGATGGCAAGGTTTTGGTTCAAAATCCTAAGGGTCTGTGCTGGGGACAAACCTCCAGGGGATCTGCCAAAGGCTCCAAACAGCATCCCATCTGCCACTGCCACCTGAAGCACCACCGACTGTCCTGGATCATATGACCCGGTGGTAGAGAAGCTTGTAATTCAGCCTGGACCTGCTGCAGAGACTTCTCTTGTTCTGGGCCCCACTCAAAACTAACACGTTTTTGGGTCACTTGATAAAGGGTTGGAGTAGCACACACAAATGAGGAACATATTGCCTCCAAAATTCAAGAGGTTCAGAAGATGTTGTGCCTTGTTTTTGATTGTAGGAGGGGCCAGATGTGACAAATTGTCCTTTACCTTAGAAGGGTTACCATGACATGCCCCACATCACTGGGCTACTAAAAAGTTTACTGAGATATAAGGACCTTGAATTTTTGTCAGATTTATTTCCCACTCCCTGACAAGCAACTGTGTTACAATGAGTCTAGAATAGCTGCTACTTCTTGCTCACTAGGTCCAAACAGCATAACATCATCAATATAATGAACCCGTATGTGATGCTGTAGGAAGAGAAAGGTGATCAAGACTCCTGAGAACTAAACTATGATGTAGGGCTTGAAAGTTGATAAACCTATAAGGACCATAGAGAAGATGTATTTCTGGCCTTGCCAGATGAAAGCAAACTGGTCTGGTGGTTTTTAAAACTCGTATGGAGAAGAAACATTTGCCAGCTCAATATCGACATACCAGGTACCGGGGGATGTTAATTTGCTCAAGCAATAAAACCACATCAGGGACATGGCTTTGGCGTTACCACCTGGTTAAGTTTAATACAATCCACTGTCATTTTCCAAGATCCATCTGTTTGCTTCACAGGCCAAATAGGCAAGTTGACTGGAAATGTGGTGAAAATCCCCATCCCGGCATCCTTCATGTCCTTGATGGTGGCACTCATCTCTGTAATACTTCCAGTAATGCCATAGTGCTTTGGTTTACTCTTTTTCTACATTGAGGCAGTTTTAGTGGCTTCCACTTGGTTTTTTCAACCATAATAATCCACACTCCACAGGTCAGGGAACCAATGTGGGGATCGTGCCTGTTGTTATTGTGATGATTCATTCCAGAACAGGAGAAATAACCACAGGATGGGTGTGGAGGACCCACTGGACCCACTGTGAGATGGACCTACTCAGGTAGGTCCTATGGGTCATTTAGCTGCCAGAAGTCCCTACTCTGACTGCTGGTCAACTACAGAGCTGTTGTCACTCTGATAAAAGTCTGTAGGTCCCTTCGTGGAAGGCTGAGACAAAGATGAGCTATATAACCTTTTGGCAATGTAGCAGGATCCTTCTTCAAGGGGACCCAGCCTCCCTTTTATTCAAGGGATTAGGAGTCTGTAAACTGGCTCAAGTCTGGGAAGTGATTGAGGGTCTGTGACTTTGTTGTTGTTTTTTAATTCAAATTAGACTTTTGTTCACTGAATTTAGAACTCTTTCACTTACACAGATCAAGTAAAAATTGAGTAGATTGCCCACCTCTTTTACTTCAAGGAACACCATTGTCTTAGTCCATGGGCTGCTATAACAAACACCACAGACTAGGTGGCTTATAAACAACAGAAATTTAATTTTCATAGTTTTCAGGGCTGGAAGTCCAAGATCAGGGTGCCAGCATGTCAAGTTCTGGTGAAGACTCTCTTCCAGGTTGTAGAGTGCTGACTTCTCTGTATCCTCACATTGTGGAAGAGGCAGGGAGCTGTCTGAAGCCTCTTTTATAAAAGCACTAATCCCATTCACGAGTGCTCTGTCCTCGTGATCTAATCACCCTCCAAAGGACCCACCTCCTGATACCATCACCTTGGCATTACATTTCAACATATGAATTTGGGGAGAACACATTTAGACCATAGTTATCATGATCAATCAGCTAATACCACAGGTCTCTGCATGTCAACCTGTTCTGATTGTTGCTTTGACTCTTCTGTCCATTATGGTAATCATGCCCATCTTACTTTTGTGATTAGGTGCCACCATTTATTTCCTGCCACCTAGGGATCCAATTATCCCTCGTTGCATATAGGTTTCCAACTCAGCAGCAGAAGTTCCCGCTGTAATTTCTGACCTATAGAGAAAGTGATGATGATGCTTTTTTTTAATTAATTAAATTTATTGGGGTGACAATTGTTAGTAAATTTACATAGATTTCAGGTGTACAATTCTGTATTATATCATCTATAAATCCCATTGTGTGTTCACCACCCAGAGTCAGTTCTTCTTCCATCACCATATATTTGATCCTCCTTACCCTCATCACCCACCCCCCACCCTCTTACCCTCTGGTAACCACTAAATTACTGTCTGTGTCTATGAGTTTTTGTTTCTCATTTGTTTGTCTTGTTCTTTTGTTGTTTTTGGTTTATATAACACATATCAGTGAAATCATAGGGTTCTCCGCTTTTTCTGGCTGACTTATTTCACTTAGCATTATACTCTCAAGATCCATCCATGTTGTCACAAATGCTCCTATATCATCTTTCCTTAACGCCGAATAGTATTCCATTGTGTATATATACCACAACTTCTTTATCCATTCATCTATCGAAGGACATTTTGGTTGTTTCCATGTCTTGGTCACCGTAAACAAAGCTGCAATGAACATTGGATTACACGTGTCTCTATAGAGAAATGCTTTCAGATTTTTGGGTAGATACCCAGGAGAGCGATTGCTGGGTCATATGGTAATTCTATTCGTAATTTCTTGAGGAACCTCCACACTGCCTTCCATAGCGGCTGTACCAGTCAGCATTCCCACCAACAGTGTATGATGATGCTTTTCAAGGATTTTTGAGCTCCTCTCCCAAATGTATTTCTTCCAGTTGTCACGAAAGGTGAGTCTTCTGGACCCTCCTGAGATATTCAGGAGCTCTAACTGATAAGTCCACTCTAGTATCCTGAGGTCAAAGCCTTTGGATGCCTTCCTCTAAAGTATACCAAAGCAGTTGTGACATTTGAGCCTCATCTAGTTTAGGCCATCTTTCGGCCCTTGTTTCAGCCAACTAATCAAACTGTTAAAGCCCTTTCTAGCCCTCCAAGATGAAACATTGAATCCACAATATTTGTTTAGTAGGCCCATAAATAATTTAGCCTGATTCAACTTTATGTTCCTTCTACCATTATCTCATATCCTTAATATCCATTCTCACATATATTCCTCATATTTCTGTCCATATAAATTAGAAAAATCATGCACTTATTTTGAAGTATGGTGTCCTCAGTGGTCATACTTTGAATCTCCCCTTTCAGGGCCTGCTGGGACTTGAGTCTAGTCTAGGTGTAGAAGCAAAGAGGGGTGGTAAGGATGGGTCCAAAGGAGATTGGTCAGTTTCTGGGTCATCTCAAATATTTCTTATTGGCACTTTCCCCCCTGATTTTGGATCACATTAGCTCCATATTTCTAGTCTTAATGATTTTTGGTCATTGTGGATGATATGTTGTATAGTTTCTGGATTACATTTTCTTCCTTTCTAGAAACTGTGGTTTTTTTCATGAATTACCGGTAGGCTTTTTTTTGTTGTGTCAGGATTTGTGTCTGCTTTGATAGGGTGTATTTACTATGCTATCGAACTTAATCCTAAGGCATGGTCCTTTGCCAGGATACCGACCTTACTCTTAAAGTTTCATTGAAATGCTAAGATATTCATTAAGGTTTCTCCTTTCTGGCTAGCCAGAAGTGCTTACATCTCTTAGCAGTGCATGACATCTGGTATCATGATTTAGCTCTCAGTCCTATCATGAGCCCAGACAAACTCTGCTAGGGCTCATGGAGTTCTGGCCTGTATAATTAGTCCTGCTCTTGTCCATGTTTTCATGTTGAATTCTGTGATGTAATACAAAAATATAATTGGTCCTTGTTCCTGGTTGCTGGCACAGAGCTCCTAAAACTCTTGGAATTTCTTGAGTGATAGGAGTGTCCTTTGTTATTTACAATGAGCCCCTTTCCATCATTCTGGGAGGGAATTAATGCTAATGAGGTGATTTAGGCTGGGGTTCCTAAATAGTCTCAGGATGAGGCTGGTCACCAGAAAGACCAAGTAATTAGAGGGTTAGAACATTTATCCCAACAATGAGATTTAGAGCTTCCAGGTTGGTGAACACATCGACTTGCTGGGAGGGTGGTGTGCCTGTAAGAACCCTGGATACCAACACTTAGAATAGCCAATGTTAGCAAGGATGTGAGCAACTAAAAGACTCATACCTTGTTAGGAGGCATGAAAAATGGCTTAGCCCCTTGGAAACATTTGGTATCTTTTTATAAAATTACATGTACACCAATCATAAGCCCCAGCATGTCAACTCCTTGGTATTTACACATGAGAAATGACAAATGTTTACACAGAGATTTGTACTCAGACATTCATAACAATTTAATTCATAATGGCTCCAAACTGGAAACAAGCCAAATGTCTATCAATTAATTGGTAAGTGGATAACAAATTGTGGTGTATGCATATGAATGAATACCATTCAGGAATAAAAAGAATATACTACTGATATACAAAACAACATGTATGAATCTCAGAGGCATTATACTGAGTGAAAGAAGCCAAAGGTGCTTCTTTCTGCATGATTTCATTTATATGTAATTATATAAAAGGCAAACATCTTATGACAGAAAGCAGAATAGTGGCTGATAGGACCTTGGGACAGTGGAAGGACAGGAATGACTAAAAGGGCTACGAGGAACCTTTCTGAGGTAATGGAAATGTTCTATATTATGATTTTGGTGATGGAAATCAACAGTATGCATTTCCCAAAACTCAATAATTGTACAATGAAAATTGTTTGTTAAATACACCTCTACAAAAATGATTAACATTAAAGAAGAAAAAACATTACATTCTGGAGGGACTCACATGGTAATTCACCCGCTGAGGCGAGATGGCTGTAGCTCTCCACCATGACATCTCTGTAGAGGGCCCTCTGAGCAGGGCCCAGGTGCTGCCACTCCTCCTGGGTGAACTCCACAGTCACGTCCTTGAAGGACACTGAGGCCTGTAACAGCATATTTCTGTTCAATACGAAGTGTTCAGAAACAGGAGACCAGGAAAATAGCTTTAGGAACTAATTCTTACCATGTTCAGTGATGAGAGTTTAAGACAAAATGTTACAAGGAATGCCTATTATGGTCCTAACTTTGTCTTGTACTTTGGGTTACTCATACAATTAGTATAAATATTATTCTCATACCCTAATTAATTTGTATTTATTTATATTACATATATTGTCAGTTAACATTCCGATTGTGGAAAGTAGAATAATGGTGCCCTAAACATGTTCGCAACCTAACCTGTCAATATATTACCTTCCATGGCAAAGGGACTTTATAAATGTGATTAAGGACTTTACAGATGAAGTGAGGTTATTATCCTGAATCATCTGGGTAGGTCTACCCTAATCATGAATCCTTAAGAACAGGGATCCTTCCCTAGCTGTGATCGGAGATAGAGAGAGAGACTGACAACAAGAGGTTGGTGGGGTGGGGGTGAGTGTATAACTTTGCTGACTTTGAAGACGGAGGAAAGTGTCTAGAAGCCAGGGGATATAGGGTGGCCTCTAGAAACAATGAAAAGGCAAGGAAACAGATTCTTCCCCAGAGCCTCCAGAGAGGAATGCAGCCCTGGGAGGTCTGTATCAGACTTCTGACCCTCAGACTTATAAGTGAATTAATTTGTGTTGATTTAAGCCACTAAGTTTGTGGCCATATGTATGGTAGCAGTAGAAAACTAATACCATGATCAAGCTTAGTGCTTTATTTTTTTAAGGAAAACTTATAAATAAGTGTCCCGTAATCTTTTCCTGTACCCCAGTGGACTGTCCTGGACACTCTCTAGAATTCCCACCCAGAACACCCACTCAGAGCTCTCCGCTGGATTAATGCAGAATGTGCCAACAAACAGGCACATGTAAGCACTGGAGATATTTCACATGACCAGGCTTGTCTTTCAGAAGTAATACTTTAGAAGAGGAGTGGAGAATATCTTGAAATAGAAGAAACTAACATAAGAGATGACCAGCTATCTTAAAGCAAAGCAATGGGGATGAAGCACAGGAAACTAAACCTACAAGAGAAAGGAACAAAATCTGATCATTGATTTCTTGGGCAGCTAGAGAGAAAAGATATACAAGTAGTTGGTGGGCTCTGATGCTGTCAAATGAGCTCAAAAGGAGTCTAGAGGCTTTGGCTAGAAATAAATGATAAAGATTTATTCAAGAGTCTTGGAGGTTTCAAACTGAGAACACAGCTAGGCAAAAACTCAGAAGTGTTCCAAAGTAGAATGGAAAGTTAAGACTTCTTACAGAAAAAAGTACATTTTTGAGAATGACCAGTCCTTAGCCCTAGGGTTGGTCCAAGATGGTTATCAGTCAGATGTCCGATGGTTTGGATAGTGGATGCCAGGTGGTCTAGAGGATGGTTGACATCTGGTGGTCAGGATAATGGCTGTCAGGTGGATGTCAGGTGGTCAGGATGTAGGTGAGTCCTTCAGGGGAAAATCAAAGGGTTGTCTAAAGATCTGATGTGTATCCAGGCATTTATGCAGGATCGGAAAGTTCAAAAAAGTTTAAGTTGCCAGGCTAGTTAAGATAAGAATAGATCATTTCCTCATGGCTCAATCTACTTGATTTTAGTAATTTAGCAGTTTGACTATAGTGACTACATTTTATTTCCTCACTCTATTCTTTAATGCCATAAATTGAGATTGGAAGGACAGGAGAATGGGGTTGGGTAGAAGGTCATAGTGAGCTGAATTGTGCTCATTCTGTAGTCAAAATCCCTGTGAACAAAGAGGTAGAATTATCCACTTCATAGTTCTTTATAAGAGTTTGGAGCACACAATAGAAGTCTAGGATGTAGATACAAACTTAGGAGACATATGCTATTTAGGTAGTAACTAAAGTCATCAGAGAGAAAGAGCTGGCTCAGAAAAGGCATATAAACCAAGGATAGAAAAAGCTCAAATACAGACTTTGAGAGAACACCAATATTTAAGAGGCTTGCAGAAAAAAAACAGGCCATGAAAGCTGAGAAGTAATTTTCTAAATGGTAAGAAGAGAAACTGGATAGAACAGTGTCTTGGAAAATGAGAGAAGAGATCATTTAAAGCACAAATGATTCTTCCAGTTGAAGATACTAGATTGAGCACACACATTTACATCTTTTGCCTCAAAAAACACATTCTGCTAAAACACAAAAACTACTGTAAGTTTATGATACAGAGAAGTGTACCAGCAGGAAGCCAGGGAATTTAAGTAAATTCTATAAGATACATACTAAAAAACAGAGGAACATTGTCCATATGTAATATAAATGTAGAAATAATCAAAAGGAACAGGGTTCTAATGAGAGCCGAGAAAGACTTCCATGCTCAAATTGAATAAGGCTGAGAACCAAAGCATGTCTTCGGATGAATGACTGGCAGAGCAATTAATGAAAGAACAACCAGAGTACCTTGGGAGGTCCTCATTTTGTGTATATCCTGCAGATGTAGGTCCACACAAAAAACGTGAGCATGGATGTGTATAGCAGCTTTACCTGTAATGCCAAAAGTTGGAAACAACTCAATTGGCTATCAATTGGTAAATGGTCAAATTGTGGTTTATCCCTAAAATGGAATAGTAATCAGCAACAAAAAGGGATGAACTACTGATACATGCAACAAAGTGGGACTCTCAAAAGCATTATGTTCAGTGAAATAAACCAGACATAAAGTGCTACAAATTGTATAATTCCATTTATAGAACCTTCTGGAAAAGATAAAACCAAAAGGACACAAACCAGTATCCTCAGTGGCTACTAATGTAGGAAGAGGGAAATGAGTAAAAAGGAACATGGGGGAAGCTTCTTGGGTGATGGAAACAAATCGTAAAATTTAAAGAAGAAGCAAAGAATCTAAAAATCCAAAACCATTTGCAAACAGCAGAGCAAAGTTGGAGTAACATTTTTAGACTTAATGTAAAGCAACAGTATGAAATTAGCAAAATGCTAGACATTGATGGGAGAGAATAGAGTTCAAAAATAGACCCACAAAGCAATTCAATAGAGAAAGACGATTTTTCTCAAGAAATTGTGCTGGAAATTTTACACATACGTATATAAACGAAGAAAAAAAATAACCTTGAACCATACTTCATACCAAAAAAATTAACTCAAATTAATTGTAGACTTTCCAAACCTTCTCCTACAACTTATGCAGCTTTATTTTTTCCACAGCAATTCTTCAACTTCTGACATATAATGATGTATTTTTAAAAGTTTATTGTTTGTTTGTTTGTCCTCACCTAAATGTATGCTACATGAAGACAGACTTTTACATCTATGTGTTCACTGCTGTCTCACCAGTGATTAAAAGAGTTTCTGGTGCATAGCAGGTGTTCAATTAAGTGAATGATGAATGAACAAATACTTTGCATGCAGGAATGCAAAATGTTGCAGCCACTATGGAGCATAATTGTGCAGTATTTATCAAAATTAAAAATGTATTTAACCTTTGACCAGGTAAGCATTTAATCTATAAGCATCTAATCCACATCTAGCATTTAATCTATAATTCCCCTTCTCCTATACATAAAGTTATTTGCACATAAGGTCATTTATCATGAACAACTTAAGTGTCTTTCCTAAGAAGTTAAGAAGTACAAATTGGCAGTTATAAAAATAGTCATGGGGATATAGAGTACTGCATAGGGAATACAGTCAATAATATTGTAATAACTGTGTGGTGGCAGATGAGTACTAGACTGATTGGGAAGAACACTTCATAAGTTATATAAATGTTTAATCACCATGTGGTATACCTAAAACTAATATCATATTGTACAAGTATATCAACTGACATTGAAAAATTAAAAAATTTTAAGGAATTGATTGAAAAAAACCCAAGTCAATGGTACTTTCAAGTAATGGAATGCAATATAGCTGCAAAAATAAAATAAGGAAGTTCACCAAATACTGATATGGAAAAGTGTCCAGAATATATTATTATGTGAAAAAAATAAAGGAATGGAACAGGGTATTTAGTATCCAGACTGTTGGCTAAGAATTAGGATAAATCTATGCATATTTGCTTGCTTTTTCATAATTAAACAATGGATGGATATACAAAGCACAATGAAAGTTGGTTTCCTATAAGAGACAAAGGATAGATGAAGAGAGGGATGGCGGTAGGATTTCTTAATGCATAACTTTGCAGTAGAGGATTTACCATGCCCAAAGAAAAGTTCGGCTCTTGTCCAGCTCCCGGGAGGTAACCTCTAAGCCCTTGGAATGTCCTGCCTGATAAGAGTCTCTTTTCCTGGGTGGTGGGGGGCTTGGTCTATGCCATATAGTCTATGCTAACAGCGTGATTTATGGCCGGGGCTTGGGGCCATGCAGTATCAGTTTGATATCTGGAGACTAAGGTCAGCCATGCAGGAGTTCACTATGCCTATGATTGACCACCAATAAAATCTATAAAGAGCAGAGCACAAAGGGACTAGAGGCCATTTAGGGAGAGTAAAGACAGAATTTCTTCCCTCTGTCTGGTTGCCCCTTACCCCCAGACCTCACCCTCACAAGCTCTCCAAGTGGCACATTACATAAATGTAAATAAAATGGTAGAAAAAGAAACACAACATTAGGATAAAAGAATAGTATCTGTGACCAACATAGTTACTTTAAGAAAGATAACCTTTCAGAAATAAAGAATACACGAAAATAGACACAACAAAATTAAGAAAATGGTTATCATGAAACCATGTGTCTTCCAGAGATGGACATAATAGTATAGAACCATTGTTTTACCAAATTTCATATATTGAGCATGTTTTTGGTCAATATTATTTTACAACATTAATCATTTCTTTTATAATGACAGATTTTTAAAAATTGGATCCTATTCCCACTGGAGTTAGAAAGGAATAGAGTCATCAATAAGTTTGTGCAATCTTTGTGAACACAAGCATAAAGCTTTAACACTTAGCAGCTTTCCAAGGAAACCCTGGTCCTGCGGACACTTGGGACCCTGTCCTAAGCCCTGCTCAGTGCCTGGGAGGGGGGTGGGGCCTGACCTGGGGGTACTGAGAGTGGTGGGGTCTCAGCTCCTCCACCTTAGGCAGAGCCAGGAGGGAGGGCGCGGGGAGGGGGGGGCTATGCCCCCGGAGGGGCGGCATAGGGGGGGGGGGGGCGCCAGGGGCCACGGAGAACCGAGTCTCAGTCTACCCTGGCTGGGAGCAGAGTTCTCTGTGTTGGTGAATTCCCGAAGGTTGTGGATTTGTCCTCTTAAGAGTCCTAAATTTTCCGTTTTTGCAAATATGGACCCTATTTGGTATCACGTGGGCTTCCTTCAGGAAAGTCAAACAAACAAACGAACAAAAATTTTACATGAACCTGTAATGCAAAAATTAAATGTTCCATATAAAGATGTTTTATATAATCATGTTCTATATCAAGATGCACGTGGAGATAAATATTTATTAGGTTTATTCTATTCAATTTAATTATTCTTATTGTCAATAGAATTTTAAATTATATTTTGAACAAGTTCTTATTTGCATATAAGAGAACTGTTGGTTTTAATACGTCAACATTTTTTCTTGCTGAATTCTCTTATTGTTTCAACTAATTTTTGTGCTGTCTTGGATGTCAGTGTCCATAATGACAAATTTGCCTTTTTAAAAAACAATATTTAAAATTTTTAAAATTATTTAACGAATTCTAAAACATAAGCCCATAAAATTTGACGTTGTAATATTAAATCAGTTGTAATACAATAAAATATATTTTTTAAGCTAATTTCAAAGATTAGACAGACTTCTGGTTATGACCATGTGAAGAGGTGGGTGAATTTTCTCCCCAAACACAAGTATAAAGGTGGATAAAATTGTCAAACTCAATCATTTTGGGGCTCTAGAAACTAATCAAAGGAAAACAACAAGCTGAGAAGTGCCTATTTATGAAAAAGTGCTAGAAATTCAGGATCTGGTCATCACAGAAAAACCACACAGTAATTTGAAATAAAGAATTATTAGCTATAAGAGGGATTGGAGGAACAAATATTGGCTACTGAAAAGTAAAGAGAACTCTAAAGACTATCGAAATAGCAGGAATACAAGAAGCAGCCACTACTGTTGGGGTTGAGACAGAGTGTCCAACGAAGACCCCTTGCCCCTCGTCTCCCAGGCTGAAATTCAGAACTTGGAGAGAGCACAGCTATGGCTCTCTGAATGACGGAGAAGTCATAGTGTTGCCAACCAACAGAACTTGGCTGGAAAAAAAAATCTACCTTCTGGAACTTTCTGAAAAGCTGCCTACTAAAGAGTTGTGGGAAGCTAGTTATGGAGAGGCACTGACCATTAAGCAGCCTGAAGGGATGACAGGGGACGCTGCTGGCCACTGGGTGCTGCTGCCTCTGTACATTCCAGGAGTGGGTGCTGGAGAAGCCATGAACACTGTAGGAGCTGCATGCTGGTACCCTACCAAGTGAGCGGGAACCTGGAAGGAAAGCCCCTTCCTCCTGCCATGTGTCTCTGGCCCCCTCTAGTGACACAGCTGAAGCATCACGCCAAATGGCAAAGGAAAACTATTTAAATGGCACAGATCTATTTTTATGGATCACATATGAAGAATGAACTTGGAGCAAAGAGATAATACATTGACAATGGGCACAGTGGGGCTGGCCCTGAAAATCAGTAACCTTGCTGCTAGAGAGATGGACATGATTTGATGCTGAAGGCAAAAATCCCACACCTACAGATTTATCCAAAAATACCAAACTTTATAGGAAACAAATGGAAAAAAACCCTACAGTTCTGCTAGCCTGAGGTCACAGACCCTGTTGGGGCAAGGGGTGAAACAAAAATTTCATGTAGAGATACTGGAAATTAGAGGGTTATAGGAAGGCTAGATAAGCCATATCTGGTAACTACCTGTAAGCTACACATTTGCCCTGGGGCGGGGGGCGGGGGTGGGGGGGAGGTATCAAGAGAGCTGAATGTAAAGGGAAAGTCAAGGCTGACTTAGGAACGGGCTGAACTTTGAATGCACTCCACGAAGCACACACAGATCTATGGGCAGAGGGTTGAATTATAGGCTCAAGTTGTTAGACCACAGCCTCTGTCCAAATCACTGGCTGCCACTACGTTATGAAGGCAACTGTGCTACTCCAACGAAGCCACATTGAAAAATAGAAATAAGAATTTAGAAGATGAGCAAAAGCATCAGCAGCTGCACATTGCCAGGGCAACCGATTCCGTAGTTTAAGTCCAGGCAAGTAGCTAAAGAGAAATAACAGCAACAACCAGGGGAACAAAGTGCTACAATACGTTATCTAAAATGCCCAGCTTTCAACAAAAGAGTTATAAGACATGAAAAGATACAGGAAAGTGTGGCCTAACCACAAGAGGAAAACAAGCAGTCTCTAGAAATGACATTGATGTTGAATCAACAAACAACGACTTCAAAAGATCTATTATAATATGTTCAAAGAATTAAAGGGACATTAGTGAAAATGTCAGATTAGGTGGCTCCAAGGGCCTGTTCCTCTGTTAAAACACTGAAATAATAAGAAAAAACTGTCACAATCAACTTTATTAGAACTCTGGAAAACAATCAGAGGTTTACAGAAAAAGCAACAACAACAAAAAACAGATCAGCAACAAAAAAACAGCGAATCAAGGAAAAAGTAACTTAAAAATGGTAGGAAAGCTTTGTGGCATTTTTACCTGCCCTTGCCCCATCCCCTTCCCTGGCCTGGTGGCAGTTATAAACACCGTGTTCCCAGTGAGCAACTTTGGTCTTTGGTTGTGGGGGGAGCAGAGTAGACCTTATTCTCAAAGACTTGTGTTTGTCTCATCTAATTTGCCTGGGGGCTACCTGAAGGACTGATGCAAGGAGCTTGTCTTTGTTTTGTCTAACTTGGAACTCTCTCAGGATGGAAAAGTCGTGAGCAATCCTTCAGAACATTCTAAGGCAAACAAACAATCTGCAGCTGCCTGGAGCACAGTTGAAACAAAAATAGAGGGCTGAAAGCCTGAGAGAAAAATTTAGGGAGAGTTCTTTGGAAAAATAGGATATTCAAAAGTGCCAGTGTATACTGGGGAATTTAGAAAGCTACTGTACATGCCTGGGGCATGATACATGTTCAGAAAAAGACCCAAATAAACCCTAAGTTTTCACCTCTATGTAGCTGACCTCTAGGCTCAGTGAAAGCAGAAAGTGAAGACTAAGGCAGAGTAGTAAACAGCCTGGCTAAGTGCTGAAGGGGGGCTACAGCAGAGCCAATCTGCAAAAACTGGAAGAGTTCAATTTCTCTCTCTCTCTCTCTCTCTCTCTCTCTCTCTCTCTCTCTCTCTCTCTCTCTCTCTCTCTCTCAACTACTTATCTATATCTATCTCTCTGTCTCCTAGTGTTCAAGGAAATCTTTCTAAACACTAGCTGAACACAAACTAAAGGAACAGAGACTTCAGAGATCACATATGATAAAATAGTTTAGAAAAGTCATTAAACAAACAGCTACACATAGACAAGGATAATAGTTTAGTGGTTACCAGAGGGTAAGGGGGTAAGGGGGTGGTAGATGAGGGTAAAGGGAATCAAACATATGGTGATGGAAGGATAATTGACTCGGTGGTGAACACATAATGTGATTTATAGATGAGGTAATACAGAATTGCACAGCTGAAATATATGTAACTTTATTAACAATTGTCACCCCAATAAACTTTAATTAAAAAAAAAGAAAAAAAAAGCAAAGTCAGAAGGGCAAAAACAAAAACAAAAACAAAACAAAAAAACCAAACAGCTATAGCCTAAAGTAAGCAACAAAACAAACCATGAAGATGGAGAAGAATCAGATTCCCAATGTTACCACATTATGATATTCAAAATGTCTACATTTCAACAAAAAAGTATGGAGCATCAAAGACACACCAGCAATGTGCAATCTGAAAAGGAAATTAAGAAAATACTTCTACTTATAATACCATCCAAAACAATAAAATACCTAGGAACAAATTTAACCAGGTAAGTGAAAGAGTTGTACCCTGATAACTACAACACACTACTGAAAAAAAATAAAGAAGACACAAATAAATGGAATGACATCCTGTGCTCATGAATTGGAGGACCTAATATTGTTAAGATGGCACTATTAGTCAAAGTGATCTATGGATTCAGTACAATCTTTATCAAAATCCCAATGGACTTTTTTTTAGGCATGAAAAAGCTGATCCTCAAATTAATATGGAATCCCAATGGGCCCCAAATAACCAAAACAATCTTGGAAAAAAAGAATGAAGTTGGAAGACTCAAACTTCTTAATTTTAAAACTTACTGCAAAACAGTGTTGTACTAGCATAAAGGTAGTCATATAGACCAATGGAATAAACTTGAGAGTCCAGAAATCAACTCATACATGGATGATTAATTGATGTTTGACAAGAGTGCCAAGATCTATGATTGGGGAAAGAATATTCTCTTCAAAAAATGGTGTTGGGAAAACTGGATATCCACATGAAACAGAATGAAGTTGGATACTTACCTCACACTACGGTCTCCAGGCGGGAATTACTGCCTGTTCTCAGAAATTTTTTTCACTTTACCGTTCCTGAATCCTGAGAAAAGTTGGTCAGGAAATTGGGAAAATCGGTTCCTTGAACACAGGTGGTTGATAGTATCGACCATCACTGTGTGGAAACGATTCATCGTGGAGAACAGAAAACAGTTTATATCTTGGGATTCGGGAATGGGAAAGCGAAAAATATTCCTAAGAATGGGCAGAAATTCCCACCTGGAAACCCTATCTCACACCATCTGCGAAAATTAATTTAAAATGGCTGAGTGACTTAATTTAAGAGCTAAAACCACAAAACTTGTAGAAGAAAGCATAGGGTAAATCATCTTGATCTTGGATTTGGCAATGGATTCTTAAATATGATACCAAAAGCATGAGCAAGAAAAGAGCAAATGGAACTTTGTCTAAATTAAAAACTTTTATGCACCAAAGGACACACAGAGTAAAAAGGAGTAAAAGAGTGAAGAGTAAAAAGGCAGCACACAGAATGGGAAAAAAGTGTTTGCAAGATATTTATCTGACAACGGTTTAATATCCGGAATATATCAAGAACACTTACAACTCAACAACTATGAGACAAACAACATACTTAAAAGTAGGCAATGGACTTGAATAGACATTTCTCCAAAGATATATAAATGACCAGTAAGCACATGGAAAGTTCAACATTTTTAGGTCATTGTCATTTATTCATTTAGGTCTTTAAGTCATTAGGGAAATACAAACTAAAACCACAATAAGATCCTACTTCATAACCACTGGAAGGGCATTAATAAAAAAGTGAAAAACAAGTGGTGGTGAGGATGTGGAGAAATTGGAACTCTTATACATTGCTGATAGAAATGGAAAATGGTGCAGTTCCTATCTAAAATTGGTGTTTCTTCAAAAAGTTAAACATAGAGTTCCACCCCTAGGTACACACCCAAAAGAAGTAAAAGCAGCTACTCAAACAAAACATGTACACACATATTCGTAGCAGCATTATTTGTAATAGTCAAAGGTGGAAACAACCAAATTTCCATCAGCTGATTAATGGATAAACAAATTGTGTTGCATTTTTACAATGGAATATTATTCAGCCATAGAAAGGTGGAGTACTGATCCACACTACAATGTGGATACACCTTAAAAGCATTCTAAGTAAAATAAGCTTGATCCAAAAAAGCTCACATATTGTATGATGCCACTTGTCTTAGTCTGTTCAGGCTATCATAACAAAATACCACAGAATGGACAGAGTGAGTTATAAACAAAAGAAATCAACTTCTCACAGTTCTGAAGGCTAGGAAGTCCAAGATCATGGCACCAGCAGATTCAGTGTGGTGACTGGAGAAGGCTCACTTCCTGGTTCATTGATGCTGCCTTCTCTGTGTCCTCACCTGGTGGAAGGGGCTAGAGATCCTGTGGATTTTTTTTTATAAGACTATTAATCCCATTCATGAAGGCTCTACCATCATTACCCAGGCACCTCCCAAAGGCTCAGCCTCCTAATAACATCATTTTTGTGGGTTATAAGTTTAACACATGAATTTTGGGGAGACACAAACATTCAGATTATAGCAACGTTATGTGAAAGATCCAGAATAGAGACAGAAGCAGATTGGTGGTTCCCAGGGACTGGAAGTAGAGGGGACAGGTATAGGATATCCTTTTGGGGTGATGAAAATGTTTTAGAATTAGATAGGAATGGTGGTTGTGGAACTTTGAATGTACTAAATACCACCGAACTGTTCACTTTAAAATGGTTAATTTTGTGTTGTGAATTTCACCTCAATAAAAAATATTTTAAAAATAATAAAAGCAAAATGGGTTTAAAGAATTATAGAAAAATAATATGACAAAGATTCAACAAATAAAGAATCTCAATAGAGAAACACATAGAAAAACACTCAAAGAAAATTCAAGATGAAAGTACTTGACTTATCAGGGGGATCACTTTGTAAGTTACATAAATGTCTAACCACTATGCTGTACACCTAAAACTAATGTAATACTGAGTGTTAACTGTAATGAAAAAAATTAAAATTAAAAAAAGAAAATTTAACGTGAAAAGTACAAAAAGTGACATGAAGAATTTAGCAGATGGGCTGAACAGCAGATTAAAGATGGCAAAAGAATGAATCAGCAAACTTTAAATAGCAATTGAAATTATCTTGACTTTAAAGTTGTCAGTAAATTATGTAAATTGTACCTCATAAGTAGCTCTGAGATCCATCACCTCCTCAGCAATACTTCAGCCTCTTATCTTCTTCCTGGCCCACCGAACCACCTTTGTTATGGCTCTCATGTCTTCAGCTTGGATGGTCCAGCCCCTTTGAGACATTTCCCACTGGGCTTCTTATGTCAACTAGAAACCCAGTCGTTTTGTGTGTGTATGAGAGAGATATTGTCTATTGTAAAACTCTCATGTTCTTTCCATACAGACCAAACAAAAGGACATTTTAAAGGCACTTTATGTTATAGTCAAGAACAAAAGAAAACAATATATAATGCTGTGAAATGTCATATTGCATGGTAGGCATGGTCTTGCTATCCCCCCTATTTAAAAAATTATAATAAATTATACATAACGTAAAATTTATCATGTTAACCATTTTTAAGTGTACAATTAAGTGGTATTAAGTACATTCCAAATCCCCATAACCTTTCCCCCTAGCTGCTGACAATCACCATTCTAGTTTCTGTAACTATGAATTTGAGTACACCAGGTACCCCTCAGCAGTGCAATCATACAGTATTTGTCTTTTTATGACAGGTTTATTTCACTCAGTCCAATGTCCTCAAGGTTTGTCCAGGTTGTAGCATGTTTCAGAATTACCTTTATTTTTAATTGTGGTCAGAAACACATAACACAAAATTTACCACTTTAAACATTTTTAAGTGCACATTTCAATAGTGTTAATATATTCACATTGATGTGCAACAGATTTTGATAACTTTTTTGTCCTGTAAAACTGAAATTCGTCAACCATTGAACAATAGCTCTTCATTTCCCCCTCTCCCAGTCCCTACCATCAATATGCTACTTTTTTCCTATAAGTTTGACTGCTTATACATTATATAAGTAGAATCATATTGTAGTGTGTGTGTGTGTGTGTGTGTGTGTGTGTGTGTGTGTGTGTATGTGACTGGTTTATTTCACTTAGTATAATGTCCTCAAAGTTTATCCATGTTGTAGCATGTAAGAGAATTTCCTTCTTTTTAAAGGCTAAATATTCCATTGTAAGTATATACAACATTTTGTTTATTTATTCATCCATCAATGGGCATTTGAGTTGTTTCTTCCTCTTGGCTATTGTGAATAATGCTGCAAAGAACAGGCGTATGTAAATATCCCTTTAAACTTTTACTTTCAATTCTCTTGTATATATACACAGAAGTGGAATTGTGGGATCGCGTGATATTTCTATTTTTAATTTTTTGTGGAACCCCCACACTGTTTAATTTTATGTGGTTGCCTCCATAGTGGTTGCACCATTTTACATTCCCACCAACAGTGCACAAGTGTTCCCATTTCTGCACATCTTAACCAACACTTGTTATTTTGTTTTTTTAATAATACCATTTTAAAAAAAATAACAGAGACGTCATCAAAATGGCAGCGTGAGGTGAGCCTCTGTAAAGCTCCCCTGGAATTTACAACTAATCGAACAACAATAACTCCACAAAGGACTCCCTGCACAGCAGACAGGCAAGACGAAGATCCCGACTACTGAATTCACCTAAAGGTGGGCTAATCTCGCAAGCGGGGGAAGAGGGAAGGGAGAAGTGCGGAGATGGGGCCACGCAGGCGCAGGACGCAGACCTAGCTCAGTGCTCCGAGCTCGTTGCATCCCGGAACTACAACAGCTGTGGGAAAGGGAAAACTCGGACTGCTAGGGCTCCGCTTATGGCCCACAGGGCTGAAGGGGCAGCATATAATAAGGCTGAACCCAACGCTGACGGCAGAGACCTCGGAGAAAAGACTGAGGGAAGAAGGCTGAAAACGGTGGTTAAAGCCCTCACTGCCACAGAAAACAGAAGCCTTAGTCACTGAGACTAGCCGCCCCCTCCCCACCCTCCCAGAGCTCGCCCGCCCCCACCTGCCTGGTGCTAGAAGTGATAAAGTAGCAGTGTTAGATCAAAAGAACAGAATATTGGCAGTTCTGAGAACTGTGCACCGCAGACACAGATTTGCAGCCCAACTAGTTCCGGCAAAGGGAAGGGAGCTGTGGAAGCGGGACCGGCTGTGATGGTGGTCGCCGCCATTGCTATGGGCCACCTCTCACAACTCACCCCACCCCTGGCCCCACCTATCTGGGTGGATCACTGCAGGAGTACACAGAACTGCTGAAATATACACGCTCTGAATCTGATGCAGAAAGAGCTTTGGAACTTCAAAAGCTCTCCCCATCCCCACAGGGACGGGGCGCCCTATGACCCAGGCGAACTGTTAACAGAGGAGAAGCCCGTGTCAGAGGGAATTCTCCCATTGTGTGAGAAGCTGGAATAGTGCAGAGAAAACACAGCACTACTGTGTGAGAGAGAGAAAAAAAAAGGCTGCAGTCGGAGAGAAAAATAAAACATTCTACCAACAAGTATTGGAAAACAAAAGAAAGACTACTTCCTATCAAACTGTTGCAGAAGCCACTCCTGTAAATGTCTAGGAAGAGAAATAATAAATCAGTAATTGCCATGAATAACCAAGGCAACAAGAGAGCTCAGAAAGAAAGTGAAAAGTCTTCAGAAAAGGAACTTAAAGATATGGAAATATGTGACTGAAATGACAGAGAATTCAAGATTGCAGTTCTGGAAAAACTCAACGAGATGCAAGAAAACACAGAAAGGCAATTTAATAAACTCAGAAATGCAATCAAAGAACAACATGAGCATTTTACGAAAGAGATTGAAATTTTAAAAAAGAACCAAATGGAATTTCTGGAGATTAAGAACTCAATAGAAGAAATTAAGAATGAAATAACCAGCTTAGGTAGTAGAGTTGACCAGATGGAGGAAAGAATCAGTGACATCGAAGATAGAAACCTGGAAATTACACAGATGAAAGAAGAAAGAGACTTGAGACTTAAAAGAAATGAAATAACTCTACAAGAACTTTCTGACTCTATCAGAAAGAGCAAGATAAGAATAATGGGCATACCAAAATGAGAAGAAAGAGAAAGGGAACAGAGAATATATTAAAACAAATTGTTGATCAGAACTTCCCAAAATTGTGGAAAGAACTGGATCCTCGAATCCAAGAAGCAAATAGAACACCTAATTACCTCAATCCCAACAGGTCTTCACCAAGGCACATTGTATTGAAACTGTCTAAAATCAACAAACAAAGAAAGAATCCTCAAGGCAGCCAGGGAAAAGAAGACAGTAACCTACAAAGGCAAGCCCATTAGATTATCATCAGATTTTTCAGCCGAAACTCTACAAGGCAGGAGGGAGTGAAACCAAATATTCAAACTGTTGAAAGAGAGAAATTATGAGTCAAGAATAATATATCCAGCAAAGATATCCTTTAGGTATGAAGGAAGAATAAAGACCTTTCCAGACATACAGAAGCTGAGGGAATTTTCTAATAGACGACCTGCACTACAAGGAATACTAAAGGAGGCTATTCGACCACCATCAACAGAGATAATTTGTGGCAACCAAAACATAAAAAGGCGGAGAGTAAAGGCCTGACCCGGAAATGGGATTGGAGAAAGTAAGCATGCTGAAGAAAATGGAATACTCTAAATATAAAATTTTCTTTTACATAAACTTAAGGGTAACCACTGAAAAAAAATCCAGAACTGAAATATATACTGTCATAAAAGAAGAAACAGAGGGAAACATCATAGAATACCACCACACAGAAATAATGGACAACAACAAAAAGGCAAAGAAACAATGGAGACACAGTCTTAACAGAAAAGTAAAGATAGAATGACAGGAAATCCTCACTTATCAATAATCACCCTAAATGTAAATGGACTGAACTCACCAATAAAAAGGCACAGAGTAGCAGATTAGATCAAACAATTAAACCCAAACATATGCTGTCTCCAAGAGACACATCGCAGCTACAAGGACAAGCATAGACTCAAAGTGAAAGGGTGGAAATTGACACTCCAAGCAAATGGTACCCAGAGAAAATCAGGTGTAGCCATAATGATACCAGATGAAACAGACTTCAGGGTGAAAAAGATAACAAGAGACAAAGATGGACATTTCATAATGGTAAAAAGGACTATACAACAAGAAGACATAACAGTCATCAATATTTATACCCCCAATCAGGGAGCACCAAAATATACCAAGCAACTACTAACAGAACTAAAGGGAGAGATGGACCAAAACACAATTATACTAGGGGACTTAAATACATCATTGACAGCTATGGATAGATCATTGAAACAGAAAATAAATAACGAAATAGCAGCCCTAAATGACACATTAGATGAAATGGACATAATTGACATATATAGAGCACTTCATCCTAAAACATCAGACTATACATTTTTTTGAGTGTACATGGAACATTGTCAAGGATAGACCATATATTGGGACATAAAACCAGCCTCAGCAAATTTAACAAGATTGAAATCATACCAAGCATATTCTCTGATTACAAGGCTTTGAAATTGGATATCAACTGCAAAAAGAAAGCAGGAAAAACCACAAATAGACGGGGATTAAACAACATACTTTTAAAGAACAACCGGGTCAAAGAAGAAATTAGAGAGATCAAAAGATACATAGAAACAAATGACAATGAAAATACATCCTACCAAAATTTTGAGGATGCAGCGAAAACAGTTTTAAGAGGGAAATTTATATCATTACAGACCTATCTCAAGAAACAAGAAAAATCCCAAATAAATAACCTCATGTTACACCTTAAAGAACTAGAAAAAAAAGAACAAGTGAAACCCAAGGTCAGACAAAAATCAAAGCAGATGAAATTGAGAAAATGAAATTTTGAAAAAAAAGACAATAGAAAAATTAATGTGACAAAGAGCTGGTTCTTTGAAAAGTTTAACAAAATTGACAAACCCTTGGCTAAACTCACTAAGATAAAAAGAGAAAAGACACTAATGAACAAAATCAGAAATGAAAAAGGGGAAGTTATCACGGACACCACAGAAATACAAAGGATCATCCAAGAATACTATGAATAACTATATGCCACCAAATTCAATAACCTAGAAGAAATGGACAAGTTCTTAGAAACATATGGCCTTCCAAGGCTGAACCATGAAGAACTGGAAAATCTAAACAGACTGATCACCAGTAACGAAATTGAATCAGTCATCCAAAACCTTCCCAAAAGCAAAAGTCCAGGACCAGACGGCTTCACTAGTGAATTCTACCAAACCTTCAAAGAGGATATAATACCAATGCTGCTCAAACTCTTCTAAAAATTTGAAGAAGAGATAGTACACCCAACTCCTTTTATAAGGCCAATATTACCCTGATACCAAAACCTGGTAAGCACAACACAAAAAAAGAAAACTGCAGACCAATATCTCTGATGAATACAGATGCAAAAATCCTAAACAAAATTCTAGCAAATCGAATGCAACAATGCATTAAAAAGATTATTCATCACGACCAAGTGGAGTTCATCCCCGGGGCACAAGAATGGTTCAACATACACAAATCCATCAATGTGATACATCACCTAAACAAAATAAAGGACAAAAATCATATGATTATATCAATTGATGCAGAAAAAGCATTTGACAAGATACAACATCCATTTATGATTAAAACACTTAATAAAATAGGTATAGAAGGAAAATACCTTAACATAATAAAGGCCATATATGACAATCCCTCAGCTAAGCTCATAATTAATGGTGAAAAACTGAAGCCCTTTGCTCTACGTTCAGGAACACGACAAGGCTGTCCCCTATCACCTCTGCTTTTCAACATAGTGTTGGAAGTCCTTGCCAGAGCAATCAGGCAAGAAAAAGAAGTAAAAAGCATCCAAATTGGGAATGAAGAAGTTAAATTATCACTCTTTGCAAATGACATGATGCTATATATAGAAAACCCTAAAGACTCCACCAAAAAGCTATTAGAAACAATCAACGAATACAGTAAAGTTGCCGGCTACAAAATCAATGTACAAAAGTCCATTGCATCCTATATACTAACACTGAAATCTCAGAAAAAGAAATACAAAAAACAATTCCTTTTGCAATTGCAGCAAAAAGAATGAAATACCTAGGAATAAACTTAACCAAGGATGTGAAGGACCTATGTGCTGAAAAGTATAAGACATTTTTGAAAGAAATTGAAGAAGACACAAAGAAATGGAAAGACATTCCATGCTCATGTATTGGAAGATCAACATAGTTAAAATGGCCATATTACCCAAAGCAATATACAGATTTAATGCAATCCCCATCAAAATCCCAATGGCATTTTTTAAAGAAATAGAACAAAAAGTCATCAGATTTGTTTGGAACCACAAAAGACCCTGAATAGCCGAAGCAATCTTAAGAAAAAAGAATGATACTGGAGGTATCACACTCCCTGTCTTTAGGTTGCACTACAGGACAGCAATAATCAAAACAGCATGGTATTCGCAGAAAAACAGACACATAGACCAATGGAAGAGAATTGAGAATTCAGAAATAAAACCACGTAAATATGGCAGATAATTTTTGACAAAGAAGCTAAAAACATCCAATTGAGGAAAGACAGCCTCTTCAATAAATGGTGCTGGGAGAATTGGATAGCCATGTGCAAAAGAATGAAACTGGACTGCTATCTGTCACCATGTGCCAAAATTAATTCAAAATGCATCAAAGACTTAAGCATAAGACCTGACACAATAAACTGCATAGAAGAAAACATTGGTACTAAACTTGTGGACCTTGGGTTCAAAGAGCATTTTATGAATTTCACTGCAAAGGCAAGGGAAGTAAAAGCTAAAATAAATGAATGGGACTATATAAAACTTAAAAGCTTCTGCACAGCAAAAGAAACCATTGACAAAATAAAGAGGCAACCAACTGAATGGAAGATTTTTGCAAACAGTGCCTCCGATAAGGGGCTAATATCCAAAATATACAAGGAACTCATGCAACTCAACAACAACAAAAAAACACAACCCAATTGAAAAATGAGCAGAGGACCTGAAGAGACATTTCTCCAAAGAGGACATACAAATGGCAAATAGACATATGAAAAAATGCTCAACATCACTAATCCTCAGAGAAATGCAAATAAAAACCACAATGAGATATCACGTCACCCCAGTCAGAATGGCTATCATCAACAAGACAAACGGTAACAAGTGTTGGAGAGGCTGTGGAGAAAAAGGAACCCTCATACACTGTTGGTGGGAATGCAGACTGGTGCAGCTGTTATGGAAGGCAGTGTGGAGGTTCCTCAAAAAATTATGAATAGAATTACCATATGACCCAGCAATCCCTCTCCTGGTTATCTATCCAAAAAATCTGAAAACATTTATCCATAAAGACACGTGTGCTCCAATGTTCATTGCAGCTTTGTTTACGGTAGCCAAGACATGGAAACACCCAAAATGTCCTTCGATAGATGAATGGATAAAGAAGTTCTGGTAGGTATACACAATGGAATAATATTTGGCGGTAAGAAAAGATGATATAGGAACATTTGTGACAACATGGATGGATCTTGAGAGTATGATGCTAAGCGAAATTAGTCAGACAGAAAAAGCAGAGAACCCTATGATTTCACTGATATGTGGTATATAAACCAAAAACAACAAAAGAACAAGACAAACAAATGAGAAACAAGAACTCATAGACACAGAGAATAGTTTAGTGGTTACCAGAGGGTAAGGGGGGAGGGAGGAGGGTGGGTGAGGAGGGTAAGGAGGATCAAATATATGGTGATGGAAGGAGAACTGACTCTGGGTGGTGAACACAATGGGATTTATAGATGACATAATACAGAATTGTATACCTGAAATCTATGTAATTTCACTAACAATTGTCACCCCAATAAATTAAAAAAAAAATGTACACTTGGAACAACAACTAAAAGGAAAGGAGATAAACTGTTTGACCTGTGCGAAGTGTAGGCTACTTGTTCAGACCAAGAGACTCTACTTGCATGGTTGACCAGCCATGATATGCAGGGCTCATCATCTGGGCTGATGATATAATTTTTATCATCTTAAGGGGCTGAAGGGATGGGGCTATTCAAGGAAGAATAGAAGAGAGAAAATAACCAAAAAGACTGTTGGGTCTCAGGCTCATCCAGGGCAGCAGCCCTGGGTCTCACCTAGACTTGGACCCCATACCCAGATGTCCATGACAATGGCTCCTACCACATTCATCCTCAGGGGCTCTTGTGTCCAGAATGGATCTTCTGCTTGTGAGTCATGTGTCTGATTCCCTGGGCTTGTTGTTCAAAGTTGAAAAAGAAGATCTTACTTTCCTTCCTACCACTCCTCAAACACTCTGGGGGCAGAGCCGGGATCAAAAGAAGCACCTAGAAGCTATTGCTGCCCCTGAATATTTCCCCTGAAGATGTTCACTTTGTCACTGTGCCTCAACTTCGGATTAGGGATTTATTTGTGTAACCAGCACAGTGAATCTGAGGCCAGCAGCCTCTTCCACTTTTGTGTGGTCAGTGGGCTTTCCATTAAGGCTGGGATGACCTGTGGGCACCTAAGGGGGCAAGGGTGTGGGGGGTCAAGGGGTGGAGGAAGGAAGGGTTGGCTGCACTGAGAGGTCAACAGATGGACTATCAGTAGTATGTGAAGAGAAAGAAGGAAAGAAAAGATTTAAGATCCTGCAAAGATAAACTTGATTTATTTGGATTTTTGACCATTTTTAACCGTGCAGCGTTTGTAGCCCTAGAAAAATTACCGGCAACCATGAGATCTGAAACACATAAAAAAACAAATAAAACTATTTAGGACCAGTTAGTTCTAGAGTAGGTTCTGATAAGAAATATTTAGTTTAAGTTTTTCATGTTCACATGTGCCCTTTGCACTAGGTGTCAGCAGAGCACTGTGCTCTAATCTGGTGTTTGAACCATCCATGCTCTGCACTCTGTTGTCAGGCTGGGAGGATTGTTTGTTTGTTTGTTTTTATTTTTTATTAGTTTCAGGTGTACAAAACAACATAATGATTAGACATTTACACCCCTCACAAAGTGATAACCCCACCAAGTCTACTACCCCTCTGACATCGTACGTAGCTATTACAACACCATTGACTGTATTCCCTATGCTGTACTTTACATCCTGTGAATGTAATATATATATATATATATATATATATATATATATATATATATATATATATATATATATACATATATATGATGTTCAGTATTATTTTGTATTAGTTTCAGGTGTACAGTGCAGTGGTTGGGCATTTTTTATAGAATTAATGAAATGATGATCCCCTGTTAAGTTCTGTACCCATCTGACACCCTACATAGTCTCTTTTGTTAAATTTTTTTAAATTCGGGAACAGTCTGTTTCTTCAGGGCCCATCGTCTACAAATGGTTGTCCTTCAATCTAGTTGTGGAAGGTGCAGCTCAGCTCCAAGTCCAGTCACTATTTTTGTTTAAACTGAAGTTTATTGGTTTGACAATTGTTAGTAAAGATACATAGATTTTAGGTGTACAATTCTGTAATACATTATCTATATCTCACATTGTGTGTTCACCACCCAGAGTCAGTTCTCTTTCCATCACCATATATTATACCCCGTTTACCCTTTTCTAGAGCCCCCTTACCCTCTGGAAACCCCTAAACGATTTTCTATGTCTATGCGTTTTTGTTTCTTCATTTGTGTGTCTTGTTCTTTTTTTGTTTTTAGTTTTATATACCACATATCAGTGAAATCATATGGTTCTCTTTTTTTTCTGTCTGATTTATTTCTCTTAGCATTATAATTTCAAGATCTATCCATGTTGTCACAAATGGTACTATTTCATCTTTTCTTACCACTGAATAGTATTTCATTGTGTATATATACCACATCTTCTTTATCCATTCATCTATCGAAGGATGTTTTGGTTGTTTCCATGTCTTGGCCACCGTAAACAAAGCTGCAATGAACATTGGAGCACACATGTCTTTATGTATAAACGTTTTCAGATTTTTTGGAGTAGATACCCAGGAGCGGGATTGCTGGGTCATATGGTAATTCTATTTTTAATTTTTTGAGGAACCTCCACACTGCCTTCCATTGCAGCTGCACTAATCTGCATTCCCACCCTCAGTGTATGAGGGTTCCTTTTTCTCCACAGCCTCTCCAACACTTGTTACTATTTGGCTTGTTGATGATAGCCATTCTGACTGGGGTGACGTGATATCTCATTGTGGTTTTTATTTGCATTTCTCTGGTGATTAGTGATGTTGAGCATTTTTTCATATGTCTATTTGCCATTTGAATGTCCTTTTTGGAGAAATGTCTCTTCAGGTCCTCTGCCCATTTTTCAGTTAGGTTGTTTGTTTTTTTGTTTTTGAGTTGCATGAGTTCCTTGTATATTTTGGATATCAGCCCCTTATTGGAGGTGCTGTTTGGAAAAATCTTCTCCCATTCAGCTGGTTGCCTCTTTATTTTGTCAATGGTTTCTTTTGCTGTGCAGAAGCTTTTAAGTTTGATATAGTGCCATTCATTTATTTTAGCTTTTACTTCCTTTGCCTTTGGAGTCAAATTCATAAAATGCTCTTTGAACCCAAGGTCCATAAGTTTAGTACCTATGTTTTCTTCTATGCAGTTTATTATGTCAGGTCTTATGTTTAAGTCTTTGATGCATTTTGTATTAATTTTGGCACATGGTGACAGACAGCAGTCCAGTTTCATTCTTTTGCATGTGGCTTTCCAATTCTGCCGGCACCATTTATTGAAGAGGCTGTCTTTTCTCCATTGTACGTTTTTTGCTTCTTTGTCAAACATTATCAATCCAAAAAAACCCAACATTATCTTTCCATATTTACGTGGTTTTATTTCTGGGTTCTCAATGCTATTTCATTGGTCTATGTGTCTGTTTTTCTGCCAATACCATGCTGTTTTGATTATTGTCGCCCTGTAGTACAAGCAAAAGGAGTATCAGGGAGTGTGATACCTCCAGTATTGTTCTTTTTTCTTAAAATTGCTTTGGCTATTTGGGGTCTTTTGTGGTTCCAAACAAATCTGATGACTTTTGTTCTATTTCTTTAAAAAATGCCATTGGGATTCTGATGGGGATTGCATTAAATCTGTATATTGCTTTTGGTAATATGGCCATTTTAATTATTTTGATTCTACCAATCCATGAGCACGGAATGTCTTTCTATTTCTTTGTGTCTTCTTCAATTTCCTTCAAAAATGTCTTATAGTTTTCAGCAAATAGATCTTTCACATCCTTAGTTGAATTTATTCCTAGCATTTTATTCTTTTTGCTCCAATTGCTAAAGGAATTTTTTAAATTTTGTTTTCTGAGGTTTCATTGTTAGTATATAGGAATGTAATGGACTTTTGTTCATTGATTTTGTAGCTGGCCATATTACTGTATTGGTTGATTGTTTCTAATAGCTTATTGGTGGAGTCTTTAGGATTTTCTACATGCAGCATCATGTCATCTGCAAAGAGTGACAATTTAACTTCTTCATTCCCAATTTGGATGACTTTTATTTCTTCCTCTTGCCAGATTGCTCTGTCGAGGACTTCCAACACTATGTTGAAAAGCAGAGGTGATAGGGGACAGCCCTGACATGTTTCTGAACATAGAGCAAAGGCCTTCGGTTTCTCACCGTTAATTATGAGATTAGCTGAGGGTTTGTCATATGTGGCCTTTATTATGTCAAGGTATTTTCCTTCTATAACTATTTTATTAAGTGTTTTAATCATAAATGGATGTTGCATCTTGCCAAATGCTTTTTCTGCATCAATTGATATAATCATATGATTTTTGTCCTTTATTTTGTTTAGGTGATGTATCACATTGATGGATTTGTGTGTGTTGAACCATTCTTGTGTCACTGGGATGAACTCCACTTGGTCATGATGAATAATCTTTTTAATGCATTGTTGCATTCGATTTGCTAGAATTTTGTTTAGGATTTTTGCATCTATATTAATCAGAGATATTGGTCTGTAGTTTTCTTTTTTTGTGTTGTCCTTACCAAGTTTTGGTATCAGGGTAATGTTGACCTCATAAAATGAGTTAGGGAGTACTGTCTCTTTTTCAGTTTTTTGGAAGAGTTTGACCAGGATTGGTATTACATTCTCTTTGAAGGTTTGGGAGAATTCACTAGTGAAGCCATTTGCTTTTGGGAAGGTTTTGGATGACTGATTCAATTTCTTTACTGGTGATCGGTCTGTTTAGATTTTTCAGTTCTTCATGGTTCAGCCTAGGAAGGCTATATGTTTCTAAGAACTTGTCCATTTCTTCTAGGTTATTGAATTTGGTGGCATATAGTCCTTCATAGTATTCTTGCATGATCCTTTGTATTTCTGTGGTGTCTGTGATAACTTCCCCTTTTCCATTTTCCATTTTCCATTCCTTTTCCATTATTAGTGTCTTCTCTCTTTTTGTCTTAGGGAGTCGAGCCAAGGGTTTGTCAATTTTGTTAATCATTTCAAAGAACCAGCTCTGTCATATTGATTTTTTCTATTGTCTTTTTGTTCCCTATTTAATTTATTCTGCTCTGATTTTTATTATTTCCTTTCCTCTGCTGACCTTGGGTTTCATTTGTCCTTCTTTTTCTAGTTCTTTAAGGTGTAACATGAGGTTATTTATTTGGGATTTTTCTTGTTTCTTGAGATAGGCCTGTAATGATATAAATTTCCCTCTTAAAACTGCTTTCACTGCATCCCAAAAATTTTCGTAGGATGTATTTTCATTGTCATTTGTTTCTATGTATCTTTTGATCTCTCCTCTAATTTCTTCTTTGACCCAGTTGTTCTTTAAAAGTATGTTGTTTAATCCCTGTGTATTTGTGGGGTTTTTTCTGCTTTCTTTTTGCAGTTGATATCCAATTTCAAAACCTTTTGATCAGAGAATATGCTGTGTATGATTTCAGTCTTCTTAAAATTGCTGAGATTAGTTTTATGTCCCAATATATGGTTTATCCTTGGAATGTTCCATGTACACTAGAAAAAAATGTATAGTCCGATGTTTTAGGATGAAGTGCTCTATAAATGTCAATTATGTCCATTTCATCTAATGTATTATTTAGGGCTACTATTTCGTTATTTATTTTCTGTTTGGATGATCTATCCATTGCTGTCAATGATATGTTTAGGTCCCCTAGTATAATTGTGTTTTGCTCAATTTCTCCCTTTAGTTCTGTTAGTAGTTTCTTGGTATATTTCGGTGCTCCCTGAATGGGGGCATAAATATTGATGACTGTTATGTTTTCTTGTTGTATAGTCCCCTTTACCATTATGAAATGTTCATCTTTGTCTCTTGTTACTTTTTTAACCCTGAAATCTGTTTCATCTGATATCAGTATGGATACACCTGAGTTTGTCTGGATACCATTTGCTTGGAGTGTCAATTTCCACCCTTTCACTTTGAGTCTGTGCTTGTCCTTATAGCTGAGATGTGTCTTTGGAGACAGCATATGGTTAGGTTTAGTTGTTTGATCCAATCTGCTACTCTGTGCCTTTTAATTGGTGATTTCAGTCCATTTACATTTATGGTGATTATTGATATGTGAGGATTTTGTATTATTCTATCTTTATTTTCTGGTAAGACTGTGTCTCCATTGTTTCTTTGTCTTTTTGTTGTTGTCTATTATTTCTGTGTGGTGCTATTGTATGATTTTTCTTCTGTTTCTTCTTTTATTACAGTATATATTTCAGTTCTGTTTTTTTTTTTGAGTGGTTATCATTAAGTTTATGTAAAAGAAAGTTTGATATTTATAGTATTCCATTTTCTTCAGCACTCTTACTTTCTCCATTCCCATATTGCAAGTCAGGCCTTTACTCTCCGCCTTTTTATGTTTTGGTTGCCACAAATTGTCCCTGTTGATGGTGGTTGAATAGCTTCCTTTAGTATTTCTTGTAGTGCAGGACATGTATTGGAAAACTCCCTCAGCTTCTGTATGTCTGGAAAGATCCTTATTCCTCTTTCATATCTAAAGGATATCTTTGCTGGATATATTATTCTTGGCTCATAAGTTCTCTTTCAACAGTTTGAATATTTGGTTCTACTCCCTCCTGGCTTGTAGAGTTTCTGCTGAAAAATCTGATGATAATCTAATGGACTTTCCTTTGTAGGTTACCGTCTTCTTTTCCCTGGCTGCCTTGAGGATTCTTTTTCGTTGTTGATTTTAGACAGCTTCAATACAATGTGCCTTCGAGAAGGTCTGTTGGGTTTGAGGTAATTAGGTGTTGTATTTGCTTCTTGGATTTGAGGATCCAGTTCTTTCCACAAGTTTGGGAAGTTCTCATCGACTATTTGTTTGAATATACTCTCTGTTCCCTTCTCTCTTCTTCTTCTGGTATGCCCATTATTCTTATATTGTTTTTTCTGATGGAGTTAGAAAGTTCTTGTAGAGTTCTTTCATTTCTTTTAGGTCTCAAGTCTCTTTCTTCTTCCATCCGTGTCATTTCCAGGTTTCTATCTTCAATGTTACTGATTCTTTCCTCCATCTGGTCAACTCTACTACCTAAGCTGGCTATTTCATTTTTAATTTCTTCTATTGAATTCTTAGCCTCCAGAAATTCTATTTGGTTCTTTTTTAAAATTTTAGTCTGTTTGGTAAAATGTTCGTGTTGTTCTTTGATTGTGTTTCTGAGTTCATTAAACTGCCTTTAGATGTTTTCTGCATCTCGTTGTGTTTTTTCAGAACTGCCATATTGAATTCTCTGTCATTTAAGTCACATATTTCCATATCTTTAAGTTCATTTTCTGGAGACTTTTCACTTCTTTCTGAGCTGTCACTTTGCCTATTCATGACAATTAATGATTTATTATTTCTCTTCCTAGACATCTACAGGAGTGGGTTCTGCAACAGGTTGATAGAAAGAGTTCTTTCTTTTGTTTTCCAGTAGGTGTTGATAGAATGTTTTATTTTCTTTTCAACTGCACCCTTTAATCTCTCTCACACTGTAGTGTTATATTTTCTCTGCACTATTCTAGCTTCTCACACAATGTGGCGATTCTCTGGAAGGCATGCTTCTCCCCTGTGAACAATTTGCCTGGATCATAAGGCGTTGCCTCTGTGGGGAGTATGGAGAGCTTCTGAAGTTCCAAAGCTCTTCCTGCACTAGATTCAGAGCCTGTGTGTTTCTGTCTACTCATGCAGAAATCCTCCCAGATAGATGGGGACAGGAGCAACGTGGGTCGTGAGAAGTGGCCCAGAGCAATGGCGGTGACCACCACCACAGCCAGTCCTACTTCCACAGCTCCCTCCCGTTTGCCGGAATTAGTTGGGTTGCGAGTCTGTGTCTGAGGACCACTGTTATCAGAACCACAAATATTCTGTTCTTTTGATCTGACATTGCATCTGTTCTGCTTCTAGCACTGGGCAGGTGGGGGCAGGGTGAGTTCTGGGGGGATAGAGAGGGGGTGGCTAGTCTCATGCCCAAGGCTTCCATTCTCTGCTCAGCTGTGAGGGCTTCAACCACTATTTTCAGCCTTCTTCCCTCAGTCTTTGCTCTGAGGTCTCTGTCGTGAGCATTGGGTTCCGTCATGTTATATGCTGTCCCTTCAGCCCTGTATGCCATAAGCAGAGCTCTAGCAGTCTGAGTTCTTCCCTCTCCCGCAGCTGTGTTAGTTCTGGAATGCAGTGAGTTCTGAGCAATGAGCTAGGTCTGTGTCCTGTGCCCCCGTACCCCATCAGCACTTCTCCTTTCCCTCTTCCCCCCCATCCCCTGATCATGCAATTTTCCCACCTTTAGATGATTTCAGTAGTGTGCCTCTTAAACTTGTCTGTCTGCTGCACAGGGAGTCCTTTGTGGAACTATAGTTGTTCAATGTGTTGTAAATTCCAGGGGAGATTTCAAGAGGCTCACTTCACGCTGCCACTTTTATGATGTCCTTTTTAATAAATTTTATTCGGGGATATTGGGAGACAGTGTGTTTCTCCAGGGCCCATCAGCTCCAAGTAGTTGTCCTTTAATCTAATTGTGGAGGGTGCAGATCAGCTCCAAGTCCAGTCACCGTTTTCAATCTTTAGTTGCAGGGGGAGCAGTCTACCATTCCAACCTTTTTGTTGAGAACACACCGCTCTAACCAACTGAGCCATCTGTCTGCCCACTGTCTGACTTATTTTGTTAATACTTATCATAATGCTCTCAAGGTCCACCCATGTGTCACAAGTAGCAAGATTGTCTTCATTTCTATGGCTTAATGATATTTCATTATTTATACCACATTTTCTCAATCCATTTACCCATCAGTGGACATTTAGGATGCTTCTATATTTTTGCTACTGTAAATAATGCTGCCGTGAATGTGAGAGTGCTTATATCTTGTTTAGTTATAATGTAATCTGTATTTTTTTTTGGTGAATGTTCTATTTCTAATTGAGAAATTTCCCCTCTATTTCTAGTTTGCTGAGAGTTTTTAGCATGAATTGTGTTGGATTTTATTAAATGCTTTTTCAGCATTTAGTAATATAACCATATAATTTTTCTTCTTTAGTCTGTTGATGTGATGAGTTACATTAATTAGTTTTCAAATGTTGAATCAGCCATGTATACCTGGAATAGATCCCACTTAGTTATGGTGTACAATTTTTTTTATATATCCTGTTGGATTCAAAGTGCTAATTTTTTTTGAAGAGTTTTGCACCTATATTTACGTGAGATATTGGTCGGTAGTTTTTCTTTCCTGTAATGTCTTCATCTAGTTTTGATGTTAGGGTAATGCTGTCCTCAGAGAATGAGTTAAGAAATATTCTGTCTGAGTCAAATATATGGTGATGGAAGAAGAATTGACTCTGGGTGGTGAACACATCATACAATATATAGATGAAGTATTACAGAATTGTACACTTGAAACCTATGTAATTTTATTAACCATAGTCACCACAATAAATTTTAATTAAAAAAGCAATATTTCCTCTGCTTCTATTTCTAGGAAGAAATTGTAGGGAATTGGCATTTTTTTCCTCAAATATTTGGTACAATTCCATGAAACCATCTGGACATGGTGCTTTATGTTTTGGAATGTTAATTAGTGATTCAATTTCTTTAGTAGATGCAGGTTTATGAAGATAATCTATTTTTCCTTGTGTGAGTTTTGGTAGAATGTACTTTTCAAGAATTTGTTCATTTCATCTAAGTTATAAAACTTGTGGTGATAGAGTTATTCATAATATTCCTTTATTATCCTTTTAATGTCTATGAAATCAGTAGTGATGGGTTGCTCTTTCATTTCTCATATTAGTAATTTGTATCTTTTCTTTATTTCTAGGTTAGTCAGTATTAAGGTGTCGCGTCTAGTGCAACACAGGCAGTGAGGGTGTGATAAGGGGCGGCTTTGGGTTAAGTTTTTTAAGAAAGAAACAAACAGAGACTTAATGTAGTTAAATCTCAGAAGGTCAGGGATCTTACAGTTCTGAAAGACTGGAGCCCAGAATAAAGCCGACTGGAGGTTTTTATTGATAAGTATACAAGAAAGTAACATTGTTTTTTACACAGTCTGTGAGACTCCTACATCATAGCAGAAAAAAATGTTTATTCTAATCACCCTTTGTCTGTCAACAGCCGAAGCACAAGGTCCCATGATGTCTTAATTATGGTATGTATCTCTCAGGGACAACTCTCTCATATTGTAACAGTTTCATTGAAATAAGTGAAGAGAACTGATCTTTGTTGTCCTCATGTCTTCTCTCACAATCAGGTGAGAGAGGAAAGCCAGAGTCAGCAGTGGCTTTTCCCAGGCAGGGGGGAAGGACAGGCAAGGCTCTTTTTTGGATCTTCTAAGGCAGTTCATTGGGGGTCCCCACTCGGTTTTGCCTGGTTTGAGTTGTTCCCTCTGTGGAGAATCTTATTTGTCATTGGCTGCAAACCATCTTTTGGGGACCAGATAGAGAGACATAAGGTGTAAAACATAGAGACAAGCAAAGTCCTAAAAAGGCACAGTCTCACAGACTTTTCTTTCCTTGAGGAAAGACACAGGGGACAGTTGGCTAGGCTTCTGTGTGACTACATTAAGGAATTTTTTTCAAGAATTTTTTTTTAATTTTTATTGGGGAATATTGGGGAACAATGTGTTTCTCCAGGGCCCATCTGCTCCAAGTCATTGGACTTCAATCTAGTTGTGGAGGGCACAGCTCAGCTCCAAGTCCAGTCACAATTTTCAATCTTTAGTTACAGGGAGCACAGCCCACCATCCCATGTGGGAATTGAACTGGCAACCTTGTTGTTGAGAGCTCACACTCTAACCAACTGAGCCATCCAGGTGCCCCTCTGGAAGCTCAGCAACAGTCTGTTGTCTTCAATCTAGCTGTAGAGGGTGTAGCTCACTGGCCTATGTGGGAATCGAAACAGCAACCCTGTTGTTCAGAGCTCGCACTCTAACCAACTGAGCCATCTGGCTGTCCCTGTATTAATGAATTTTTAAAAAATACTTTTACATAAGTACAAGCATGAGTATATTTGTAAAGATGTCTCTCATTTGTGGTAATTCCAGCTCCATCTTCAGTCTCCCTGGGGCCCTTGGCTCTACTTTTAGATAGCAAAGTTGAAAAGTACCTCAACATTTGACCACCAGACGTGTTACATTTCTTTTTTTTTTTAATTACTTTTTTCTATTGTCTTTTTGTTCTCTATTTCATTTAGTTCTGCTCTGATTTTTGTTATTTCCTTTCTTCTGCTGACCTTGGGTTTCGCTTGTTCTTCTTTTTCTAGTTTTTTAAGGTGTAACATGAGATTATTTATTTGGGATTTTTCTTGTTTCTTGAGATAGGCCTGTAATGATATAAATTTCCCTCTTAAAACTGCTTTCGCGGCATCCCAAAAATTTTGGTAGGATGTATTTTCATTGTCATTTGTTTCTATGTATCTTTTGAGCTCTCCTCTAGTTTCTTCTTTGACCCAGTCGTTCTTTAAAAGTATGTTGTTTAATCTCCATGTATTTGTGTTTTTTCCTGCTTTCTTTTTGCAGTTGATATCCAATTTCAAAGCTTTGTGATCAGAGAATATGCTTGGTATGATTTCAATCTTCTTAAATTTGCTGAGGCTGATTTTGTGTCCCAATATATGGTCTATCCTTGAGAATGTTCCATGTACACTAGAAAAGAATGTATAGTCTGATGTTTTAGGATGAAGTGCTCTATATATGTCAATTATGTCCAATTCATCTAATGTGTCATTTAGGGCTGCGATTTCGTTATTTATCTTCTGTTTGGATGATCTATCCATAGCTGTCAATGATGTATTTAAGTCCCCTAGTATAATTGTGTTTTGGTCAATTTCTCCCTTTAGTTCTGTTAGTAGTTGCTTGGTATATTTCGGTGCTCCCTGATTGGGGGCATAAATATTGATGACTGTTATGTCTTCTTGTTGTATAGTCCCCTTTACCATTATGAAATGTCCATCTTTGTCTCTTGTTATCTTTTTCACCCTGAAGTCTGTTTCATCGGAAATCATTATGGCTACACCTGATTTTCTCTGGGTACCATTTGCTTGGAGTGTCAATTTCCACCCTTTCACTTTGAGTCTATGCTTGTCCTTGTAGCTGAGATGTGTCTCTTGTAGGCAGCATATGGTTGGGTTTAGTTTTTTGATCCAATCTGCTACTCTGTGTCTCTTTATTGGTGAGTTCAGTCCATTTACATTTAGGGTGATTATTGATATGTGAGGATTTCCTGTCATTCTGTCTTTAGTTTTCTGGTAAGGCTGTGTCTCCATTGTTTCTTTGCCTTTTTGTTGTTGTCTGTTATTTCTGTGTGGTGGTATTCTATGATGTTTCCCTCTGTTTCTTCTTTTATTACAGTATATATTTCAGATTTGGATGTTTTTTGAGTGGTTACCCTTGAGTTTATGTAAAAGAAAGTTTGATATTTAGAGTATTCCAGTTTCTTCAGTACGCTTACTTTCTCTATTCCCATATTCCAGTTCAGGCCTTTACGCTCCCCCATTTTATGTTTCGGTTGCCACAAGTTGTCCCTGTTGATGGTGGTCTAATAGCCTCCTTTAGTATTTCTTGTAGTGCAGGTTGTGTATTAGAAAATTCCCTCAGCTTCTGGATGTCTGGAAAGGTCTTTATTCCTCCTTCATATCTAAAAGAGATCTTTGCTGGATATATTATTCTTGGCTCATGATTTCTCTCTTTCAATAGTTTGAATATTTGGTTCCATTCCCTCCTAGCTTGTAGAGTTTCTGCTGAAAAATCTGATGATAATCTAATGGGCTTTCCTTTGTAAGTTACCGTCTTCTTTTCCCTGGCTGCCTTGAGGATTCTTTCTTTGTCATTGATTTTAGACAGCTTCAATACAATGTGCCTTGGTGAAGGCCTGTTGGGATTGAGGTAATTAGGTGTTCTATTTGCTTCTTGGATTCGAGGATCCAGTTCTGTCCACAAGTTTGGGAAGTTCTCATCGACGATTTGTTTGAATATATTCTCTGTTCCCTTCCCTCTTTCTTCTCCTTCTGGTATGCCCATTATTCTTAGATTGCTCTTTCTGATGGAGTCAGGAAGTTCTTGTAGAGTTCTTTCATTTCTTTTAAGTCTCAAGTCTCTTTCTTCTTCCCTCTGTGTAAATTCCAGGTTCCTATCTTCGATGTCACTGATTCTTTCCTCCATCTGGTCAACTCTACTACCTAAGCTGGATATTTTATTGTTAATTTCTTCTATTGAGTTCTTAATCTCCAGAAATTCTATTTGGTTCTGTTTCAAGATTTCAATCTCTTTTGTAAAATGCTCATGGTGTTCTTTGATTGTGTTTCTGAGTTCATTAAACTGCCTTCTGTGTTTTCTTGCATCTCGTTCAGTTTTTTCAGAATTGCGATCTTGAATTCTCTGTCATTTAAATCACAAAGGTCCATATCTCTAAGTTCCTTTTCTGGAGACTTTTCACTTTCTTTCTGAGCTATCTTGCTGCCTTGGTTATTCATGGCAATCACTGATTTACTATTTCTCTTCCTAGACATCTACAGGAGTGTCTTCTGCAACAGGTTGATAGGTATGCGAAGAGCTTTTGGAGTTCCAAAGCTCTTTCTGCACCAGATTCAGAGCCCGTTTGTTTCAGCAGTTCTGTTTACTCCTGCAGGGATCCGCCCAGATAGGTGGGGCCAGGGGCGGGGTGAGTTGTGAGAGGTGGCCCAGAGCAATGGCGGCGACCACCACCACAGCCAGTCCTGCTTCCACAGCTCCCTCCCCTTTGCCGGAACTAGTTGAGCTGCGAATCTGTGTCTGCGGTCCACAGTTCTCAGAGCAGCAAATATTCTGTCCTTTGATCCGACACTGCTACTTTATGGCTTCTAGCACCGGGCAGGTGGGGGCGGGGCGAGCTCTGGGAGGGTAGGGAGGGGGCGGCTAGTCTCCGTGCCTAAGGCTTCCGTTCTCCGCTCAGCAGTGAGGGCTTAAACCACCGATTTCAGCCCTCTTCCCTCAGTCTTTGCTCCGAGGTCTGCCGTGAGCGAGCGTTGGGTTCAGCGGTTTTGTATGCTGCCCCCTCAGCCCTGTGGGCCGTAAGCGGAGCCCTAGCAGTCCGAGTCCTTCCCTCTCCCGCAGCTGCGGAAGATCGGGAGCAGCGGGCTTTGAGCACTGAGCTAGGTCTGTGTCCTGCGCCCGCGCGGCTCCGTCTCCGCACTTCTCCTCTCCCTCCTCCCCCGCTCGCGCGATTCACCCACCTGGAGGTGAATTCAGTAGTCGGCCTCTTCGTCTTGCCTGTCTGCTGTGCAAGGAGTCCTTTGTGGAGTTATTGTTGTCCGATTCGTTGTAAATTCCAGGGGAGCGTTACAGAGGCTCACCTCACGCCGCCATTTTTTTTAGTCTTCGTGTTACATTTCTTGTTTCTATGGCACTGAAGGAAATTGTTCCAATGAAAGAGAGCATCTTCCCAGTCTGCAAATTAACACAGAGGAGACAACATAGCACTGGATGTTAATGAAAACATTTTGTGACTTTAGGAATTTGGCAAGATCATATAATCTTCTCACTGAGTAGTACTGTAACAAGCCTTCACTGTCCCTAGCCTCAAAAGTCAAAGAAAAATCAGGGTATTTGGGAAGGTATTTGGGAAGGTATTTGGGAGAAAGGTGAAAAGGTAGGAGGAAATCAATGTATTCCACTGCTTAGTGATGAAAGAGTGATACAAATTTGAGTGTTACTCAGAGTTCCAGGAAACTGATATATGGATGCTTCTTCTGCACACACTACTATGAATATGCATAGAGGCTAGACAGAAAACAAGATCTATACAATCCCCAAGAGGTTTGAAAAAGTCACTTCTCCTGTCTAGTGAATCTCTTTATGCCAAAGAAAAACTGTGGCATAAAGTTAGATCAGCAAATGTTTGAAAAAAATTTAAATATCCACTAAAAAATATGGTCCATTTTTATTTTATATGAGATTTATGTGGTAATCACTACAACAATATTATAAGATTTATGTGGTAATGACTACAACAATATTATAAGGATCTCAACATTTTATTCTCATTACATAGAATACTATGTTTACCTAGTACAATATAATTTTAAGTAAATTTGATTGAATATAATGAACTAAATTTTGTCTTCCAAATCTTAAGATTTATAGAGTGAAAGCTTATTATAGCATTAACTTCTAATACTTAATATAAAGTGATTCCACTGTATTTCAGGGATTATTCAGTTTTGTTTTTTTTTATTCAGTTTTTTTATTTGCAAATTTAAACACAAAATTTTCTATGTAGGATCAAAATAAGCACATAAATTTCAACAGCATTAGAATATTTTATTATATTGTATAATCTTTTATACTTTTTTAAAAAATGACTTTAACGTTTTAATTGCTACTCAAAACAGCTCAATACAATAAATATCTTTGTTTTTCCCCCACATTACTGGAAGTGAAATATAGTAAAGAATGCTTTACTTGGAAAGAATGAATATTAGAGGAGTTTTTGGATTTTATGATTCAATTCATTTATTTTTTACAATAAAAAACTTAAGATCAATGTAAGTGAAATTTTTACTTATAGTCTTCCAACTCCAATCAATGCCTTGTGCATTACATTTTGCCGATATTTGTTCCAAATGTTTTAAATGTGTGTTATTACTAAGATGTACACTCTCTACTACTTCTCTAATGCCTAAACTCTTGATTATTTGGAAAGTGATTACCTAGTTAGAGTATTTTTTAGGTCTTTTACTTCACTTCTTTAATAACTAATAGTGTTTGGTCTTTACAAATTTTACTCACGTTGGCAATGAAAAGTTAAGTTATTGTTGTTGGTAACACTTTTTAAAGAACTAATATAGAAAAAAATTTCAAATTGATAACTCAGTAAAATTTTAATCTATGCATATATATGCAAGTTTCACTTAAGTATGATGATGTCTCTAGCCCCAATTTTCATAAGTAATGAAAAGCTGACTGCAAGGATACCAGGTATTAAACCAAGATATTCGCCTGCTGTGTGACAGAAGAGTCCTTACAAAACAATGAAAATATGAATATTTTACTTGTCAAATTTAGAAATTGAGCGAGTATAGTTTATAACCTGCTTATAAAAGGTATTAATAATCAACTATTAGGATTGTCCGTTTATACAAAATTGGATTTAAAATCAAACAGTAAACAACATGGCAGAGTGAGATGACCCCCTTCTTTATCTCTTTATGTCCTATCTGGACAACTATAATTTAACAAAAGATCCCAACTCAACACACAAACATGTCTGAGAGATCCACACATTGAGACATCTGAAGGTGGGCACGTCAGAATGAGCAGGGAAGGCACAACAGGGGGAAGGACAGAAATGGGTCTGCAGATACAGTCCAGCATTTGCTGCAGCCTCTGTTGATGCAGTAGTAGTGGGCGAGTCAGGTTGCAGCCCTCACATGGCAGCCTGAAGGGTAGGATGGGCAGAAGTAACATTCCAGCTTGAGTGGCCAGTGCCCATTGTGGCTAAACCCAGTGACAGGAGCAGAGATGCAGGACAAAAGTGTGGAAGCTGTGTACCAGTGGCCACCATTACTAGCAAGAAGGCAAAGCCACACTAACAAACCCATCTCCCCTTTTGTCCCCTTCACTCCTGCTCATGGCAGAACCTGGTAGAGACAGAACCCAGTTGAGGCAGCGGAGATGCCATTGATAGCACAGTGTGGTCATCAATCTTTGGTTACAAGAAGGCAGCTCTTGGAACTCACTGCTGGGAGTGACCTTGCTCACCACATCCTACCACAGGGGTGATGCCCTGAAACTGAAGTGACTCAGACAGAGAGAATGCCCACCACCTTGGGGAATATGGTGCATGTTCCATAGGTGAGGTGACACTGACCCACTAAAATCCTGAAGGTGTTAGTAGTGCAGGTAGGAGAAAACAAAATCTTGCCCTATAGCACCATCTACTGGAAAAGAAAAAGAAAAAGAAAATGAAAAAGAAAAAGAAAGCTAAACCTCTAATCAACCTGCTGAATTTATAAAAGCAAAACAGAATGAAAAAAAAGGGGGTTCACTAGCTCAAAGGCCCAGACAAACAATCAATCCATCAAGTACCATGAATAACCAAGGTAACAAGGTAGGTCAGAAAGAAAATGAAAAGTCTTCAGAAGCCAAACTCAAAGACATGGAAGACTGATTTAAATGACAGAGAATTCAGGATTGTGGTTATGAAAAAACTCAATGAGCTACAAGAAAATTCAGAAAGGCAGTTCAATGAGCTCAGGGATAAAATCAACAAAGACAGTACTTTACCAAAGAGATTGAAAGAGCCAATAATAAATTCTGGAGCTGAAGAACTCGGTCAATGAGATGAGTAATGCATTAGAGAGCATTGGAAACAGAGAAGAACAGGAAGAAGACAGAATTAATGATCTCACGGAAAAAAAACTGAGAAATGACTCAAGTGGAAGAAGAGAGAATACTAAGAGTAAAAAAAAAAATGGAAAGAACTCCACAAGAACTATCTGACTCCATTAGAAAGAGCAAAATAAGAATAATGAGTATACCAGAAGAAGAGAGGGAGAAGGGAACAGAGAGCCTATTCAAACAAATAATTAATGAGAACTTCCCAAGCCTCTGGAAAATGTTGGATTCTCAAATTCAAAAGCTAACATAATACCTAATTACTTCAATGCAAAAAGACTGTCTCCAAGATACATTACATTAAAATGGTTAGATGTTAATGAAAAAAGGATTATCAAGGCAGCCAGGGAAAAAGACTGTAACCTACAAAAGAAACCCCATCAGATTATCATCAGATTTTTCAGAAGAAACCTTACAAGTCAGGAGAAGGTAGAATAAAATATTCAAAATACAAGCTGACAATTAAGTTCGCGAACTTTTCACAATGATGTTGCTAACCTTTTTTTGATATCACAGGGATTATTCATTATGAATTTGTACCAAATGGACAAATAGTTAACCAAGTTTGCTATTTGGAAGTGCTGAAAAAGCTGTGTGAAAAAACGACCTGAACTTTTCTCCAATTCATGGTTCTTGCATCAGGACCATGCACCACCTCACACGGCACTGTCTGTGAGGGAGGTTTTAGCCAGTAAACAAATAACTGTATTGGAACACCCTCCCTGCTCACCTGATCTGGCCCCAGATGAATTCTTTCTTTACCCCCAAATAAAAAACATATTGAAAGGAAGACATTTTGATGACATTCAGAACATCAAGGGTAATATGACAACGGCTCTGATGGCCATTCCAGAAAAAGAGTTCCAAAATTGCTTTGAAGGATGGATTAGGCACTAGTATCAGTGCATAGCTTCAGAAGGGGTGTACTTAGAAAGTTACTGTAGTGATATTTAGCAATAAGTTATGTAGCAGTTTTTCTAGGATGAGTTCATGAAGTTAATTGTCTAACTTCATATTGAAAGTAAGAAATTGTCATCAAGAATCCAGAAAATGTATCCTTGAGATATGAAGTAAAGACTTTCCCAAACAAAAGCTGAGAGAATTTACCATGACAAGACCTGCACTACAAGAAATGTTTAAAGGAACTCTTTTACTTGAAATAAAAAGTCAAAAGTATACAAAATTTTGAGTAAGATGACAAAACAGACAGAAGCAGGAAATTACAACTCTATTTTAGAATAACAATATTTTAAACAATTATATTTAGAATAATAATATTTTAAACAATTATATTATAAAGATTAAAGGGAGATAAAGCATTTTAAAAAGACTATAACTTCTGCATGTTGAAAATGAATACACAGCATAAAAAGAGATAAGTACAACAAACACAAAGGGGGGGAGGAAAAGGACTGAACTTACACAGGTGAATGAAGATAAAATGCAGTCAAAACAAAAATGACTCTTGTATGTATGACACTTCTTTTACATGAATGGTAACCATAAAACAAAAATATAGAAATGAGACACATAACACACAGAAAAGAGAAAAACTGTCATAACAAACCAACAAACTAAAATAGCAGATAGAAACACAAGGGAAAAGAAACAATGGAGGTATGGAGAAACTAGAAAACAAAAGATATAATGGCTTTAGTAAGTCTCCATATATCAGTAATCACCCTAAGTATAAATGGACTGAACTCACTAATCAAAAGGCACACAGTAGTGAGAAGAATTAAAAAACGAAACCCAACTGTATGTTTCCTTCAGGAGACCCAACTCAGCTACAAAGAAAAATATAGGCTAAAGTTAAGGGGCAAAAGATGTACTTGAAGCAAATGGCATCCAGAGAAGAGTGGGTGTAGCCATATTTGTATCAGACAAAATAGATTTCAAAATAAAAAAGGTAACAAGAGACAGAGATGGAAATTTTATAGTGGTAAAGGGGACAATGCATCAAGAAGACATAACATCAATATATTTGCACCCAACCAAGGAGTACCAACATATATAAAGCAATTACTAACAGACCTAAATGGAGAAACTGAGAAAAATACAATTATAGTAGGGGACCTGATACCCCATTAACAGCAATGGATAGATCATGCAAACAGAAAGGAAAAAAAATGGCCTTGAATACCACATTTTACTAAAAGGATGTAATCAATATTTATAGAACTTTCCATCCCAAAACGACAGAATGTATGTTCTCAAATGCACATTTGAACATGATGAAGGATAAACCATATGTTGGGGCCACAAAACTAAACTTAATAAGTGTAAGAAGAATGCAATCATACAAAGCATGTTTTCTAACCACAATGGTATGAAACTGGAATTTAACTACAAGAAGAAAACTGGAAAAACCATGAATATGTGGAGATTAAACAACATGATACTGAACAACTGTTGGGTCAAAGAATAAATAAAAGAAGAGACCAAAAGATGCATAGAGACAAATGAAAATATTACATACCAACATTTTTGAGATGCAGCAAGAGTGGTACTAAGAGAGAATTTATAGCATTACAGGCCTACCTCAAGAAACAAGAAAAATCTCCAATAAACAATTTAACATTATACCTTAAAGAGATAGAAAAAGAAGAACAAATGAAGCCTAAATTTAGTAGAAGAAAGGAAATAATAAAAATTAGAATGGAAATAAGTGAAATAGAGAACAAAAAGACAATAGAAAAATTATTGAAACAAAAAACTGGTTATTTGAAAAGGTAAACAAAATTGAAAAACCTCTAGCTAGATTCATTAAGCAAAAAAGAGAAAAGACTTAAACAAATAAAATCAGAAATGAAAGAGAAGTAGTTACAATGGACACCAAAAAAATACAAAGGATTGTAGAAGGAAAATGTGGAAGGGTATCCACCACCAAATTTAATAACCTAGAGAAATCGACATTCTTAGAAACATAACCCTCCTAGACTGAACCATGAAAAATTGGAAAACTTAAACAGACCATTCACTAGGAAATTGAAACAGTATATATACATGTATATGTGTGTGCATATATATATATATACACATACATATATACATATGTATATATACATATATATGTGTGTGTATATATATATATATATATATATATATATATATATACACACACATATATATAGTCATGAAATGTAAATTACAGCAAAGGGGATATAGTCAGTGGTATTGTAACAGCTATATACACTGTCAGAGGGGTAATAGACTTGGGGGATTATCACTTTGTGAGGGGTATAAATGTCTAATTATTATGTTGATTTGTACACCTGAAGCTAATTTTAAAAAATAAAATGAAATAAAATAAGATAAAATAAAAGAAACAGTCATCAAAAACCTCCCTCCCACCCCCCCACCCCCCCAAAAAACCAAACAAACACAAAAGTCCAGGGCCAAATGGTTTTACTGGTGAATTTTACCAAACATTTAAAGAAGATTTAATACCTATCTTTCTCAAAATCTTCCAAAAAAATTGAAGAATAAGGACTCTTCCTAACTCATTTTACAATACCGACATTACCTGGATATTTAAACCATGCAGAGAAAATGCAAAAAAAAAAAAAAATTACAGACAAATATCTCTGATGAACATAGATACAAAAACCCTAAACAAAATACTAGCAAATCAAATGCAACAATACATTCAAAGGATAATACATTATAATTAAGTGGGGTTCATTCCAGGGATGCAAGGATGGTTTCACATATGCAAATCAATCAATGTGATACACCTCATTAACAGAATGAGATACAAATTGTATGATTGTATTGATAGATGCAGAAAAAGCATTTGACAAGATACAACATCCATTTATGATTAAAATACTCAATAAAATGGGCAGCATAATAAAGGCCATATAGGATAAACCCTCAGCTAATATCATACTCAATGATGAAAAACTGAAAACTTTTCCTCTAAAAAAAGACAAGGAAAAAGACAAGGTTGCTCACTCTTGCCACTATTATTCAACACAGTCCTGTCTAAAGCAATCAGGCAAGAAATAGAAATAAAAAGCATCCAAATTGTGGATGAAGAAGTAAAACTGTCACTGTTTGCACATGACATAATTTTATACATAGAAAACCTTGAAGGCTCCACCAAAAGTCTATTTAAAAACAATAAACAAATACAGTAAAGTTGTAGGATACAAAATAAATGTTCAAAAATCTGTTGTGTTCTTATATACTAATGATGAAATATCAGAAAGAGAAATGAAGAAAATTCCATCTACAATTGCAACAAAAAGGATAAAATACCTAGGAATAAATTTAACAAAGTGAAGGACTTGTACGTTGTAAACTGCAAGATATTATTGAAAGAAATTTAAGAAGACACAAAGAAAGGGAAAGGTATTACATGTTCATGGATTGCAAGAATTAACATTGTTAAAAGGGCTATATTATCCAAAGCATACAGATTTAATGCAATCCCCATCAAAACATCAGTGACATTTTTCACAGAAAAAGAACAAAAAGAATCTTCAAATTTGTATGGAGTCACATAAGACCCCAAATAGCTAAAGGAATCCTGAGAAAAAAACAAAAAAGCCAGAGGTATCACACTTTCTGACTTAAACTATACTACACAGCTACAATAAGCAAAACAGTATGGTGTTGACAGATACACAGAACAATGGAACATAATTGAGAGCCCAGAAATAAACCCATACGTATATGGGTAACTAATTTTCAAAAAAGGAGTCAAAAACTTACAAGAGAGAAAGAAATTCTCTTCAATAAATGGTGCTGGAAAAACTGGAAAGCCACATGCAAATCAATGAAACTAGATTGCTATCTGACATCATATACAAAAATTAACTCAAAGTGGATTAAAGACTTAAATATAAGACCTGAAACAGTAAAACACACAGAAGAAAACATAGGCACTAAACTTAAGGAGCTTGGTCTCAGAGGGATTTTTGTGAATTTGACCCCAAAAGCAAAGGAAGTAAAAGCAAAAATAAATAAATGGGACTACATCAAACTATAATAAAAGTTTCCTCCATAGCAAAAGAAACCACCAACAAAACAAAAGGGCAACCATTTGAATGGGAGATAATATTTGCAAATGATACTTCTGATAAGAGGCTAATATTCAAATTTTATTTATCCAAAAATTGCCTATGAATAGGCAATTTCTAAGGAAGACATACAGATGGCCAACAGATATATGAAAAGATGTTCAACAGTACTAGTAATAAGGGAAATTCAAATCAAAACCCCAATGAGATACCACCTCAACCTATTAGAATGGCTATTGTCAATAAGATAAGAAATAAACAAGTAATTTGCATGCTAGCCAGGGGAGAGATGGGAGACTTAGATAGGCAGTCATAAAAGCATGGCAGGGCCATTTCAAAATAAATGTCTAGAGGAATTATAATTTAAAAAAAAAAAGATTTCAGACTAACTAGACCCCTGAGAAAGCCTTCTGTACCTTACCTATCAGCTATTTAGATCACTGGGTTTCTACCCTAAGAGAATTTCACAAAATTAAGGAGGTGAAAGCCAAACTCAAATACCTTTGCAACTCCACTTTTGGAAAACTCAAGTTTTGCTATAAAATTGCATGTTTCATGAGATGACCAAATCAATGATTTAAGAATAATAGTGATAAAAACAGAGCAATCAGCTCTACTTGAACATTCAGAATCCAAAAAGTAACAGTGTCTGTCCTTGTTTACATAGCAAATGAGACTAGTATTAACAGCCTTTGGATAGACGCCCCTCCGTATTTGACACTGAGTTCATCCAGTACAAATAGAAAACCTTGAGAAAATGTGAGTCTGTCTTCTCTAGAGGCCACTTTTATTATGTAACACTGAGAGCCCCTTTGGTGTCCTTGCTGGGTCTGTACGTCACAGGGACCTGGACACCCATCCAGCCCAGCCAGCTGCTCTCTGACCACCCTTTCCAATGGATCTGCGGTCACCTGAGAAACCTCAGGCTCAACAGCACCCCCTGGGTCCTGATGCCATTCTCTTCTGGCTCATGTGAGTGTCTTATGAGAAATGGGGCTATTAGTCTAGATGGAGACCTAAGATATCCCTCACCTACTCACCACTGCTTGCATGTCTGCTATCAAACGCAAACCCTCTTCGGTGTTGCAGACCACCACCTGCTATGAAAATCAATCTGACTTCCAAGATGTATACGTTCTGTAGTGTTCTTGTACATGTGTGTATTTTTCCATTTGAAAACCAAAGATAATCCCAACATCCCAATTAGGAAGTATTAGTAAATTGAGATTTGCTCTCTAAGGTATTAGGGTCATGGCAGGGCCTTTCCCCTTGTGATGGGAACAGACGTGCTAACATGAAGGAAATGATGCTGCTGAATGACTCTCAGTCATTATTAGTCTTATGGTGGGTCAGATGGTGGGTACTTGCCAAATTATTATTCCTTTACCAGCTTTGTCCCACTTTCATACCTTCATACTTGGGTAACTAGAGCAGAGTTCTTAAAATATGAAAATGGTACATGTGCTGGAGGAGGAAAGAGAAACAGTTCCTCTATTTGTTTAACCAAATGGCTAAATGCACTGTAACCAAAGCTGGAAATCTAAAAACAGTTGCTTCAATTTACACAAAGCAAAGTAATATCTAAACTTACATTAAGTATGAACACACAGCAATTTTGAAAAACATTACGAATTGTCAGTCAATCGGTTGCCCACATGAAGTAGTGAAAAGATTGCATGTCTCAAATCTCAGATGAGTTCCCGGGAGCAGAACTACTAGGCTGACAGGTCTTGGGCAAGTCACTGAATGTCTATTAGCCTCAGTGTCCACATCTGCAAAGCGTGGATGTTAACCTCCCAGGACAGCTGTGAAGAGTGAATGTGACAATGAACTTGAGAACACTTTGTCAGTACTAGTCAAATGCTCTCATTTTAAAATTTATTTCCTTTAGAGTTATGTGAATTGGGTGTTGAGACATTTAAAAATTCTTCACCACATGTGCCAGGGTTCAGAGAGCCCTGACTCACGTGATGCTGATTCACAAATGTCCGCTCCACCCTGCTTTGAGGTGGCTCTGGGAGTCTGTGGCCATCATAACTGTCCTCTCTCCATGCTGCTGCTACTACTGCTGGTTGGGCTTCCTCTCTTGTTCCTTCCATTTCTCCTCAAATTCCCACTGCCACCCCCAACCAGTAACACAGACCGTATTTTAGACACAAGGCAGATTAACTACACTTTTGTAGTTGACTTACATAGTTAAGCACCAAGCATAAGTAAGCCTCCATGTGAAAAAGTCTTGCAATTTCCAAAGGACTATCTAACACATATGTTTTTGAAGATCAGTGTATTTGGAAATTGAGGACTGCCAAAGCAATATTTTTGCATGTAGACCTGGCACAATTTTTCTGTAAATTAGACAAGGGACATTCACATCTAAAGGCAATAATACTCTGGCTAATATTTAAAGCTTTGAGCAAATAGTCAAACCACGAATTGTGATTCCACCTACACTTCTATTGCTAGAGCTTCATCAGTTTAGGAGTAGAAGGGAGCTTCCTCAATCAGATGAGTCACCTATGAAGCAACCTGCAGATAAATATGGTGAACTCCTGAATGTGTTCTCCCTAAGCTGAGAACAAAACAAAGATGTCCACTGACACCACCTCTATTCCACATTGTACTAGAGGTCCCAGACAGTACAAGAAGTCAAGAAAAATAAATCAAAATTATAAAAATTCGAAGGGAAGAATTATAGCTAGCTTTATTTGTAGATGATGATTGTGTACATAGAAAATTCAAAGAAATGTACGTGATGGAACTTTATGAGGGGCTAAAAATGTTGTATGTTTTTAACTAATCTAGGTGGTAGTTACAAAGGATTATACTCGTGTAAAAAGTCACTGAGCTGTACCCTTAAGATTTGTGAATTTTACTTTATATAAATTGTACTTCAAAATAAGTTATACATATTTAAAATAATTTGCATTTATCTACAATCACGGATGGTTTTAAAACATGTCTGCAAATTATTTGATACTCTTCCCTTTAAAACTTGGAGCTTAGTTCCCCTCCCATTGGATGAATAGAAGTGACCCTATGTGATTCTGAGACTGACTCCTAAAAAGGGTGTAGCTTCCACCTGGCTTCGCTCCCTCAGAATGTTTGCTCTTTGGAAAGCCAGCACCATGTCACGGAAACATTCAGTCAACCTTGCAGAGAAGCATATATAGTGAGGAACTGAGTCCTCGCACCAATTTGCAGCCCCCACGTTGGCCGCATGCATGTAGGGATTCCAGCCCACCAAGACATCAGATCCCTGCGGCCCTCACCTACATTTTGACTACAACTCATAAAAGACCTAGAGCCAAAACCACCAGGTTAAACTGCTTCTAAATCCTTGTTTCACAAAAACTACCAGAGATAATCAATATCTATCAGTGTTTTAAGGCATTGCATTTTGGGGGTAATTTGTTACACAGCAATAGATAAATACTTGTCTTCAAGGTTAGAGATCTGTTTGAGTAGGACACTTCACAACTGTAAATGATTGAAATGTTTGAGGTCCTTTACATCTTATATTCTAATATGGAAAACCAGTTTTGAGTGTTGTGTATAAGGCATTATTTAAACATATCTATGTCTGAAAATAAAAAATGCAAGTAACATTATGTTGTTAATTTTCTAGTTGTGTCCTTCCATTTTTGAAGCCCAAGTGAATATAAAGTCTGTATATATTCAGAACAGGTGTTCTATAACAATGATGGGTGTTGTTGGAACAAATTACTGATGAAGAATGAGCAAATCATGATAAAGTCACCCCCAGAGGAATGCTTCCATAGTAGCAAACCAAGATACAAAGACTGAGGACCTCTCTTGTCAAAGTGACAGTGTGAAGAAGAAAAGAGGGAAACTATCCCTTTTCTACATATAGTTCTTATCCTCTAACCAGTTCCATGTTGGTTTCAATATAGTCCTCTAAACTAGATTTAAAATCTTCTTCTTTATGCAGCTTTCCAGCTTTTCTATTTGTTCCATAATTTCAACAGTAAGTTTGTTAAAGGAGCCTTTCAAAATACATGGTCATGAATAATTTTAAGAGGAAAATGATTTAAACTGTAATTCTGGAAAGCAGGAAGCACCTGATGATGGATACGTAAGAATTTCCCCTCCAAAAATCAGGAGTATTGTTCTACAACCACGGGTGGTTTTTTAGGACATCAATTTTCTCTGAAAAGCAAGAAAAAATTACAGGACAGGAATAAAAACCTGGACAACTAGGCTGTCCTGTGCCTCTGGGGCATTGTTATCTCTGCCTACAGGTGTGCTCTTGATGCCTTTTACGCTCCCTGTGTAAGAAGCCGCTAACCACACATACCTGAGGGGGAAAATGAGCAGGTATGCATGGTAAAGTGCAGGCGTCAATGGAAATTATTCTTAGGCTGACAGAGCAATAAAACCATTCATTTAAAGGAATGCAGAAGCAGAAGTTTTTTAAATGCCAGGGGAGATTATTTTGTAAGTGAGGATCAGAAGGGAAATCACTGTTAAATAATAATGATAATGATGACAATTTGAAGAATCTTGAAAATAACAAAAATTTTTGATCCTTCTGAAAAGATTGAAGTCCTTTTCGAATTAGGTGAAAGGTGAAAGCCCTGAAATAAGATAAAGGAACGCTGCAGAGATTTCTTTTTTAAACACTGGAGCTTTGGAAAACCCAAGATGGAGGTAGATAATAAAAGTTTGGGGGATGTGTGCATGCACTGCTGTGTGAATAAAGCTAAGCTACCTACATTCTGTTGCAGTTGGAGTTTTGACAGTCGACATGAAAAGAAATGAGTTGTGGCCAAGGGAAAAGATGGTGAGGGTCACAGAGAACACGACACTGAGGGGAGCACGTGGTAGAGGTGATGAAAGGCAGATTTATAAATACAAAAAAGGAAAACCTAATGGGGAGATGGGAAATGTCAGCCTGAAGGACATTTGTGGTCACTGGAACCTTTGGCTCAGTGGGTCCAAGGCTGGACCAAAGCAGTAGTGACAAGGGGACAGGTGTCAGAAGGTTTCAGTCTGTGACCTCATGCAGGCGCCTCTCTCCCTTTCATCGCCTTTTCAGCCAAGAGCCCACAGTGTTATCTAAGCACACTCTGATCCTGCAGCAGAAGCCTTATGCATTTCGTTCTCATTTTGATCCAAGAGATTAGTGTGCTCCTCACCATGAAGAGGGTGGGGACAAGCAGGATTTAGAGGAAACCCCAGGAACCCAGCCTACCAGAGCCTATACTTAGAGGCAGAGGGCATCCTAGCTTCTTCCCCAAGATGAAATGAAACTTTTCAGAAAAGCCGGGCAAGAAACAGCTCCTAGACGGTGTCTGCATGAGGACACTTTCTTTAGTCCAGACAGAGTCTGGGGACGGCTCCTAGGCCCAGCCAGGGCTTTTAGGGTTTTGTGTGTTACCAGACAGTCTGGCTCATCATGCCATACCTCCTCTCTACGTTGGATCAGCCAGTGAGTCAACACACACTGAATAACCGCAGAGTGTGCAATAAAGGGCTGAGTGTGCCGTGGCATTAAGGGCGTATAACCGCAGACCACATTTCTTTCTACTTTCAGTGGCTTCACCCATGATACAAAGTGACCAGATGCGCTTTATTTATACCACTTCAAGGGTGCCATTATAATAGAAGTTGCCTCTGAAAATACAGAGGTTAACGACATAAGGAGCAAAGTGGAGTGAAAAGAGCAGGACTGGGGCATCAAAGGCAGATACCAAATCTGGCCGGGCCCCTGACTCAGGGGTCTTGGGCCAGCTGCTTGACCTCTGAGTGTCTTCCCCTTATCTGTCAAATTATGATGCTCTTGTTGATGATGATATTGATCTCTAGCTCCCAGTGTTATGAACAACGTATCAAGTGTGAAGGGTCACGTGAATGTCAACTGTTCTTGCTGTAACTCATAGGTGAAGTCCTTGGTCCCAT